>NC_090441.1:223439377-224111728 GCF_031143425.1 Pleurodeles waltl
CCAGATATATGGCAGACGCTTGTTCATGTCAATGGTCCAAATTTTCAACATCCTGTGTCCTAGAGTTTTGGTAACAGCTTCCTAGGCACTAGTTGGTGAATCCCACAGTGAGTCATACAAAAGCATTGAGGAAGTGGGTACCATGTTGTTTGCCCAGACAGACAAAGGTGAATCACAAATGTATGATGACACCACAGTTGAGGTCATAGAAGTGAGCCACAACTCTCAAGTGGCTGTGGTGGACCAGCAGACGAGGCAGCACATGTCCACATATTTCCAGTGATCAATTGCATATAGGTGTCTTGTTCATGTGTGTGGTCCAATGATGATCCTGTATATTGTTTGGGGTGTAATTTGTCACAGTTCGGTCCAGGACTCATCATGAGTCAGTGGCAGCTATTCCTGTATCTACTGAGTATCCTTGGTTGATCAATGTGAGTAAAGTGAATGAGGACATGAGAACCTACATGGGGATAGTCCCACCCTGTCACTAAAGACGTGTAATGAGACAGTCAACAGGGCAACCTTGGTGTGCTGAGTGAGATAATGTCTCAGGTGTCATGTTCCGGCAGGTGCCATTACAACATTTGTACACAGGTTGGCCTCTGCAATTCCCACTGCATCTGGGAACATCATAGCCTCTGTGCTGATTATTCTTGCAGCTATTAACCACACACGGCCCATCAATATGTTGTGAGCACTGTGATTCTGTGTGTGAACTGTCAGGGTCCTGACGTGTGGATTTTTCATGGACATTATCATAGGTTGCTGGTTCTGCTGAAGGCCCCGTACCCAAACCCTGCATACGGCCCTGGGATACTGTCTCACTTTGTCATTCATGCATAAATGAGACCCAGATAAGGAATGGGCCATGAATTTTGCTTTTCACAGAGGATTTAACTCAAATGGTACAGTTAAAAGGCAGATGATGCTATACAATGTATTTGGCTATGCATTGAAGAAGCCCATGACCAATACCCCCTGATGAATGAGAGGTTTGCTAACGCAAGTGTGGTACATATGTAGACACAGGGATACTTTAGTGTGATGCACAGACAGATGCCAGTCAGGCTAACAGAATGCAGGGTGATTCAGGATCCAGCAATTTGACAAGTTACATAATCAGTGGTCTGACTCAGACAGTTTGGAGGACGAACTAGACAGTTGACATGTAAAACTGTGTATGTCCTGTGTTTTTGAAGGTGACAAATGAACCCAAGGGCTGTGTTACACGGCTTAATTAGTATCAATGCTTAACGGTGTATTTGACATAATGGCAACTCCTATGCTGTTCCAGGCATCAGCAGGGGCAGTGCTTGTTGAAATGGGTGGTGTGCATGGAGGTGATCACAGGTGTGGACTGCATCAGTTTCTCACAAGTCCTGTAGTTGAGATTTGCATTCTAATGGCCAACATACTTTTTCACACGGGAAGCAATCTACAGGTGCTAACAGGGCTTAGAAACTAGACGCCAGTGTATTAATTGACCTGACGTCCATGCAGTCAGATGTTCTATGACAATGGCATACCATAGGAAAGGGTATAGCACACTGGATTGCTATTGTTAGTCTGTGTGTGTAGAGGAGGGAATATCAGGGTACACATCTTAGTATTCCAGGGACCTCTTCAGACAGGTGGGTTGTGATCAGGTGCATGGGTGTGTTAGGAGTTAGGAAATGGGCTGACATGTACATGGAATGTCATGTGCACAATGCTGCTCATATGAGTGGCACTTGTGCTGTCTATGTTCTGCTTCTATGGAACTCTAGTCACAGATAGTCCTTGCGAATATTGGATGCAGTTGGATTTACTGCTGTCAAGGGTCTGGTCAGACATTCCTGTTACTGATGCAAAAGCACATCGACTGCCTCACGTATGAGGCTTGTTTTCCCCTTACTGAGTGATGGTGTCTTAGTTGTGTGCCATATGCTGCGCTGGACCTTCATTTCAACATGTATGTGTGAAATAGGTGTGGTCCTCTGCTATTGGCCTTCAAAGGAGAAATGTACATGATATATGTCATTTACAGTGTGTGTGTATGTGACCATTGTATGTTACGCATCACATTAGCTCTGGGATTTTCTGTGACCTAATCAGTATATCAGCAAAGCTCCATAAGGCAACACTCTTATTCTGATAAGTAGAGATGAAGGTGTGCAGAAATGATTAGCCAGACCATGATATGGTAAACATTATGGGTCTTTATTTAAATTAGTTCATTAAAGTGGTGATGGTGATTATATTTAAAAGAAATTATTGACGATATGTTGCCGCCTGCGAATACCAGCGGCTGTGTTCTGTAGTTCAAGCTTGACTTGAGGATGCCGAAGCTCCTCTTGACTATGGTGTGTGTAATCCTATGTGCGTCATTGTAGGCACGCTCTGCTGCAGTACTCGGGTTGCCAATAGGTCTCATTATCCATGGCTGGATGCCATACCCCTGATCAGGTGCAAGAGAAAATGAATGGGATCATGTTGATCCCATGTTTAGCTGGCCCTATTGAAATTAACTCTAATGGAAGTAGTTGTCTTGTGTTGTCTGTGACTCCTTTGTGTTATAATGTTGCATCCTAGGCTTCTAGGATGTACCATCTGCAGTGTGTTGTTTCCTTGGCTGAACGAGTGTTTGTCTGCTGACCGTTTGTCAGCAGTATGTTTTGGGATTTGCAGTACAGTGTGCCTTCCCTAGCATTGTGACTTGTGATACATGTGTCCCTGTGTCTTCACAGGGGGTGAGATGATAGTTCCATACACAGGTTAAAATTGACAGTGTTGTTAACACGTTCATATCAATGTACCCTGGACATCCCATACCTTTAGACTTATGCAATGGATCAATGTAAACGTCATTGGGACACTTACAATTTGCAAGGTGACATTTAGGCAACCCACTCAACACGTTGTGATCATTGACGTCTTAACATTAGGCTGTACAGTAATTTCAGATGTGTGACAGGTTCAATGGTGACCTATGAAACATAGCTAGCGATGTCATGACCTCAGTGTGTTCCTGTTCACATGTTGCTGTTGTGGTGTATGTGTGTGTGTCCTAGAGGGTTGCTGTGCAGTGTATATATAAGTAGGTTTTTGTACTTACCAACAAGTAGTCCATTGTCATGCCCTCCATCCTGGAAGTGTTTATTGATGGTGCAGTGACGGAAGATGAAGGAGTCATGGACACTCCCAGGATATTTAGCCACGATGTTGGTGATCAATCCTTGGTGATTGACAATGGCCTGCACATTGATGGAATGTGTGTGCTTTCTGTTGCGGTAGAGGTGTTCAGTTGCAGCAGGTGGCACAAGGCGTACATGTGTGCAGTCGACTGCAACAAGGACGTGTGGGAAGCCACTAATGAGGTAGAACCCCTGTTTTTTTTCTGCTGCTTCTGCAGTGTGTTTGGGAAGCAGATGTGGCGGGGTGTAAGTCCAGTGATGGCATCCAGTACTTTGGGCAAAAAGGCAGAGAATGATGGTTGTGATATTCCACCAACCAGGGCACCAGTTGTTTGAAAAGAGCCACTTGCCAGCATGTGAAGTACGGCAAGCAGCTTAGTTTCTGTTGGGATGGTGCGGGGTGTCAGCAAAGTGGGTGCCAACTGTGGTTCAATGTTTTGCAGCAGCTGCTGAATGGCCTGCCAGTTCAACCTGTACCTCTGGATGATGTCGTGTTCCCTGAGGCCATGAAGGGTTGTTCTGGGGCGGAATATCCTCTCCTGCCTTCTGCGCTGCCTTTGGGGTCCCTGCTGGTGTTGTTTTTGCTGCTGGGCTCTGCGTCTGCGTGCACACTGGATAAGAATCACCTCCATGTCTCCCTTTTGCTGCTCTGCTGCTCCTCTGTTGCTTCTGTGTGTTCTGATTAAATACAGGAATGTTTGCCCCATTTTACCGCCTGCTCTGACCCAGGCATTCAATTTTGATGCAAATCAGGCTGTGCGTCATTTTCTGGCTCCGCCTCCCGGCAGTGCGTAATTTTTGCCCGAAAACATAAATACGACGCACGGCCGTTTAAGTCATTTTATGGACAGAAACGTCTACCTTGCATATGATTAACGCAAGGCGGGTTGCCGCATCCAAAAAATGACGCACACAGCAGAATTTTGTTGTCCGTGGGCTCGGGCGTCAAAGTTTAAATACGGGGCAACGTTTGTGCTGAATGTGCGTCAAAAGATTTGACACACATTCGGCGCAGACAGAGTATAAATATGCCCCATAGAGTCATTTTTTGCACGGGAACACCTACCTTGCATCTCATTAAGGCAAGATAGGTTTCCACTTCCAAAAAAATGACTTTAACTCCATAAATTTGGCGTTAGACGGGCCTAGCACCAAAGTATAAATATGGAGTTAGTTTCACACCGAATTAGAGTAAAAAAAAAAATGATGCTAATTCACTGCAAACAGAGTATAAATATGCCCCTTAGCATAAAAAAATGACGCTAATCTGGTTGGTCATTTATTTTGACTCTAACCTACCTAACGTCATTTATTTTACGCTAGCCTACCCTTTACTCCGGCTTGCACCATTCCATAAATATGGTGCCAAGGTGGTGCAAGCTGGTGCAAAGCTTTTTGGTGCAAAACTGCGTTAGTGCAGTTTTGCACCAAAAAGTATAAATAAGGCCCTGAGGTTATGGTTAGCAGAGCCTCAGTTATACAGTTAGGCACCACACAGGGAACACACATAGGGCACACTTTATGAGCAATGGGGTCCTGTCTAGCAGTATCCCAGTGACACAGGAAAAACAATCATACATACAAGTAAAAATGGGGGTAACATGCCAGGCAAGATGGTACTTTCCTACAGTTGTGCATTGTCACTTACTCATTAAAATGAGCCTAAGTGTTGCACTTCATCTGTAATGACACATGTCAAAATGGCTGGGATGTCCAGGCTCTGTAGGGCTACCACGCTGTCACCACATCTGACCCCATTGTGTTGGGAGGATATGTAATGTCTCCTCTAGTGATAGCACACTAATACAAAGGTGCACTACAGAACACATGGTACATACATACTGAGCATCAGTTTGGATTCCAAAATACAGGGAGTGCAGAATTATTAGGCAAATTAGTATTTTGACCACATCATCCTCTTTATGCATGTTGTCTTACTCCAAGCTGTATAGGCTGGAAAGCCTACTACCAATTAAGCATATTAGGTGATGTGCATCTCTGTAATGAGAAGGGGTGTGGTCTAATGACATCAACACCCTATATCAGGTGTGCATAATTATTAGGCAACTTCCTTTCCTTTGGCAAAATGGGTCAAAAGAAGGACTTGACAGGCTCCGAAAAGTCAAAAATAGTGAGATATCTTGCAGAGGGATGCAGCACTCTTAAAATTGCAAAGCTTCTGAAGCGTGATCATCGAACAATCAAGCGTTTCATTCAAAATAGTCAACAGGGTCGCAAGAAGCGTGTGGAAAAACCAAGGCGCAAAATAACTGCCCATGAACTGAGAAAAGTCAAGCGTGCAGCTGCCACGATGCCACCTGCCACCAGTTTGGCCATATTTCAGAGCTGCAACATCACTGGAGTGCCCAAAAGCACAAGGTGTGCAATACTCAGAGACATGGCCAAGGTAAGAAAGGCTGAAAGACGACCACCACTGAACAAGACACACAAGCTGAAACGTCAAGACTGGGCCAAGAAATATCTCAAGACTGATTTTTCTAAGGTTTTATGGACTGATGAAATGAGAGTGAGTCTTGATGGGCCAGATGGATGGGCCCGTGGCTGGATTGGTAAAGGGCAGAGAGCTCCAGTCCGACTCAGACGCCAGCAAGGTGGAGGTGGAGTACTGGTTTGGGCTGGTATCATCAAAGATGAGCTTATGGGGCCTTTTCGGGTTGAGGATGGAGTCAAGCTCAACTCTCAGTCCTACTGCCAGTTCCTGGAAGACACCTTCTTCAAGCAGTGGTACAGGAAGAAGTCTGCATCCTTCAAGAAAAACATGATTTTAATGCAGGACAATGCTCCATCACACGCGTCCAAGTACTCCACAGCGTGGCTGGCAAGAAAGGGTATAAAAGAAGGAAATCTAATGACATGGCCTCCTTGTTCACCAGATCTGAACCCCATTGAGAACCTGTGGTCCATCATCAAATGTGAGATTTACAAGGAGGGAAAACAGTACACCTCTCTGAACAGTGTCTGGGAGGCTGTGGTTGCTGCTGCACGCAATGTTGATGGTGAACAGATCAAAACACTGACAGAATCCATGGATGGCAGGCTTTTTTAGTGTCCTTGCAAAGAAAGGTGGCTATATTGGTCACTGATTTGTTTTTGTTTTGTTTTTGAATGTCAGAAATGTATATTTGTGAATGTTGAGATGTTATATTGGTTTCACTGGTAATAATAAATAATTGAAATGGGTATATATTTTTTTTTGTTAAGTTGCCTAATAATTATGCACAGTAATAGTCACCTGCACACACAGATATCCCCCTAACATAGCTAAAACTAAAAACAAACTAAAAACTACTTCCAAAAATATTCAGCTTTGATATTAATGAGTTTTTTGGGTTCATTGAGAACATGGTTGTTGTTCAATAATAAAATTAATCCTCAAAAATACAACTTGCCTAATAATTCTGCACTCCCTGTATATGTCCCAGGTCCTTGAGCCAATACCCAAGATTGTCATTTTCAACAACACAGTGCTAAGAAAACTTTGCACAAGGCCAGGAACTCACACCATACCACAAACACGTATGAGATACAACCAAATCAAAATAACAACTGCCATGCCACATGACAAACCTATTGCGAGCCTAAACAACAACTTACACCTTCTATCTTTTGCAGGGGATCAGGGTTATGGCATACAGCCGTAGATGATGACCCCATTTGCAAACCTAAGCACAGCAGCAGAGCGTGCATACAATGAGCGACACTGTAAAACATGCAATATTGTGGAAAAGACATTTGGCATACTGAAAACAAGATTCAGGTGCCTAGACCTCACAGGAGGCAGCCTTCTATGTGCCCTACACATTGTGTGCAAAATCATCCTGCCATGTGCTATCCTGCACAACATATGTGTGAGTATGAATGCTCAAATGTATGACCAGGAAGATAACCTGCCTGAGGAGGAGGAGGGTGGTGGTGACGATATGGAGGGGGAACAGTACAGCACAGCTGCTGGGGTACTCTGGAGACAGCACATAGTTGGCAACTTTTATTCTCAAGAACCACTGAATTCACCTTGTCAATTTTGTAAATAAACACTTCACTAATACAACCAATCCTGCTCTGGTCTTTTAAATCTCCACTACACATAGCATAGGAATGTGAGTCAAAAGTCAGGGATCATGTTACAAATAGGAATCTGATAAGTACTGTTGCAACATCATATGTGATGTGTAAGATTGTACTGCCACCATCACATACATCACTAACAGCCTCATCACTGGTATATGACAACTGAAGGACACAATATATGGATCACTATATATTTTGCACATCCACGCTGCCTATTTGTTAGTCAATAGGTCATCAGACACAACTACATCATGTCCAAATAGGATGGATGCAAGGGGCCCACACATGAGGTAGTGAATGTAAACAAATAGAAATTAAGTCAGTGTGAGAGTTGCAATGGCTGCATGAAACATGTGTGACAAGAGGGGGACATCATTAGTAACTATGGTCACCATGATTTGCCCAGGTATAAGAACCAATTGTAGAAGTTGGGCCTTGGCAGAATATCAATGGTATCTGTCCTGCCACTGGCATGGGGCACAATCCTGACACAGGGTACACATTACCTGACAAATTAAACAGACATGTCTGTGGAATGCACATCAGCATGGATGAGAAGATATGCAGCTGGGGCTGCAGCTCCACCACACAAAACCAACAACCATTGGTAATTGCAACAAGTTGAATCAATTTTTTGTGAACCAAACATATTCTGGGTGGAATGTAGGCAGGGTGTGTCATATACACTATGTACCAAAGATGTACACATGTCAGACAGATATACAGGCTTCACACTAGTCTCCATAAACTCATAATCTACATACGGAGGCAGTTGTCGAGTAATAATTCCTAGGTAGCAATGGTTCACCCATCATCAACAATGCCTGTCCTGTGTATGTAGCTTTAAATATTATGCTCTGTATGACAACATCACACATCACAGACAAAAACACAATACACAATCACAAATCAGAACTATTGCATTGAACTGAATGCCAAATATATGTGGATACACTGTTGTCACACATGCATATATATGCACAACGTGCAACAATTTTCATGCTGTTGAGTCTGTAACACACACATTGGTGGAACAGACCATTCACATTCTTGTCACATTGTTGCAAGGACTATCACATGTGTCCATGCCCACAATGCCACACTGCAGCACAGCCCATATCATATGTATGTTGATTTAGGCTGCATCTAAGGACAATGCAAAAAAACATGCAATCAGAAATTGAGAAAAAAAAATATGACGCAAATGTGTCTAAAACATCCACAAGCCCAAAGTAAATGACACATGGGCCCTTAGCGTGAATTCCACTGTAGTGAATCCTAGTTTGTTTTAATGGGATAACAGGCGTTAGCTTAGCCATTAGCTTGCAGACTCGTGCCCACGTCGCCTAGTGACTTTTAACCTACTTAGCATGCTCTGTCTTAGCCCATTTAATAATTTAATTCTTCTAAGATGACTGCCTTGTTTATAGTTAGGCCACTTGCTATGATTTACGTTATCAGTGCCACCGCGTTAAGGCGTCAAAATCAAGTGACAAAGACAAACAAACTGTAGGTGTTCACATTTAGGGACTTTCCCTCTTCATGCTTTCAATGGAATTGTTTATTTTAATTGCCGCCCCAAGCATGCTGTTATCTATTGTTTGGGAACACACCAACATCAGGGTTCCAAGTAGATCTGTATAAATACATCACACTTTAGAAAGATAATCAGAGGGATTCTGACCAGAGGGCATCGCCACCATCGCTGATATCGATGCTGCACGTCGTCTTGACGCTGACTCAGTCTTCGTGTTCCTGCAGAGAGACAGAGACCTCATTCCAAGGTAACAAGAGTTGGGGGCTCCTCTCATTGACATGACATTGGCAGATTAGGATTAACATACCTAACTATCCTTTAGGTCGGAGGTTAGGCCTATCATGATAGGGTATTAGGACATATTACACACTTTGGTGGTCATTACAACCCTGGCGGTCGGTGTTAAAGCGGCGGTACGACCGCCAACAGGCCGGCGGTAAACAAATTGCATTTACGACCGTGGCGGAAACCGCCAACAAAGACAGCCACTTTAACACTCCGACCGCCACTGCGGTACAAACAAACAGCGCGGCGGTCACCGCCAACAGACAGGCGGGAGACAATGTACCACCCACACTATTATGACAGGCCAATCCGCCACCTTTTCCGGGGTGGATTCACCGTGGATAAAAACACGGCGGAAACAGGAATTTCAAAGGGAAAACCCTCACCTCTACACACCCCATGAGTAATGAGGACACCATGGAACTGGAACTCCAAATTCTCCCTGCGATAGTCTTCCTGCTCTTCTACCAGGAGCACGAACGCCGGCGTCGAAGACCACAGTGAGTAATGCACCTACAACACAGGGGAGGGGGGAGGGAAAAAACAGGGACACCCCACACGCAACACCCCCACCCCCACCCTCACCCACTACAACACACTCAAATGCATTTCAATACATCACAGTTACACCCCTCAAACCCCCCGGAAGAATGCAAAGACAATAGAAAAATAGTGTAACCATTGTAATATATTAAAAGCAAGTAGGCAGAAATATATATATACACCATTGACAAAATACATACCAAGCATAGTAGTCCAGGTAGTGCACTAAGAAAGTCCGTGGAACACTGGGACCACACGGTATGGGGGAGGCCCACACAAGATCCCCAAAAATGACGGAGAGAACACTGCAGGGGCATCATAGAGCAAGAAAACAGGCACCACAGGGGGGGGGAAAGGGGGAGCACCTCAGCCGCTTGAGTGCATGACGCCAAATCCACGAGGGGGCCACATGCCCACTGTTCCATCCTGGGGAATGCAAAGCCACAGTCTCTCAAGTCTCTCCAGTGGGTGGTCTGCCCACTGTTCAATCCTGGGGAGTGCAAAGCCACAGTCTCACAAGTCTCTACAGTGGGTGGTCTGCCCACTGTTCAATCCTGGGGAGTGCAAAGCCACAGTCTCTCAAGTCTAAACAGTGGGTGGTCTGCCCACTGTTCCATCCTGGGGAGTGCAAAGCCACAGTCTCACAAGTCTCTCCAGTGGGTGGTCTGCCCACTATTCAATCCTGGGGAGTGCAAAGCCACAGTCTCACAAGTGAATGACAGTCTCCACTGGCTCTGGAGGGGGAATGGTGCCCAGAGTGCTTCATCCTGTTAAGGACAGAGGTAGTGGATGACAGTCTCCACTGGTTCTGGAGGGGGCATGGTGCCCAGAGTGCTTCATCCTGTGAAGGACAGAGATAGTGGATGACAGTCTCCACTGGTTCTGGAGGGGGCATGGTGCCCAGAGTGCATCATCCACCCGTGACGGACTCAGTTGCGTCAGTGCCCCTGCCGCTGATGGGCTAGCAGTGCTTGAGATGGCGGTGCCCTGTTCAGCGGTGCTTCAGATGGCGGTCTCCATTGCAGGGTCTCAGCTGGTGGCGGTCCTTCATGGCCCAGAGGGGCTGGCGCTTGCGGTCCTTCATGGCCCAGCGGGCTTTTTGCTGGCGGTCCTTCATGGCCCAGCTGGGCTTGTGCTAGTGGTGGCCTCCTGGGCAGCTGGGCTGGTGCAGGCGGTGGCCTCCTGGGCAGCGGGGATGATGGCGGTCTTCTCCGCCGTGCTGCTCTTCCCAGACTTGCCGGGTTTCTTGTGGCCCTTCCCAACCTTGGAAGGTGTCACAGCTGACTCCACACTCCCAACAGGACCCCTGGGAGCGGCTTTGGTGGCTGGAGTCTTCCCCCTCTCCCGCCGGGCACTGGCCAACTTCTGATGCTTCACAGGTGGGGGACTGTCTGTGCTGTGGCTCCGTGCCACCCTGGCTGCCCTGGTGGCCGGTGCACTCCACATTCCGGTGACTACAGGCACCACTGGTCCCGGAGATCTTGTGGCTGAGGTGCTAGTTCGGGACCTAGGAGATGGACGGGGTGGGGGAGGTATGGGAAAGAGGTCAAGGTTGGACAGGAAAAGTTTTTTGGACACACTGGGACGGGCAGCTGGAGGGGGTTTGGGAGTGGAGGAAGAGGTTGTGGCTGTAGGAGGTGTACGTTTGGTGACTTTGGGTGAAGGTGCATGCGCTGGAGGCTGTTGTGAGGTGGATGACTGTTAGGTGGGTGTGTGCCTGCGTTTTTGTATCTTGGGAGGGGGCATCACAGACACACTGGGAGAGGACACAGGGGACGTGTGAATGGTAGTGGGGGTGATGACTGCACATGAGCGGGTGTGGTGGTGGGTGTGCTGGAGAGGGACGTAGTGGCTGTAGATGTAGTGCATGCAGGTGTGAGTGTAGACGAGACTGGGAGGGAGGAGGGAGACGAGGAGGAGGGGGACACAGTGGAGGCAGTGGATGTTGGTGTGTCTGCATGCGTGTGATGCTTGCGTGAGTGCCTGTGGGATGTGTGGTGCTTATGTTTGCCTGAGCTTCCCTTGGGTGTTGACGTGTGTGCATGCTGGTCTGATGGTGTGCTTGGGATAGGCTGAGGTACAGGGGATTGGGTCAGGGTGGAGGAAGTTGGAGGGGGGAGGCTAGAGACGGGGACAATGGCTGCCATCAGTGCTGAGGCCAGAGTCTGAAAAGCTTGCTGAAGGGCCACCTGACCAGAATGAATGCCCTCCAGGAATGCATTGGTTTGTTGCAACTGCCTCTCTACACCCTGGATGGCATTCAAAATGGTAGACTGCCCAACAGTGAGGGACCTGAGGAGGTCAATGGCCTCCTCACTGAGGGCATCAGGGGTGACTGGGGTAGGGCCTGAGGTGTCTGGGGCGAAGGTGATGCCCACCCTCCTGGGTGAGAGGGCACGGGGCAAAGGCTGAGGGGCTGCTGGGAGGGCGGTGCTGGTAGGGGGGGTGGTGGCTGTACCTGTAGATGCGGGGGGCACAGATGTTGCCGCCACCACAAGGGAGCTCCCATCAGAGGACGAGTCCGTGTTGCTGGTATCAGCTCCTGTCCCCGCCGTGGAGCTCCCCTCGCCCTCCGTCCCACTGGTGAATTCAGACTCCGTAGTGTCACCCTCCAGGGCCATGTGGGATGCAGCTCCCTCGTGCTCCGGTGCCACTGCTCCTCCGCCTGATGATGCTAATGCACACAAGAACAGGGAGACCACAAAAAGGGGGGGAAGACAGAAGAAAGACATGTTGAGTGCACGCATTACCACTACCGTTGGCGGACACAACAGACACAGAAGCCCCCTGCACTAAGCCGCGCTCTTGGGCTCCACTGTTCAATTTCTGGGAAATGGCCTACAAGGATATGGACGGCATCTGCACACATAGATGACACAGAGGCATGACTAGCTGTACTTGGCACTCTACAGAGGTGGGATGGGGTGCCACATGGCCTGCCTTACGGAGGGGCCTTGCCTACGGAACTCGCCCTGGCCTAGGGAAACCCACAGCCCACCTCCCCCACCCAGACCCCTCCACTGCACACAAAGTCACCAGAATGAGAGTGTACTCACCCCCTTGTGGCTGCTGTGATGCCCTCAAGCGCCCATCCAACTCCGGGTAGGCCATCACCAGGATCCTGAACATAAGGGGGGTCATGGTGCGACGGGCACCCCTCCCACGTTGGAAGGCCATCCCCAGCTGAGCCTCCGCCGTCTTCTTGCTCCAGCGGCGAATGTCCTCTCATCTTTTCCGGCAGTGGGTGCTCTGTCTGTGGTAGACCCCCGGGATCCGGATGTCCTTGGCGATGGCACGCCAAATATCTTTCTTCTGGTGGGCGCTGACCTACATGAAATGTACAGGGGAAAAAGAGAAGTTATTACCAACTGCACCGTCAAAGTGATTGGCCCCCATCCCTACCCTTGCCATGTGGCACATGCATTCACCGTCTTTCATGCACGCAGCACTCTCCCCCCTTCCTTCTTACATCCAGCCCTCTCTACACAGGCATAGCCCATACAACATGCTCCCTGTGTACTTACCTGTTTGTCCGGAGAACCGTAGAGTAGCGTGTATTGGGGGATGACCCCATCTATGAATTTCTCCAACTCCTCCGATGTGAAGGCAGGGGCCCTTTCCCCAGACACTCGAGCCATTGTCTCTTCCAGACTGAGGTCACAGCAGCACTTGCAGTGTAGGTCCTCTCCTGTCGAAGATCAGGTATCGAGTGATTGAAGTGATAGAAAATGGCGGTCACGTCCGCGGCGGTGCGTATCGTCACCGCCGGCGTACATCGTCATTGGCTCCTGGAACCTGTAGGGTCCAATGTTAACCAATGCAGCATTGTGCTGCAGTCTTCGACCACCTACCGCAACGGTGTACAATGCCTGCACAGTTACCTCACATCCCATTGTCCCACTTTACAGGTCAGGCAGCCGCCATTTCAGGGGCCCACATGACTTCATTTCCAACTGCGTCACACATACCTAGGCCTAGACTCAACCCACATACAGGCCACCTTTTGTGTATGATAGGTGTTCTGAGTAAGCTGTGTTTATGTACCTCTGAGTTGTTTGACTCTGTGCTCGCTGTTGTCCTTCATAGGCACCGTCCGCTGGGACATGTGAGGAGATGGCAGCATCCTCCGGTGTACCGACCGTTGGTGGACCTGTCGACAATGGAGGAGCGACATTTGATTATCACAAACAGGCTTGACCGTGCCACAATCCAGGAACTGTGTACCCAGTTGGAGCCAGACCTGATGTCAGCAATCCACCATCCCACAGGAATCCCCCCTAAAGTGCAGGTGCTGTCAGTGCTCCATTTCCTTGCAAGTGGGTCATTTCAAACAACAGTGACTATGGCATCAGGGATGTCCCAGCCTATGTTTTCTAACGTATTGTCCAGAGTGTTGTCTGCCCTTCTGAAACACATGCGGAGCTACATCGTGTTCCCTCACGTGGAGGATTTGCCTACAGTGAAAGGGGATTTCTATGCCCTGGGACACATCCCCAACATCATAGGTGCCATTGATGGGACACATGTGGCTTTGGTCCCCCCCCACAGGAGGGAACAGGTGAACAGAAACCGGAAGAGTTATCATTCGATGAATCTACAGATGGTATGTTTGGCAGACCAGTACATCTCCCATGTGAATGCCAAGTTCCCTGGCTCAGTGCATGACGCCTACATCCTGTGGAATAGCAGCATCCCTTATGTGATGGGTCAACTCCAGAGGCACTGTGTGTGGCTATTAGGTGAGCATCTGGAAGCTAGTCAGTGGGAATGGTTGTCTGGGTCTGGGGATATCCCTCCAGATTAGTGCGTGTCTAACAGTTGTCCCTCACCATTTGCAGGTGACTCTGGTTACCCCAACCTGTCATGGCTACTGATCCCAGTGAGGAATCCTAGGACAAGGGCAGAGGAACACTACAATGAGGCCCATGGGCGAACTAGGAGGATGATCGAGCGGACCTTTGGGCTCCTGAAGGCCAGGTTCAGGTGCCTCCATATGACAGGTGGATCCCTATTCTACTCACCAAAGAAGGTGTGCCAGATCATCGTGGCCTGCTGTATGCTTCATAACTTGGCTTTGCGATGACAGGTGCCTTTTCTGCAGGAGGATGGTCCAGATGGCGGTGTTGTTGCAGCTGTGGTGCCTGTGGACAGTGAAGACGAGGAAGCAGGGGAAGAAGACATCCACAACAGGGACTCAGTGATCCAGCAATATTTCCAGTGAGACACAGGTAAGAATACAAACCTGCCTACTACATGTACTTTAACACTACTACCTCTCTACTGTGTGTCTTTTTCACCCAGTGTATGGTCAGAGTTGTCACTTTCCCTTACAATTTCACAGATGTGGGTCCCACTGTGTGACATCTGCTTTGATTCCTCATGGACTAGAGCTGTTTGACATAGGTTTGTTGACATTAAACTTGAAAGAGCATTTTGTCACTGTAATTGCTAATACACTACTTCAAAATCACAGACAGACTCCAGATTGGTTTGTGCTTTAAGGGTGTTTATTTGAGTGCTCAATATTGGAGGGGGTAGTGAATGATGAGGGGTGATGGCGGAGGAATGTCCATGGCAGAGTCCAGTCTATTAGTCTCACAGGTGCATTGCCCATATGGGCATAGGAAGTGGAGCTGGGGCAGTTTAAGTATGGGCAGGGTGACTAAGTGGGACAGTAGGATGACAATCAGGGTGGTCTAATTTTTTGGCGCGGTCTTGCCACCGTGCTCTGTCTTTGTCCTGGATCTCAGGGACCGTTTGCGGGGTGGTTCTCCATCTGCAGGGGGTGGGGTGCTGGTGTGGTGGTCCTGTGGCTGGGTGTTCTGTCCACTAGCGGAGGTGGTGGGCAGTTCATCGTCCATGCTAGTGTCAGGGGCCCCTTGTAGTGCCACAGTGTCCCTCCTGGTGTTGAGTACTTCCTTCAGCACCCCTACGATAGTGCCCAGGGTGGAGCTGATGGTTCTGAGTTCCTACCTGAAGCCCATATACTGTTCCTCCTGCAGGAGCTGGGTCTCCTGAAACTTGGCCAGTACAATTGCAATCGTCTCCTGGGAGTGGTGGTATGCTCCCATGATGGAGGAGAGGGGCTCGTGGAGAGTAGGTTCCCTTGGCCTGTCTGCCCCCTGTCGCACAGCAGCCCTCCCAATTCCCCTGTGTTCCTGGGCCTCCGTCCCCTGGACCGTGTGCCCACTACCACTGCCCCCAGGTCCCTGTTGTTGTTGGGGTGGTGGGTTATCCTGGGTTCCCTGTAGTGGTGGACACACTGCTAATTGACATGTCCTGGGGACAGAGGTATGGGCCCGCTGGGTGGGTGCTGTGCTGTTGTTTCCAGAGGGTGGAAGGTCTGTAATGGCCTGTGACTAGGTGATGGGAACCGACTGTCCCGAGGTCCCCTATGGGCCAGGCTGGTCATCTAGATCCAGTTGGACAGAGGTGCTGTCATCACTGTGGGCCTCTTCTGTTGGTGGTGTGGACATGTGTGGACCCTCCTATCCGGTGACGTTGGGTAGGGGTCCTGCTGGGGTATAAAAGGATGGTTATTACATCTGTGTGTGTCATGGTGTGCAATGGTTGGGTGACCGTGTACCCCAGAATTGCCATTCCTGTGTGGGACCTTGTGTGAGGATGGTTTAGGGGGTTGTATGGGTATGTGCAGTGGCCATGCTTTAGTGATGGATGTCCATGCTTTGTTGTTGCATGCAGGGCTTGGTGTTGGGATGGGTGGTTTGTGATGTTGGGGCATATGTGAGGAGTTGGGGTGCTGGGGGTGAGGGTGCATGCAGGTAGGGTGGGGGTTGTAATAGTTAAGATTTGACTTACCAGACTCCATTCCTCCATCTACTCCTGCGAGGCCCACAGGATGCAGAATCTCCAAGACCTGCTCCTCCCATTTTGTTAGTTGTGGGGGGTCTGCCGCCAGTCCTCTGAACCGCCAGGTGGAGTCTTGAGACCACGGAACACACCTTCCCCCGTAGGTTGTTCCACCACTTTCAGATGTCCTCCCGATTTCTTGGGTGCTGTCCCACTGCGTTGATCCTGTCCACTATTCTTTGCCATAGCTCCATCTTCCTTGAAATGGAGGTGTGCTGCACCTGTGCTCCGAATAGCTGTGGCTCTACCCGGACGATTTCCTCCACCATGACCCTGAGCTCCTCCTCCGAGAACCTGGGGTGTCTTTGCCGTGCCATGGGGTGGTGTAGGTGATGTGTGGGGTGGAGTGTGTGGTGATATGTGGGGTGATATGTAGTGGTGTGTTGTGTGAGGTGCGTGGAAGTTCTGTGGGTGATGGTGTTGTGTGCCTGTGGATGCTGTTGTGCTTGCTGGTGCTCTCTCTATGGCCTTCTTTCGGAATTTTATGTCGTGGGGGTTTGTGGGTGATGTGGGTGTGTGTTTTATAATGTATTGGGTAAGTGGGAATGGTGTGTGTATGTGTATCAGGTGTGTGTGTTTCGAATTGTCCAATGTGGCTGTGTTTTGTAAGAGTGTGTATTTTGAGCGCTACGTGTGTACCGCCAATGGAATACCGCGGTTGAAAGACCGCCGTGCGGATTTATGTGTCATGATAGTGTGGGCGTATTTCTGTTGGCGTGACGGTGGAGGTTTTGTTTTCGCCAGTTTATCACTGACCTTTGGTGTGGTGGACTTGTGTGGGTGTCTGAATTTTGGCGGATTCCGAAATGTGGGTCATAATAGCTGTGGCGGATTTCTGCAGCCGCGGCGGTGTGTTGGCGGTCTTCTGTACAGCGGTAAGCAGCTTTTACCGCCAATGTTGTAATGACCGCCTTTATGTCTTTTCATGTTATTGCAAGATGGTGAGGGTCTTCGGAATAATTACTTTTGTCTTTACAATTCTGTTTCTTGCACTGTTCATTGTCCTAATCATTGCAGCCCATGCAACTTATCGTAGAATGCAGTTGTGTTAAATAAAAACTATTGAAACTTTATTGCATCTTCATTACTGCCTGTGCTTGGATGAGACATGATATATCTGTGAGAAAGGGGTAATCTCCGTGTAACCACGACACTCCCTGAGATGTCATACTCTCGAGTCCATGCGTAAAAGCTGCCACAAATCACCTTTTACTGTTTGGGTTTTTGGGGAGGTGCTGCTAGTGAGCCGGAAGGGTTGGAACGACAGTTGCGACTTGTTGCAGGATTGGCATAGTCGCATACAAACATAAGTACTGTCATCCTTAAACCAGCAGTCTT
This sequence comes from Pleurodeles waltl, assembly GCF_031143425.1. Lineage (NCBI taxonomy): Eukaryota > Metazoa > Chordata > Amphibia > Caudata > Salamandridae > Pleurodeles > Pleurodeles waltl. The sequence continues at coordinate 223,457,216 of NC_090441.1, forward strand.
GCCTAAGAGCAATAGTCCAACTATGACATGGCGCCACCAACGATAGTGTTTAGGCACTAATTTACGGATACCCTGACTATCACTGTCTCACAGACAACAGGTACCCTAAGTACCATTAAACAGAGACGTCCGTGGTCTTTGGGAAGATCCTCTTCAGCTGAAAAGGTAACACCTGGTTAGGCTGTAGGTTGTTCGAGCTCGAACTCATAAAAGGACTTTACTACCCATTTGGTGCTACATTTCTCTGACCAATTTTACAAATATGGCTAACGCCATAGAAATTCCTGAGAATGCTAGACAAGCATAAACACGACACCTACTAGCGCATGGCCTTACAGAAGAGGGCGGGGATGTTACTCTTATAATAGAAGCTAGTGAAGCATACCAAACAGAAACATTATACTGTTGGGTCACCTTTCCTGAGGTGGACCAAAGAACACATACATTCCACACCTACGAAATTGCAAACATACGTCAACGGTACCAAGCATACCAGTATCATAAAATATCGCTCACATACCAGGAGCATCAGAACTGGTTTGAAGGCGCCCTACCACATGTCTTACAAAGAGTGAGACTAGGTCATTTAAGTAATGATGGACCAACGTGGCGTATGTTTGCCACATACACACCTCACCCAGGAATGCAAAATATTCCAATAGCAGATCTACAAAATTTATATAATGAGTTAGTAACACTTTATAGATGACTAGTCCAGTTCGTAATGTGAACACAACACCAGTGTATCCAGCTCCACCAGCACCTGGTGGATACCAATTGGCTGCTGGGGTTAATCCACAAACAGTGCTTACTATCATTCGTAAAATACCCACAGAACGAGAGAAAATACCATTCTGGATAGCCCAGAAAATGAACCAGCTGGAAGCTGTGTTTCCCCATACGGGACCACAGGAAAAACATAGACTTCTCATGGTGTGCTTGCCCTTCGGGATGGTTCCTTCGGTGGATGACTGTGCGTCATGGGGTACAGACTTTGCTGCTATATTTACTACCACACATGGTACCCCAATACTTGCCAATTTACCAGAAGTGTTAAAACAAATATAGAATGAGCATGGGGCTGCACCAGCCTTAGATTTGGGATTGAAATTAATGCGTAACTTTGACACAGTTTCCTCAATAATACTCAGTAACATTAAAGAGGAAGCGGTAGCACTGGCTATACGCCAGCATCTCTGAGAAACTCCACAACTGGAACAGGAGAGACAGCTAGCAAAAGTAATTTCAGACACCTATACTAGTATAGGGCGGGATAGTTTGGGAGCCAAACCGAAGAAGTTGGAATTACAAAGTACCACCCTTAAGGAAGGTACAAAGCAGGCACAAGAGGGCTCTAAAAAGCGCTCGGAAAAAACAAAAAGAATTTAAGGATAGATGAAATAAGAGAGCTGATTCTCCACACCCGGAGAACTCCGAAAGGAGATACAATCTTGGAAATAGGGAAAATATAAGAACTCCTGATAGATATACCAATTCACGTCCCTCTCGTTCCTTTCCGGACGCACTGGATAGACATAGCGAGAGAGGGGGCCGTCCTGATCGACGTCCTGAATACGTGAAACAAAAGAAAGACTTAACACAGTCTACAGTCAAAAAAGAAGAAAAGACTCCTCAGCAGAAGCCACAGTTTAAAAAGAAAAAGGTGGCAGCACTGTCAGTTAAAAATGCCAGTACACTTGAGAACATTATTGAAGAACAAGACGTGGGCAGTGACACTGTTAGACAGTGCAGCAGAGGTCACTATATGTCACAGAGTCTGAAAGATCATCTGGATGCGACAGCAACTAGCGATTTTATTGCAGTTGAGACTGCAGACGGACGCGTTTTCCCACCTGTAGGAAAGTACCATCTTGCCTGGCATGTTACCCCCATTTTTCACTGTATATATGTTGTTTTAGTTGTATGTGTCACTGGGACCCTGTTCTCCAGGGCCCCAGTGCTCATAAGTGTGCCTGAATGTGTTACCTGTGTAGTGACTATCTGTCTCACTGAGGCTCTGCTAATCAGAACCTCAGTGGTTATGCTCTCTCATTTCTTTCAATTTGTCACTAACAGGCTAGTGACCAATTTTACCAATTTACATTGGCTTACTGGAACACCCTTATAATTCCCTAGTATATGGTACTGAGGGACCCAGGGTATTGGGGTTCCAGGAGATCCCTATGGGCTGCAGCATTTCTTTTGCCACCCATAGGGAGCTCTGACAATTCTTACACAGGCCTGCCACTGCAGCTTGAGTGAAATAACGTCCACGTTATTTCACAGCCATTTTACACTGCACTTAAGTAACTTATAAGTCACCTATATGTCTAACCTTTACCTGGTAAAGGTTAGGTGCAAAGTTACTTAGTGTGAGGGCACCCTGGCACTAGCCAAGGTGCCCCCACATTGTTCAGGGCCAATTCCCTGAACTTTGTGAGTGCGGGGACACCATTACACGCGTGCACTACATATAGGTCACTACCTATATGTAGCTTCACAATGGTAACTCCGAATATGGCCATGTAACATGTCTAAGATCATGGAATTGCCCCCTCTATGCCATCCCGGCATTATTGGGACAATTCCATGATCCCAGTGGTCTGTAGCACAGACCCTGGTACTGCCAAACTGCCTTTCCTGGGGTTTCACTGCAGCTGCTGCTGCTGCCAACCCCTCAGACAGGTTTCTGCCCCCCTGGGGTCAAGCCAGGCTTGTCCCAGGATGGCAGAACAAAGGACTTCCTCTGAGAGAGGGTGTTACACCCTCTCCCTTTGGAAAATGGTGTGAAGGCAGGGGAGGAGTAGCCTCCCCCAGCCTCTGGAAATGCTTTCTTGGGCACAGATGTGCCCAATTCTGCATAAGCCAGTCTACACCGGTTCAGGGACCCCTTAGCCCCTGCTCTGGCGCGAAACTGGACAAAGGAAAGGGGAGTGACCACTCCCCTGACCTGCACCTCCCCTGGGAGGTGTCCAGAGCTCCTCCAGTGTGCTCCAGACCTCTGCCATCTTGGAAACAGAGGTGCTGCCAGCACACTGGACTGCTCTGAGTGGCCAGTGCCACCAGGTGACGTCAGAGACTCCTTCTGATAGGCTCCTTCAGGTGTTAGTAGCCTATCCTCTCTCCTAAGTAGCCAAACCCTCTTTTCTGGCTATTTAGGGTCTCTGTCTCTGGGGAAACTTTAGATAACGAATGCAAGAGCTCATCAGAGTTCCTCTGCATCTCTCTCTTCACCTTCTACCAAGGAATCGACTGCTGACCGCGCTGGAAGCCTGCAAAACTGCAACATAGTAGCAAAGACGACTACTGCAACTCTGTAATGCTGATCCTGCCGCCTTCTCAACTGTTTTCCTGGTGGTGCATGCTGTGGGGGTAGTCTGCCTCCTCTCTGCACTAGAAGCTCCGAAGAAATCTCCCGTGGGTCGACGGAATCTTCCCCCTGCTACCGCAGGCACCAAAAAGCTGCATTACCGGTCCCTTGGGTCTCCTCTCAGCACGACGAGCGAGGTCCCTTGAATCCAGCAACTCTGTCCAAGTGACTCCCACAGTCCAGTGACTCTTCAGTCCAAGTTTGGTGGAGGTAAGTCCTTGCCTCCCCACGCCAGACTGCATTGTTGGAAACCACAACTTTTGAAACTACTCCGGCTTCCGTGCACTTCCGGCGGAAATCCTTTGTGCACAGCCAAGCCTGGGTCCACGGCACTCTAACCTGCATTGCACGACTTTCTAAGTTGGTCTCCGGCGACGTGGGACTCCTTTGTGCAACTTCGGCGAGCACCATTTCACGCATCTTTGTAGTGCCTGTTTCTGGCACTTCTATGGGTGCTACCTGCTGCTAAGAGGGCTCCTTGTCTTGCGGGATGTCCCCTCTATCTCCTGGTCCAATTTGTGACTTCCTGGTCCCTCCTGGGCCACAGCAGCATCCAAAAACACTAACCACACGATTTGCTGCTAGCAAGGCTTGTTGGCATTCTTTCGGCGGGAAAACACTTCTGCACGACTCTCCCCAGCAATAGAGATCCGTCCACCAAAGAGGAAGTCTCTAGCCCTTTTCGTTCCTGCAGAAACCGCAGCTTCTTCTGTCCAGTAGAAGCTTCTTTGCACCCGCAGCTGGCATTTCCTGGGCATTTGCCCATCTCCGACTTGCTTGTGACTTTTGGACTTGGTCCCCTTGTTCCACAGGTACCCTAGATTAGAAATCCACAGTTGTTGCATTGTTGGTTTGTGTCTTTCCTGCATTATTCCTCTATCACGACTTCTTTGTCTTTTGGGGAACTTCAGTGCACTTTGCACTCACTTTTCAGGGTCTTGGGGAGGGCTAATTTTCTAACTCTCACTATTTTCTAATAGTCCCAGCGACCCTCTACAAGGTCACATAGGTTTCGGGTCCATTCGTGGTTCACATTCCACTTTTGGAGTATATGGTTTGTGTTGCCCCTATCCCTATGTGTCCCCATTGCATCCTATTGTAATTATACATGGTTTGCACTGTTTTCTAAGACTATACTGCATATTTTTGGTATTGTGTACATATAACTTGTGTATAATTGCTATCCTCATACTGAGGGTACTCACTGAGATACTTTGGCATATTGTCATAAAAATAAAGTACCTTTATTTTTAGTATATCTGTGTATTGTGTTTTCTTATGATATTGTGCAAGTGACACTAGTGGTACTGTAGTAGCTTCACACGTCTCCTAGTTCAGCCTAAGCTGCTCTGCTACGCTACCATTATCTATCAGCCTATGCTGCTAGACACCCTATACACTAATAAGGGATAACTGGGCCTGGTGCAAGGTGCAAGTACCCCTTGGTACTCACTACAAGCCAGTCCAGCCTCCTTCACCACCCAACTGGGTTTATGATTTCAAAATTCAAATAGAGGGAGACATAGAGCGCACCATTGGTGTGATATTCTGGGATGAACTTACTAGTGACATCCTGTTGGCCGAAAGAGACTGGCCACCTGAGCAAGTCCGTAAGCTCCCACATGGGGAAGGTGTCATTATGCCTTCTTTCTCTAATCTTGTTCAAGAAGCAGAAAAACAAACGTATGCTGTTGAATGTGCTTTAGCGCAGGCACCTGCGTTATACCGCAATCATGTAGGTTGGGACAAGGACTCTTCTTGTCATGCAATTCCTATTAGGGCTACACCTCAACTTCAGCCACAATATCCTGTTAAACATGAAGCAAAAGCTCCGGTGAGGGAGATCCTCACTCAGCTCAAGTACCAGGGAGTAATTGAGCCCTATACATCTGCAATGAATAACCCGTTATTCCCTGTTGCAAAGCCAGACCATTCCTACAGAATAGTCATAGATTACAGACATTTAAATAGTCATACACGTACATATGCTATACAAAACTCACATAGCATGGCACTAATAAACAATATAGTGAGTAAAAAATATAAAACAATGTTAGATATTTCTAATGGGTTTTTCTGCCAGAACTTAGCACATGAAAGTCGGGATTAATGGATGAGTGCATTCTGATTTAGCTCACAAAAACGCTTTTGCCATTTACCCCAAGGCTATAAGAACAGCCCAGGGCTATTCTCAGCCCAAGTAACATCAATATTACATGATATTGATCCCGAGGCGTTACCCTACGTGGACCTCACGGACGACGACCTCCACATTCATCTTGTAAGGGTCGATCGGCTCATTTTGAGATTTGCAGACCTCGGTTACAAATTCAACTTTAAGAAAAGTAAGATTGCCTTTCTCAGTGTATTGTTCCTGGGATACAAGCTATCGAACGAGGGGAAGAGCCTGGCCCCGCACTTTCTAGAGAAATGTGCCCAATTGCACCCTCCTAACACTCTCAAGAAACTACAGTCATTACTAGGTTTCTTCAACTTTGGCAGAACATACATTCAATCAATCAATCATTCAAAAAGTGCGCTACTCACCCACCGAGGGTCTCAAGGCGCTGGGAGGAGGCGGGGGATCAGAGAGGGGGGGCAGGGAGGGTACTGTTCAAACAACCATGTCTTGAGGTTCTTTCTGAAGAGCAGGAGGTTTTTGGTTTTGCAAAGGTTGGTAGGGAGGGAGTTCCAGGTTTTGGGGGCGAGGTAGGAGAAGGACCTGCCTCCTGTGGTGGTCCATTGGGTGCAGGGGACTGTGCCTAGGATAAGGTCGGCTGATCGGAGGTTGCGTGTGGGAGTGTGGAAGTTCACTCTTTCGTTGAGGTAGGTTGGTGATTCTCTTGTCTATGGGGAGCCAATGAAGGGATTTGAGGTGTGGTGGGATTCGATCTTGGCGAGGGAGGCCAAGGACGAGGCGTGCGGCTGTGTTCTGGATTCTCTGTTGTTTGCGTATGAGTTTGAGTGTGGTGCCGGCGTAGAGGGCGTTACCGTAGTCTAGTCTGCTGCTGATGAGTGCATGGGTGACTGTCTTCCTGGTCTCTGGGGGAATCCATTTGAAGGATTTGTTTAGAGTGCGGAGTGTGTGGAAGCAGGAGGAGGTTAGGGCATTGATTTGCTGTGTCATGGAGAGGGAGGGGTCCAGGATGATGCCGAGGTTGCGTGCGTGGTTTGCGGGGGTGGGTGCTGGGCCTAGGGTGGCGGGCCACCAGGAGTCATCCCATGTGGTTTTGTTGGGGCCGAAGATGATGATCTCAGTTTTGTTGGAGTTAAGCTTGAGGTGGTTAGTAGTCATCCAGTTGGCGGTGTCGAGGAGAGCAGCGTGTAGGTTGATTTTGGCGGTGGTGGGGTTGCGGGTGAGGGAGAGGATAAGTTAGGTGTCATCTGCATTGGAGAGGATAGTGATTTCGTGTGCTCGAAGGATGTTGGCTAGGGGGATCATGTAGATGTTGAAGACTGTGGAGCTGAGGGAGGACCCTTGGGGGACTCCGCAGATGATCTTGGTAGTGGTGGTGTGGAAAGGTGGAAGGCGGACTCTCTGGGTCCGGTCGGTGAGGAAGGAGGTGAGCCAGTCTAAGACTTTGTGGCGAATTCCTATATTGTGGAGGTGTGTGCGGAGTGTGTGGTGGCAGACGGTGTCAAAGGCTGCGGAGAGGTCTAGGAGGATGAGTGTGACGGTCTCGCCTTTGTCAACATTGGTCCTGATGTCGTCAGTGCATGCGATGAGGGCGGCTTCCGTGCTGTGGTTCTTGTGGATTGTGAGGGGTCAAGAGTGTTGTTTGCTTCGAGGAAGTGGGATAGGCGGGCATTGACTAGTTTCTCGGCAACCTTGGCGGGGAAAGGGAGGAGGGAGATGGGGCGATAGTTGGAGAGGATCTCCGGGTCGGCTTTGTTTTGTTTTAGGAGAGCAGTGATTTCCTTGTGCTTCCAGGGGTCTCGGTAGGTGGCGGAGTTGAACGAGGAATTGATTATGTTACGGAGTATGGGGGCGATGGTTGGGCTGGCTTTGTTGTAGATGCGGTGTGGGCAGGGGATCGGAGGGGGATCCGGAGTGGATGGAGTTCATGTTTTTTTTGGTTTCTTCGTGTGTGGTGGGGGCCCAGGTGGTGAGTGTGGTGGGGGGTCATGAGTGGGGGTTGGGTTGGGTGAGTGATGGGTGTGTGTGGTACGAAGCTGTTGTGGATGTCCAGGATTTTGTGGTGGAAATGGTTGGAAAGGGCGTCACATAGGGGCTGTGTGTGTGAGGGGTCTATATTGCTGGCTTTGGGTTTGGCAAGTTCAATAATGATAGTGAAGAGTTCTTTCCTGTTTTGAGAGTTGCTGTCAAGGCGTGTCTTGTAGTGATCTCTTTTGGCGGGCGTATGAGTTGGTGATGGGTGCAAATGGTGGTTTTGAGTGTGGAGAAGTTGGTTGTGGAGGGTTCTAGTCGCCATATTTTCTCCGCTTGGCGGCATTTGCGCTTGGAGTCTTGGAGTTCGGGGGTGAACCATGGGGCGTTCTTCATGTTGCGGGTGGTGATGTGTTTTCTGAGGGGGGCTAGTGTGTCTGCGCTGGTGGTGATCCATTTGGAGAGGTTGTGTGCTCCTGTTTTGGGGTTGTTGGCTTGGAGGGGGGTTGTGAGCCAGTTGGGAGTTTAGTCGTTCTGTGGGGATCTTGTCCCACATGCGGTAGGGTGTGGTGTGTTGATGGTGGTGTGTGGGGGGTTTGGTGAAGGAGAAGTTGACGCAGTGGTGGTCGGTCCAGAGGAGTTCGGTGGTGTGGGTGTAGTCTATGTGTTGGCTTGAGGTGAAAATTGCGTGGAGCATGTGTCCTGCTGAGTGGGTGGATGCGGTGACCAGTTGTTTGAGTCCGAGGTTGGTGAGGTTGTCTATGAGGGAGGTAGAGTTGTGGTCTTGTGGGTTTTCCAAGTGAAAGTTGAAATCACTGAGGAGGATGTAGTCTCTGGAGGTGAGGGCGTGCGAGCTGATGGTGTCGGCTATGGTGTCGCAGAAGGCGGGCGTGGTCCTGGTGGTCTGTAGATTAATGTACCTGTGAGGGTGGAGTTGTTGTTAATGTGGATCAAGAAGTGCATGTGTTATGTGTTGTCGATAGTGTCTTGGGAGCTGGTGGTGACTTTTATGGTATCCCTTTGTAGGATGGTGATGCCACCACCTTGCCTGTTGAGGCGGTCTTTGCGTTGGAGTTTGTATCCTTTGGGGGTGGCAATGGCTACAGCGGATTCTGAGGAGGGGTTGGTCCAGGTTTCCATGAGGAAGGCGATGTCAGGTGAGTGTGATGAGGTCCCAGAGTTCTATGGCATGTTTGTGAAGGGAACGGGTGTTGAGGAGCAGGCAGTTGAGGTGGTTGTGGTGGGTGGTATTGGTGTGGTGCATGAGGATGTTGTTGCGGGGTGTGTTCTGGTTGTGGGCTGGTGTGTGGCGGGGTTGGTTGGTGGGGGGCAGAGCAGATGAGTATTGCGTTGGGGGTGTTGTGTTTGTTGAAGGGGGGTCGCTATGGTTGGTGTGTGGTGTGTGAGATGTGGAGCAGGAGAAATGACAGGTGTGGCAGGTGAAGGAGCCATGAGTGTGTGTGGGGCTGGAAGGGTGCACGTGGGGCGGGGGCCTGGGTTGAGTGAGTGGAGGGTGTGGGAGGAGTAGGTTTGTCTGAGAGGGCCAGGGGGACTGGCGCTGGGCGCGGTCTTGGTGCGGACAGGCGCAGACGGGCTTGCCTTTGGTGCTCCGGCCCGTCCGCTGCGCGACCGCGCCACAGCTTCCATAAAAGGAGGGGAGGGTGGGAGTGGCAGCTGGTAGGAGGGAGGGCTGGTCGAATGGGAAGGCTGGGGGGGTGGGGCCGCAGGGGAAGGCAGCGGCGGGGAAAAGGCTCTTGGAAAAAGATGGTGAGGAGGAGGGGGGAGGTGGGAGGGGCCGCAGGGGAAGGCAGCAGCGGGGAAAAGGCTCTTGGAAAAAGACGGTGAGGAGGAGGGGGGAGGCGGGAGGCGCCACAGGGGAAGGCAGTGGCGGGGAAAAGTCATTTTATGTCATTTCCTATTAAGGATATTATTATGTTTTTACATAGTTAGTATGTTTGCTGTGTTATATATGTCCGTGATTGAGATGTCTTTCTCATATCATTAGAGAAATCATAAAAAATATCTAGTTTGCCTCTTGCTAATAATTAAAACACATACTAAAAACAAAATATTTAAAAGCATCTTACCTTTATTTTAATGTATGTGATATTCATATCAGTAGACCATATTCATTTTAACATTTGTCATATTCATTGAATGGCAAATATTGAATTAAAAATATAACGTGACATGAATATTGTGTCAAAAATAATATCATTATGCAATTATCATGGAACAGAATATCTAAGCAGCTAAGAATATTGTGTTTTATGATACACAATACTGTTTTTAAGCATATTATTTTATTTAACATAATTTACATTAATATACTTGTAATAAAAATTGTTTCTTCAATATCTTATTATGAATTAGTCAGTATATTAATTTTATCTGTAATTGTTATTAGTATAATTGCTTTTTAAGAATATAGGCTCTCATTACAACCCTGGCGGTCAAAGACCGCCAGGGTTGTTTTGGCGATTGTACCGCCAACAGGCTGGTAGTACAAATCGCCATATTATGACCGCAGCGGTAGCGCTGCGGTCGCACCGCCGGGACCGGCAGTTTCCCATCGTTGTCCCGGGGGTTATAATCCAGCAGGGCAGCACTGCTTGTGCAGTCACTAACTGCAGCTGCCTGTAGGGTATCTCTGTCCCCTCCTTTGAAGTGCCGGTCTGTGCCACCTAAGAGGTGAAAGACAAAGTGCTGCTTCTAGCAGCCCTCTATCTTTTAAAAATATACTGCTCGCAGGGCAGCCATATGTTTGCATCTGATTGATATAGGTGGATCAGATGAAAACATGCATCTGGCCTCTTACTGAGTACATTGTAAATAGTATCAAATATGCTCAGATGGCTCTGACGCAGTCGTTTTGTCTCTCTGTAACCCCCTGCTATTAAGTGCACTTAAAAGTGCTCTGTTGTCCCAGGGTTTAGGACATGCTCACTAAATTTGCTAATAACTAAATACATTACTTTGCTATGGCATGTGAAATATTAAAGTTCCATACGAGAATAAGGGAAAAGTATCAATAGTTTGGGTTTAATGTTGAGCTGTTCCTAGAGTGACAGGCCCACGAAATGTATTTTCACTCTGGAAATCTTTGGCTTTTCGGTAAGGAAAACTAGAGAGCATATTCATTTATTAATTTATTACTTTTGCTAGCTCTGGATTAGGAAAAGCTAGAAAAATTGTTCAAATATTTTTAATTCAATAGTGAATGTAGATTTGCATTCAAATATTAAGGAAAGGTGACTTTTAGAAAAGTATCTTTTCCTTTTCTGAAGCTACTGGTGGTTAATTTGTATTAATGTTGGTCAGGATGGGCTGGGTTAGAGCCTAGAAAGGGTATCTGGAAGGGCTTATGACTTTAATTTACTTAAAATTAAACTATAACAGGAGTCCTGGGAAAGGGAAGGACGTTGTTGTTAGGCCTTCTGTAACAAGTTGGGCACCAGCCCAGTGGGAGGGAGAGCTGGTCCATGTACAGGTTTTGTGTAGTAGTGGAACAGGGGACTGCTCATTTCACTAACTTGGAGTGGTAGTTTTGAGTTTTTAACTGCTTTGGTACTTTTAAATACTTTAAACATTTTCTCTAAGCTAACCTTGTCTGTTCTGTGCCATAGCTACCAGGAGTTGAGCTCATGTTTAAATTAGTTAAACCTTGTGAAGTTCTTAACAAGTAGGTGATGTAAATACTACTGATGGACTACCAGCCGCTGCAACTAATACACTCATGTTTCAGGCAACACAACACAGCAACCAAATTTGCTGTTGTCACAAGCACACAGGACTTTGTCTTAAGTGATCAGGACATTTTCCTTATTATTCTGCTAGAGAGAACTCCTCATCCTATTCACGAGCCTATCATTATCCTGGTATAACTATCTATGTTCAGCTTGCTTGTGGGTAAGGGATGATTGCGCTGCTTTAAGCAGTGCTTAATTTGTAAATACAAAGGTGCTGGTGCCCAAAGCCCTCCTCTGAAACATGCAGCTGCTGCATTTAAATGTGCAAGCACGGAATACTGAGGCAGCGTAATCCTGAAGCCATCTCGGGCCTCTTTAATCCATTTACAGCCACTCACCGCCCCTTCAGTGCACTCTAGCAGCTTTCTCCTTTTTTCCTTTGTGACGCTTTTTCTTTTTTCTCTTTCTCCATCTTTCCCATATGTGTATTTTGCTCTCAGCAAATGCTTGAGGCAGAAGAATAAGCGCCGGCCTTGATAAATAAGTGCCGATGCTCAGCACCGGAAACAACAAGCACAAATTAAGCACTGGCTTTAAGTATAGGGAAAGGCTTTAGATAATCTCTCCAGAGTCTTCGTTATTGAGTTGAGTGCAGTCAACTAAAACCGCAACAATTTAATGTTAGCAACACCTCATTCTACTAGATTGCCAGTGTACACTTAGTTATGTCATCCCATGCACTCAGGCTATTGCTTGCAGCTCCCTTGAGTTGTGCAGTGAGTTTTTCTCAGTCAGTGTTCATACCCACTCCGATGACTGTTATCTTTATTTTCCACAAGACTCTATCGCCTATTGTAATTTTGAAGGGAAATCTCTTAAATGAAAAGTTTTTTTCATAATTCCTCTCGCAGTTCTAGTCTCTGTGATCAAGTGTGTTATGGACCTCAGTTTGTGGAATGCTTTCTAGTCCTGTTGTTGCAAGGTGTTGTATATTGAAATCTGTCACTGGAAATCAGGTAAGCGGATGGAGTGGGTTGCAAGGCGGAGCGACTCCTCCCAGGTACAGAGGGCAAATAGTGAACTGCAAGATAGGCGTGGTTTACATACCGAAGGCGCCCTTCATGTCCAGTGGGATTTGTTGAAATCATGTGAGCGGTACAGCAGCACCATGGTTCAAGAGCAGATGCTCCATGTAAGAGGAGGGAAAGCCAGGACAACTGGCCAACAGGGTCCCTACTGAGGTGGCATGGTGGGTGAAAAATGAGGAACTAGGATGCAGCCAGAGTGATTGCCAGTGGCTGAGATTGTTTCAGAATTCCATCCATCATCTTGTTTGCTGTCTAGCTTTCAACAAAGGAAAATGATACAATTTTGCATGGTCTGACTTGATTCTCTAGCACAAAATTACCCTCTCCCCAACACACTCTGTTTTTCATTTTGATCCCACATCTGATTGTTGTTGAATTGTTTAATAATAATAAATGAGGAATAAAAAGATTAGATTCCATGAAACATTGTTCATAACTCCAAAACAATTACTTAAAAACAGATTTTGATTCAAACTAAAAAAATATTAATATATTCAAACAGACTTGATTATCACATGAATACTGACATGAATAAATGTGTATTTTAGTTTTGACATTCATATCTAAAGAACCAACAAATGTGGTTCAAGGAGGAGCTACCTAAAGTCAAAAACCATGAGGATTATCAGAGCCTTGTGGAAAAAAAATCCAGAATGGTCTAGGTCAAAGAAAAATGTAAACTAGGCTGGCATAATTTATGAAATTTTGGGCATTTTATGCTTTGCTTGTTAAATGAAATACCTGAAATTGCACCATTCGCCACGTCAAATCATTATACTGGTTTGTGGCACGTGTACAGTGCGGGAGTGCAGGAAACAATGACGATACTTGTGCATTGCATGCTATGTGATGGCACAAAATGAGCCTTTGAGTCACAAGTTGTTGCAAGGACACATTTCACGCTAAAATAGCGAGCTAAATGGGAATTTGCAATTTTGCATAGTTACGAAAATGTTTGTTTAATTTTCCCAAAGGTTTGCTTAATTTCTTACATATAAGAAATTATCCCCATTTGGCATACCCTATTAAACACAAATGTACAAGGTGGATTGAACAGCAAAGCAATGAATGTGCTGAAACACCAAACCATAAGGTATGAGGGTGCCCAGAATGCTGTACCCACAGCATATGCTTAAAAAGCGATCCAAATGGGTTTGCTGAAAAAAGATAAATATGACGTGTTGAAATATAATCCAGAATTCAGAAAGATGTATTGAAACACTAAAGCACAGGGTGTGCTGAAACACAAATCCATAAGAAGGGCTGAAACAACAAACCATAGGAAATAATGCAGAAAGATGTACTGAAATGGCATAACAGGTCCTGACATGCCCTACGAGGTACTGAAATGCCATGAAAGCAAAGCAATACATGTGTTAAAAACCAAGCCATAATATGTGCTGAAACTTATTCCAAAAGAGTATGCCCAAAAGGGTGTATTAAAACCTTTGGATGTTTTGAAACACAATCTATAAGGCAGAAAGAATTGAGGGAAGAGTTTGAGAAATTAGATTCTGATTAAGATGTACTTTGGAATTGATTGGAAACCTAACATAGAAGAGCTCCCATCTCTAGGTTTTACAAATCATAATCATCATTGTGACTTGCATGGGTTGAACCGGATGGTTGAACTTTCCAGCCACTTTCATGACCTCTGAGCCTTTCACAAGTCTTAAAGACCATCACATAAAACTCAGCACAAAAGTATGAGAACAACAAGAAAGATCTAAGAGAGTGAAAAGGGTTTAGTCATGCATTGAACACTGTACATATTTGTTGTTTGATGTACACAGAGCTTCACCTTTTAAGCTAAGATGAAAGGATCTGTTTGTACATTACCCAGGGCAAAAAGTATGCTTGTGAGTGTCTAGACTTGCTGCATTTTAATAATGTGTGAGAGGTAGGTGCTGTAAAACAAACTCACTGTTGTGTGATAGAAAACTTTCATCACTGTGGAACAATATCTGCAGTGATCTGAGGAGCCGCTGTGGCTTGTATCTACGCCCCAAGCTGCTTCCCCCCCTGGCCCGCTCTTGCATGTAGCGCCTGCTGGTCTGAAGCTTGTGGGCAGAGTGCACCAGTCCTCCCCTGCCACCACAGATGTCTCAGATTGCTCACAGCACACCTGTGAGAGTTCCCAGCAGATTTGAAGGAAAAAAGAAGCAACTGAAGCTATCATTTTCTCAGTAATGGAGCAGTTGTTTGCAGAGCCCTACCAAGGCCAGAGATCTTCATTGCGGTCAAGCTCGCCCCCCCCGGTTGACTAATTCTATTTGTTGGTAAAGTGCTAGACTACCTATATATAGACTTTTTTCTCATTTACATTCGAACTGTCTGTCCTTTGTTTTTGTCTTTTGATTCACTGAACTGTAAATTTTTGACCTGGCCCTTTCTACAGGGTCATCCCCCAAACGTCTTGCCTTCTCCTCCTAATATTCTGACCCTTTTTGTCTGGCAATATGACTCTGGTCACTTTATCACTGCTAATCAGTGCTAAAGTGCATGTGCTCTCCCTTGTAAACTTGGTATGATTGGCTTATACCTGATTGGCACATTTAATTCACCTGTAAGTCTCTTGTACAGTGGTATCTCTATACCCAGGGTGTATAAATTAAATGCTACTAGTGGGCCTGCAGCGCTGCTTGTGCTACCCACAGAAGTAGCCTTTTAAACCTTTCTCAGGCCTGCTAGTGCAGGGCATGCATGCACAGTTTACTGCCACAGGGACCTGGCAACTACATTTACTTTCCAAGCCCAGACCTCCCCTTTTACTACATGTAAGTCACCCCTAAGGTAGGCCCTAGCTAGCCCTACGGGCAGGATGTAGGAAAGTTGCATCTTTCTAGCATGGTTACCCCCACTTTTGGCCTGTTTGTCAGTGAGTTTGACTGTGTCCACTGGGATCCTGCTAATCAGGACCCCAGTAATCTAGTGTTTTGCCACAATTGGCATACTGGTGCCTCCTTATAAGTCCCTAGTATATGGTACCTAGGTACCCAGGGCATTAGGGTTGCAGGGGGTCCCTATGGGCTGCAGCATTTCTTCTGCAACCCATAAGGAGCCCAATGCAAAGGCTTCTGAAGGACTCCCATTGCAGCCTGCATGAAAAGGTGCATGCACCCTTTCACTGCCATTTACACTGCACCAGCTCACTTATAAGTCACACCTATAGCAGGCCCTCCAGCCCTGAGGGCAGGGTGCAGAGTACCTGTGTGTGATGGCACCCCTGCACTTGCAGAGATGCCCCCACGAACTCCAGGACCATTATCCTGGACTTCATGAGTGTGGGGACACCATTTTACGCGTGTACTGGACATAGGTCACCACCATGTCCAGCTACATAATGGTAACTCAAATCATAGGCAAGCATTTGTTGTATGATTCCATGCACTCTGGGGGCTCCATGAAGGACCCCCAGTATTGCCATGCCAGCCTTCTGAGGATTTCCAGGCAGCCGCAGCTGCTGCCACCTCTCAGACAGGTTTCGGTCCTCCTGTTGCTTGAGCAGCTCAAGCCCAGGAAAGCAGAACAAAGAAAGTGTTACACCATCTCCCTTTGGAAATGCGTGTTACAGGCTTAGAAGGGGTAGCCTCCCCAAGCCTCTGGAAATGCTTTGAAGGGCACAGATGGCACCCTCCTCGCTTAATCCAGTCTACACCGGTTCAGGGACCCCAAGTCCCTGCTCTGTTGTGAAACTGGACAAAGTAAAGGGAAGTGACCACTCCCCTGTCCATCAACACCCCAGCGGTGGTGCTCAGAGCTCCTCCAGAGGGTCCCCTGGTTTTGCTATCTTGGATTAAAAGTTGGCAGGGAACTCTGGGAGCATCTGAGTGGCCAGTGCCAGCAGGAGACTTTAGAGCCCTCCCCGGATAGGTGCTTACCTGTTTAGCTGACCAATCCCCCTTTCAGGTTTATTTAGGGTTTCTCTCTTGGGTGGTTCTTCAGTATTGGATTGCAAGAATCCAGCAGGAATCCTCTCCATCTTTTACTTCACCTTCTTACTGAAGAAACTGCATCTGGACCCTCCAGGAACTCTACAAACTGCAACAAAGAAGCAAAGACGACTTCTGCAAAATTGTATCTTCAGCTCCTGCCAGCAACTGCAACTGTTTCTAAGTCATGCATCCTCAGAGGACAGCCTGTCTTCAGCTGACACCAGAAGAACGAAGAAATCTCCCTTGGAGTGAAGGAGTCACTTCCCTGCTTCAGCAGGCATCTCTCTGCACGGCGACCGGTGTTGTGGGTCCACTCTCCTGACGAAGTGCATGGATCCAGCATCATGGGTGGTGGACTGAAGTGGTCCCGATGGTCCTGATGTCCTAGTGTCCAACTTTGGTGGAGGTAAGAGCTTGCCATGCAAGACAGTACCCCGTGCACCGCATGTTCAACAGTTGCCAAGGCTTGTTGGCATCCTTCCATGAAGTTCTTCGTACACCGTGCAGCTTGTGCCCCAGCACTCTATCCTGCCACGCACAGCTTCCTAGTGGTTTTCCAGCGGCCTGGGACCCTTTGTTGTAGTGCTGCATGGGCCTCCTTTTGCACCTTCTTTATCCCCGTGCTGTGGGACTCCTGTGTGTGCTGCCTGGTCTTCTAAGGGCTGTCCGAGTTGCTGAGAACCCCCTGTGACTGCCCCTCCTGGGTAGAGTCCGCCAGGTCCCGGGCACCGCCATTTTCCGCTAACCGCGAGCTTTGCGTGTACCAAGGCTTGTTGGTGGAATCCAGCGGCACAAACCAGACTGCAATCATCGATCAGGCGTGGGACATCATCTTCACCAACCAGCAACCATTTTCTTGGATGCAGTACTGACTGTTGTTCTTCACCAGAGGTTCTTCATTTGCACCTTTATCCAAATTAGAAAGGGCTCCTGTTCTCCCTGGACTCTTCTGTTCTTCTTGGACTTGATCCTCTTCTTCGACAGTTTTTCAGGTCCATGGATCCATCATTGGTGTCTTGCAGTCTTGTCTGGTTCTTGCAATATCTTCTTTCTTGTATTCTTGTGTGTACTAGGAAAGTCACTGTGATTTACTCCTGCTTTCCTGGGCTCTGGGGTGGGTTCTATTACTTAGCTTTGGTGTTTTCTAATACTCCCAGCGCCCCTCTACACACTACACTTGCCTAGGTGGGAAACCGACTTTCGCATTCCACTTTCTTAGTAATTGGCTTGTGTTCCTCCTACGCCCATTTCTAACTATTGTGATTTTCTCTATTTGCACTGTTTCCTAACTGTTTTACAGCTATTTCTGAATACTAGTGTATATATTTTGTGTAGTACTTACCTCCTAAGGGAGTACAGTCTCTATG
Source organism: Pleurodeles waltl (assembly GCF_031143425.1). Classification (NCBI taxonomy): domain Eukaryota; kingdom Metazoa; phylum Chordata; class Amphibia; order Caudata; family Salamandridae; genus Pleurodeles; species Pleurodeles waltl. The sequence goes on from NC_090441.1 coordinate 223,474,773, forward strand.
GTATTTTTGGCATTTTGTGTCAACAAAATAAAGTATCTTTATTTTTGTAACACTGAGGCACTCATTAAAACATTGGTGGTAAATGCCGACTACGGCAGCAGCGACAGAAGACTGTTGCCGTGGCTAACAGCCGCCTGCCAAATAATGACCACAGCTGTATTTCCACCACAAGAAGGGTGGAAATCCGGCTGTGGCCATGGTGGCGGGTGGCATTAAGGTGGCGCGGCTACCACCAGCAGCGCCACACCAGTAGACGGCTGCCAGAAGTATTATGAAAAATAATACGGCCTGCCGGTGTTCTGCTGACGGGCGCTGGTGGAGGTACCAGCTTCCCGTCCCATCCCCTGCTGGAAGATCCCCCTGGATCCAGGTAAGTTGGGTTTCCGACAGGGTAGAGGGTGTTGTGTGGGGTTGTGGGGGTGTGTGAATGAATGTGAGTGTGTGTGTGTGAATGAGAATGTATGTGTAGTGTTGATTGCATGCATGTATGCATGTGTGAGAATGCATGTATGAAAGGATATGTGAATGCGTGTCTGTGTGTGTAGGGGGTGGTGGATTGGAAGGAGGGAAACATGAATGGAGGGGGGCATCTGAGGAATGTTTGGAGGGGGAGGGGGACTCCTATCAGTGACAGGGAAGGAATTCCCTGTCACTGGTAGGGCCTACCGCCATGGTTTTCATGGCGTTACGAACGCCACGAAAACCATGATGGTAGGCAGGCGCTACAATAGCGGACGCTGGGCTAGAGAGCTGGGGATTCTTATCTCCAGCCCGGCGGCTGCTACTGCCATGGCGGTCGGAGTGGTAGATTGGCGGTTTCGCGTAGGCTCTCATTATTCCAATGAGACCACTGGATTTTGAGTGGCAGAATCGCCTGTGGTGTGAAAGACTGAGTCCGACCCACTACAGGTGACACCTGTCTCTCCAACTCGGGTTTTGCTCCTGCTAACTAGCACTGCCTCATCTCTACCCAAGGGTAGGGATAATTGGGCAGCCGAGCGCATGACATAATTGATTTCTCGTGGAAACCGTTGTCACTCAGGTCTCATCCGTTTCTTTCAGTTACATTAGTCTCACATACACAATGACAAACAGAGGCAGTATATGTTTCAATAAGGTTTTAATGAAGCAACTGCATCTTTGATAATAAAGCATGTACTGCAATAACTAGGATGATACAGCATGCCAGAATTAAAATTGTGACAAGGAGAGTAAAGCATAGAAATAACGCTACCATATTATCACTAGAGCCAATGGACTAATTCATACCTAGGCTGCAATAGTGCACAGCATGTTAAGCTCTAATTCTGCCTTTCAGGTTCCCTTGGGACGACCTCATCCCCCATACCTAAGCAAAGGCCTGAAGTGTGCATAAGCAGCTGTAGTGAAGCATTCAGCAAACAGCATACAGTCGTGGTCATCTGGCTGGATGGAATCTCCCTCTAACGTGTATTGGGGCAAGGGAGTGTTTTTATTATAAAACAGCTGATGTTCTGCGAAAATGTCCCTACGTAAGGATGTGTATTTTCTATGAATACCAGAGACAACACTTCTACCACGTCCACCGGCAACTATCTAACTGCAGCCTTGAAAGAAGCACAGAGTGAACAAGACTGTCTTGTTTGAGAATGTAGTGCTGGCCTAGATAGAGAGAAAAAAAAACAATGCCCGCAAATGTGGCTAATATTAAAATAATAAACAAAGCTGATAAGTTAAATTGCACAGTGGCAGGCCAGGTGTGTTAAAATAACATAGATGAAGCTGTAACTAAAATGGCTACACAACACCCTCCCCTTGTCGGTTGAAGGTGGTTCAAAGCCTAAGGGGGTCATTCTGACCTCGGCGGTAAAAGGCGCTTACCGCCGGTCAGAAGACCACCATAACACCGCCGCGGCCGCGGTAAACCGCCACGGTCATTCTGACCCGCAGCTGGCAAACCGCCAAAAACCCGACATCCACAAAAGTCCGCCACACCAAAGGTCAGTGGGAAACTGGCGATGACCAAACCTCCACCGTCACGGCAACAGAAATACGCCCATGCCATTCCGACCCACGAATCCATGCGGCGGTCTTTTAACCGCGGTATCCCATTGGCGGTACACACCGCCGCGGTCGAAATACATACAGACTTACAAAACACAACCACATTGGACAATTCGAAATACACACACCTGATACATATACAAACACCACTCCCACACACCCAATTAAACATAAAACACCCACCCACATCACCCACAAACCCTCACAACCCAAAAATTCGACAGAAAGCCAGAGACATACAGCACAGAATCGAGAACACCATCACACAGAGGCAAACCACACCATCACCCACACAATATCCACGCACAAAACGCCACACATCACCACACGCACCACACTCTACAACACATACACCACCCCACACCTCATCCACACCACCCCATGGCACCCCAAAGACACCCCCGGTTTTCAGACGCCGAACTCCGGGTCATGGTGGAGGAAATAGTTCGGGTAGAGCCCCAGCTCTTCGGGACACAGGTGCAGCACACCAGCATTGCCAGGAAGATGGAGCTATGGCAACGGATAGTGGACAGGGTCAACGCTGTGGGACAGCATCCACCAAATCGGGATGACATCAGGAAGCAGTGGAACGACTTACGGGGGAAGGTGCGTTCCATGGTATCAAGGCACAACATAGCGGTGCAGAAGACTGGCGGTGGACCCCCACCTACTCCCCCAGAATTTACAGCATGGGAGGAGGAAGTCTTGCACATCCTGCATCCTGAAGGCCTCGCAGGAGTATCTGGAGGAATGGACTCTGGTAAGTCCAATCTTAACTACTTCATCCCCCCCACCCCACCTGCATCCCAAATCATACCCCCACCCTCACCCCCACCCCATCACACCTACTCCCTGCAAATGTCTCACCATCACAACCCACCCATCCCAACACCTAGCCCTGCATGCGTCCACAAAGCATGGACACCCATCACCAAAGCATGCCCACTGCACATACACATCTCCCCCACAAGCCACCCTCACAAAAGCCCCCACACAGGAATGCCAGCCCTAGGGTACACGGGCACCCACCCATTGCACGATATGGCACACACTGAAGCAATACCCATACCTCTATACCCCTGCAGGACCCGAACGCCACCACACCGCCCAGGAGGGTCCAGAAATGTCCATCCCACCCCCAGAAGAGGCCAGCAGTGATGACAGCAGCTCTGTCTCCCTGGACCCAGATGACCAGCCCGGACCATCGGGGACCTCGGGACAGTCGGTTCCCCTCACACAGCCACAGGCCACAGCAGACCTAACCCCCTCTGGGAACACCAGCACAGCTCCCACCCAGCGGGCCCATGCCTCTGTCTCCAGGACACGTCAATCAGCGGTGTGTCCACCACTACAGGGCACCCAGGTTAACCCACCACCCCAACAACAACAGGGACCTGGGGGCAGTGGTAGAGGGCACACAGTCCAGGGGACAGAGGCCCAGGGAAACAGGGCAACTGGGAGGGCTGCTGTGCGTCGGGGGGGACAGGCCCAGGGAACCCACTCTTCACGAGGCCCTCTCCTCCATCATGGGAGCATACCACCACTCCCAGGAGACGATGGCGACGGTATTGGCCAGGTTCCAGGAGATCCAGGTCATGAAGGAGCAACAGTACATGGGGTTCAGGGAAGAACTTCGAAGCATCAGTTCCGCAATGGACACCATCGTCGGGGCACTCAACCAGATTGTCACCACATTGCGGGACCATGTGGCACCACAAAGGGCCCCTGTCACTAGCATGGACCAAGAACAGGCTACCACCTCCGCCGGCGCTAGTGGACAGGAGGCCCCCACACAACAACAGGCCACCAGAACCCCACCCCCTGCAGAAGAAGAACCACCCCGAAAGCGGGGCCTGAGATCTCGGAAAAAGACAGAGTAGGATGCCAAGACAGCCGCCAGCAAAGGATACCCCCTGATGTCATCCCACTGTCCCACATTGTCACCCTGTCCAACCTGAAACTGCCCCAGCTCCACCTTTCACAGGCATATGGACAATGCACCTGTGAGACTGATAAGCTGGACTCTGCCATGGACATTCCTCCACCATCACCCATTACCAATTTTTCATCCATGTCCCTAAATTCAGCACTTTAATAAAAACACTTATTGCACAAAAACATTCTGGAGTCTGCCTGTATTGTGAACAAATGTATTAAACATAACGCTGCCAAAATGTCCAGTTACACAGTGATGAGAGCATACCACTGTCACACAGCTGTAGTCCATGGGTAAACAAAGCAGAGGTCACGCAGTGGGGGCCACATCTCTGAAATTGAAGGGAAAGTCACAACTCAGTTAACATACATTGGGGGAATACGCCAGACAGTAGAGAGGCAGGAGACTGTAAGTAATTGTAAAATGCCGGTGTTGAATCTTACCTGTGTGTTATTGAAAATACTGTAGTATCACTCTGTCCCTGTTGTCTGTGTCGTCCCCGTCGTCTTCCTCCTCTTCACTCTCCACAGGTTTCACCGCTGCCACAACACCACCATCTGGACCATCCTCCTGCAGGAAAGGCACCTGGCGTCGCAAAGCCAGGTTGTGAAGCATACAGCAGGCCACGATGATATGACACACCTTCTTTGGTGAGTACATTAGGGATCCACCTGTCATATGCAGGCACCTAAACCTGGCCTTCAGGAGGCCGAAGGTCCGCTCGATCACCCTCCTAGTACGCCCATGGGCCTCATTGTACCGTTCCTCTGCCCTGGTCCTGGGATTCCTCACTGGGGTCAGTAGCCATGACAGGTTGGGGTAACCAGAGTCACCTATTAGCCACACACGGTGTCTCTGTAGCTGTTCCATCACATAAGGGATGCTGCTATTTCGCATGATGTACGCGTCATGCACTGACCCAGGGAACTTTGCATTTACATGGGAGATGTACTGGTCAGCCAAACAGACCACCTGGACATTCATTGAATGATAACTTTGTCGGTTCCTGTACACCTGTTCACTTTCTTTGGGGGGAACCAAAGCCACATGGGTCCCATCAATGACACCAATGATGTTGGGAATATGTCCAAGGGCATAGAAGTCACCCTTCACTGTAGCCAAATCGCCCACCTCAGGGAAAACAATGTAGCTCCGCATGTATTTCATCATGGCAGACAACACTCTGGACAACACCTTTGAAAACATAGGCTGGGACATCCCTGATGAAATGGCCACTGTAGATTGAAATGACCCACTTGCCAAAAAATGGAGCACTGACAGAACCTGCACTAGAGGGGGGATCCCTGTGGGTTGGCAGATGGGTGACATCAGGTCTGCCTCCAGCTGGGCACACAGTTCCTGTATAGTGGCACGGTCAAGTCTGTATGTCAGTATGACATGTCTTTCTTCCATTGTCGACAGGTCCACCAGCGGTCTGTACACGGGAGGATTCCTCCATCTCCTCGCAAGTCCCAGCGGGCGGTGCCTAGGAAGGACAACATGGAGCACAGAGTCAAGCAACCCACAGGTACGTTCACACAGCTTGCACAGTACACGATTCTCTATGCATTGAATGGCTTGTATGAGTGGCAATGCAAGGCCTAGGCCTGTGTGACGCAGTAGAATTTAAGCCATGTGGGCCCTTGAAATGGCGGCTGCCTGACCTGTGAAGTGTGACAATGGGATGTGAGGTCAATGCGCTGGCGTGGCACACCGTGGCGGTAGGCGGTCGAAGACCGCGGCGCAAAGCCGCATTGGTTAACATTGAACCCTATGGGTTTCAGGAGCAAATGATGATGTGCGCCGGCGGTCGCGGTACGCACCGCCGCGGGCGTGACCGCCATTTTCTATCTGCTTAATCACTCGATACCTGATCATCCACAGGAGAGGACCTATACTGCAAGTGCTGCTGTGACCTCGGTCTGGAAGAGACAATGGCTGCTGCAACTGGGGAAAGGGCCCCTGCCTTCACTTCTGAAGAATTGGACAAACTTGTGGATGGGGTCCTCCCCCAGTATGCGCTACTCTACGGTCCTCCAGACCAACAGGTAAGTACACTGGGACCATGCTTTGTGGCCAATGCCTGGGTTGAGTGGGGTGGATGAAAGATGGTGGGGAGGGGAGCGAATGAGGCATGCATCGCACGACAGATGAGAGCATGTGCCATATGGCAAGGTTGGGGAGGGAGGGCCACTCACATCGACCATGCAGAAAAGTGATGATATTTATTTTCCCACCCTGTACATGTCACATTGGTCAACGCCCATCAGAAGATCGACATCTGGCGTGCCATCGCCAAGGACGTCCGGACCCTGGGGGTCCACAACAGACGGGGCACCCATTGCCGAAAGAGGTGGGAGGACATCTGCCGCGGGAGCAGAAAGACCGCGGAGGATCTGCTGGGGATGGCCTCCCAACCTAGGAGGGGTGCCACACGGCAATTGACCCCCCTGATGTCCCGGATCCTGGCGGTGGCCTACCCCAATTTGGATGGGCACGTGAGGACATCACAGCAGACACAAGGGGGTGAGTACCAGCAAATGTTGCTATATTAGCGCACAGTGGAGGTGTCTGGGTGGGGGAGGAGGGCTGTGGGTATCTCTAGGCCAGGGCGATTTCTGTAGGCTAGGCCCCTCCGTAAGGCATGGCCCTGTGCCCCCGCCCCCCACCTCTGTAGGGTGCTAAGTACAGCTATCCATGGCCCTGGGTCACCTATGTGTGCATTTGTCGTCCATAGTCTTGTAGGCCAAGTCACAATAATTGAGTAGTGTACACCGAGTGCGCGGCGTAGTGCAGGGGGCTTCTGTGTCTGTCCTCTCCGCCAACGGTGTCGCCAATGCATGCACTCAACATGTCATTATTTTTACCCCCCCCCCATTTTTTTTGGTCTTCCTGTTCATGTGTGCATTAGCATCATCAGGCGGAGGAGAAGTGGCATCGGAGCAAGAGGGAGCAGCATCTCACATGGCCCCGGAGGGCCAAGCAACCGACTCCGAGTTCACCAATGAGACAGAGGGCGAGGGGAGCTCCACAACGGGGACCCGTGGAGACGTCAGCGACACAGACACGTCCTCGGAAGGGAGCTCCCTTGTGGTGGCGGCAACATCCGTGCCCACCGCTACAACAGGTACAGCCGCCACCCAGCGCACCAGTTCCGCCCTCCCAGCAGCCCCTCAGCGTTCGCCCCGTGCCCGCTCGGCCAGGAAGGCGGGCATCTCCTTCGCCCCAGGCACCTCAGGCCCTGCCCCAGTTACCCCTGCTGCCCTCAGTGAGGAGATCATTGACCTCCTCCAGACGCTCATTGTTGGGCAGTCTACCCTTTTGAATGCCATCCAGGGTGTAGAAAGGGAGGGGCACCGGAGCAATGCATACCTGGAGGGCATTCATTCGGGTCAGGCTGCCCATCAGCGATCGTTCAACGCTCTGGTCTCAGCACTGACGGCAGCCATTGTCCCTGTCTCCTGCCTCCCCCCTCCAATTTCCTCATCCCAGTCCCACTCCCCTGTTCCTCTGCCTATCCCAGCCACACCTACAGACCAGCCTGCACACACAGCAACACCCAAGGGCAGCTCATCCAAACATAAGCACCACAGATCACACAAGCATTCACACATGCAACATCCACATGCAGACATGCCAACAGCCACTGCCTCCTCTGTGTCCCCCTCCTCCTCGTCTCCCTCCTCTCTCCCTGTGACGTCTCCACTCACACCTGCATAAACACCACCATCAGCCAGTACGTCCATCACCAGCACACCCACCAGAACACTCCGCACACGTGCAGACACCACCCCCACTGCCATTTACACGTCCCCTGTGTCCTCTCCCAGTGTGTCTGTCACCCCCTCTTCCAAACCACACAAACGCAGGCAGCCACCCACCCAACAGCCATCCACCTCACGACAGCCTCCGTCACAAGCACCTGCACCCAAAGACAGCACACTTGACTCTCCTACAACCACATCCTCTTCCTCCACTCCCATACCCACTGCACCTACCCTTCCCACTGCTCCTAAAAAGTTTTTCCTCTCCAAAATTAACCTCTTTGCATCACCTGACCCACCCCCTCCATCTCGTAAGAGTCCAAACAGCACCTCAGCCACCACAAGCCCTGCACCTACAAGGACCATAGTCCAGGGCTATTGGAGTCCACCAGCTTCTAGGGCAGCAACATCGGCCAGCAGCAAGGGAACACTGAGCCCACCCCCTGGCAAAATAACTAAAAGAGGGAAGGGCCGGCGCGAGAGGCCAGAGACGTCAGCCCCCAAAGGCACTACCCTGGCACCGTCACCTGGCACATCCACAAAGGGAGGCAAAGGCCCCAGAGAATCGGCGAAGGAGGGCAAGGGCAGCAGGGCGGACAAGTCCGGCAGCAGGCGAGATGCCCAGGAGGGCCCCACCAGCCCCATTTCGGGTGTGAAGGAGGACACCCACGGGCCCAGGACTCCAGCACAGGAGGGCCCCGCAAGCGAAAGGTCGGATGGCGACTGAGCGGTAAATATTGGCCCGATCATGTTCCCTGGGAACACATGTCAAGCACCGCTGAACAGGGCCCCGCCGTGACAAGCACCGCTGAACATGGCCCCGCCGTGACAAGCACCGCTGAACATGGCCCTTCAAGACAAGCACCGCTGAACAGGGCCCCGCCGTGACAAGCACCATAGAACAGGGCCCTTCAAGACAAGCACCGCTGAACAGGGCCCGCCATGACAAGCACCGCTGAACATGGCCCCGCCGTGACAAGCACCGCTGAACATGGCCCCGCCGTGACAAGCACCGCTGAACATGGCCCCGCCGTGACAAGCACCGTTGAACATGGCCCCGCCGTGACAAGCACCACTGAACATGGCCCTTCAAGACAAGCACCGCTGAACAGGGCCCTTCAAGACAAGCACCGCTGAACAGGGCCCCGCCGTGACAAGCACCGCTGAACATGGCCCTTCAAGACAAGCACCGTTGAACAGGGCCCCGCCGTGACAAGCACCGCTGAACATGGCCCTTCAAGACAAGCACCGCTGAACAAGCCCCCGCCGTGACAAGCACCGCTGAACATGGCCCCGCCGTGACAAGCACCGCTGAACATGGCCCTTCAAGACAAGCACCGCTGAACAGGGCACCGCCGTGACAAGCACCGCTGAACAGGGCCCTTCATCTCAAGCACCGCTCCGCTGGGCACCGCCGTCTCTGAACTGCTCCGCTGGGCCCTTCCTGTCAAGCACCGCTCCGCTGGACCCTTCCTGTCAAGCACCGCTCCGCTGGACCCTTCCTGTCAAGCACCGCTCCGCTGGGCCCTTCATCTCGAGCACCGCTCCGCTGGGCACCGCCGTCTCTGAACTGCTCCGCTGGGCCCTTCCTGTCAAGCACCGCTCCGCTGGGCCCTTCCTGTCAAGCACCGCTCTGCTGGGCCCTTCCTGTCAAGCACCGCTCCGCTGGACCCTTCCTGTCAAGCACCGCTCCACTGGGCCCTTCATCTCGAGCACCGCTCCGCTGGGCACCGCCGTCTCTGAACTGCTCCGCTGGGCCCTTCCTGTCAAGCACCGCTCCGCTGGGCCCTTCATCTCAAGCACCGCTCCGCTGGGCCCTTCAACTCAAGCACCGCTCCGCTGGGCACCGCCGTCTCTGAACTGCTCCGCTGGGCCCTTCCTGTCAAGCACCGCTCCGCTGGGCCCTTCATCTCAAGCACCGCTCCGCTGGGCCCATCCTGTCAAGCACCGCTCCGCTGGGCACCGCCGTCTCTGAACTGCTCCGCTGGGCCCTTCCTGTCAAGCACCGCTCCGCTGGGGCCTTCCTGTCAAGCACCGCTCCGTTGGGCCCTTCATCTCGAGCACCGCTCCGCTGGGCCCTTCCTGTCAAGCACCGCTCCGCTGGCCCCTTCCTGTCAAGCACCGCTCCGCTGGGCCCTTCATCTCGAGCACCGCTCCACTGGGCACCGCCGTCTCTGAACTGCTCCGCTGGGCCCTTCCTGTCAAGCACCGCTCCGCTGGGCCCTTCATCTCAAGCAGCGCTCCACTGGGCCCTTCATCTCAAGCACCGCTGGCCCATGGACAGGGCCGGATCTGTGTTGGGCAGGGCTTCACGAAGCACTCTGGGCACCATGCCTCCTCCAGAACCAGTGGAGTCTGTGATCCCCTTGATGGACTGTGGCTTTGCACTCCCCAGGATGGTACAGTGGGCAACCCACCCACTGTAGAGACTTGAGAGACTGTGGCTTTGCACTCCCCAGGATGTTACAGTGGGCAACCCACCCACTGTAGAGACTTGAGAGACTGTGGCTTTGCACTCCCCAGGATGGAACAGTGGGCAATCCACCCACTGTAGAGACTTGAGAGACTGTGGCTTTGCACTCCCCAGGATACATCAATGGGCATGGAGGCCCCTCGTGGATCTGGCATTGTGGACTCAACTGGCTGAGCTGCCCCCCCTTCCCTTCCCCCTGAGGTGCCTGTAGTTTTACTATCTGATGCCCCTGCAGTGTTCTCTCCAATGGAATCGGGTCTCGTGTGTGGGCTTTTCCCATGTGTTTAGGCCCATTGGCCCACAAACAATGGCTGATAGCCAATATGGGCCGGACTTTTGACCTATGTATATATTGTTCATGATGTAATATATTTTATTTATATATTTCACTTAACTTCAAATATGCTATAATATACTTCAATTTTAATGATCATTTTATTTTGTCTTTGCATTCTTCCGGGGGGGTTTGGGGGGTGTCACTCTGAGTTGTTGCTCTGCATTGATGTGTGTGTTGTGGTGGGTGAGGGTGGGGGTGGGTGTGTGGCGTATGTGTGTTCCCGTAATTTTTTGCCTCCCCTGTGTCGTAGGTGCAGTACTCACCGTTGTCGTCTGCGCCGGCGTTCGTGCTCCTGGTAGAGGAGCAGGAAGAAAATGGCTGGGAGGATGTGTAGTTCCGGTTCCATGCTGTCCAGATTCCTCGTGGAGTGTGTAGAGGTGAGCGTTTTCCGTTCGAAATGTCTGTTTCCGCCGTGCTTTTATCGGCGGGGCAATCGCCCCGGAAAAGGTGGCGGATTGGTGGGTCGTGATAGTGTAGGCGGTACATTGTCTCCCGTCTGTCTGTTGGCAGTGACCGCCGCGCTGTTTGTTTCTACCTCCGTGGCGGTCGGAGTGTTAAAGTGGCGGTGTCTGTTGGCGGTTCCCGCCAGGGTCGGAATTCCATTTTTTGGACTGCCAGCCTGTTGGCGGGTTGGCCGCCGCTTTAACAACGACCGCCAGGGTTGGAATGACCCCCTAAATGTATCTAAAAGCTATTAAAACTAAGCCTAAGACATATGTGTAAGATGTGTCAAAAGTGACAAGTTAAAAGGACACATGAGCATATATAAAGGACAATTTAAAAGTCAACATGTGTCATGACCACACAAACTTGCCAAGTCAATTCAAAGAAGTGCATGAGAAAAGCAAAGAGATATCCTCAGTGGAGACAGCAAAGCCCAAACTGCAAGAAGGTTTGCAGAGTAATCTTGCGCTTATTTCAAAGGAAGAATCAAGAAGAGAAGATCCAAGATGGCCGCTGTGAGTCCTGAAGGTTAGTTACAGTTCTAGTCTTGCAATCGGTTGGTTGCTAGGTTACGAGCTCTCCAGCTGGAAGCCTAGCACTTCAACTGAGGTCTGACAGGAATCAGCTGTGTGGAGAGAGAGCGCGCTTCAGAACAGAAACTCCTGTGAGGTAAAATTACATTTGAAGATTATATTACAGAAAACAGATAAATATTGTCAAGGTTTATTCAAAGAGTTTGATAGTAGACCGTTCCCGTGGAAGTCGGCAAGGCTACAGAGTTAATGTATGAATTAACCTTATGTTTACAAGGTTCTTGTTTAAGATATTAAAGTCAAAGAAAAAAACAAACTTTAAAAGAGCAAGTATCTACAAATGTCAAGGTAATAAACAAAGGCCAAGTTTAAAGGAGAAACGAACTGTTAACAAATAAGCATTTACAAATTCAATGGTAATAAACCAAAATAGAGTTTAAAAGAGAAACAAACTTAAATAAACAAGCATTTACAACTACAAGTTATCGACAGATGTCGAAGTAAGGAAGGAGAAACTAACTGTAATAAACAAGCATTTACAAATACAAGTTATCAACAAATGTCGAAGTAAGAAAGGAGAAACAAACTTTAATAAACAAGCATTTACAAATACAAGTATTGACAGAAGTCACAATAAGACAGGAGAAATTAAATAACATCAGCTGATTTGAAGAACGCATTATCACCAACTATATATATATATATGTAGCAACATAAAACCAATCTCTAACAAAGGTTGAGAAGTTCTTCCAGAATCAGTAATAAGCATTTTTTAAGAAGAGCTCTCATTTATAGAGAGAAGCAAGGCTACAGAGAACTCAGGGTGAGTGAAGAAATAATAGAATTAAAGAGAATTAAGTGTTGAGAGTAAAAAGTGAACAACTGATGTTGTATGTCCCTAGTAATTGCGACTGTGACTCTTGCAGGTGCTGTATCCAATCTTGGATGTGAAGAGGCAGACTGAGTACTGGCGTTCATCATCTCTGTGGCAGTCTCTCTACCATCCCTTTCCCCTTTCCCCCTCCGGGGTACTCAGCACGAAGGATTAATATTCGTTGTGAGTAGCTCGGGTCGGGACTGAGGAGTTATCTTCTGCTTCTGAGGAAATCGAATTGAAGTATCCTGACAGATTGAAGTGCCATCACCCTAATTTTAGGGAAAAACAGATTTCCCAATGAGCAGAATGGCAGAAGGAATTGATATAAAAGCATTAGCCACCGTTTTGGAAGGGTTACAGAAACAATTAAATAACACCATAGAAGAAACAGTCCAAATAAAACAGCGAATAAATGAGTTAGGGAACACCGCTAAATCAAATGAATCTGTGTTTTCACAAATCCCTAGCCCTTCACAGTCTGCAGGTATATTCACTCAAGTAATTCATGCGGTTTCCCCTATTATTCCTTTGGCTCAACCTGAGCGCTTCGGTGGGGATCCAAATAAGGCGCAGATTTTTCTGACCCAATGCTCCTTGCATTTTTTATGTAGACCTGTCATTTTTTCCGTAGACCAGTCCAAAGTGGCATTTATATTGTCTTATCTGACAGGAGATGCGGCCGCATGGTCCATGCCAATAATTTCCAGAAAAGATCCTGTTTTATATAATTTCCAAAATTTCAAGGAAGAGTTCTTAAGAATATTTGATCGGCGAACTGCAGCTCAAGCCACTGACAATGAACTACTGGAAATCAGGCAAGGTAATAAAGATCTAGTAGCCTATCTGGCTCATTTCAATAAACTCATTGTAGAGACTGCCTGGCCGGAGTCAAAAAGAGCCGCCATATTTTATCGTGGACTGAGAGATTAATTGAAAGATGCCTTAGCACAAGTTCCAAATAGACCCACCGAAATTTCGGAGTTAATTGATCTTGTGTTACAGATTGACCACCGGTTAACTGAACGAAGAGCAGAAAAGAGAAGAGAGTATCTACCATTTCCCCTGAGAATTGATCGTGTAAGAAATGATCATACGAGAGCCGGAGAAGGGATAACGATAGAAGAACCAATGCAAATTGGTTCCATCCGAGGTCCTTTATCTAAGGAAGAAAAAGAGAAAAGAAGAGTGAATCAACTATGTTTATATTGCGGTGCATCTGGGCATTTTGTTAAAAACTGTCCCAAGAAACCCAAAGCTCTTCAGTCGGGAAAAGGCCAGCTTCATCAGTAGAGGGAGTTGCCCTGATGAAAGCAGAACCCAAGACAACTCCTTTAGATCAACGAGTGGCAAATACCTTACAAACTGCAGCGCCACATTTGGTACAAACAGTATCAGTTAAGACCCTTGAGAAGGAAATTCAAGGGATCTCAGTTATGATAGACTCTGGAGCTACGGGCAACTTCTGTGATATCAAATACGCTCGTAAAATGGGTATTCGATTCATCAAGAAATCTACTTTGGAAGTAGTAAGATCTGTGGATGGAACCAATCTTTCTTCAGGACCCATTTCCCATGAGACCGAACCAATTCAGATGCAAGGTTTTGGTGGACATCAGGAGCAGATAATCTTTAATTTGATAGATGCTCCACAATTTCAACTCATTTTGGGTCTGCCCTGGCTTACAGAACATAATCCACAAATTGATTGGAGCAAAAAACCGATCAAGATGAATTCCTCTTACTGCGAGAATTGCTTTCATGATGGGGTGGAAGTGTCCACCAAGTCCCAAGCGGCCTGTTTGTCATCACACTCTTCAATGATCTGTGCACTAAAGACAGCAGAAATCCCAAAAGAATATGAGGGTTTAGTCACCGTTTTTGATGAAAAGGAGGCTGAGAAATTGCCACCACATCGACCCTACGACTGCAAAATTGAACTGGAGCCAGGTGCGATATTGCCATTTAGCAGAAGATACGCATTGACCGAAGCAGAGAATCAACATTTAAAGGAGTATTTGGATCAATATCTTGCTAATGGTTTTATTCGTCCTTCTGAATCTCCAGTGTCATGCCCACTATTTTTCATACCAAAGAAGGATGGGAGTCTTCGAACTTGCATTGATTATCGAGCCCTCAATCAGGTTACCATCAAGAATCGATAACCACTGCCTTTAGTGTCAGTTTTATTAGATCAAGTAAAGAATGCTAGAATCTACACCAAATTGGACCTGCGAGGAGCAAATCATTTGATTCGAGTGGCTTCAGGGGATGAATGGAAAACCGCTTTTCGGACTCGATACAGATTATTTGAATATCAAGTGATGCCTTATGGGTTATGCAATGCTCCCGCTGCCTTCCAGCATTTCGTTAATGATATATTACGAGAATTCCTCGACCGGATTGCCGTGGTTTATATAGATGACATTTTAATCTTTTCCTACAATCTACAGGAGCACATTTCCCATGTTCGATCCATCCTCACAAGGTTGCAAGAAAACCATCTCTATGTAAAATTGGAGAAGTGTGCATTTCATGTGGAACGAGTTGAGTTCTTAGGATTCATTTTGTCACCAGAAGGAGTTAGTATGGATCCTGCCAAGATAAAGACAGTGCAACATTGGCCTTCTCCTTGCAATGTCAAAGAGATCCAGAGTTTCTTGGGGTTCGCTAATTTTTATCGAAGATTCATATCCAATTTTTCTCAAACAGTTACACCCATTACTCGATTGTTGAAGAAAGGAGTGAAGTTTGAGTGGACAAAAGAAGCTGAAAATGCTTTTAATTTTTTGAAGAATTCCTTCGTCTCAGCTCCAATCTTGCTCCACCCCAATCCAGATGAGCCATATTATGTGGAGGCAGATGCTTCAGATGTTGCCATAGGAGGTATCCTTTCCCAGCGTCATAAAGATACAGGTCAATTACATCCAGTGGCCTATTTCTCTCGAAAATTAACACCACCAGAGATAAATTATTCAATCGCGGATAAGGAGGTATTGGCAGTCAAAGAAGGTTTTCATGAGTGGAGGCATTACATTTTGGGAGCTAAGCATAAAGTGACCGTTTACACGGACCACCGAAATTTACAGTTTTTAAAATCAGCTCGAACTCTAACAGCTAGACAACTGTGTTGGTCCCTATATTTTGCAGACTTTGATTTTGTTATCACTTTCAGACCAGGAAAAGTAAATGGGAAGGCAGATGCTCTATCTCAAATTGTTACCGGTGCAGTTAAAGAGCCTCCAGAAAAAGAATTGATTATTCCACAAGAGAAGTTCATATCTGCCATATTGTATGAACATTTAACCAAAGAAATTCAAGAAAACTTAACATTCGAAGGAATGCTGAAGTGGTCCAAAGAAGGCCAAGGAAGAGAAATCAAAAAAGGTTTGCCATACTTTAAAGGTGCACTGTATGTTCCGACTGTGGAGTTGCAAGAAAAGATTCCTCAGGCTTATCATGACGATCAATTGGCTGGACACAAAGGAATTCAAAATCTAATACAACGAGAATTTTGGTGGCCAAAAATGAAAACTCAGATAAGACAATATGGGGCTCATTCCAACCCTGGCGGTCTATGACCGCCATGGTGGAGGCCGGCTGAAGCACCGCCAACAGGCTGGCGGTGCTTCATTCCGTTTTCCGACTGTGGCTGTGAAGCCGCGGTCGCCCAGCCGGGTCCGGCGGTTTACCGCCAGATTTCCCCCGGCTGGGGGAATCCTCCATGGCGGCGCTGGGGATTCCGACCCACTTCCCGCCAGCCTGTTTCTGGCGGTTTTCACCGCCAGAACCAGGCTGGCGGGAACGGGTGTCTTGGGGCCCCTGGGGGCCCCTGCACTGTCCATGCCACTGGCATGGGCAGTGCAGGGGCCCCCCTAACAGGGCCCCAGCATGATTTTCACTGTCTGCTTTGCAAAATCGTGATGGGTGCCACTGCACCTGTCGCACCCCTGCAACTCGTTGCAGGGGCTTTCCCGCTGGGCCGGCAGGCGCCCTTTAGGCCCAGCGGGAAAGCCAGAATGGCCTCCGCGGTCTTTTGACCGCGGAGCGGCCAAGTGGCGGTTCCCGCCCGGCGGGTGGCACCGGCCGCCCGCCGTATTCTGAATTAGGCCCTATGTGTCAACTTGTGACAAATGTCAAAGAGGGAAATCAAATAGAACAGCTTCACAAGGTCTGTTAAGACCTTTTCCCACTGCACCCCATGCCTGGCATACTGTTACTATGGATCTTATAGTGGACCTCCCTAGTAGCCAAGGTTTTAACACTATCCTAGTTTTTGTAGACACTTTCACTAAAATGGCGCATTTCATTCCTTTGAAAGAAATCGCTCGAGCCCCACAGGTTGCACAGTTGTTTACACAACACATAGTACGAGCCCATGGTATCCCCAAAATTCTAGTTTCAGACAGGGGGTCCCAATTTGTTTCTCGCTTTTGGAAGGCCTTTAGTAAAAGATTAGGAATTGATTCTCGTTACTCTACCAGTTTCCATCCTGAAACTGATGGGCAAACAGAGAGAGTGAATCAAGAGTTAGAACAGTATTTAAGACTCAATTCATTCGATAAAAAGAAGGAATGGCCCGAGTTGATGTGGGCAGCTGAATTTGCTTACAATAATGCAGTTCATTCCACCACTGGGTTCACCCCTTTTATCTGAACCATGGTAGACATGTAATGTAATGTGGGGTAAAGAAGATGATTCAGTGACTGCAGTAGAAGAGATGGTGAGGGATTTGCAGACCACGTTAGTTAGGGCTAGAAAAAACATCATTCAAGCAAAAGACTCATATAAGACTCAGGCTGATCGAAAAAGAAGAGAGAGCCCCATTTATTCGAAAGGAGACAAAGGGGGTCATTCTGACCTCGGCGGTAAAATGCCCTTACCGCCGGTCAGAAGACCGCCATAACACCGCCGCAGCCGCGGTAAACCGCCACGGTCATTCTGACCCACAACGGCCAAACCTCCAAAAATCCGACCTCCACTGCAGGCCGCCACATCAGCGGGCAGCGATAAACTGGAGATGACCAAACCTCCACCGTCACGCCAACAGAAATACGCCCATGCCATTACGACCCACGAATCCACGCAGCGGTCTTTCAAACGCGGTATTCCATTGGCGCTACAGACCGCGGCGGTCAGAATACACACACAGCACCAAAACACAGCCACATTGGACAATTCGAAATACACACACCTGATACACATACACATACCACCCCCACACACCCACATCACCCACAAACCCCTACGACCATAATTACTGAGAGAAGGAGAGAGAGACACAGCAGAAAATCCATAGCAAGACACACTGAGGCACACTACACCATCACACACACCACATAGTAGCACAAAGCACCACACACCAACATACTCATCATCACATACACCACCCCACACCTCACCCACACCACCCCATGGCACCCCAAAGGCACCCACGCTTTTCGGAACAAGAACTCCGGGTCATGGTGGAGGAAATCCTAAGAGTGGAACCCCAGCTCTTCGGCTCGCAGGTGCACCACACCAGTATAGCTAGGAAGGCGGAGCTATGGCAGCGGATCGTGGACAGGGTCAACGCGGTGGGACAGCATCCCAGGAATAGGGAGGACATACGCAAAAGATGGAACGACCTACGGGGGAAGGTCCGATCGATGGTCTCCAGGCACAACATCGCGGTCCAGAAGACTGGCGGCGGACCCCCACCCACCACTCCCGAATTTACATCGTGGGAGCAAGACGTCTTGAACATCCTGCATCCTCAGGGCCTCGCTGGAGTAGCCGGAGGAATGGACTCTGGTAAGTCCAATCTCAACTACCATATCCCCCCACCCCACCAGCATGCCAGCCCACACCCCCACCCTCACCCCCAACCCCCCAGCACACATCCTCCCTGACAATGTCTCACCAGCACAACCCACCCAACCCAACACCAAAACCTGAATGCCAACACAAATCATGGACACCCATCACCTAAGCATGACCACTGCACTAACCCCCCCCCCCCCCACTAACTACCCTCACAACACCTCCCTCAAGGGAATGCCTGCACTGGGGGACAAGGGCACCCATAACACGCACGCTATTGCACACACAGAAACAATAACCAAACTCTCTTACCCCATGCAGGACCCGAACGCCAACACACCAGCCAGGAGGGTCCAGAAATGTCCATCCCACCCCCGGAACAGGCCCACACTGAGGATAGCAGCTCTGTCGACAGTGAACCTGATGACCAGCCCGGACCATCGGGGACCTCTGGGCAGTCGGTACCCCTCACCCAGACACAGGCCACACCAGACCCGACCCCCTCTGCCAACACCAGCACAGCTCCCACCCAGCGGGCCCATGCCTCTGTCTCTAGGACACGTCAATCAGCGGTGTGTCTGCCACTACAGGGCACCCAGGCTAACCCAACACCCCAACAACAACAGGGACCTGGGGGCAGTGGTAGCGGGCACACCGTCCAGAGGACAGAGGCCGGGGGAAACCGGGCAGCTCGGAGGGCTGCTGTGCGACAGGGGGGGGAGGAGAGGCCCAGGGAACCCACTCTCCAAGAGGCCCTCACCACCCTCATGGGGGCCTACCACCACTCCCAAGAAACGATGGCGACGGTACTGGCCAGGTTCACTGAGATCCAGGCACAGCAGGAGGAACGCTACATGGGGTTCAGGGAGGAGCTGAGAATCATCGGGACCGCAATGGGGACCATCGTCCTGGCCCTCAACAGGATAGAAGACACGTTGTGGGACCATGTTGCACCACACAGGGCCCCTGTCACTAGCCCGGACCAGGAACAGCCTACCACCTCCGCCGGCGCTAGTGGACAGGAGGCCCCAACACCACGACAGCCCACCAGAACCCCACCTCCTGCTGAAGAACAACCACCCCGTAAGAGGAGCCTGAGATCCAAAAAAACGACAGAGTTGGATGTCAAGACCCCCGCCAGCAGGACATACCCCCTCAAGTCTTCCCACTGTCCCACATTGCCACCCTGTCCAACCATGAACTGCCTCTGCTCCATCCTTCCACAGGCAAAAGGACAATGCACCTGTGAGACTGAGAACTGGACTCTGCCATGGATATTCCTCCACCCCCACCCATCACCTTAGAATCACATGTACCGATATCTAGCACTGTAAATAAATCACTTTTTGCACACAAATCAGTTTTGTATTATTAACAAATGTATTACATATTACTGTTCAATATCTGTTCTGTCAATTAGTCATGACAACATACCAATGTCAATACGGTGTAGTTCATGGGCAAACCAAGCAGAAGTCAGGTACTGAGTCATACAGCACTGAGAAGGGAAGGGAAATGCAAAAATTAATGAAAAAGATCTGGGGGGAACTACAGAAAGTACAGATGCAGGAGGCTATAAGCAATTGTGAAATGGCGTGGGTGATTCTTACCTGTGTGTTACTGGAAATACTGTTGTCCCTATTGTCTGTGTCGTCCTCTGAGTCTTCCTCCTCTTCACTCTCCACAGGGTCCACGGCTTCTACAACACCACCATCTGGACCATCCTCCTGCAGGAAAGGCACCTGGCGTCGCAAAGCCAGGTTGTGAAGCATGCAGCACGCCACGATGATATGGCACACCTTCTTTGGTGAGTACATGAGGGATCCACCAGTCATATGCAGGCACCTAAATCTGGCCTTCAGGAGCCCAAAGGTTCGCTCAATCACCCTCCTAGTACGCCCATGGGCCTCATTGTACCGTTCCTCTGCCCTGGTCCTGGGATTCCTCACTGGGGTCAGTAGCCACGGCAGGTTGGGGTAACCAGAGTCACCAATTAGCCACACACGCTGTCTCTGTAGCTGTTCCATCACATAGGGAATGCTGCTATTTCGCATAACATACGCGTCATGCACTGACCCAGGGAACTTGGCATTTACATGGGAGATGTACTGGTCAGCCAAACAGACCACCTGGATATTCATAGAATGGTAATTCTTCCTGTTCCTGTACACCTGTTCATCGTCATTTGGGGGGACTAAAGCCACATGGGTTCCATCAATTGCACCAATGATGTTGGGGAAGTGTCCAAGGGCATAGAAATCAGCTTCCACTGTAGGCAAATCACCCTCCTCTGGGAAAAAGATGTAGCTCCGCATGAGTTTCATCAGGGCAGACAACACTCTGGACAAAATCTTAGAAAACATAGGCTGAGACATCCCAGATGACATGGCCACTGTTGTCTGGAATGAGCCAGTTGCAAAAAAATGGAGGACAGACAGAACCTGCACTAGAGGGGGAATTCCTGTGGGTTGGCGGATGGGGGACATCAGGGCTGGCTCCAGCTGGGCACACAGTTCATGGATGGTGGCTCGGTCAAGTCGGTATCGTAGTATTATATGGCGTTCTTCCATTGTCGACAGGTCCACCAGCGGCCGGTACACGCGAGGATTCCTCCTTCTCATCGCAAGTCCCAGCGGACGGTGCCTAGGAAGGAGAATATGGAGTACAGAGTCAATCAACTCACAGGTACGTACAACACAGCTTGCACAGTACAGGTAAATGTATGGGTTGCTATGTTTGTATGTGTGCCATAGCAAGGCCTAGGCCTGTGTGACGCATTAGAAATTAAGCCATGTGGGCCCTTGAAATGGCCGATGCCTGACCTGTGAAGTGGGACAATGGGATGTGAGGTAACTGCGCTGGCGGGGCACACCGTGGCGGTAGGTGGTCGAAGACCGCTGTGCGAAGACGCATTGGTTAACATTGAAGCCTATGGGTTTCAGGAGCCAATGACGATGTGCGCCGGCGGTCGCGGTACGCACCGCCGCGGGCGTGACCGCCATTTCCTATCTGCTTAATCACTCGAGACCTGATCATCCACAGGAGAGGACCTATACTGCAAGTGCTGCTGTGAACTCGGTCTGGAAGTGACAATGGCTGCTGCTACTGGTGAAAGGGCCCCCGCCTTCAGTTCAGAAGAGTTGGAGAAGCTCGTGGACGGGGTCCTCCCCCAGTATGCGCTACTCTACGGTCCTCCAGACCAACAGGTGAGTACACTGAGTGCACATTGAATGGGTTATGCCTGTGTGGAGTGGGGGGGATGTAAGTTGGTGGGGTGGGGAGGGAATGAGGAGTGCAACGCACGACAGATGAGAGAATGGGACCCATGGCAAGGTTGGGGAGGGGGGGGCATGTACTCCAAACATGCAGATATGTGACGTTTTCTCTTTCCCACCCTGTACATGTCAAACAGGTGAGCGCCCATCAGAAAATCGATATTTAGCGTGCCATCGCCAAGGAAATCCGGAACTTGGGGGTCCACAACAGACGGGGCACCCACTGCCGCAAGAGGTGGGAGGATATCCGCCGCGGAACGAGGAAGACCGCAGAAACACTGCTGGGGATGGCCTCACGACCTAGGAGGGGTGCCAGTCGCACCATGACACCCCTGATGTCCCGGATCCTGGCGGTGGCCTACCCTAATTTGGATGGGCGCTTGAGGACAGCACAGCAGACACAAGGGGGTGATTATCTGCACATTCTCCTATCTGTATGCGCATTGGAGGCGTCTGGGTGGGGGAGGAGGGCTGTGGGTGACATTAGACCAGGGCACTCTCTGTAGTGTAGTCCTCTCCCTTAGGCATGGCCCTGTGCCCCCGCCCCCCACCTCTGTAGGGTGCCAAGTGCAGCTACCCATGCTCCAGCATCACCCATGTGCGCGTCTGTTGTCCCTAGACCTGTTTGCCTAGTCAGAAGTACTGAGTAGTGTACCCCAAGTTCGTGACTTAGTGCATGAGGCACCTGTGTCTGTCCTCTCCGCAAAGGGTATTGATAAGGCATGCACTCAACTTTGTTTAATTTCTCCCCCCACCCTAAATCTTTGTTTTCTTGTGTTTTAGCATCATCAGGCGGAGGAGATTTGGCGTCGGAGCAGGAGGGAGCTGCAGGTCACCAGGCCCCGGTGGGCACTGACACAGACCTCGAGGGCACCAGTGATCCGGAGGGCGAGGGGAGCACCACAACGGGGGCCGGTGGAGACACCAGCGACACGGACACGTCCTCGTTTGGGAGCTCCCTAGCGGTGGCGGCAACATCTGTGCCCCCCGCAACAACAGGTACAGCCGCCACCCAGCGCACCAGCACCGCCCTCCCAGCAGCCCCTCAGTCTTCGCTCCATGGCCGCTCGCCCAGGAAGGCGCGCGTCTCCTTCGCCCCAGGCACCTCAGCCCCTGCCTCTGTTACCCCTGCTGCCCTCAATGCGGAGCTCATTGACCTGGTGAGGACGGTCATTGTTGGGCAGACTACCCTTCTGAATGCCATCCAGGGGGTGGAAAGGGAGGTGCATCGGAGCAATGCCTACCTGGAGGGCATTCATTCGGGTCAGGCTGCCCATCAACGAGCGTTCACTTCTCTGGCCTCAGCACTGACGGCAGCCATTGTCCCTGTCTCCAGTCTCCCTCCTCTATCTGCCTCCACCCTTTCTCTGTCTCCTGTACCTCAACCTATCCCATCCACACCATCAGACCAGCCTGCACACACCTCAACACCCAAGGCCAGCTCATCCAAACATAAGCACCACAGAAAACACAAGCATTCACCCAAGCAACACCCAGATGCAGACATACCAACAGTCACTACCACCTCTGTGTCCCCGTCCTCCTCGTCTCCCTCCTCCCTCCCTGTGACGTCCACACTCACACCTGCATGCACACCAACATCAGCCAGTTCTTCCACCACCAGCACACCCTCCACTACAGTCCGCACACCTGCAGTCACCACCCCCACTGCCATTTACACGTCCCCTGTGTCCTCTCCCACTGTGTCTGTCACCCCCTCTTCCAAGACACATAAACGCAGGCAGACACCCAAACAACAGCCAACCACCTCACGACAGCCTACGTCCCAGTCACCTGCACCCAAGGACAGCACACCTGACTCTCATCCAACCACATCCTCTTCCTCCACTTCTCTCACCACTACTCCTACCCCTTACCTTGGTCCCAAGAAATATTACCTCTCCAATCTTGACCTCTTTCCCTCCCCCGACCCACCCCCTCCAACTGGGAAAAGTCCCAAGGGCACCTCAGCCACCACCAGCTCAGCTTCTAAAGTGCAAGTGGCAGTGACACTTCGGTGAGCAGCAAGGGGACAGCCAGCCCCCCCCCCCAGGCAAGAGGACCCGGAAATTGAAGGGCCGCCGTGAACGGACAGAGACGGCTGCCCCCAAGGAGGTAACTCCGGCCACTTCACCTGCCACAGCAGCCAGGGGAGGCAAGGGCCCGAGAGCCCCATCTAAGGAGCGGAAGGACAGCAGGGCGGAGAGGACAACCACCAGGAGCGCGGAGCAGGAGGGCCCCACAAGCCCCATCCCGGCTGCAAGGGACGACACCAAAGGGCCCAGGACTCCGTCCCCGAAGGGGCCTGACACTGCACGGTCGGAGGGCGAGTGAGCAGGGTGTCCAGGCCAGGTCTGACTCCCTTGACATACTGCAAGAGCACCGCTGAACAGGGCCCGCCGTGCAGAAGAGCACCGCTGAACAGGGCCCCGCCGTGCAGAAGAGCACCCTTGAACAGGGCCCCGCCGTGAAGACAGGTACCGCTGAACAGGGCCCCGCCGTGCAGAAGAGCACCGCTGAACAGGGCCCCGCCGTGCAGAAGAGCACCGCTGAACAGGGCCCCTCTGTGCAGAAGAGCACCGCTGAACAGGGCCCCGCCGTGCAGAAGAGCACCGCTGAACAGGGCCCTGCCATGAAGACAGGTACCGCTGAACAGGGCCCCGCCGTGCAGAAGAGCACCGCTGAACAGGGCCCCGCCATGCAGAAGAGCACCGCTGAACAGGGCCCCGCCGTGCAGAAGAGCACTGCTGAACAGGGCCCCGCCGTGCAGAAGAGCAACGCTAAACAGGGCCCCGCCGTGAAGACAGGTACCGCTGAACAGGGCCCCGCCGTGAAGACAGGTACCGCTGAACAGGGCCCCGCCGTGCAGAAGAGCACCGCTGAACAGGTCCCCACCGTGAAGACAGGTACCGCTGAACAGGGCCCCGCCGTGCAGAAGAGCACCGCTGAACAGGGCCCAGCCGTGCAGAAGAGCACCGCTGAACAGGGCCCTGCCGTGCAGAAGAGCACCGCTGAACAGGGCCCCGCCGTGAAGACAAGTACCGCTGAACAGGGCCCCGCCGTGAAGACAGGTACCGATGAACAGGGCCCCGCCGTGCAGAAGAGCACCGCTGAACAGGGCCCCGCCGTGAAGACAGGTACCGCTGAACAGGGCCCCGCCGCGCAGAAGAGCACCGCTGAACAGGGCCCCGCCGTGCAGAAGAGCACCGCTGAACAGGGCCCCGCCGTGAAGACAGGTACCGCTGAACAGGGCCCCGCCGTGCAGAAGAGCACCGCTGAACAGGGCCCCGCCGTGCAGAAGAGCACCGCTGAACAGGGCCCCGCCGTGAAGACAGGTACCGCTGAACAGGGCCCCGCCGTGAAGACAGGTACCGCTGAACAGGGCCCCGCCGTGCAGAAGAGCACCGCTGAACAGGGCCCCGCCGTGCAGAAGAGCACCGCTGAACAGGGCCCCGCCGTGCAGAAGAGCACCGCTGAACAGGGCCCCGCCGTGTCAAGCACCGCTCCGCTGGGCCCTTCATCTCAAGCACCGCTCCGCTGGGCCCTTCATCTCAAGCACCGCTCCGCTGGGCCCTTCATCTCAAGCACCGCTCCGCTGGGCCCTTCATCTCAAGCACCGCTCCGCTGGGCCCTTCATCTCAAGCACCGCTCCGCTGGGCCCTTCCTGCAAGCACCGCTCTGCTGGGCCCTTCCTGCAAGCACCGCTCCGCTGGGCCCTTCCTGCAAGCACCGTTCCGCTGGGCCCTTCCTGCAAGCACCGCTCCGCTGGGCCCTTCATCTCAAGCACCGCTCCGCTGGGCCCTTCCTGCAAGCACCGCTCCGCTGGGCCCTTCCTCTCAAGCACCGCTCCGCTGGGCCCTTCATCTCAAGCACCGCTCCGCTGGGCCCTTCATCTCAAGCACCGCTCCGCTGGACCCTTCCTGCAAGCACCGCTCCGCTGGGCCCTTCATCTCAAGCACCGCTCCGCTGGACATCGCCATGTCATGCACCACTGCGCTGGGTACCGCCGTCTCAGGCACTGTTTATGGTTCACTGTGCCCACCATGCCTCCTCCTTGACCAGTGGAGACTGTCATCCACCGGATGGACTGTGGCTTTGCACTCCCCAGGATGGTACAGTGGGCAAGCCAGCCACTGTAGAGACATTGAGAGACTGTGGCTTTGCACTCCCCAGGATGGTACAGTGGGCAAGCCAGCCACTGTAGAGACATTGAGAGACTGTGGCTTTGCACTCCCCAGGATGGTGCAGTGGGCATGGTGGCTCCTCGTGGATCTGGCGTCGTGGACTCATGTGGCTGTGGTGGCCCCCCCTTCCCTTCCCCATGAGGTGCCTGTAGTTTTAACATCAGATGCCCCTGCAGTGTTCTCTCCAAAGGACTCAGGTCTCGTGTGTGGGCTTTGCCCTTGTTTCGCTAAACATTGGCCCACTGACATGTTAGATTCGTAGGATGTGCAGGACTTGTTACTTCAGTGATACACTGATGTGTATATATTTTTTATTTTTGTAAATATTTATCACGGTTGCTCAATAATTTCCAGGTGCTTTTTTTGTACATAAATATTTATTCTAAATTTGGTTGTGTCCTTGTATTTTTAACGGGTGTTTGGGTGCTGTCACTGTGACTTGTTGCTCTGCATTGGTGTGTACATATTGGGGGGGGTGTGGGTCGCATATGTGTGTGCCCGTAACCTTTCGTCCTCCCCCCTCCCGTGTGTCGTAGGTGCAGTACTCACCGTTGACGTCTGCGCCGGAGTTCGTACTCGTGGTAGATGAGCAGGTAGACGAGAGCAGGTATGATGTTCAATTCGGGTTCCATGCTGTCCGGATTCCGCGTGGAGTGTCTCGAGGTGAGCGTTTTCCATTGAAAATGTCTGTTTCCGCTGTGTTTTTATCGGCGGGGCTCCCGCCCCGGAAAAGGTGGCGGATTGGTGGGTCGTGATAGGGTGGGCGGTACATTGTCTGCCGCCTGCCTGTTGGCGGTGACTGCCGCGCTGTTTGTTTGTACCGCTGTGGCGGTCGGAGTGTTAAAGCGGCGGCCTGTGTTGCCGGTTCCCGCCAAGGTCAGAATTCCATTTTTTGGACCGCCGGCCTGTTGGCGGGTTGGCCGCCGCTTTATCACCGACCGCCAGGGTTAGAATCACCCCCTAAGAATAGAGGTGGCTTTATCATCTTGTTTCCATCCCCAAACTAATGGACAAACAGAACGGCTGAATCAAGGCCTTTAACATTACTTACTTAGTTTTTGCAATGCTACGCAAAGCAATTGGTCTACGTACCTACCACTTGCTGAATTCTCATACAACAATTCGGTACACAGTGCCTCGAAAGTCTCTCCTTTTCATTGTTCTTATGGATTCCATCAGAAAGCCTTTCCTATTCCTCTGAAAGAAACATCTACTCTCCCTGCCATTACCTCATATGTCCGGCAACTACGTGGTATCCAACGTGTCATACATTCGAATCTTTTAGCCACAAAAACACGCATGAAAAGAGTGGCTGACAAGAAACGTTGTGAGGCCCCACATTATCAGATCAACGATAAAGTCTGGCTTTCCTCTAAATTTTTGCCTCTTCGACTAACTCAAAATAAATTCAAACCTTGGTATTATGGTCCATTCCTGATTCTTCAAAAGATCAATCCCGTTTCTGTTCGTCTTCGTTTGCCTCAGACTTGGAAAATACATCCTGTTTTCCATGTATCTCAGCTTAAACCCTTTGTCCCTGATCGTTTTCGCAGACAATTCACCTGTCCTCCTCCTCAACTGGTTGACAACGTGCCTGAATACGAGGTCCAGGAAATCTGTGACTCTCGGGTCTTCCGTGGTCGTCTCCAATACCTCATTCATTGGAAGGGCTACCCTATGAGTGAATGCTCCTGGGAAGACGCATCTTCGGTTCCTGCCCCTCTTCTGCTCTGTCGTTTTTTCCATCTTTTCCCTCACAAACCTGGGGCCTCGGGGAGGACCTACTGTTACGCCGCGGCAGCCCGTGGCGTCTCCTGGCCAGGCCGCGGGGGAAGCCACAGCCCGTGTTAAAGGTCGTGGGCCGGCACCGGGACTTTTCTCCGGCTGCGCGCTGTTCTCCTGATGCGGCGAGGCCGGAGGCCCAGAATTGGGTGTCGGTCCTCGCCGCGCACGGCGCGTGGCGCAAGCGTTGTCGTGGGGTGTCTGCGCCCCCCCCCCTAGCATCACACTTACCGGGTACCCCGTTTTCACGGCTTTCCTTTCCTCCTGCATGGTTCCTAGAGCCATGCCTTCTCCTTCCCAGCACACCTTGCACCTCCCTTTTCCCTGCATGCATCTGTTCCCTTTTTTACTATGGTGTCTTTTCCTATCTATTGCTATAGCGCCTTCCCAATCCAAAATTGTGGTGTTACTACTTCCTGTCTATCACTTCCTGTCTAGGGGTATATAAGGGGAATAATTTTTTCTTCTCATTGCGTTGCAACACTTCTGCTGTGGTGGTCACGCTCCGGCTGGTCTTCGCTTGGACCCACTTGTTCCTGTTCTGTCTTCAGCCTTCCAGTATTTCCAGGCTCCTGAGTGCTAATTCCTTGTGCCCTCCTTCTGTTCCAGGTAGTTCCTGTTGGAGTTTTTTTTCCCCTTGGGGTTTTTCCTCTGGGACTCCTTCTGGAGGGCACGGACTGTGGTGGCGGACTATTGACAACAGCACCGTGGCTACCGGAAGGGGTCGCCCCTACCTCGATCAGAGCAGGACTTGCAGGAACCGGGGCCGCACACCATCCCTCTCTGATACAGACGGTAAGCCCAGGGTGAATAGTGACAATCACTGCCACCAAGATTTACATATTGAGGCACTGGCACGCATTGTTTTTACCCACACATAATGAATGGCTAACAGAAATGTACAGACAGCTTTCTTATATATAAACTACAGGATCATTTGTGCATATTTCATAGCATTGGGTCACTAATAATTGATCATTGTCTGGGTCCCAAACAAGACAAATTTGTCCTACCATCAGAGAGGCAGCACAACAAATGGTAATGGGACAAGATGAAGAACACACAGCAACATTTCAAGGTCTGAAGACTACACTCGCATATGTTTGTCTCTTCATACCACAGTGGTTACAGTAAAATAACACACCCTAGGCCAATTTTTTTAGTTTTTCTTCCCCTCTTTCTCAGTTAGCTTACATACGTAAGCTTTGCCTATTGGCTCACATGTCTGCCATCTAAGCAGGGCATCTGGCCTCTCCTAGAAGGGATCTTTGATACATATTCCACTACTGAGATTTAGCATGCCTACTGATTACTCTGGAGATCTGGTTGATGATCAGGGGCTGTATGCATGCATGGTTACATTTGACCATAGGTGTATAAGGAAGACACATTTTCTCAGTGTCATATTGTTTATTTATTTTCTTCTCACATATACACAATTAAATATCTCTTATACTTCTGCCTTTATAACCTCTATAAAGGTCAAAGATACTCAGTATGTGTATTTTGATTAGTCACAAATCAATGAAAATAGTAAATAAATAAAACACACTTGCTATGGCCATTTACCACACATCATCTATGATAAAGGATCATTGTAAACAGGAAAAAAACATTCAACCCAAAGTTTCAAAGTATGAAAGGACAGCATTTCTGCTGTGTTATGAAGCACCTAGATTTGATTTGGTACAGTATCTCAACACTTTGGCCACCCTACGACCGCAGCAGTAGCACCGCGGTTGGACTGCCAGCACAGCCACTTTTCCTCCACAGGAGGGTCTGGGGTGATGGCGGTCCTAATCTGCCAGGATAGCGCTCCAAACAGTGTGACACTAGGGATTACGCGCCCCCCCACGCAAGCAGTTACATGGCGGTGACCCTGCCATGTAAAGGCTGGCGGAGACGGGGTGCAGGCATGGCATAGCATGGACAGTGCAGGGGCCAACCTGGCCATCCTTGTTGCAAAGGTCACTGTCTGCTTTGCTCTGCTGATGCACCCCACCACTACAGCATTGCCACCAGTTCTATTACAAGCTGGCAACAATGCTGTATGCTGTTTCCTTCTAGGCCAGTTGTAACGGGGGCAATGGGGAGGGAGCCTCAGTGGCAGCAACCTACCAGTCGGGACTTCAGCGGACTGGCTTTTCCATCCACTGAAGTCATAATGACTCCCCTTGTATTGTATTTCATGGGAGCTGGGGAAGGGAATGACACATTAAAGTGAATCATTTTTCTAAAATAATTTTGTTTCTCCACCTCACAAATGAGTTACTCCTGGTAACAGACTTACTTTCAATAACTGATTTTACAGAGCTAAAGAAAGCTTGCCACATGTATGACAATACAAAGACTAGATTAGATTCGAAGTTTGAACTGCTTGTGTGCTGTTGCACCAGTAACTCTTCATTCCTCCTCTCATGAAATGGAAAATTTGTGGATGGGAAGGAGAGAAATTATAATTTAGGCAGACTGCAATGGAAATGCCTTCCCCTGTCTACTCTAAGATACCTTCTGCATTACGTGTCTTTTAACTAATTATTTCTGTAATTCGTTTTTGTTCCTGCATTTGGTGTCTTCCGTTGTGTGCTGATTTCAGCAGAATCAATATACTAACTAATCTGCTCATTCTCTATTGGTCATGGATGTGTCATAGACGGCCCTCCCTAGTTTCCAAAACGTTCTTATTTTCACCTCCTCAGGAGGGCTGAGACTCCTGTGCAATGTAGGATTGTGTACAATTATGTTGATGTAAGTTAAATTATGCCCATACTCAGCACAGAGGTTGTGAGCTATGTTAGTACAACAATACACTGCATTTGTTTAGGGGCTCTCCCGTGGTCACAGGTAGCTGTGAGAAACAAGGATGCTGGAGGATACCAGAAGGGCTCATCCTTATCTGCCTCCAGATTCACAGAGGACCAGACTTCCTTTGGCCACACACAAAACCCACATGAGCACCCGAAGCACATTGAAGTGCATGCATGAGTGAGGTCATGAGAAACACATACATTGTGGTCAATGCCATGGGTAAGTGGCCAGTCAAGATATCAGACACTCAGATGGGCTGGCCTGTTTGACAATGTGAATTAAAACTTTTCTTTTGATTGGAAATCAAGGCTGGAATAAAATGTTAATGCCCCAAAAAACACTATTTTAAAGAACAGTGCATATCTGATTTGTGTGAGAATTCTGGATTGTTCCAACAATGCTGGAATGTGCCCAAATCGTCATTACTGTAACCCAACGTTAATGACAATTGGCAGAGATGCAGACTAGTTACAGCAGTGGCATAAACAACATTCATAGGCTTGGGAGCTCTAGAGAATAGGTAAATTAAGAGTGAGAGGCCCTTTAAGGCTGAGATGGGAAGCTTGGGTCTAAGGGGTACATTTGTGGCTTTACTTCCAAGCTATGAAAAGTAGTGCCTGTTAAAAGGAGAGTAAAAATGTATTACTGTGCTTGTCAGGAGAGGTGTTCGGCTTTCTCTACTTTTACCTATTTGGCGTTCCCTCATATTTTTTGCATTTTTAGTTTACACTGTTCCTTCCTAAATTGTCAAAAAGTCCTATGCCACCTTGCCATCATTATATTCAGGGGTGGTATGTGCTATGCTTATATTGTGCTTTGTTGTGAAGAGTATCGGAATATCTTAACTCAGAGAAACCAAAACAGTCTTAAGTTCTGACAGTTACCCAGTTTCCACTTTACTCAAATCTTTTTCATACCATTGCAGAGGGTTTTAAATCAGATACCAATAGATATCAGATACCAAACATGACTTTTCTACCTGCTCTCAAACAAAAGTTACCACTTATTAAAAGCAATACCGTGAGCTAATGTTATTCTATGGGAGGGGTAGTAAAAACTAATCTAGGAGTTTTTCTGTACCAGGATATTAAAATATGTGCTACTTTAATTTGTATGTAATGATATGTTTAGGGCCCAAACTGGGTAGTGGCTTACATGCTTTAAAAAAGGATGCATTAGGTCTAGCAAAATGTTTTGATTGGTTGAATTGACAGTTTAAATCTGTACTAAAGTATGGAATGTCAGGCACTAATAGAATGTAACTTACAGGCCTTGGGAACATGTATTTCCAAATATTAGGGTTTTTGTAAATAAAGAAAATGTGCTAATCAGGTCTAGGCTTTAACTTTATTATGTTTTAGGGAAAAAGCACATGCAATTTAAAACTAGTTAGCAGCGGCGCAAAGGAGGGGTGAAGGCAAAACGTTTGGGGGATGACCCTGCAGAGAAGGCCAAGTCCAACAAGTTAAAAAAGTGTGAAGTCACTTATGATAACATTTTCTTTTTGCTAAACTTGTAAACTACATTCTTGATGTATGGGCAGTGGTATTCCTGGATTTCTACTAAAGGGTTACATCACATCTGTCAAAGGAATACGAACATTGTTAGGTGTCTCTAATGTCTCTTGTGAATTTGTTCAAGACTTTACAGCTATTGTCCATTCAATTATGAGTTTGCTCAAGCATATGTTCACTTTTATTGGCTGGTAGAAAAGGAAGCAGGCTTACAGTGGTTAAAAGAAAAATTAAAACTGTGTCATAGTTTAAGCACCCAGATTGCACTCCTCCTTTCAATGTAGAAGTGGACGACTCTTCTATTGCTATGACAGCCATTCTATTAAAAGATATGAAGACTGGTGTAACTCATCCATGTGCCTAATATCCCCAAACTCTCCCATCTGTGGAGATAAATTATACCCCTTGTGACCAGAATTGTTGGCAATTGAGGAGGAGTTGGAAAATTGGAGACATTATTTGGACAGGGAGTATTTGATGTCCTTGAAACGTAGGAATCACAGACACCACAGATTATCTCTTCTAGTTTCTAGATTCCATCCTGGGGTTTGTTATTGAGCTAGAAATATGAGAATCCAGGTTCTTTATTTAATTCTGAGAAATAAGATATTATTTTCAACAGTTCCACATTCATTATTTTAGGTCTTCAAAAAGAAGCACCTCAGTCATGTAAGTGTTCATTGCAGAGCACAGTTGCAGCACCTTCACAATAGCCAACCTGGAGTTCTGAAGATGAATGAGCTGGAAAGATGACTTTAAATTGTGTTTTTATCTTGCCACATTTGCTGTGCAATCATATATAAAGGTCAAATGCCAGGCTATGCCTTCTGACAAATTGCTGCTTGGTCTTTTCATATGGGTTTTTGTGTTTACGTTTCTTTCGCTGACTGCAAGTCAAAGGATTTTGTAAAGTGAACTAACTGACAATCTTGCTGTGAAAGGAAAAGAAGCACAGTATTAGTTCTTTTGTGACATAGCAATATTTAAATAGATGTAAAAGATCTTTGCAAGTATTTAAAAATATATCAGAAGTTAGAAAAGCAAACAAGATTCACGTGTTTTGGAAATTCTGAAGGGTGAAGACTTTAAATGGTGATGTGAAAAAGATAAATATTTGCAGAAATCAGATTTGAAGGCATTACTGTGTGTGCACTTAATGGTTATGCCAGTAAAAGTACTTTGGTTCAAAATTTATGGTCATTTCACGAGAAAATGTGTCATCTGTAAATGACAGTGTGCTACCACACCATGTTTTAGCAATATATTTGAAACAGAGGCCCATATTTATGTTTTTGCAGCATAACTGCACTAATGCAGTTTTGCGGCAAAAGGTTTAGCACTAGCTGTGTAATTTAACAACTCCAGCCAGGCGCTGTATTTATTGAATGGTGCAAGCCGGCGCTAAACCTGGGCTAGAGTCTTAGAAGAAGATGCTAGCCAGGTGGGGGTGGCAGTGGGGAAGAAGGAGGTTGTGCATCAGAAAATGACGCTAGCCTGGTTAGAGACAAAAAAATGCCTCTGACCAGCCTAGCGTCATTTTCTGACACAAAACATACCATACCACATGAGTCCTGTCTTAGAAAAGAAAGGAGTCATGCCCACCACACCAATGGCCAGCACAGGGGACAATTGTCCCCTGGGCACAGCCATTGCAACCTGTGCCATGCAGTGGGCCCCAAGTTAGGGCTCCCAGTGGCAAGAAAAATACTTACCTGGACTTACCTAGGATGGGGTCCACCATTCTCTGGTGTCCCTCTTGGGGGGGTGTTCCTGGGGCTTGGGGAGGGCACCTGTGGAGCCATTCCATGGTGTTTAACCACAGAAATGAGACCACAGGTTCCCTAACGCCTGGTCTGACCCAGGCACTAAATAATGGTGCAAAGAAAGCTTAGCACCATTATTTAGCCCCTCTTCCCACCCATGTGTCATTTTAGCACGGGGGGATGGGGACAGTCACTATTTTTTGTAGATAGTAACACCTACCTTACCTCTCATTGACTAAAGGTAGGTGTATACATCCTAAAAATGGTGCAAACTCCTATATTTTGATGTTAGACATGTCTAACGTCAAAAGATAATTATGGCATTAGGTTTGCACCAAATTTGTGCAAAAATAATTATGAAAATCTGGCGCTACTGAAGTATAAATATGGGCCAGAGTTCTCCAAATTAGGCACCTGGTTACACACCAAATCTTTCCCACTTTTTTTTTTTTTTTACTTTTATATAGCTGAAACTCGACCCAAAGATATTGGAGCACTTTACATGAGCACCAGTTACATCGCACAAGGACATTTTCATTTTCTTTTTTTTTTTAGGTCTGGGGAGATTAAGGGGCTTGCGCCATTCCTGAGCACCAACTGGGCCCCAATATTTATGGAATGGTGCAAGCCGGTGCAAAGGGTGGGCTAGCATGAAAAAAATTACGTTAGCCAGGTGGGGGTGGCGATATGGGAGAAGGAGGTTTTGCACCAAAAAAGGATGTGAGGCTGGTTAGAGGCAAAAACAATACCTCTAACCAGCCTAGCGTCATTTTCTGACACAAAACCATCCATACCACATGACACCTGTCTTGGAAAAGACAGGAGTCATGCCCACCACCCCAATGGTCAGCACAGGGGACCAGGGTCCGCTGGGCATGGCCACTGCACCCTATGCCATGCAGGGGGCCCCAAGTTTGGCCCCCAATGGTACTTTAATTAAAAAACATAAAATACTTACCTATACTTACCCTACTTACCTGAGATGGGGTCCCCCATCCTCCGCTGTCCCTCTGGTGTGGCTCGGGGTGTTCCTGGGGCTTCAGGAGGGCACCTGTGGACCCATTCAATAGTGTTTAACCATGGAAAAGGGTCCACAGGTCCCCTAATGCCTGGTCAGACACAGGCATTAAATAAAGGTGGAAAACAAGCTTTTCACCATTGTTTAGCCCCTCCTCCCACCTGTGCATCATTTTAGCATGGGGGGGATTAATATGAGACTATGGGGTTGGCACCATTTTTTAGATGGGAACGCCTACCTTGCATCTCATTGATGCAAGGTAGGTTCACACATCTAAAAAAAGGTGCTAACTCCAATATTTTAACAATGGACGGGTCTAACGTCAAAATATAAATATGGAGTTAGGTTTGCGCCAAATTTGTGTTAGAAAAGGACGCAGATTCAGCACAAATAGAGTATATATATTCCCCTAAGTGATTTTCCCCAAATCACAGGAGATTGATCCGACACCGATACTCGAAAGTCAGCAGTGTCATAGGGCCCTCTTGTGCCCCCGTTGGTTCTCCATTTTAGCTCAGTTTTAAGTTTTGCATTTACACATTTTACCTGGCAGTGACATTTTACATATTTAGGCTTGCACAATCCTATTCCAAGAATACATTGTATATGCAACTTGTTTTTAATGAGCCTTTCTCAACATGTAATCTGTACATGCTGTTCAAGGCTAGGAACACAGTACGAGTTATCCTAGGGTTTGCGTTTCCCATTCAGAGACAGTTTGTAGCATCTAGACATATCATTTAATCAGAGCCGTACCTCTAAATCAGTGTGGCTTTGATAATATACATGATGCACAGACCCAGATGGGTCAAAGGAGCACTCCAGATACTACTGTTTTGTGTTCCACATGCAGCTCTGCTGACACTGATCTTTCATCTTTTAGAGAAAGATTGCCAGCTCTACTCTGGACAATCACCCTGGTCTTGTACTGAAGAGCAGTGCCACGGACATCAGTGGCACTGCACTTTGGAAATCACAGAGTCGTGGACTTCAGCGAGGCTGCAGAGGCAGCGGGCCTGCAGGGTCGGTCAGGGTTGTGGCACTCCAGCGTGGATCACGGTTTCAGTTACAGGCCGTTGCTGCAGGATCCGGCAGCGGAATCAGCCCTGGCGGCATTCAAAGTCGGTGCACTTGGTTTTGCTTGGTTTTTCACCAGCGTTCACTCCCAAGGGCCCAGAAACTGGAATAGGCACCACCTGGCAAGTTAGAGTCCACAGCAAGTGCACCCAGAGGCTGGTAAGTCAAGTCTTTGCTGAAACTTCTTAACAGGAAGCAAGCTCAGTCCAAGCCTTTGGACACCCAACAGCACCAGAAGTGTAAGGAACGGACACTTCACACTGCTGGTGCCTCATCTCCACAGGCTCCGCAGCAAGGACCAACACCTCGCACTGATGCCTCTGCTCCTCAACCCTGGAAACAATGTGTTGGACCTGGCTTTTTGACAGGGACATCCCCAAACTTTTTGCCTCCTTCCTCCTATTTTTTTCTGACCTGTTGTTGTTGGCTTTTGACCTCTGAGCACTTTACCACTGCTAACCAGTGCTAAAGTGCATATGCTCTCTGTGTAAATTGTACTATTGATTGGTTTATCCATGATTGACTATTTAATTTACCTGTAAGTCCCTAGTAGAGTGCACTACATGTGCCTGGGGCATGTAGATTAAATGCTACTAGTGGGCCTGCAGCACTGGTTGTGCCACCCACCTCAGTAGCCCCTTAACCTTGTCTCAGGCCTGCCATTGCAAGGCCTGTGTGTGCAGTTTCACTGCCACTTCGACTTGGCATTTAAAAGTACTTGCCAAGCCTAGAACTCCCCTTTTTTTCTACATATAAGTCATCCCTAATGTGTGCCCTAGGTAACCCCTAGAGCAGGGTGCTGTGTAGGTAAAAGGCAGGACATGTACCTGTGTAGTTATATGTCCTGGTAGTGTAAAACTCCTAAATTCGTTTTTACACTACTGTGAGGCCTGCTCCCTTCATAGGCTAACATTGGGGCTGCCCTCATACACTGTTGAAGTGGCAGCTGCTGATCTGAAAGGAGCAGGAAGGTCATATTTAGTATGGCCAGAATGGTAATACAAAATCCTGCTGACTGGTGAAGTCGGATTTAATATTACTATTCTAGAAATGCCACTTTTAGAAAGTGAGCATTTCTTTGCACTAAAATCTTGTTGTGCCCTTCAATCCACGTCTGGCTAGGTTTAGTTGACAGCTCCTTGTGCATTCACTCAGACACACCCCAAACACAGGGTACTCAGCCTCACTTGCATACATCTGCATTTTGAATGGGTCTTCCTGGGCTGGGAGGGTGGAGGGCCTGCCCTCACACAAAGGACTGCCACACCCCCTACTGGGACTCTGGCAGACAGGATTGAGCTGAAAGGGAACTTGGTGCATTTCTTAGAGACTCTTTGAAATCACCCCCACTTCAAAGGCACAACTTAGTATAAAACAGGGCCTCTGCCCTACCTCATCAGACACTTGCTGGAGAAGAAACCGGAACCAGAAACTACATCCTGCCAAGAAGAACTGCCTGGCTGCTCAAAGGACTCACCTGTCTGCTTTCTCCAAAGGACTGCTGTCTTGCTGTTGCCCTGCTGCCTTGCTGAACTCTTGTCTGGCTGTGAAAGTGCTCTCCAAGGGCTTGGATAGAGCTTGCCTCCTGTTCCTTGAAGTCTCAGGACCAAAAAGACTTCTGCCTTTCACGTGGACGCTCCGTGCGCCGAAAATTTCGACGCACAGCTTGTTTCGCGGCGAGAAAAACGCCGCACACCGACGCTGATCAACGCGACGCCCTCGGGACGATCGAGACTTCGACGCACAACCTCGCAAGGACAAAGCCGCCCGACTTCCAAGGAGAAATCGACGCGACGCCTACCATGAGTGCGAAACTTTGACGCACGGCCTCGCAAGGACAACGCCGCCCGACTTCCAAGGAGAAATCGACGCGACGCCTGCCGTGAGACCAAAATTTCGACGCACGGCCTCGCAAGGACAACGCCGCCCGACTTCCAAGGAGAAATCGACGCGACGCCTACCGTGAGATCGAAACTTCGACGCGCAGCCCCGCAGAACGACGCGCAGCCGGAAAATAAGCAGGAGAATCCACGCACAGACCCGGGACATCTGGTAATCCCCGCGATCCACAAAAAGAGACTGTCTGCGCGCCGGAAAACGACGCCCGACTTCCCCGCGTGGAAAAGAACGACGCAAGTCTGTGTGTGCTGAGGAGAAATCGACGCACACACCCCTTTTTCCACGCATCTCTTCTCCTGTGGCCCTCTGAGGAGATTTCCCACCAGAAACCAGGTACTCTGTGCTTGAAAGACACTTTATTGCTTTTTAAAAGACTTAAAGACACTTAATATCACTTTTCAGTGATATCTTTACAAATTCGTATTGCAACTTTGATCGTTTTGACCTACAAGTACCCAGATAAATATTCTATATTTTTCTAAACACTGTGTGGTGTATTTTTGTGGTGTTATACTATGGTGTTGTGTGATTTATTGCACAAATGCTTTACACATTGCCTTCTAAGTTAAGCCTGACTGCTCGTGCCAAGCTACCGGAGGGTGAGCACAGGCTGATTTTGGATTGTGTGTGACTTACCCTGACTAGAGTGAGGGTTCTTGCTTGGACAGAGGGCAACCTAACTGCCAACCAAAAACCCCATTTCTAACATTGGTGATCAGCGGTGAGGATAGGACTTGTGTTTGTGCAGTGACATACAGTAGCTAAGTATTTCACTACCTACCCACAGTTGAAGGTCAACTTGATTTTTTATCTCTTTTTTGACTTTTGGTCTCTGATGTCCTCCTGGATATACTATTGATATTTTGGACTTTGGATTTTGGTTTTTGCTGGTAAGATCCTATCAGAATGGGATCGCTTACCTACTTATTCTTTTTGCCTACTGACCACCTCACTAAGGCTGACCTAAGGAAGCTTTGCAGAGAATGTGGCCTTCCTGTAGCAAAGAGATCTACTAAAGCAGAGATGCTACATGCCTACATAGTCTGGGAGGAAGACAGATGGGCAGAGAGAGAGGCAGCAAGAAACCAAATGACTAAGTACCCCTCAGAGGAGGAGGAGGACGACTCAGATGAGGAAAGAGACCCAGTGAAAAAAGAATGGCTCATGGCTCAAGCACGGTGGATGGAAGAGCTAGATGAGTTTATTGAAAGGGCTGAGGCAGCAAGTCTCTTAGCCCTGGAAGAAGAAAAGATTGCAGCTCAAGAGCTGAGCTGTAAAGAGCTGAAACTGGAGGCCGGAAGGGCTGAGTCCAGTTCAGATGGTGGCAGCAAAAATCTTGCATCTAGTACTGCTGAAGAAGGGCACAAGCCCAGAGATGTGGTACCCAACTTGAAGAAGAGAGTTGACACACCCCAGGCGGTTCAAGGGTATGAGGTAGTTCCCGTTATGCACAGGGTCCCTGAGAAGGATTGGGGAACTGGCACAGGGAGTCATATTCCTACTGGGGGGAGGGACACTTTACTGACTCTAGCAGAGAGTGACAGAGAAAAGGGTTCCCCCCTGGTGGACGTCCTGGATATAGAGTGTAGAGACATCCCAGAAGAGTTTGGGTTGAGTGTCAGGGACAGACAGATACTGTCTCACCAGTCTCAGGAGGGTGAAGTAGAGTGCTTTTCCAAGGTTGAGTTACTGGGTGGTTGGGTGAAGGGTACTGTGGTTAATACATGTGAAGGGCAGAGTGATGTAATTGCTGGAGAGCATATGTCTGGTCCTTATTTTCCAGAGCTACGCCAACACCAGGTGGAGTGTGAGTTCTCTGACCCCAGGGAACTTACAGTGGAGGCAGACTTTTGGGTGAGTACCAGAGAGTCTGAAGAGGCATTTGGGGGTGCTCCTGAAGGGAGTGGTCTAGGTGGTTCCCGACCAAGTGAGGTGGGAGAGGATTGTAGTGTCCCAGGTAGGTCTCAGAGCCTAACCTGTACCGTAGGGCTACCTTTTGAGGGAAGCCCCGCAGTGTCAGAAGAACTTGGGGGGATGACTGTAGACAGCATCCCAACAGTTCTGGTGTCTGGCAGTACCACTC
The DNA here is from genome assembly GCF_031143425.1 of Pleurodeles waltl. Taxonomy (NCBI): domain Eukaryota; kingdom Metazoa; phylum Chordata; class Amphibia; order Caudata; family Salamandridae; genus Pleurodeles; species Pleurodeles waltl. The sequence continues at coordinate 223,514,382 of NC_090441.1, forward strand.
CTAGTGAGGGGGTGCAGAAGTCCAGACATAGGGTTGAGAGGGGGTGGCCGACCCCAGTGGAGGATCTTGAAAGTCAGGGGTCAGCTCTGAGAGCAGAGCCCCCCAGGAATGACCCAGGTGAAACCGTTTCTGGTTTGGGGGAAACCCAGACTCTGCCGGATGGGCAGAGGTCGGGAGACCTGCGCCAACCAGACTCTTGTGTGGCCCTTGGGGACGGCGTGTCCCTTGTGGGGGGTGAGAGTGCCCCCCAGGAAGTCCTGGCATGCCAGGCAAAGATTCAACCTCAGGGTGGTGACTCTGGGTTGGATAACCGGGTTCAGAGGTTAAACTTTGACCTGGTGGGGGGTAGATGTGCCCCCCAGAAAGTCCTGGAATGCCAGGCAATGGTTCAACCTCAGGGTGGTGACTCTGGGTTGGCTTACCAGGTGAAGAGGTCAAACTCTGACCGGGTGGGAGGTAGGTGTGCCTCCCAAGAAGTCCTGCTGTGCCAGGCAATTGTCCAACCTCAGGGTGTTGACTCTGGGTTGGATGGTCAGGTTCAGAGGTTAAACTCTGACCTGGTGAGGGGTAGGTGTGCCCCCCAGAAAGTCCTGGTATACCAGGCAATGGTTCAACCTCAGGGTGGTGACCCTGGGTTGGAGAACCAGGCTCAGAGGTTAAACTCTGACCTGGTGGAGGGTCAGTGTGCCCTCCAGAAAGTCCTGGCGTGCCAGGCAATTGTCCAACCTCAGGGTGTTGATTCTGGGTTGGATGACCAGGTTCAGAGGTTAAACTCTGACCTGGTGGGGGGTAGGTGTGCCCCCCAGAAAGTCCTGGCGTGCCAGGCAATTGCCCAACCTCAGGGTGGTGACCCTGGGTTGGGGAACCAGGCTCAGAGGTTAAACTCTGACCTGGTGGGAGGTAGGTGTGCCTCCCAGAAAGTCCTGGTGCGCCAGGCAATTGTTCGACTTCAGGGTGGTGACTCTGAGTTGAATGGTCAGGTGCAGAGGTTAAACTCTGACCTGGTGGAGGGTCAGTGTGCCCTCCAGGAAGTCCTGGTGTGCCAGGCAATTGTTCAACTTCAGGGTGGTGACTCTGAGTTGAATGGTCAGGTGCAGAGGTTAAACTCTGACCTGGTGGAGGGTCAGGGTGCCCTCCAGGAAGTCCTGGCGTGCCAGGCAATTGTTCAACTTCAGGGTGGTGACTCTGAGTTGAATGGGCAGGTGCAGAGGTTAAACTCTGACCTGGTGGGGGGGTAGGTGTGCCTCCCAGGAAGTCCTGGTTTGCCAGGCAGTGATCCAGTCTGAGGGTACAGACCCTGGGCTGGAAGACCAGGTTCAGGGTGTCCCCCCGGACCTGGAGGGAGGGGCTACTGATAACAGTGCCCCTACCATGTTGTCTTCTGAGGAGGCCACTCCTAGTTGGAGGGTGCTGGACCCCAGAAGGGAGGGCAGGGGGAGGGAAGCCTCACCCCGGGCCCTAGTCCAACCTGAAGGTACAGGCCCCAGGTTGGAGGGCCAGTGGCAGGTTAACAGCCCTGCACTGGTGGAGGAATGGTACAGGGTGACTTCTGTAAGCACCCTGACCATGTTGGACCCTGGGGGTACCGCTCCAGGAGGGAGGGTACAAAGCCCCAGAGGGGAGGACCAGGTTCAGGCTGTCATCCCTGACCTGGTGGAAGGGAGAGTGGTTAAAGGGTGCCCAGCACCTGGGGCTACCGCCCCCCACTCTCCACAGCCACAGTGGTTGGAGAGCTTTGAGAGGCCTGGGGCCTGGCTCTCATCCCTGGCAGCTGTCAGTAATCACTGTGGCTTGCTGTCCGGGTGGACAGAGTTATCCCTGGGGAGGGGACAAGTGTCACACCCCAGGGGTAGAGTGGGCAACACCACTATGTTGGTCATGGTGGTACTATCCTGCTCCTGGGATACATCTGTGAGCAAAGTAAGGTTAGGTGCTACACAGATGGGATCCGCAGGAAAGGAGAAAGGTTCCCCATGGATGGGCTTAGTGGGCCCTGAGAGTATGGACAGAGGGATCCAATGGGAGTCAGGAAGGCGAAGAACTGGAGCATGCCCCTGCTGTTGTGGGCCTGGGTCCTTGTTCTGTCGCCTCAAACAGGGAAGTACATCAGGATAGTGATTGTTCTCCCCTGGGTTTAGGCTGGTGGGGGGTCATGTTGGACCTGGCTTTTTGACAGGGACATCCCCAAACTTTTTGCCTCCTTCCTCCTATTTTTTTCTGACCTGTTGTTGTTGGCTTTTGACCTCTGAGCACTTTACCACTGCTAACCAGTGCTAAAGTGCATATGCTCTCTGTGTAAATTGTACTATTGATTGGTTTATCCATGATTGACTATTTAATTTACCTGTAAGTCCCTAGTAGAGTGCACTACATGTGCCTGGGGCATGTAGATTAAATGCTACTAGTGGGCCTGCAGCACTGGTTGTGCCACCCACCTCAGTAGCCCCTTAACCTTGTCTCAGGCCTGCCATTGCAAGGCCTGTGTGTGCAGTTTCACTGCCACTTCGACTTGGCATTTAAAAGTACTTGCCAAGCCTAGAACTCCCCTTTTTTTCTACATATAAGTCATCCCTAATGTGTGCCCTAGGTAACCCCTAGAGCAGGGTGCTGTGTAGGTAAAAGGCAGGACATGTACCTGTGTAGTTATATGTCCTGGTAGTGTAAAACTCCTAAATTCGTTTTTACACTACTGTGAGGCCTGCTCCCTTCATAGGCTAACATTGGGGCTGCCCTCATACACTGTTGAAGTGGCAGCTGCTGATCTGAAAGGAGCAGGAAGGTCATATTTAGTATGGCCAGAATGGTAATACAAAATCCTGCTGACTGGTGAAGTCGGATTTAATATTACTATTCTAGAAATGCCACTTTTAGAAAGTGAGCATTTCTTTGCACTAAAATCTTGTTGTGCCCTTCAATCCACGTCTGGCTAGGTTTAGTTGACAGCTCCTTGTGCATTCACTCAGACACACCCCAAACACAGGGTACTCAGCCTCACTTGCATACATCTGCATTTTGAATGGGTCTTCCTGGGCTGGGAGGGTGGAGGGCCTGCCCTCACACAAAGGACTGCCACACCCCCTACTGGGACTCTGGCAGACAGGATTGAGCTGAAAGGGAACTTGGTGCATTTCTTAGAGACTCTTTGAAATCACCCCCACTTCAAAGGCACAACTTAGTATAAAACAGGGCCTCTGCCCTACCTCATCAGACACTTGCTGGAGAAGAAACCGGAACCAGAAACTACATCCTGCCAAGAAGAACTGCCTGGCTGCTCAAAGGACTCACCTGTCTGCTTTCTCCAAAGGACTGCTGTCTTGCTGTTGCCCTGCTGCCTTGCTGAACTCTTGTCTGGCTGTGAAAGTGCTCTCCAAGGGCTTGGATAGAGCTTGCCTCCTGTTCCTTGAAGTCTCAGGACCAAAAAGACTTCTGCCTTTCACGTGGACGCTCCGTGCGCCGAAAATTTCGACGCACAGCTTGTTTCGCGGCGAGAAAAACGCCGCACACCGACGCTGATCAACGCGACGCCCTCGGGACGATCGAGACTTCGACGCACAACCTCGCAAGGACAAAGCCGCCCGACTTCCAAGGAGAAATCGACGCGACGCCTACCATGAGTGCGAAACTTTGACGCACGGCCTCGCAAGGACAACGCCGCCCGACTTCCAAGGAGAAATCGACGCGACGCCTGCCGTGAGACCAAAATTTCGACGCACGGCCTCGCAAGGACAACGCCGCCCGACTTCCAAGGAGAAATCGACGCGACGCCTACCGTGAGATCGAAACTTCGACGCGCAGCCCCGCAGAACGACGCGCAGCCGGAAAATAAGCAGGAGAATCCACGCACAGACCCGGGACATCTGGTAATCCCCGAGATCCACAAAAAGAGACTGTCTGCGCGCCGGAAAACGACGCCCGACTTCCCCGCGTGGAAAAGAACGACGCAAGTCTGTGTGTGCTGAGGAGAAATCGACGCACACACCCCTTTTTCCACGCATCTCTTCTCCTGTGGCCCTCTGAGGAGATTTCCCACCAGAAACCAGGTACTCTGTGCTTGAAAGACACTTTATTGCTTTTTAAAAGACTTAAAGACACTTAATATCACTTTTCAGTGATATCTTTACAAATTCGTATTGCAACTTTGATCGTTTTGACCTACAAGTACCCAGATAAATATTCTATATTTTTCTAAACACTGTGTGGTGTATTTTTGTGGTGTTATACTATGGTGTTGTGTGATTTATTGCACAAATGCTTTACACATTGCCTTCTAAGTTAAGCCTGACTGCTCATGCCAAGCTACCGGAGGGTGAGCACAGGCTGATTTTGGATTGTGTGTGACTTACCCTGACTAGAGTGAGGGTTCTTGCTTGGACAGAGGGCAACCTAACTGCCAACCAAAAACCCCATTTCTAACACAATGCCACACCGGATCCAGCTTCGCCTTGATCCGTGACTCCATGCACACATTTTCACAAGGTAGCGTACCTGGGCATCCGTGCCACTCCGTGATCGACGCCATTGGCGTCGGTTTGTTGGGAATGAATCCGTCATGACAGCATAATATCATCTAAGTGAAGCATTCGCGTTTCAAAGCACTACATTTAAGTTTAATCTTTACAAATTCATAACTGTACTTGTGTATGTTGGATTTTTGTTATTTTGGTCTTGTTTGATTTAGATAAATATTGGCTATTTCTCTAAACTGGTGTTGTGTCCATTTTGAAGAGTTTTCACTGTGTTACTGTGTGTGTTGGTTCAAATACATTACACATTGCCTCTGACATAAGCCTGACTACTTGGGCCAAGCTACCAAGGGAGTGAGCAGGAGTTATCCTAGGAGTATATCTCCCTTACTCTGACTAGAGTGAGGGTCCCTGCCTGCACAGGGTGTAAACTTACTGCCAACCAGACACCCCACTTGTAACAGGTTCTGTTGTTTGCGGTACCAGGATCCATTCTGGATTCCTTCGACGCTGAAAATACAGATGAGATTTAGGATGCCTAGTTTGATCTTTTTAAGATTTGGCATTTGTTTATCAATTGTTTTAATTTGATTTATGTTTTAAAATAGCATGTTTTTAAGGTTTGCTTATTTTGGTTGTTGTACTAAATATTTTATCCCTTTTTTCCACAGGTTTCTTAGGCAGTGTGCCTTTTAATGCCTTAGGGAGGCTGTAGTAAAGATGTCCCTGGGCCCACATATGTTTATCATTTTTAGCTCTGTTTTGTATTTTACATTTACAAATTTTAGCTGACATCGCTTTTAGCCTTAATATTTTACACATTTAGGCTTCCACGATATTATACTAAGAATACATTGTACATGCAGCTTGTTTTTAGTTAGCCTTTCTTGACATGTAATGCGTACACTCTGTTCAAGGCTAGGAACATAGTATGAGATATCCTAGTACTTGTCCTGCCCATTGGTCAGAGAAGCACTCCAGCCCCTACTGTTCTGGAACAAATTCTGCTTTCAACCTGCAGCTCTGCTGTTGTTGATCTTTCATCTGGCAGAGAAGGATTGACAGCATTACTCTAGATTGGTGCCCTGGTCTAGCTTTCCAGGTGTGGGGGTTTCAGGCTATACTATTAGATCAGGCACAGTCAGAGGGTAAAACCTCTATAATCCCAGGGTATAGCTAGATAAGAACAGATAGGTCTAAGATCACCATGTTTGGACTGTTTATTATGTTCACCATGTTATATAATGCTGTATTTTATCTGCTTAAGTATCACAGCTCATTCCCTCTGTGCAAGAATACAATTATTTCAATAAATGTTTGAAATCTTCCCTGTGTTTCTCCTGGGCAGACATGTACAAACAACAAAAGGGGAAAGATCTGTTTTCAAGACTTCCTTGGAAGTCAGTGTCATGTTTGATGCTGCTGTAATAATCTGTTACCCTGTGAAGGTTGGGGGTTCAGGGGAGGCACTGTGACTTAGCTAGGAATTGGGGTGCTAGTTACTGATGGTGCAGATGGACTCAGTCCCCTCATCCTGAACTGTATCGCCACAATAAGCAGTACTACCTTGCGATCAGAAGCGTATAACAACTACACTGGCCACTACACCACATCCTCTCTTCATGATGTGGTGTGGCTCATTTCCTCTACTTGTCATTTATAAAACTCTTGGATTTTTCACATTTCCTATGACTTCAGTGATGTAAAACTGTTGGCAGCACCCAAATTCTCAACACTCTCAAAATTTTTCCAGTACTGCTGTTGCAGAGAAGGTTTACAATAGCAAATTCGGGATTTGGGACAAGATTACCCTACAGCTGAACCTCCAGTAATGAGAAGGAGTAAAGAATTACTCAGACACCATTTATGTTGGCCACAAATGAGAAAAGGCAAGAATTAGTATTAAAAAGTATGCAAAATGTGTGCAAGCAAAGATACGTCAAAGGAAAATAGTGGTGTTATTACAACCCTTAATCAAACATAAACAGCCTAGGTTCCAGATTTCTTTAGACTTTAGTTCATATTGCCTTCTTCTGAAATTGTTTAACTAAGGGGCAGATTTATGCTATGCAGCAACAAATGTTGTTGTGTTGCTTTGCACAGGGGGAAAGAGGCAGGCCTGCAGCTGCTCACTAGTGTACCAAACGACTGCCTAGCAGCAAAGGCAATGGTTGTTCCCTGTTGCAAATGTGTGTGCATGTTGACTAGCATAGTATATGCAATGAAAGTATTACCATTCCAGCACGAAATCGATGACCGAAATTGCTACCTGGATAAGAGCCAACTGTGTCAAGCTCAAACCGACAAGACAGAAGTAGTGATGCTCAGCAAGAATAAATTAACTCCAACTGGTGGGCAGTTTAACCCACAAACAAACCCACATAACCCGTGCCAGGAACCTGACAATAATCATCAACAGCAGAGTAGACATGATCTCACAAGTCAACGTCATCACTGCATCGTGATTCCACCCAATGAAGATACTGACGAAGATCTTCAAAGGTTTCCCCAAGCAATGCCAGAAACAGTGTCACTTATACCAAATCCACCATCAAGTGTGATCTCTGAGCAACTCATTACCAAACCATCCAGAAGTGGCAGCCAGACTCACCCTCCCATACAGAGCTCACATCACACCGCAGATCCAGAAACTCCACTGGCTCCTGCTACATAAACATGTACAATTCAAACTCCTCACATAAACATTCAAGAGACTGCACAACTCAGTTCCCACCTACCTGAACAGTTGCAAATTCTTCCACCAACTGCCCAGGCACATCGGCTGCACAGAACACCTACTAGGATACATCCAAAGAATACACAAAACAGCATCCGGAAGATGAGCTTTCTCTTGTATTGTTCTTAAAGAGTGTACTGGCCCCCTACTCGACACCACAGCGTCTTTCTTACTTCGTAAATTCCACAAGAAGCTGAAGACCTGGCTTTGCAATTAATCAACCTATTATAGGCAGTGCTAGGCACAAACACCTGCCCAACAGCAGCATACACGTTTGGGTGATGGAGCACTTTAGAAAAACACATAACATAACATAACATAACATGACATGACATGACATGATATAACACAGCATAAAAAAATATAACATTAAATAATATTGCTATCTAAACAAATTTGTAAACATTCCAGATAGTGTATATGTGCTGTGCTGTTCAGTACCGCACACATGCAGCGTATAGAATATTTAGAGAAATAAAAACATCTCTGCTTGTTAGCTCACGTTTCAAGGAAGCCTTTTATTGCTTTTAGATAAAGACATGTCTAGGTTTACATCAGTAGGACAGTCTTTGAGGCAAACACTACGGGATATTTATCTTTGTTACGCATTACCTGGGAAGGTGTAGCATTTTGGTGCATTCCCAGGTCTACCACATTTGATATATCTGGGAATGCATCAAAATCCATGGGTGTTGCAGGGGAACAGCCATGCAACACCCATGGAATATCTCCCTGGGGCAGAGAAATGCAATGCAATGGTTTCTGCTGTGTTGCCTTACCCAGGATTCATCAACCCACTTAGGGCCACACAAGGTAGCCTTGCTTGCTTGATAAAGATTATTTTTTGCTTGCATTTCTCATGTACCACATTGCTTGGTGCAAGAGTGAAGCATCACCTCTCATAACTGTGCCCCTAGGTGTGCGTGGGATGTTCTACCCAAGTTCGCTCCAATGTGACAACAGCTTGATACAAAATGGCACATATCAGCAGAAAACAGCTCAAAACAGTATTTGTTCTAAAACAGGACATCTGTCCAGTGCAAAATACCTTCTGAGTCTGCACCACATTCCTTTACTTTGCATTATTTTGCCCTGGCACTACACATTTCGTTCCAGTTGAGAAAATGCATACAACCCCTTCGTGGGAGCTGTGCTCTGTTTCACATGTTTCTCAGTTGCCACAAAAGCTACCCCTTCAGCTCTAAACCCAAAGCGGAGGGCAGTCAATAGAACATGTCACTGTCAGGGCATCAGACGTTGTAGTTCATAAAAGCGAATGAAGACTACACACTTAGCAAAAATGGTGAGCAGGGAAATAGAATAAACAGAATCACATAGTGAGGGTTTCCCTGCCTGGGTCTCTCTGTCACTTCTTCCTTAGTGTTCCCTCTGAATTTCCAGTGTCATATGTTTGGTTGCATTCGTTCCCTATTTTCAGCCTCCTTCCTTAATTGTGGAGAAATGCAATTACATTTTAATTTTGGATTTTGATCACAACTACCTAGATCCTATTACTGTGGGAACTATAGTTATATCCCTTTAGTGTGTTATCCATCAACTGATTGTGCTAGTTCTTCCTTAGGTTAAGAATTGCAAGCCAATTGGCCCTCGCTGAAAGATGCTGTATGACAACCCATAGATGGAGTAACTCGAATTGATCTTATTATCTTCATTGCTGGAAGATACAAGCCATGACAAGTAGTTGACATCACCTGTTAATGGGATGATTGCAGGGCATGACAGACATCAGCATCGCTCTTCTATCAAATACTGATCCAACTGCTAACACTTTGATTACCTTGCACTCCTATTACCTGGATGATTTTCAGGATTCACCCCACACTACATTACATACAGCTTCAAATTGGTGCCTATGGTATATCTGAAAGCCTATATTCAATATTAGCTCAGAGAGGATGTTGTATATTTCCTCTAGGTCCTGTGCAGCCACCACCAGGAGGTAGTTTGGGATTTTTAACCTTGTATTACTGTAATTCTAAAGCAACAACATTACACAACAAGGTTACACATCAAGGACCTCATTTACAACGTTTTGGCGAAAGGCAGCACAGCAAGGCCTCAGAAGGAAAGAGCTAGACAGCAATTTGTACCCGAGCACAAATTGCTGTCTAGCACCAATGCAGGCACCCTTGTACCATGTTGGATTGTGCATGGGTTGTTGAAACCTTCCTGCACAAGAACAAATAATGGATGCATTTTCCTAATTCTACATGTGCTGCAGAATGCATGTAGGAGGCTGGCCTGGTTTGTAGTGAGTACCAAAGGCCGGCGTATGGGAAAATGGGGGTTGTGCGTCAAAAAATGGTGCAAGTCAGGTCTGAGGCAAAATTCAGGCCTCAAACCGGATTTGCGCCATTTTTTTTTACGCCCAACCTCCATTGACATGACTCCTATCTTAGCAAAGACAGGAGTCATGCCTCCGAGCCCACAGGTCCCTTAACGCCTGCCCTGACCCAGGCGTTAAAAAACGGCACACATCAGGTTGTGCGCCGTTTTTTAAGGCCCACCCCCTCCTGTGCGTCAAAATGACGCCAGAGTATAAATAAGGGGCACAGGCCTTAAAGTCATTTTTTGGAAGGGAACGCCTACCTTGCATATAATTAACGCAAGGCTGGTTCCCCCTTCCATAAAATGACGCACATGGGGGAATTTTGACAAGTATAAATATGGGGCAGGGTTTGCGCCAATTGTGCGTCAAAAATTTTGACGCACATTCGGCGCAAACATAGTATAAATATGCCCCTCAGTGTTACAAAAATAAAGGTGCTTTATTTTTATTGACACTATGGACTATACTCCCTTAGGAGGTAAGTAACATACACAGTAAATACACAAGAGTGCAGAAATAGCTGTAAAAACAGTTAGAAAACAGTGCAAATAGTGAAAATTGCAATATTCGCAATGGGCCTCTGGGAAACACAAACCACATACTAAAATAGTGGAATGCAGTGTAGTGTGTAGAGGGGTGCTGGGAGTGTAAGAAAACATCAAAGGTAAGTAATAGAGCCCACCCAGAGCCCAGGAAAGCAGGAGTAAATCACAGTAACTTTCCTAGAACACACAAGAACATGTGATAGAAGATTTTGCAAGAACCAGAAGAGACTGCAAGACACCAACAATAGATCCCAGGACCTGAAGACATGTGGAAGAAGGGAACAAAGTCCAAGAAGCACTGAAGAGTCTAGGGAGAACAGGAGCCCCTGCTAACCTGGATGAAGGTGCAAAAGAAGAACCACCATTGAAGAAGAACATTCAGTACTGCACCCAAGAAGACGGATGCGGGTTGGTGCAGATGATGTCCCACGCCAGGTTGGTGATTGCAGTCTTGTTTGCATCGCTGGATTCTGCCAACAAGCCTTTGCACACGCTAAGCTCGCGGTAGTTGAAAATGGCACTGCCCTGGACCAGGAACGACTTGGTGGCCTCTATCCAGGAGGGGTGACAGAGGAGGCTCTCAGCAACTCAGAGAGCCCTCAGAAGACCAGGCAGCATGCACAGGAGTCTCTCAGCACGGGGACAAAGAATGAGCAAAAGGATGCCCATGCAGCAGTACACAAAGGGATCCCATACTGCCGGAGAACCACTCAGGAGGCTATCCATTACAGGAAGGAGTGAGGGGTCCGGAGCTGTACGGTGCATGAAGAACTTCGTACAATGTTGCAGTAGATGTCTTTGCTTTTTTGTTGCAGTTTGTAGAGTTCCTGGAGGGTCCAGATGCAGTTTCGTCAGTAGAAGGCGAAGTAAAGGATGCAGAGGATTCCTACTGGAGTCTTGGAATCTGAATCTGAGGAAACACCCAGAGGAGAGGCCCTAAATAGCCCTGAATGGGGGATTGGTCATCTAAACATGTAAGCACCTATCAGTGTGACTGTTCCACTGATCCTATGTCAAGACAAGGCTGCTGTCCTAAGGATGGAAATGCTAGACAGGGATGCTGTCTCAGCAAGGCCATAGTTGGACAAATTGTTTGTCCACATGGCTGAAAGAGACAAAAGGGTTGCTGGTTCGCTTTAATTGGAGCAGGACAGGGCTGCTGTCAAATAGGCTGCATACAAGCACAGGGCTGCTGCCCTATGTGTTTAGAGGTAGTGCAGGGCTGCTACACTAAAGTTTCTCTGGGAGGGCTGGAGGGTTGCTCCAAATTTACTAAAACAGTGCCATTTTGCTTATCTGCTTTAGTGGTCCCACATAGAGGGACTTCTACCTCTGGGAGTTCAGCTGTGGCATCTGTGGGCTCCCTTGGTACAAGTTCCACCCCAGGAGAAGTGTCTTCCACCACAGGAATGGTATCCTTAGTGGTAAGGTGGGGAAGGGATACTTTGATGCTCTTTTTACCTGTGGGATGAGGAGGGCCCTGAGGCTTCAGGGCTCGTTCTTTTCTTTGCTTTTTCATCTCAGTTGAAATGAGAGGAAGCCATTCCTCAGGGATCCCCATCATGGATGCATGGGCCCTAAACTCTACTTCAGCCCAACCTAAGGCCTCTAGGTTATTACCTAAGAGACAAGATACAGGTAATGTAGGTGATACTACCACCTGCTTTGGGCCAGTAACTCCACCGCAACTAAGTTGCACTACAGCTAAGGGGAGGGACTGAGTGGAGTTATTGACATCAGTAACCTGGTACTTATGTCCAATGCGGGGTTGAGCAGGTGACACCAGGTTTTCAATCACCAAAGTGATACTGGCACCTGTGTCCCTGCAGGCCTGGGCCTCAACACCATTTATTAGAATTGACTGCTTGTGCTTGTCCATGTTGAGGGGACAAGCAGCTAAGGTCGCAAGGCCAATGCCACCAGGTGTGACAGAAACTGTCTTGGGAGTTTCTATACTTACCCCAGTTTCTATGATGGACCCAAAAGTGAACCCAACTATACCTTTTGTTTGACTATTGCCAGAAGTCCCACCACTATTACTGCTACTGCTAGGGGCAATGGAGTTTGAAGTGGATGTATTAGTGGTGGTCGGCTTGGGGGCTTTACCTGGGCAGGACTGATCCCCTGGCTAATGGCCCTTAGCTCTACACACATAGCACCAGAGCTTTTTATTGTATGTAGAGTGGGAAGAAGAGAAAGATGATTTATCCCAACTCCCAGAGGAGTGTTGTGGACCAGAAGAAGGATCTTTATGTTTATTTTTATACCCATGCTTATCCTGAGATTTTTCACCATCTTTCTTCTTTTCATTGTCACCCCCTGTATGAACTTTTCTGCTCACCATTGTTCTGACCCATTTGTCTGCCTCTTTTCCCAATTCTTGGGGAGAGGTCAGATCTGAGGTGTTCAATATGAACATGGCTGTAAACAGCACACCGACGGCGGTCGCAGTAACTACCTCCAACAGGCTGGCGGCTTAGATCACCAAATAATGAAACACATGAGAAACAAGCAGTGGCCCGTCCACCCACCGCCATTTAGTAGTTCAAATTTACGGAGGCCATCTTCAGCCTGGTGGAAAGGCCCTACCCGCCCAACATATAATGAAGCCCCACACCTCCATCAGTTCCAGGACGGGAACCACGACCACGCAAAGCATGAAGGAAACGACCTATATAAAGGGAAACACTCACCGGTGGCACACAGAAAACGCATACGCCGACATGGAGTGAGAGTTGGAAATAATCCCACTGCTTCTCCTAGCAATATTCCTCGAGGACCGTGACCGTCGACGAAGATGACGATGGTAAGTACTGCAGCCTAGCACATGTGGGAGGAAATGGCACAAGTACACACCCACCCACACCACAACGCACACCCAACCCTTCCCACCACCGCAAGCCATGCATACCCAAACAAAATGTAATTACCGGACACAAGCCAACAAATATCTGCCCCAATGCACACCACTGTGCACATGACACCCCCACAGTGAAACGCTACACAACAGGTCTACATTGCACCAACATGTCTGCTGGGCACTAAAACTTAATCTGAATAAATAATCAACAATGTCCAAACAAGGCCATAGGATAGTCCATTTAGAATGCCTGGAATAGCTCACACATGACCCCTACAATGGAAAAGGAAACTCCACTGAGAAGGAGCGTCTATGGGGCAGCCAGGAACCTCAGGGAGCAGGGACTGGGGTGGTGGGGGTGGGGACTCAGGTTTGGAAGTGGGGTCTTGGGCTTAGGTTTAAGAGGTGGAGGTGGAGAGAGTTTGGGCTTGCCCTTGGAAGGAGGAGGAGTGTGTCTGGACCGGGGACTGGCAGAGGGACCAAGGCTAACACAGGCCTTCTTCCTCCCTCTCAGTCCCAGTCCCTAGGCTTCTCTCTAAGCAAAGCTCTGTAGGAAAGTACCATCTTCCTTGGCATGTTACCACCATTTTTGCTTGTATGTCAGTATATGTTTGCCTGTCTCACTGGGATCCTGCTGGTCAGGACACCAGTGCTCATAGTTTATGGCCTAATGTGTGTGTCTGTGTAGTGACTAACTGTGTCAATGAGGCTCTGCTAACCAGAACCTCAGTGCTTATGCTCTCTCTGCCTTTAAAATTGTCACTATAGGCTAGTGACTTCATTTATCAATTTCAATTGGCACACTGGACCCCCACTTATAAGTCCCTAGTATATGGTACCTATGTACCCAGGGCATTGATGTTACAGGAGATCCACATGGGCTGCAGCATTTCTTTTGCCACCCATAGGGAGCTCAGACAAACCCTTGCACAAGCCTGCCATTGCAGCCTGGGTGAAATAAAGCACACATTGTTGTGCAGCCATTTTCACTACACTTAAGTAACTTCTAAGTCACCTATATGTCAAACCTTCACTTGCTGAAGGTTAGGTGCAAAGTGTAGGAGGCTGGACTGGCTTGTAGTGAGTACCAAGGGGTACTTGCACCTTGCACCAGGCCCAGTTATCCCTTATTAGTGTATAGGGTGTCTAGCAGCTTAGGCTGATAGATAATGGTAGCTTAGCAGAGCAGCTTAGGCTGAACTAGGAGACGTGTGAAGCTACTACAGTACCACTTAGTGTCATATGCACAATATCATAAGAAAACACAATACACAGTTATACTAAAAATAAAGGTACTTTATTTTTATGACAATATGCCAAAGTATCTTAGAGTGTACCCTCAGTGAGAGGATAGGAAATATACACAAGATATATATACACAATAGCAAAAATATGCAGTCTAGTCTTAGAAAACAGTGCAAACCATGTATAGTTACAATAGGATGCAATGGGGAAACATAGGGATAGGGGCAACACAAACCATATACTCCAGAAGTGGAATGCGAACCACGAATGGACCCCAAACCTATGTGACCTTGTAGAGGGTCGCTGGGACTATTAGAAAATAGTGAGAGTTAGCAAAATAACCCTCCCCAAGACCCTGAAAAGTGAGTGCAAAGTGCACTAAAGTTCCCCTAAGGACAAAAGAGTTGTGTTAGAGGAATAATGCAGGAAAGACACAAACCAGCAATGCAACAACTGTGGATTTCCAATCTAGGGTACCTGTGGAACAAGGGGACCAAGTCCAAAAGTCACAAGCAAGTCGGAGATGGGCAGATGCCCAGGAAATGCCAGCTGCGGGTGCAAAGAAGCTTCGACTGGACAGAAGAAGCTGAGGTTTCTGCAGGAACGAAAAGGGCTAGAGACTTCCCCTTTGGTGGACGGATCCCTCTCGCCTTGGAGAGTCGTGCAGAAGTGTTTTCTCGCCGGAAGGACGCCAACAAGCCTTGCTACACACAAATCGTGCGTTTGGCGTTTTTGGACGCTGCTGGGGCCCAGGAGGGACCAGGAGGTCGCAAATTGGACCTGCAGAGAGAGGGGACGTCGAGCAAGACAAAGAGCCCTCACTGAAGCAGGTAGCACCCGGAGAAGTGCCAGAAACAGGCACTACGAGGATGCGTGAAACGGTGCTCGCCGAAGTTGCACAAAGGAGTCCCACGTCGCCGGAGACCAACTTAGAAAGTCGTGCAATGCAGGTTAGAGTGCCGTGGACCCAGGCTTGGCTGTGCACAAAGGATTTCCGCCGGAAGTGCACAGGGGCCGGAGTAGCTGCAAAGTCGCGGTTCCCAGCAATGCAGCCCAGCGAGGTGAGGCAAGGACTTACCTCCACCAAACTTGGGCTGAAGAGTCACTGGACTGTGGGGGTCACTTGGACAGCGTCGCTGGATTCGAGGGACCTCGCTCGTCGTGCTGAGAGGAGACCCAAGGGACCGGTAATGCAGCTTTTTGGTGCCTGCGGTTGCAGGGGGAAGATTCCGTCGACCCACGGGAGATTTCTTCGGAGCTTCTGGTGCAGAGAGGAGGCAGACTACCCCCACAGCATGCACAAGCAGGAAAACAGTCGAGAAGGCGGCAGGATCAGCGTTACAGAGTTGCAGTAGTCGTCTTTGCTACTATGTTGCAGGTTTGCAGGCTTCCAGCGCGGTCAGCGGTCGATTCCTTATCAGAAGGTGAAGAGAGAGATGCAGAGGAACTCGGCTGAGCTCATGCATTCGTTATCTAAAGTTTCCCCAGAGACAGAGACCCTAAATAGCCAGAAAAGAGGGTTTGGCTACCTAGGAGAGAGGAAAGGCTACTAACACCTGAAGGAGCCTATCAGCAGGAGTCTCTGACGTCACCTGGTGGCACTGGCCACTCAGAGCAGTCCAGTGTGCCAGCAGCACCTCTGTTTCCAAGATGGCAGAGGTCTGGAGCACACTGGAGGAGCTCTGGACACCTCCCAGGGGAGGTGCAGGTCAGGGGAGTGGTCACTCCCCTTTCCTTTGTCCAGTTTCGCGCCAGAGCAGGGGCTAAGGGGTCCCTGAACCGGTGTAGACTGGCTTATGCAGAATTGGGCACATCTGTGCCCAACAAAGCATTTCCAGAGGCTGGGGGAGGCTACTCCTCCCCTGCCTTCACACCATTTTCCAAAGGGAGAGGGTGTCACACCCTCTCTCAGAGGAAGTTCTTTGTTCTGCCATCCTGGGCCAGGCCTGGCTGGACCCCAGGAGGGCAGCTGCCTGTCTGAGGGGTTGGCAGCAGCAGCAGCTGCAGTGAAACCCCAGGAAGGGCAGTCTGGCAGTACCAGGGTCTGTGCTACAGACCACTGGGATCATGGAATTGTACCAATAATGCCAGGATGGCATAGAGGGGGCAATTCCATGATCATAGACATGTTACATGGCCATATTCGGAGTTACCATGGTGAAGCTACATATAGGTAGTGACCTATATGTAGTGCACGCGTGTAATGGTGTCCCCGCACTCACAAAGTTCAGTGAATTGGCTCTGAACAATGTGGGGGCACCTTGGCTAGTGCCAGGGTGCCCTCACACTAAGTAACTTTGCACCTAACCTTTACCAGGTAAAGGTTAGACATATAGGTGACTTAAAAGTTACTTAAGTGCAGTGTAAAATGGCTGTGAAATAACGTGGACGTTATTTCACTCAGGCTGCAGTGGCAGGCCTGTGTAAGAATTGTCAGAGCTCCCTATGGGTGGCAAAAGAAATGCTGCAGCCCATAGGGATCTCCTGGAACCCCAATACCCTGGGTACCTCAGTACCATATACTAGGGAATTATAAGGGTGTTCCAGTAAGCCAATGTAAATTGGTAAAAATGGTCACTAGCCTGTCAGTGACAATTTGGAAAGAAATGAGAGAGCATAACCACTGAGGTTCTGATTAGCAGAGCCTCAGTGAGACAGTTAGTCACTACACAGGTAACACATTCAGGCACACTTATGAGCACTGGGGCCCTGGGTTACCAGGGTCCCAGTGACACATACAACTAAAACAACATATATACAGTGAAAGATGGGGGTAACATGCCAGGCAAGATGGTACTTTCCTACACAAAGTTACTAACCAGAACCTCAGTGCTTATGCTCTCTCTGCCTTTAAAATTGTCACTATAGGCTAGTGACTTCATTTATCAATTTCAATTGGCACACTGGACCCCCACTTATAAGTCCCTAGTATATGGTACATATGTACCCAGGGCATTGATGTTACAGGAGATCCACATGGGCTGCAGCATTTCTTTTGCCACCCATAGGGAGCTCAGACAAACCCTTCTACAAGCCTGCCATTGCAGCCTGGGTGAAATAAAGCACACATTGTTGTGCAGCCATTTTCACTACACTTAAGTAACTTCAAAGTCACCTATATGTCAAACCTTCACTTGCTGAAGGTTAGGTGCAAAGTTACTAAGGTGAGGGCACCCTTGCACTAACAAAGGTGCCCCCACATAGTTCAGGGCATTTCCCGGGACTTTTTGAGTTCAGGGATGCCATTACACGCATGCACTACATATATGTCAATACTTATATGTAGTTTCACAATGGTTACTCCGATATGGCCACGTAACATGTCTAAGATCATGGAACTGTCCCACCATTCCAAATTTGGTATTACGGAGCCAATTCCATGCATCCTGGGGGCTTCACCAGGGACACTCAGTACTGCCAAACCAGCTCTCTGAGGCTTACACTGCAGCTACAGCTGCTGCCAACCTCACAGACAAGGTACTGCCCTCCTGTGGTCTGGGCAGCCCAGTCCCAGGAAGGCAGAACAAAGCATTTCCTCTGAGAGCAGGGTGTTACACCCTCTCCCTTTAAAAATAGGTGTTACAGGCTGGGGAGGGGTATCCTTCCCATCACTCTGGAAATGCTTTGAAGGGCACAGATGGTGCCCTCCTTGCATAAGCCAGTCTACACAGGTTCAGGGACCCCTTACCCCGTTCTGGTGCAAAACTGGACAAAGGAAGAGGGAGTGACCACTTCCAATAAGTTCTTTGTGCACAGCACACCTTAAATCCCCAGCACTCCAAACTGCAACTCACAGCCTACTGAGTGTTTCTCCCGTGGCATGGGAATTCTTTGTATCGTCCTGCATAGTCCTCCATTTGCACCTTCTTTGTCCCCGTGCTGTGGGACTCCTGTGTGCCCTGCCTGGTCTTTTGAGCACTCTCTGAGTTGCTGAGAGCACTCTCTCTCTCCCCCTCCTGGTCCTGGGCATCACCATTTTCCGCTAACTGTGAGCTTTGCGTGTGCCAATGCTTGTTGACAGAATCCAGCAATGCAAACCAGACTGCAATCATCCGTCTGGCATGGGGCATCTTCTGCACCAACCAGGAACCCACATCTGTCTTTTTGGGTGCATAACTGGCTTTGCCTTCTCACCTGCTTTTCTTCTTTTGCACCTTCATCTGGGTTAGCAGGGGCTCCTGTTCTCCCTGGACTCTTTAGAGCTTCTTCGACTTGGTCCACTTCTTCAACAGGTTTTCAGGTCCAGGAATCCATTGTTGGTGTCTTGCAGTCTCTTCTGATTTTTGCATAATCGTCTTTCTCGTGTTCTTGTATGTTCTAGGAAAGTTACTGTGATTTACTCCTGCTTTCCTGGGCTCAGGGGTGGGTTCTATTACTTACCTTTGGTGTTTTCTAATACTCCCAGCGCCCCTCTACACTCTACACACCACACTTGCCTAGGTGGGAAACTGACTTTCGCATTCCACTATTTTACATTATGTTTTGCGTTCACCAAAGGCCCTTTGCAACCTATTGTGATTTTCACTATTTGCACTGTTTTCAAAATGCTTACTTACCTGTTTTTGGATTGTAGTGTATATACTGTGTATATTACTCACCTCCTAAGGGAGTATGGTCTTAAAGGTATTTTTTGCATTTGTGTCACCAAAATAAAGTACCTTTATTTTTGTAACACTTAGTATTTTTGTTATGTGTTAGTACTGTGTGACTACAGTGGTATTGCAAGAGCTTTGCATGTCTCCTAGATCATCCTTGGCTGCTCAGCTACAGCTACCCCTTGACAGCCTGGCTGCTAGACACTGACTACATTTCACTAATAAGGATAACTGGACCTGGTATAAGGTTTAAGTACTTTTGGTACCCACTACAAACAAGGCTAGCCTCCTACACCAAGTATCGGTGCAATAAACAGTGCAATAAATCAGACACATAATTATTCAAAATATGCTCTCTAATAGCAAATTATACAAGCTCTCATAGTCGGACACTTTGCAGCCATGTAACCAACCTCCTAAAGCTTTGACAGAACAGTCCACAAAGTCAACCAAATCTTGTGAGGCCTCTTTTCTGGTCTTTGTGAACTTTGAGAATTGTGTTGCTGTCTGCATCCTCTTCTCTGACAGTGAGAAGTCTATTCCTCCCCTTGTCAGAGAAGAACAACCACAGAATAGCGGCCCACTGCCTTTGAGGGATCCTCTGAATTTTACAGTCCCTCTCAAGTGCAGCAAACCACTTGTAGATATCATCCCCCACCTTGTATGGGGAAACAATTTTGTTTAAGTTTCTGGAATCCAGGGAATCCTCCCTGACTCTGTAATCCCTGAAACTTAAGTTTCTGCTGCCACCATGGGGTGCTAACACCAACCCCTGTCTCTCTCTCTCTCCACTCCCAGGGCCTCCCTATCTAGGGCTAGCTGTTGTTGCTGCAGCCACAGCCTAGCCTCCTCCAGCCCAGCCTCAGTTTCCTGAGTTCTCTATCTATAGAGGCATGCCCCTCTATATGGCCTGTAGTTCATGGGGGCACCTCTGCTAGTGCAAGGGTGCCCTCACACACAGATACTTTGCACCCTGATCTCTGGACTAGAAGGCCTGCCATAGGGGTGACTTATAAGTGACCTGGTGCAGTGTAAAGTGGCAGTGCTTGCACCTTTTCACACAGGCTACAATGGCAGTCCTGCAGAACCCTTTCCTTGCGCTCTCTATGGGTGGCAACCCCAATGCCCTGGGAATCTAGGTACCATATACTTGGGATGTATAATGGGGCACCAGTGTGCAATTGTAGACAGGTTTTTGGGGGAGAGAGCATAATCACTGGGGTCCCGGTTAGCTGGATCCCATTGAACACAGTCAAACACACTGACAACAGGCAGAAAAAGGGAATAACCATGGCAAGAAAGAGGGTACTTTCCTTTAGTCAGAGCCACATGTTTTTGAAACAATAGCACCATTAGTCTGATTAGGTTGTCAAAATTAAATTAGAACTAGAAATGTGAATCTGCGAGTTTGCTACTTTTATTTCTAATGTGGGGGGAATAAAACATGACCACAACAACTTGCCATTTGAAACAACAAAATTATGTAGTCAAATCCCATTTTCATTCCAACAGCAGCTTTGATCACTTAGTACCACATAACTTTCTTTAGAAAGTATCTGACAAACTGGACGAATCAAAGAGAAAGGAGTACTTTTTAGCCAGCATGCCAAATTCATGCTCCCTCCAGAAGTGGGGGTTTGCAAAGGGGGAGGCCATCTGCTGCTAGCAGCATTCCTGGGTATTTAGTTTCAAGGTAGCCCTTTGAAGCTCACTGCCAGGGCAGTGCACATTCCTGAGAGAAGGGGTGTTAACTCCTCCACCCAGGAAGGGAATTCTTTCACAAACCAGAGAGACAGGGCTCTCCCCCAAAGTTTGAATATTGGGTGCCTGGATGTGGCAGACTTGCTGGAACCAGTCAGTAACCACGCCAGGATAGTTAGTTTTTGCAGAGGGCACCTCTAAGGTTATCCCGGTGTACGCTTTATGATAAATCCAGTACTGGTACCAGTTTAGATTTATTATTCTGAGTTGTTTGATACCAAAAAACTCAGGGTGGCTAAGGTTCAAAGGCAGTAAGCCCTTTGAAGCTTGCTGGCAGGGCAGTACACATTTCTGGGGGAGGAGGTGTAACACCACTGGCTAGGAATGACTTTGTTCTCTGGACCCAGAGAGCACATGCTAATAACCCAGGGTTCCAGGATCTTGTTCTGCAAGCAACCATTCCAGGGTAGTTAGCTTTTGCAGGGGGCAGGTCTAAGGTGGCACTTGGGTACGTTTTGCAATAACTCCAATACTGGTACCAGTCTGGATTTATCATTCTGAGTTGTTTGATACCAAACAACTCATAGTCAGAGTAGCCATCATGTAGCTGTGAAACTCGTACTGACCTGTGTCCAGCACATGCAAATACAATGAATCCTCTGTTCACTTACTATGCCCCTATGTTTGGCAGTGACACAGCAGGGGCATGTTGCTCATGTACCTACGCCTACACATGCAGTAAAGTACACCCTGCTTAAGGGCTGGAAGACCTGTTGGAGGGGTGACTTACCTATATTGCATGCAGTGTGCAGTGGACACAGTACACAGGCTGTGTGCGACGTCAGCTTTGTAATTTAGGATTGCACCAGGACAACCAGTCTGGAGGTCCCTGAGGATGGCACAAGCTGTGCTGCTCTCCTCAGGGAAATACCCTTGGGACCTCATGCCCTGCGTACCTTAGTACCATTTACTAGGGACTTACAGTGGCACCTAAAGGTGTTTATAGCTGTACCAATGCATCTCAGCAGTTTTGGGAAATAGAGCATGGGCCCTGGGCACTATCCACTTTGAAACCACATCAAATACCAGGTAAAAAGTGGGGGCTAACCATGACGAAAGAGACACTTTCTCACAGTTAGGTTTGATGTTTATCACCCCTGATCATTAACAATACTGGGCCTGATTCACAAGGGGCCACCACACTCATGACAGAGGCCCTGCAGTGATGGTGGTGCAGTCAACATTCATGGCAGGGGTCCTGCACTCATGGCGGGACCTCAGTACTGCAGGTACCTACTAAGGGGGTCCCACTACAAGTGCAGGGCTCCTGCCATGAATGTGGGTCCACCACCATGGAGTATGGAGGCCTTTTGTGAATGAACCTTACTGTGTTGATGCATTATTTATTGACTTCAACACGTAGCTCCCCTAAAATGTTTGCTGCATCAAAATATGCATGTCTCAATATTTTGCGGGCCCTTTTCATCTACTTGAAATCAATCAACTTTGATTTGAAAACAGTTAGTGGGGGGTGATTTAATTGTACCTACTATGAATCAGAAGATACAAAACTCAAAACTTATCATTGTTATGTATATGATAACAGGCATTACAACTTATGCCAAAAAGTATAGCCCATTCAAAAAATCAACAGCTTAGAGCTTAAGCCAAATTTCTTAAATCAAGTCCTTTCTTAAGGTTCTCTGGAGAAAATATTTTAACTCTCTCATGTGCATAACTAATGTGTTGTTTTACTAAAAACAATGCAGGATGAACTCTTTTTACAGCCAAGCAGGGAAGAGCTTTGAATGTTTGCTAGTCCCTTGAAAAATTCCATTCTCAAGGACGTTCAACCCTGAACAAAAAACTATTTTCAAGAGCATGAAGCACCTGATTACACATTCAGATTTTGTTCTCTATGCTGTGTGTTGAGTGTCATGAGATGGTTCTTGAGCTGGAAAATATCAGGTGATAGAAAATCAATTCAAAACTTAATCTGTAGCCCAGTGCCAAGCAGGAACTCATACCCAGATCACACATGCTCCAACAGTGTTGAAGGCTGAGGGACGGTCAAGAAGGATCAGGACAGCTGATTCTTCTCTATCGAGGTGGGTGCGAATGTCATCTATGACGACGATCAAGCCGTCTCGGTGCTATGGTTGGCTCAAAATCCTGATTGGGAGGGGTCTAGCAGGTTGTTTCTCTCCAGGTGTTTGGTGAGCTGATGGTTAATGCCCTTCTCCAGGACTTTGGTGGGAAAGGGGAGCAGTGAGATTCGTTGTTAGTGCTGGAGATCACTGGGCTCTGCAAGGGTTTCTTGAAAAGAGGTCTGACTTCTGCATGTCTCCATGCATCAGGAAAGGTGGCTGTGGTGATGGATGGGCAGAGAATTGTGGTGAGTTGATGGCAGATTTTGTTGCTTCCTAAGTTGCAAAGGTAGTGGGGGCATGTACTGGTGGGTGCTCAAGAGGAGATGGATTTCATTATGGCTGTTCATTAAGTCAACGCCATCTCCTCCTCCTGCTTCAAAACCCTCTGCATGCTCCAAAAAATCTACAAATGGATATCCACCAAAACCAGAATAACAGTCACCCAAGCCCTCGTAAGCAGCAAACTGGACTACGGCAATGCCGTCCACGCAGGAACCATGGCCAAACTCCAGAAGAGGCTGCAACACATCCAGAACGCCTCAGCACGCCTCATCCTTTACATCCCCCGCCACTGCCACATCACAGACCACCTGAAAATCCTGCATTGGCTCCCAGTCAACAAGAGAATCACATTTAAACTCCTCACCCATGCTCATAAAGCACTGCACAACACCGGACCAGAATGCCTCAACAGATGACTCTCCTTTTACAACCCGACCCAGCATCTCCGTTCCGCAACCATCCAATACGTCCGCAGAACTACAACCAGCGTTAGATCATTCTTGCACCTTGCCCCCAAAATGTGGAACACTCTTCCCACCCACCTGCGTTAGACCAAAGACCTCCTTACCTTCAGTTCCTGAGGATGGTAGATATCGTTTTGTATAAGTCATTTACAAGAGGGTCACAGAGTTCCTGTGAAGGAGGGATCATTTGCTCGGTGGTTGTTGGGCAGAAGAACTTTATGACAATGGCTAGGAGCTCCTTGGAGTGTCTGGGCTAGCCTCAATGAGGTCTGCAAGGGTGACATTTTTCATATCTTTGAGTTGTTTACAGTGTTTGTTGAGAGCTGACATGAAGGTGGCTCATTCTGTCTCATCTCTGCTGGTGCGTCATCCTCTTTTTAGTTGTTTGCAGCTGTGTTTCATTGTGCTGAGTTTTAGAGTGTAGCAACTGGCTTGTTCAGTGCATCCTCAGTTTTGGCTGGTTTGATGGTGGCAACTCCATCCGTGGCATTGGTGATCCATGTGTAGAAGTTCTCGACTTCCTATTTCAGGTTGTTTGCGGTGTCGGGCTTAATGGTGTTGAGGAAGTCCATTAATTGGTTCTGTGCAACTTTGCTCCAGCTATTGAAGGAGGTGCTGGGAGGGTTGGGAGAGGTGCAAGGTGTTCCTGCAGTGGTAAAATGGACGATGGAGTGGTCCAGTTGAGTTATGCCAAATGGCTGTATTTACCTCTTTTGCTAGAAGTGAATGTAGGGTCCAGTGTCTGTCCTACTCTGAGTGTGAGGTCTGTGACCAACTTGGAGATGCCAACGTCCATTTGTTCTAAAAGGTTGGCAGAGATTTTGTCTTTGGGGTCATCCACGTGGAATTTGAGATCTCAGAGGAAGATGTTTTGCTTGGATTCTAAGGTGAGTGGGACGATGAAGTCTGTGATGGTGTCGCAGAGGCCAGTTCACGATCCTGAGGGTCTGTCGGTGAGGGTTTCTTTAATGGTTTTATTGCTGTCAGTGTAGAGTTGGAAATTCAGGTGTTCCATGATTAGCATAATTTTGTGTCTGGTGGTGGTGTAGCGTATTGATTCTTTGTGGATGATGGCAATGTCCCTTCCATGTTTGTTGGTCTGGTGCAGTCTTTCATTTTGTAGCTGCTGGGCATTGCGGTGGTGATGTCAGGAGCCAGAGAGGGGTTAAGCAATGTCTCTGTGGTGAAGGTCGCATTGGGGGCAAGGGTGGAGATTGTGTCCCAGAATTCGACTCCATGTTGGCAGAGTGATCTGGTTTTGATCAGGAGGCATCAGAATGGTCCTGTGGTGGTGTTGGCTGGTGGTGGTGGGAGTGGTGCAGCTTCCTGTGAGGGCGGGCAGTGCTAGATGGCAGGGGAACTGACATTGGTGCCAGCTTAACGGTCTTGCTGTTTGGTGAGGAGATGTGAAGCAGCAGTTGTTAGGGCATCCGTGGTCTAGGGCTCGGAGCTCTGAGGTGGAGTACCAGTGGGTGTCTGGAGGTCAAGGGTTCCTACTGCTGGACGCAGTCCAGGAGCAGACATGCGCAGACAAGCTTGCCTTTGGTGCATCTTCAGCACGTTGGTGGCAAAATCGCACTCCAGCATCTATGAAGTAGGTCTTGGGAGGCGAGCTGGGGATGCGGGCAGAGGGACCGGGTGGCAGGAATAGGTTGGTGGGAAAAATGGGAGAAAACAGTGTGGAAACTGTCACGGGCTGGCAGCCGACAACCAAGGAATGGCAGGGGTAACAAAATAAAATTAAAAATAAAGAGTAGAAGCTGACTGATGGGGCAGGTTAGGTCTAACCCAAAAAGGGCAAACACAGCCTTAGAAGCAGTGCGGCAAAGGAGGCACTGACTGCGGCAAGGGGAGAGCTGGTGTAGGCCAGCTCAATGGAGCCATGCTGTGGTCTCCGTTAAGCAGGTCCTGGAAGGGTGGAGGAGGGATTGGGATGCGGGCAGTGGGAGTGGGTGGTGCGAAGCGGCTAGTGGGAAATACAGGAGACAATGGTGCAGAAACAGCCAAGGCCTGGCAGGAGACAACCAAGGACTGGCAGGTGAAATAAAATACATTTAAAACTAAATCAAAGAGTGAAATCTGACTGCATGGCAGACTGCCTAGGACTTACCCAGTGGGAGATATTTGATTTTAAGTATTGTTGTAGGGTTTATGGTTGACTCATTTATTAGGGGGTTGAAAATGTTTTTTTCAGTTCCTGGATTAGTAGTGATTGGGGTAATATGAATGAGGATTTTACATGTCTTAGATTGAGGCCTCAAATGTCAACACTGCGGTACAGAATGTGTTTTGAATTTATTTTCCATCACCTGATGTTTTCCAGCCGAAGGCCAATCTCATGACTCACAGCACATAGCATACAAAACGAAATCGGAATGTGCAATCAGGTGCACCATGGAAATAGTTTTTAGTTCAGGGTTGAATGTCCTTGAGAATGGATTTTTTGCAAGGGCCTAGCAATCATTCAAAGTTCCTACCTGCTTGGCTGCAAAAAGAGTTTAAGAAAACCAATGCAGTAGTTATGCACATGGGAGAGGTAAAATATTTGCCCCGGGGAACCTGAAGAAAGTACTTTCGCCAACCATATTATGACTGCTGGCAACCCTCTGCCCTTTTATGGACGGAGAGCCGCTAGCAGCCATACTGGCGGTCAGCGGTGAAGTGGAGGCTGCTCCACCATCACTCCACGTCATCAGAACACCGCCCACCATAATACGACCCAGTATTCGGTGTGGTGGCGTTCTGGTGATGGGGTGCTGGCGGCGGAGCAGCCCCAATGGATCCCGTTCCCTCCCAGAGGATCACCGGAACAGGTAAGGTGATCATCCGTTAGGGGAGGGGGTGGGGGAGCGTTGTGTGGTGTATGCATGCGGGGGTTGTAGTATGTGGAAGGGAAATGTAACGTGTATGTATGTGTGCATGTATGTGTGTGAGTGGTGTGAGCGTGTGTGTAGGGGGGTGTGGGGGTTTCAATGGGGGTGGGGGCGTGGGGGGCGGGGAGGGGGTCCTACCACCTTTGGGGGGTAGTAGGGGGGTTGTGGGTGTTGGGGGAGGACTCAGGGGAGGGGGCAGGGAGAGACCCCAATCAGTGCCAGGGAACGAATTCCCTGGCACTGATGGTACATACCGCCATGGATTTGGTGGCGGTACAAAACCCCACAAAATCCATGGCGGTATGCGGGGTCCTGATACCCCGGCAGTCTAGTGACGGCCACCGGGCTGGAGAACGTTGTCTCCAGCCTGGAGGTTTTTACCGCTGTGGCGGACGGTGCGGGACATTGGCGGTTTGGCATATGCCAAACCGCCAATGTCATAATGGGGCGGTAATGACCGCTGGCCTGTTTGCAGTCTTACCACCCTTTTTCCACCATCTGCCAGGGTTGTAATGAGGGCCTATGTCACACTATTGATGTACTCTGCAGGAGCAGCGTTAAATGTTTGGTGCTACTCCTGCAGAGTACATAGGGGCCCATTATAAAAAATGGTATGTCCCTCTGAACATACGTTAAAAGTGCCCAAAAAAATAGTGCAAGGAAATCTTTTAGATTTCCTAGCTCCATTTTTTCGCTGCCCCCCCCAGTTGAGTGTTAGAAATGGGGTCTCTAGTTGGCATAGGTATACACCCTTGCCCAAGTAGGGACCACAATCCTAGTCAGGGTAAGTAACAACACAATTCAAATTATACTATGCCCACCCTTTGTTAGCTTGGCACTGAGCAGTCAGGCTTAACTTACAGGGCAAAGAGTAAAGAGTTTGTGCAATAATCATACAATACACAGTGAAAACATCACAAAAATAGACCACACCAAAATAGATAATATTTATCTGAATAAAATTAGCTCAAAACGACAATGATCCACTAAGCATGAGTTGAAATATCACTTTTAAAAGGTTTAAAAGAGTCTCAATCCTCAGAAAAAAACGTTTGTCTCCTTGATACACACAGTACCTGAATGCTTCAAAAATAACGATGCAGGGTGACTGCAGAGGAGGAGATGAGTGGAAGGTGTTGTGTTGGGGAAGGCAGAGTCCTTCCAGCAAAAGTCAGAGGCCAGCAGGGCAACAGCAGGGCAGCAGTCCTTCTCAGCAAAGCAATCTAGATGAGTCCTTTGGGCAGACAGGCAGCTCCTCTGAAAGGATGCAGGTGTAGGTCCAGAAGTGTCTGAGTTGGTGGGGTCAGAGATCAAGTTTATATACCCAAAAATGCCTCTGAAGTGCGAGAGACTTCAAAGAGTGATTTTGAAGTGCACCGGTTCATCTTTCAGCCCAGTCCTGTCCGCCAGGGTCCCAGTCGGGGGTTATCAGTCCATTGTGTGAGGGCAGGCCACTGGCTTTTGAAATGTAAGTGTCAGGCCCTCCACCCTTCCAGCCCAGGAAGACCCATTCAGTATGCAGATGAATGCAGATGTGACCGAGTGTCCTGCGTTTGTGGTTGTCTGGGTGAAATGCACAAGGGAGCTGTCAACCAGCGCAGACGAGACGTTGTTTGGAGACAGACTGTAAGGTACAGATGGTTTTAAGTCCAGAGAACTGCTCACTTTCCAAAAGTGGCATTTCTAAAATAGTAATATTAAATCCAACCTCACCAATAAACAGGGTTTTCTCTTGCCATTCTGGCCGTACTAAATATGACCTGGTTACCCCTCTCAGAACCAAATCTAACACTCAAAAAGTATAAGGGCAGTCCTAATGCTAGTCTATGAAATGGGCATGCTTCACAGTAGTGGAAAATGAATTTAGGACATTTTCACTACCAGGACATGTGAAACACATATTTACAAGTCCTGCCTTTTACCTACATAGCTCCCTGCCCTATGGATTACTTAGGGCCTACCTTAGGGGTGACTTATATGTAGAAAAAGGTGAGTTTAAGGCTTGGCAAGTACTTTTAAATGCAAAGTCGAAGTGGCAGTGAAACTGCACACACACAGGCCTTGCAATGGCAGGCCTGAGACATGGTTAAAGGTCTACTTATGTGGGTAGCTCAATCAGTGCTGCAGGCCCACTAGTAGCATGTAATCTACAGGCCCAGGGCACATGTAGTGCACTTTAACATGGAATTGCAAGTAAATTCAATATGTCAATTGGGTATGAGCCAATGTTACCAGATTTTTAGGAGTGAGCACATGCACTTTAGCACTATTTAGCTAAAGTGTCCAGATTCCTAAAGCCAGCAAAAATGAGGTCACAAAAAAAGAGGAGGAAGTCAAAAAGTTTGGGGTGACCCTTCTGTAGTGAATCCTAGTTTGTTTTAATGGGATAACAGGAGTTAGCTTAGCCTCCGGCTTGCAGACTCGTAGCCCCGTCACCAAGTGACTTTTAACCTACTTAGCTTGCTCTGACTTAGCCCACTTAATTATTTAATTATTCTAAGATGGCTGCCTTGTTTATAGTTAGGCCACTTGTTATGAGTTACATTATCAGTGTCACCGCGCTAAGGCCTCAAGATCAAGCAACAAAGACAAACAAACAGTAGGTGTTCACACTTAGGGATTTTCCATCTCTATACTTTTGAGGGATTGTTTATATTAATTGCCGTCCCAAGCATGTCTCTTATCTATTGTTTGGGAACACACCTACGTCAGGGGTACTTGTAGATCTGTATAAATATATTGCACATTAGACAGATAATCAGAGGGATTCCGACCAGAGGGCATCACCACTATCGCTGATATCAATGCTGCAGTCGTCTTGACGCTGACCCAGCATTCGTGTCCCTGCGGAGTCTGTGATAGGGACCTCATTCCAAGGTAACAAGGGTTTGGGGCTCCTCTCATGGACATGGCATTGGCAGATTAGGTTTAACAAACCCAGCTCTCCTTTGTACATCTCATATGTCTTTCCTATGCATTGCAAGATGGTGGGGGTCTTTGTAATATTGACTCTCGTCTTCACAATTCTGTTTCTTGCATTATTCATTATCTTAATCATTACAGTCCAAGCAACTTATCGCGAATTGAAGTTATGTTAAATAAAAAGTATTGAAACTTTACTGCATCTTTGTCACTGCCTGTGTTTGTATGAGACATGATATATCTGTGAGAAAGAGGTAATCTCCGTTTAACCACGACACTCCCTGAGATGACTTATTCTCGAGTCCACGCGTAAAGGCTGCCACAAATCACCTTTTACTATTGTGTTTCTGGTGAGGTGCTGCTAGTGAGCTGGTAAGGTTGGGACAACAGTTGCAACTTGTTGTAGGAAAGGCGTAGCCGCCTACAAGCAAAAATACTGTCATCCTTTAACCAGCAGTCTTGCCCAGAGCAAGAGTCCAAACTACGACACTTCAGAGAGGCTTTTTTCCAAAAGGCTGTATTTAATTCTGTTTCTAAAAGTGAAGATACGGTCCAGTGTCTGCCTTACTCTGTGTGCGAGGTCTATGACCAACTGGGAAAAGGCCAGCATACTTTTGTTCTAAAACTTTGGCAGAGCTTCTGTCTATGGGGTCGCCCAAGTAGAATTTGAGGTCTCAGAGGAAGATGTTGTGCCTGGATTCTAAGGTGAGTGGGGCGATGAAGTCTGTGATGGTGTCGCAGAGGCCAGTTCATGGTCCTGGGAGTTCGTATGTGAGGGTGTCTTTGATGGTTTTATTGTCATTGGTGTGGAGTTGGAAATTCAGGTGTTCATGATCGGCATAGTTTTGTGTCTGGTGGTGGCACAGCGGATTGATTCTTTATGGATGATGGCAATGTCCCCTTCTTGTTTGTTGGTGCAGTCCAAGTCTTTCATTTTGCAGCTGTTGGACATCGCGGTGGCAATGTCAGGAGCCGAAGTGGGGTTGAGCCATGTCTCTGTGGTGATGGTCACATTTGGAGTGAGGGTGCAGATTTTGTCACAAACCTCGGCTGCATGTTGGCAGAGCCATCTGGCTTTAATCAGGAGGCATCTGAGTGATTCTGGGGTAGTGTTGGCTGGTAGGGTGGGAGTGGTGCAGGTTCCTGCAATGGCAGGTGGTGCTAGATTGCAGGGGAACTGACATTGGTGCCAGTTAAAAAGTCCTGCTGTCTGGTGAGGAGATGTGAAGCAGCAGTTGTTGCAGCATCTGTGGTCCAGTGCTTGTAGATCTACTGTGGAGTACCGGAGGGTGTCCAGAGGGACAGGGTTTCTGCTGATCCAGGAGTGGACAGGGTAGGGAGCTGGCTTGGTGTGTGGTGAATGCCTATGGAATTTCACCTTATACCAGGTCCAGGTATCCCAATATAAGTGAAGTGTAGGCAGTGTCTAGAAGGCATGCTCTCTAGAGATAGCTGTTGTCAGGACCCACCAACTCTGCCTAATTTGTCAACATCATCAAGGGCGTTGTTTAATCATGTGCATGTAGCACCACTGGGTTGCTTGCAATGTCATTTTACTGTCTGCATTTCAGGATAGATATTGCCAATGTTTGATATGTACTTGATGTTACCATTGCTTGTTCCACTACATAGTTGTTTGTTGAACACATGACTGTGTCATGTGCTTGTGCTTCTAAATGTGTCAGATTCACTTGTTTAATGGTTGCCAGGCAAGTGCAATGCCCCAAGGTCTTGAGGAAGCAGATGCCTCGTGTTTTCAAAGACTTGAGTCATGCTGGCTATAAATCTCTTGCTGAGCACATGACTCTGCTTGGTTTTCTTCCTGTCTGGCAAGGAAAGCCCTTTGCACTCAATTTAGGCCCCACCCGCTGCCCTCTTGACTTGGCTGGCAACAAAAAGCCTCAACAGAGATATTCTGGAAAGAACACACTTCTGTCAGCTAAGTGGTGCATGTAGTCTGGAATTTGTTTTTTATTATGGTGGCTTTGTTTTTTGGTCAAAGCTGAAAACTGAGACTGATTGAACTCTAGCCGCCTTGAGACTTTGAAAGGCCTCTTCTAAGGACACAGACATGATTTATTAGTGGAGCCTTGAGGAGGGTTGAATAACAAATTGAGCGTGGGGACCTTGACAACTTTCGTTTTGTAACTGAGAACTGTGACAGAACTTCACTGTCCTCCACTTCTTTATTTTTGGACTAATAGTGATTATGCAATTCAGTGCTAGGATTACTTTATATGTGAGTTTTCTTGCTGTTGGTATTGCAACTCATTTTATGTTGTAGTTTTACCATAGAAAACCTAGGCCCATATTTATACTTCTTGACACAAAACAGCGCCGGCGCTGGTTTGCGTCAAAAAATTTACCTCCGGCTAACGCCATTCCTACGCACCATGCGGGCGCCTTATTTAAGGATTGACGTTAGCTGGCGCTGCAGGTTGGCCAGAGTAAAAAAAAATGGGGGTTGTGCGTCAAAAAAAAAGTCAGGTTTGAGTCAAAAATCATGGCTCAAACCGGACTTGCGCCATTCTCTGATGCACAACCCCCATTGAAATGACTCCTGTCTTAGCAAAGACAGAAGTTATGCCCCCTTGGCCCATGGCCATGCCCAGGGGACTTATGTTCCCTGGGCATGGCCATTGGGCCATTGGGCACAGTGGCATGTACAGGGGCCCAAATTAGGCCCCCCTATGCCACTTTAAAAAATTGAAAAATAATACTTACCTGTACTTCCCTGGGATGGGTCCCCTCATCCATGGGTGTCCTCCTGGGGTGGGCGAGGGTGGCATGGGGTGTCCCTGGGGGCAGGGAAGGGCACCTCTGGACTGCTTCCATGGTCTGTGACCATGAAAGTGAGCCCACAGGTCCCTTAACGCCTGACCTCAACCAGAAGAGACTGCAAGACACAAACAATGGATTCCTGGACCTGAAGACCTGTGGAAGAAGGGAACCAAGTCCAAGAAGCACTAAATAGTCCAGGGAGAACAAGAGCCCCTGCTAACCCAGTTGAAGGTGCAAGAGAAGAACAATCAGTACTGCACTCAAGAAGATGGATGCGGGTTCCCGGTTGGTGCAGATAATGTCCCACATCGGAAAGATGATTGCAGTCTGGTTTGCGTCGCTGGATTCCACCTACAAGCCTTGGAACATGCAAAGCTTGCGGTTAGCAGAAAATGGCGCAGTCCAGGACCAGGAGGGACCTGGTAGAATCTAGCCAGGAGGAGGAGACAGAGGGGGCTCTCAGCAACTCAGAGAACCCTCAGAAGACCAGGCAGCACACACTGGAATTTTACAGCACGGGGACAAAGAAGGTCCATGCAGCACTACACAAAGGAAAAACTACAGATGATGGACGGAATGCAGAGCAAATCAAACATTCACCCCCAGTCACAGATCTGGGTTTAATCCATCATTTTTTTTTGCTTGCCATGCCATTCCAGTTTGGACCCAGCCATATGCAAATCAGTCGTGACCCTGTTCCCCATGGGAACAGTCCAGCCCGAACTGTCAGGCCAGGTCCTCCCTGGACCAGAAAAAAGCATCCTGGAACCGGTTTCAGGGTATCACCCTACACAAAGGAATCCCACACAGGAGGCTGTGCATCGCAGGAAGGAGTGCTTGGGCCAGAGCTGCACAGTACACGAAGAAGTTCATGGAAAGATGCCAACAAGTCATGACCACTGCAAAACACAGGGTGCATGGGGGTACTGTTTTGCGTGGTGAGGCAAACTCTTACCTCCACCAAAGTTGGACAGTTGGACGTCAGGACCTTCGGGACCACTTCAGTCCACCACCTGTGATGCTGGATCCACGGGGTCCCTGCTGAAGCAGGAAAGTGACTCCTTCACTTCAAGGGAGATTCCTTTGTTCTTCCGGGGCAGGCTGAAGACTGGATGATCTCTGAGGATGTACGACCTGGTAACAGTTGCAGTTCCTGGCAGGAGATGAAGATACAATATTGCAGAAGTCGTCTTTGCTTCTTTGTTGTAGTTGTAGAGTTCCTGGAGGGTACAGATGCAGTTTCTTTAGTAAGAAGGTGAAGTAAAGGAGGCAGAGGATTCCCACTGGAGTCTTGCAATCCGAATCTGAAGAACCACCCAAGAGAAAGAGACCCTAAATAGCCCTGAAAGGGGGATTGGTCAGCTACACAAGTAAGCACCAGGGGAGGGCTCTGACATCACCTGCTAGCACTGGCCACTCAGGTGCACCCAGAGTTCACTGCCACCTTGGAATCCAAGATGGCAAAACCCAGGGACCCTCTCGAGGAGCACTGAGCATCTCCCCTGGGGTGGTACTGGACAGGGGTGTGGTCACTCCCCTTTTCATTTGTCCAGTTTCACACCAGAGCAGGGACTGTATTATGCAAGGAGGGCACCATCTGTGCCCTTCAAAGCATTCCCAGAAGCTCTGGGAGGCTACACCTCCCATGCCTGTAACATCTATTTCCAAGGGGAGAGGATGTAACATCCCTCTCCCAAAGGCAATCCTTTGTTCTGCCTTCCTGGGCTTGAGCTGCTAAAGCAACAGGAGGGCAGAAACCTGTGTGTGAGGTGGCAGCAGCTGGGGCTGCAGTGCAAGCCTCAGAGTGTTGGTTTGTCAGTACTGGGGGTCCATGATGGAGCCCCCAGGATGCATGGGATTACCCCCCCAATACCAGATTTAGAATGGGAGACAATTCCATGAACACCTTACATGGCCATATTCAGAGTTACCATTGTGAAGCTACATATAGGTATTGACCTATGTGTAGTGCACACGTTTAATGGTGTCTCTGCACTCACAAAGTCTGTGTAGTTGGCCTTGGACAGCATGGGGACACCTTTGTGCAAGGGTGCCCTCATACTAAGTAACTTTGCACCTATCCTTCAGTAAATGAAGGTTAGACATATAGGTGACTTATAAGTTAATAAAGTGCAGTGAAAATGGCTGTGAAATGGTGTGTGCACTATTTCACGCAGGCTGCAGTGGCAGTCCTGTGAAAGGGTTTGTCTGAGCTGCTTATGGTTAGCAAAAGAAATGCTTCAGTCCACAAGGATATCCTGGAACCCTAATGCCATGGGTACCTAGGTACCACATACTAGAGGCTGATAAGGGGGGGCTGAGTGTGCCAATTGGAATTGGTAAATGAAGTCCCTAAACTATAGTGACTAATTTGGAAGCGGAAAGAGCATAAGCACTGAAGTTCTGGTTAGCAGAACTTCAGTGACACAGTTGAGCACTACAGACAACACGCACATTAGAACACTGGGGTCCTGACCAGCAGGATACCAGTGAGACAGGCTAAACATACTGATACACAGGTAGAAATTGGGGGTAACATGCTAAGAAAGATGGAACTTTCCTACAACTAGTAATATGAAGGAAACTGTAGTGAGGAAATCGGTAACAAACATTCATTGGCTGTATTCAAGACCCAAGGGCAGAAGGGTAAGAAAGCTTCAGCTCAGTGGAGAAGAGAGATTAGTGAAGTGAGGGAAAAACCAAAAAGTTTACCTTTGGTGCGTCTTCAGCGTGTCGGCGGCACAAAGAACTGCAGAATCCATTAAGTAGGTCCTGAGAGGAGAGATGGAGAGTTGGGCAGCAGGAGAGTATGATGGGAGAAAGCAGCATGGAAACTGCCATGGGCTGGCAGGTGACAGCCAAGGAATGGCAGAGGTAATAAAATAAAATAAAGAAATGAAGAGTAGAAGCGGACTGATGGGGCGACTTTGTGAATGAGGGTATGCCATTTTACACGTGTAATGGACATAGGTCACTACCTATATCGAGCTTCATAACGGTAGCTTCAAACCTGGGCATGTTTGGTATCAAACATGTCGAAATCTTACCCCAGTACTGTTGCCAGTATTGGAAGTATGATTACATGCACTCTGGTGGCTCCTTAGAGGACCCACAGCTTTGCAGCTACTAGCCTTCTAGGGTTTTCCAGGCAGCCCAAGCTGCCACCACCCCTCAGGCAGGTTTGTGCCCTCCTGATCGCTGCTTGCTCAACTCAAGCCCAGGTAGGCAGAACAAAGGATGTTCTTTGGGAAAGGGGGGATAACACCCTCTGTAGGAGGCTGGCCTGGCTTGTAGTGGGTATAAGAGGTACTTGCACCTTGTGCCCAGTCCAGTTATCCCTTATTAGTGTAGAAGAGGTGTTTCTAGCAGCTTAGGCTGATAGAAGGTAGCTATGGCAAAGCAGCTTAGGCTGAACTAGGAGACATGTAAAGCTCCTACTATACCACTGGTGTCATGTGCACAATATCATAAGAAAACACAATACACAGAAGTACTAAAAATAAAGGTACTTTATTTTTATGACAATATGCCAAAAGTATCTCAGTGAGGACCCTCAGTATGAGGATAAGATATATACACAAGATATATGTACACAAACCAACATTATGCAGGTAATAGCAATAAAAGTAATGCAAGCAGTGTAAAATTACAGTAGATTGCAATAGGAGCACATAGGTATTGGGGCAACACAAACCACATATTCCAAAAGTGGAATGTGAACCATGAATGGACCCCAAACCTATGTGAGCTTATAGACGGTCGCTGGGACTGTAAGAAAACAGTGAGGGTTAGAAAAATAGCCCACCCAAAGACCCTCAAAGGTAGGTGTAAAGGGCACCTACTACCCCCAGAGAGCACAGAAGTCGCGATAGGGGGATTCTGCAGGAAGAACAAACACCAGCAAACAACAAGAGTGGATTTCCGGACCAAAGTACCTGTAAGACAAGGGGACCAAGTCCAATAGTCGCAACAGTGTCGAGAGTGGGCAGGAGCCCAGGAAATGCCAGCTGAGGGTGCAAGGAAGCTGCCACCTGTTGGAAGAAGCTTGGAGTTCTGCAAGAAAGAAGAGGACTAGGAACTTTCCCTTTGGAGGATGGACGTCGCAATGAAGCTTGCAGAGGTGTTCCCATGCAGAAAGACCACAAACAAGCCTTGCTAGCTGCAAGGGTTGCGATAGAGGTTTTTGGGTGCTGCTGTGGCCCAGGAGGGACAGGATGGCCCCACTTGGAGGAGGAGACAGAGGGGGTGCCCAGCAACTCAGGGAGCCCTCACAGAAGCAGGCAGCACCCGCAGAAGTATCTGAACAGGCACTTGGAAGAAGAGTGAACCGGAGTCCATGCGAAGTCACAAAAGGGAGTCCCACGACGCCGGAGGACAACTCAGAAGGTTGTGCACTGCAGGTTAGAGTGTCGGGGACCCAGGCTTGGCTGTGCACGAAGGAAATCCTGGAAGAGTGCACAGGAGCCGGAGAAGCTGCAAATCATGCAGTATCCAGCAATGCAGTCTAGCGTAGGGAGGCAAGGACTTACCTCCACCAAACTTGGACTGAAGAGTCACTGGACTGTGGGTGTCAATTGGACAGAGTTGCTGAGTTCCAGGGACCAAAGTCTGTGTAGTTGGCCTTGGACAGCATGGGGACACCTTTGTGCAAGGGTGCCCTCATACTAAGTAACTTTGCACCTATCCTTCAGTAAATGAAGGTTAGACATATAGGTGACTTATAAGTTACTAAAGTGCAGTGAAAATGGCTGTGAAATGGTGTGTGCACTATTTCACGCAGGCTGCAGTGGCAGTCCTGTGAAAGGGTTTGTCTGAGCTGCTTATGGGTAGCAAAAGAAATGCTTCAGTCCACAAGGATATCCTGGAACCCTAATGCCCTGGGTACCTAGGTACCACATACTAGAGGCTGATAAGGGGGGGCTGAGTGTGCCAATTGGAATTGGTAAATGAAGTCCCTAAACTATAGTGACTAATTTGGAAGCGGAAAGAGCATAAGCACTGAAGTTCTGGTTAGCAGAACTTCAGTGACACAGTTGAGCACTACAGACAACACGCACATTAGAACACTGGGGTCCTGACCAGCAGGATACCAGTGAGACAGGCTAAACATACTGATACACAGGTAGAAATTGGGGGTAACATGCTAAGAAAGATGGAACTTTCCTACAACTAGTAATATGAAGGAAACTGTAGTGAGGAAATCGGTAACAAACATTCATTGGCTGTATTCAAGACCCAAGGGCAGAAGGGTAAGAAAGCTTCAGCTCAGTGGAGAAGAGAGATTAGTGAAGTGAGGGAAAAACCAAAAAGTTTACCTTTGGTGCGTCTTCAGCGTGTCGGCGGCACAAAGAACTGCAGAATCCATTAAGTAGGTCCTGAGAGGAGAGATGGAGAGTTGGGCAGCAGGAGAGTATGATGGGAGAAAGCAGCATGGAAACTGCCATGGGCTGGCAGGTGACAGCCAAGGAATGGCAGAGGTAATAAAATAAAATAAAGAAATGAAGAGTAGAAGCGGACTGATGGGGCGACTTTGTGAATGAGGGTATGCCATTTTACAAGTGTAATGGACATAGGTCACTACCTATATCGAGCTTCATAACGGTAGCTTCAAACCTGGGCATGTTTGGTATCAAACATGTCGAAATCTTACCCCAGTACTGTTGCCAGTATTGGAAGTATGATTACATGCACTCTGGTGGCTCCTTAGAGGACCCACAGCTTTGCAGCTACTAGCCTTCTAGGGTTTTCCAGGCAGCCCAAGCTGCCACCACCCCTCAGGCAGGTTTGTGCCCTCCTGATCGCTGCTTGCTCAACTCAAGCCCAGGTAGGCAGAACAAAGGATGTTCTTTGGGAAAGGGGGGGTAACAACCTCTGTAGGAGGCTGGCCTGGCTTGTAGTGGGTATAAGAGGTACTTGCACCTTGTGCCCAGTCCAGTTATCCCTTATTAGTGTAGAAGAGGTGTTTCTAGCAGCTTAGGCTGATAGAAGGTAGCTATGGCAAAGCAGCTTAGGCTGAACTAGGAGACATGTAAAGCTCCTACTATACCACTGGTGTCATGTGCACAATATCATAAGAAAACACAATACACAGAAGTACTAAAAATAAAGGTACTTTATTTTTATGACAATATGCCAAAAGTATCTCAGTGAGAACCCTCAGTATGAGGATAAGATATATACACAAGATATATGTACACAAACCAAAATTATGCAGGTAATAGCAATAAAAGTAATGCAAGCAGTGTAAAATTACAGTAGATTGCAATAGGAGCACATAGGTATTGGGGCAACACAAACCACATATTCCAAAAGTGGAATGTGAACCATGAATGGACCCCAAACCTATGTGAGCTTATAGACGGTCGCTGGGACTGTAAGAAAACAGTGAGGGTTAGAAAAATAGCCCACCCAAAGACCCTGAAAGGTAGGTGTAAAGGGCACCTACTACCCCCAGAGAGCACAGAAGTCGCGATAGGGGGATTCTGCAGGAAGAACAAACACCAGCAAACAACAAGAGTGGATTTCCGGACCAAAGTACCTGTAAGACAAGGGGACCAAGTCCAATAGTCGCAACAGTGTCGAGAGTGGGCAGGAGCCCAGGAAATGCCAGCTGAGGGTGCAAGGAAGCTGCCACCTGTTGGAAGAAGCTTGGAGTTCTGCAAGAAAGAAGAGGACTAGGAACTTTCCCTTTGGAGGATGGACGTCGCAATGAAGCTTGCAGAGGTGTTCCCATGCAGAAAGACCACAAACAAGCCTTGCTAGCTGCAAGGGTTGCGATAGAGGTTTTTGGGTGCTGCTGTGGCCCAGGAGGGACAGGATGTCGCCACTTGGAGGAGGAGACAGAGGGGGTGCCCAGCAACTCAGGGAGCCCTCACAGAAGCAGGCAGCACCCGCAGAAGTATCTGAACAGGCACTTGGAAGAAGAGTGAACCGGAGTCCATGCAAAGTCACAAAAGGGAGTCCCATGACGCCGGAGGACAACTCAGAAGGTTGTGCACTGCAGGTTAGAGTGTCGGGGACCCAGGCTTGGCTGTGCACGAAGGAAATCCTGGAAGAGTGCACAGGAGCCGGAGAAGCTGCAAATCATGCAGTATCCAGCAATGCAGTCTAGCGTAGGGAGGCAAGGACTTACCTCCACCAAACTTGGACTGAAGAGTCACTGGACTGTGGGTGTCAATTGGACAGAGTTGCTGAGTTCCAGGGACCATGCTTGTCGTGCTGAGAGGGGACCCAGAGGACCAGTGATGCAGTCTTTTGGTGCCTGCGGTTGCAGGGGGAAGATTCCGTCGACCCACAGGAGATTTCTTCAGAGCTCCTGGTGCAGAGAGGAGGCAGGCTACCCCCAGAGCATGCACCACCTGGAAACAGTCGAGAAAACCGGAAGGATGAAGCGATACAAGGTTGCTAGTAGTCATCTTGCTACTTTGTTGCGGTTTTGCAGGTGTCCTGAGCAGTCAGCGGTCGATCCTTTGGTAGAAGGTGAAGAGGGAGATGCAGAGGAACTCTGATGAGCTCTTGCATTCGTTATCTGGTGAGATCCCCAAAGCAGAGACCCTAAAAAGCCAGAAAAGGAGGTTTGGCTACCTAGGAAGTAGGATTGGCTAGCAAGAGAGGTAAGAGCCTATCAGAAGGAGCCTCTGACGTCACCTGCTGGCAGTGGCCACTCAGAGCAGTCCAGTGTGCCACAGACACCTCTGTTTCCAAGATGGCAGAGGTCTGGGACACACTGGGGGAGCTCTGGGCACCTCTCCTGGGAGGTGCAGGTCAGGGGAGTGGTCACTCCCCTTTCCTTTGTCCAGTTTTGCGCCAGAACAGGGCTGGGGGATCCCTGAAACAGTGTAGACTGGCTTATGCAGAAATGGGCACCATCTGTGCCCATCAAAGCATTTCTAGAGGCTGGGGGAGGCTACTCCTCCCCAGCCCTCACACCTATTTCCAAAGGGAGAGGGTGTTGCACCCTCTCTCTGAGGAAGTCCTTTGTTCTGCCTTCCTGGGCCAGGGCTGCCTGGACCCCAGGAGGGCAGAAACCTGTCTGAGGGGTTGGCAGCAGCAGTAGCTGCAGTGGAGACCCCGGAAAGGCAGTTTGACAGTACCCGGGTTCTGTGCTAGAGACCCGGGGGATCATGGAATTGTCACCCCCAATGCCAGAATGGCATTGGGGTGACAATTCCATGATCTTAGACATGTTACATGCCAATGTTCGGAGTTACCATTGTGACGCTGTACATAGGTAGTGACCTATGTACAGTGCACGCGTGTAATGGTGTCCCCGCACTCACAAAGTCCGGGGAATTTGCCCTGAACGATGTGGGGGCACCTTGGCTAGTGCCAGGGAGCCCACACACTAAGTAACTTTGCACCCAATCTTCACCAGGTGAAGGTTAGACATATAGGTGACTTATAAGTTACTTAAGTGCAGTGGTAAATGGCTGTGAAATAATGTGGACGTCATTTCACTCAGGCTGCACTGGCAGGCCTGTGTAAGAATTGTCAGAGCTCCCTATGGGTGGCAAAAGAAATGCTGCAGCCCATAGGGATTTCCTGGAACCCCAACACCCTGGGTACCTCAGTACCATATACTAGGGAATTATATGGGTGTACCAGTATGCCAACGTGAATTGGTAAATTTAGTCACTAGCCTGTTAGTGACAAATTTGGAAAGCAGAGAGAGCATAAACACTGAGGCTCTGGTTAGCAGAGCCTCAGTGAGACAGTTAGGCATCACACAGGGAACACATACAGGAAACATAATTATGAGCACTGGGGCCCTGCCTGGCAGGGTCCCAGTGACACATAGACTAAAACAACATATATACAGTGAAATATGGGGGTAACATGCCAGGCAAGATGGTACTTTCCTACACAACCCCCCCCCCAACCAAAGGACAATAAGACTAGCCACGACCTGATGAGTCTTCATTGTCTAAGTGGAAATATCTGGAGAGTCCATCTGCATTGGAATGGGTACTCCCAGGTCTATGTTCCACTGTATAGTCCATTCCCTGTAGAGATATGGACCACCTCAACAATTTAGGGTTTTCACCTTTCATTTGTTTTAGCCAAAGTAGAGGTTTGTGGTCTGTCTGAACAATAAAGTGAGTGCCAAACAGGTATGGCCTCAACTTTTTCAGTGCCCAGACCACAGCAAAGGCCTCCCTCTCAATGGCAGACCAACGCTTTTCTCTAGGGGTCAACCTTCCGCTGATAAAAGCAACTGGTTGATCCTGGCCCTCAGAATTCAGTTGTGATAAGACTGCCCCTACCCCTAATTCAGATGCATCAGTTTGAACAATTAATTTCTTCGAGTAACATGGGCTTTTTAGGACAGGTGCAAAGCACATGACCTGTTTGAGCTCCTCAAAAGCTTTCTGACAGCTAGCTGTCCACAATACCTTTTTAGGCATCTTTTTACTAGTGAGATCATTAAGTGGGGTTGCAATGGAGCCATAGTTTTTAATTAATTTCCTGTAATACCAAGTGAGGCCTAGGAAGGCTCTCACCTGGGTCTGTGTTGTAGGGGGAACCCAATCCATGATTGTCTGGATTTTCCCCTGAAGTGGTACAATCTGTTCTCCACCTACCAGGTGTCCCAGATAAACCACCTTTCCCTGCCCTATCTGGCACTTTGAGGCCTTGATAGTGAGGCCTGCCTTTTGCAGGGCCTCCAAAACTTTCCAAAGGTGGACCAGGTGCTCATCCCAGGTGGAGCTAAAGACAGCTATATCTTCTAGATATTCTGCACTAAAAGCCTCCAACCCTTGCAGGACTGTGTTCACCAACCTCTGAAAAGTGGCAGGTGCATTTTTCAAACCAAAGGGCATCACTGTATTTGTATTGGTAGTGCCCTCCTATAGTTGAAAATTGAGTTTTAGGTTTAGCATCCTCAGCCAATTTGATCTGCCAATACCCTGCAGTCAAATCAAAGGTGCTTAGATACTTGGCAGATGCCAGTGTATCTATGAGCTCATCTGCCCTGGGTATAGGGTGAGCATCAGTTTTGTTTACCTGATTGAGACCTCTGTAGTCTACACAAAACCTCATCTCCTATTTTCTGTCTTTTGATTGAGGCTTTGGTACAAGCACCACAGGACTCGCCCATGGGCTATCGGAAGGTTCAACCACTCCTAGATCAAGCATTTTCTGAACCTCTTGTTTTATGCAGTCCCTGGGGAAGCGCGCAATCACCGGGGGACAGCGGCAGCCAGCACCAAGGGCAGGTGCCCTTTAAATTCAACCATCGCGCTCCCGCCCAGCGGGAAGCGCGCAATCACCGGGGGACAGCGGCAGCCAGCACCAAGGGCAGGAGCCCTTTAAATTCAAGTATCACGCTCCCGCCCGCGGGACGCGTGCAGGCGGCGCCCGGACGAAGCCCGGGCCAAGGGCGGTCCCGTCCTGCGCCCATCTTCGTCCGGATGAGGCTGGGCTGGACTCTCTTCCACCTACCGTCTAAATACATCAAGTAAGCCTTAATTTTTATAAATTACTGTTATTCCATAACTTTACAGTCTCCATGGGGAAAAGAAAAGCTGCTGATTCCCTAGAACTCTTGTCAGACCGTAAAAAGTAGAGGAAGCGTACTGCTAAATTGGTCACCTAGCCCAAAAAACCCTTCGAGGAGATAGACCTGTTTTTTGAAGAGGTTGAGGCGATATTAAATTGTTCACCCAATCATAATGGTGCCTCCCTCGGGAAAAATGCCCTAGTCCCACCTGGGAAGATACAAGGCTACTTTAAGAAAAGGACAAAGAATCAAGGTCTGGACACAGGTTTGACCTATAATGGTGCAACTTTACTAACAACGCACCTGCTATCCACCCCCCCCCCTCAAATGATAAAATAAACACGACAAATGTATTGGTGCACGGGTGCGGATCTCCCCATGCGGAAACAGAGGGTAACATCCTTAATCCAGCCATATCACCGAGTCCTGCGATCAAACTGATCTCAAATATACCTTGTATAAACCGGTTTGAGGCCCTAGCTGAGGATGATGAAACTCCCAGAGTTCTTGATACAACTACAGATGATATCAACAAAGAGGCTATCCCGTGCACCCCAAAACCAGTTCCCGTCTCCCTCTCAATGCACCCCGCCACTGAACCTAGCAATGCCCTTATACTTCAGAGAATAGAAGAAGTTAGGTCCCTGGTTTTACAACTGGCCAAATGCTTCCGGGAGAACTTAGAGTGTGGATGCAAGTGCAAATTTAGGGATGAAGGGGCGAACATAGGCCATACAATGCCTGACTCAACACTATCAATCAGGCTTGCACAGGGGGGCCAGGCTACTAATCATCAAAAGGAGAAGATACATCGGGCTGGCTCAGATGGGAACGCAATACGCCCTTAATCCAATACTACACAGGCGAGCCAACATAGTAAAAGATCATTAGATGAGGGGTATACTATGGGAAACCATAGTGCTATTAACAAATTCCCCCCAGGGCCCTCAAACTACTTGCTATCAAAGAGCCATAAACAGATTGACTATCTCCCACTCAGGAGGTCCTATGTCAAACCTAATGCCAGTGACCTATTCGCACCCAAACTCTCTCCCGGCTGTTCTAGTGCCCCTTCTTATCTGAGGACTCCTCACGATCCAGACTTATTGTCTAAACCCCAATGCCTCAAGCCTGGAACAAATACTCTCTTCTTAAAACAAGTCCCGAAATTGCAACCAGGACTCAGTGAGGATCATGAGTCTAGGGTTAACAAAGTTATCCACTGGCTACGTCACCAAAGAAATTGTCTATCAGTTATACGATCAGATATCTGTAACACTAAGCGGTGGTG
Organism: Pleurodeles waltl; assembly: GCF_031143425.1. NCBI lineage: Eukaryota > Metazoa > Chordata > Amphibia > Caudata > Salamandridae > Pleurodeles > Pleurodeles waltl. The sequence continues at coordinate 223,558,142 of NC_090441.1, forward strand.
TCCTCTAGGATCAACTTATGATGTAATTTCAATCGAGTTTCACAATAGATTCCTGGTAGAAAACCTTATTCTGTTCAATGACCGAACTCTCCATCTTATGGAACAAAGAAGGGGATACATCACCTTAGAGACAGTGCTGGAGATGGAAGGCCAACCACAAATTTCTGGTTACTCATGCAACAATGTAACTAGTAATCAGTCCAGGCATGTCGATTCCATTCGGCCTAACCCAGTATGACTGGCAATAGCCCAGGGAACAACTCTTGAGACTAGCTTAGTGGAACCCAGTCCGATGATTTCTGATGGACCTATTGACACAGAGTTGATTCCTGAGAGGCCAAACCCACAGCCACTAAGCCCGGTTTTTGAGGAAAAAGGCATATCAATCATGACATGGAATTTAGCTGGCCTTGGGAGGAAATTAGACGATACTGACTGGTGCTCATACATCAACACCCAAGACATTTGTCTTTTTCAAGAAAAATGGGCTGAAGAGCTGATTACGCTAGATGGGTTTCTTTCCTTTAATGTGGCTGCTCAACCCTCCACAAAACTGACGGGTCGAGCCAAAGGAGGACTTCTGATGTTAATAAACAAAACTGTGCAGTGCACATATAAGACTCTAAAGTTTGACAGCCCAGACCTGATGGGGCTACAAATTACGTTCCAACAGAATTTTACCATAATTTGTGTCAATGTTTATGCCCGTTCGGTTTTGCGAGGGGTTGAGTCCCAAGTTTTAAAACAGCTTCTTGATTTTCTAGACACCTTACAATCAACATCCTACCTAATAATAGCCGGGGATGTAAATTGCACCTTTGAACCCTCTGTGATACTAACTGGTCTCACAGAGGATGAAGATCAAACATGGGGGATTGCACAGCTGACTAGTGATAATAACTGTTTTAACTCTCGTGTAGCTATCCAATTGGCATCCCTTTGTTTGAAACATGGTCTCAGGGCATGTAATGGCCGCATGCCCTCTGACCTGGATACTGCACCCACTTTTAAACGAGGTTCAACCACAAGCGTAATCGATTATTTTCTAGTGGATGTGAGATTGTGGCCCTTTCTGAATGATATGAAGGTGGATGTTAGAACCGAAAGCGACCATTATCCCTTGTTCCTCTCTATGTCAGGTGATGTTTTTGGTAGGACTTTGAAAAAACAAACTACCTTGGTCCCTATTCCTACCGTGAACATCACATCTACGAAGGTCAGGTGGCCAAAGGTCCAGTCAAACCCTTATCTGCTACGTGAGATTTATCAGTCTTTTATAGACATCCTCGCTCCATACAGTGACTATGATTCCAGTGATATCCCCCTCTTATCCATACATGAAAATATGATAATAAGATTACAATGTATATTCTACAGGAAGGTTGGGGCAAGACACCAAGGAGCAACTTCTAGCTCATGGTTTGACGAGTCCTGCCACACGGCCAAGAAAGGATTAAAAGGTGCCCTCATGGAAGGAACCCATGGAGAAATATTAGTAGCTAGACGTACTTATAAAGAATCCATCACCCGAGCAAAAAAAAACTGGGAAGACACAACTTGGCAGGAATTGTTGGATGCTACCCAATCCAACAACAATAAATTGTTTTGGGAATTGTTAGGTAAGCGAGAGAAAGAGGGCAGGATTAGTGTGAGAAGCCATATACAGCCAGAAAAATGGGTTGAGCATTTTTCGGCCTTATATAGAAAAATTGAGACCCCCACAATCTTAGTTACTGGGGAAGCAGGCCAAGATTTTCTCTCCACCCTTGATGAGCACCATGGACCAGCTCCCCTTGTAGGGGGCTCACAGGATTCTAAGAGCCATATCTGCTTTACTATCAAAGAAACAGCCAATGCTATTAGTTCCTTAAAACTTGGGAAAGCTCCAGGTCCAGACAAAATTCCGGGGGATCTTTATTCGTCAGAACCAACAGTCTGGACTTGGTACATCAATACACTCTCCAACAAAATTGCCGAAGGGGGGCAGATCCCCATGACATGGAAGGGTGCAGAAATCATCCCCATCCATAAAAAGGGTAATGCAAACCTCTCGACAAACTATAGACCAATCAGTTTAATTGATAACATCCAAAAAATATTTACCAAGCAACTCCTAGGTAGATTAACCCATTGGGCCAAAGAGCAGAACATTCTTTCCCCTCTTCAAGCTGGATTTCGACCAAGGACCAGTACAGTAGACCAGGTCTTTAGACTGGCCATTCTGTACTGGAAATATACAGCCCTGGCTAAACAACCATTATACATTGCTTTTGTTGATTTGAGATCAGCATTTGATCTAGTTCCGAGGGAAAAGTTGTGGGATGTGCTACAAAAAGTAGGGACTCCGGCCAATCTAATCCAACTTTTAAAGCGGTTGCATGAGGACACATATGCACAGGTGAGATGGGGGAACCTAGGCGAACTAACGGACAAAATCCCCATAAATAGGGGTGTTCGCCAGGGTTGTGTGTTGGCACCATTTTTATTCTCCATTTTTATTAACGAGGTTGTACAGGTTTTAATGACGTGCCAGAACGATGCCGCCACCCTATGCGCCCAAAAAATTCCAATCCTTCTTTTTGCTGACGACTCTCTTCTTATTTCTAAATCTCCCATGGGCCTTCAAACTCTTATCAATAGATTTAACTCCTTTTGTCAAGACTACGGCCTAGAGTTGAACCATAAAAAAACCAAGTTAATGGCGTTCCGCTCAGGAGTGCGGAAGAAATGTACTATCCATTTAGAAGGGAACGTCCTGGATAAGGTTTCTTCCATTGATTATTTGGGTGTAAGGTTTGCTGATAATCTGAATTGGGCAGAACAGATCAATAAAAGTGTGGGTTGCCTGCAGCATGGTGCGGCATCAATCCTGCGTTTCTATAGGGGTACAACAGTAAAAACTGCCTCCCCGGCAATTAAGATCTAGATTGCCAGAGCACAGGGTGCCGCCGCATACGGAGCAGAGGTCTGGGGTTTTTCTGACTGTAACAGGCTCACTATTAGTGAGAACAGTTTTGCGAGGTCCTTATGTGCCTGTCCTCCTAGCACTCCATTGATACCACTGTTCTTAGATCTGGGCCTGAGACGCATAGACAATCTAATTATTTTAAGACCATTATTATATTGGATACGACTATGGACCAATCCCGAATTAGATGTTTGTAAGACCTCACTCCACGACCTGCTAATGTGCTCCAACTCAACCTCTATTCCTTGGGTTAAACATGTATCCAGTTTGTTCAACAAACTTGGCCTCAGCCACTTTTGGGAGGAACCCCATAAACTAGAAAAGGCTCACTCCATTGTGCTGAAACACATATATTGGTCCTATGTATGCGACGATTACATTACCCACAGAACTTATGGCACCTTAACAAATCGCTTTACAGATTTTAAGTGGTATCCACAATTTGAACCATATTTAGACAATATTCCTGACATCCTCGGTAAAAGTTTATATGCCAGATTCCGTTTTGGGTCGTTGCCGTTGAAGTCATTGATGTGCAGATGGGGTACAAAAACAGATACAAGTACATGCCCAGTTTGTGGTGCAAAATCGGAAACGGTTGAACATTTTATGTTTTTTTGCCCTGCTTACTCCCTTCCTAGGTCTAAGTGGATCCGTCATATTTGCCGCAAAATGGGGATAAGAGACTGTGCCTCTGCTTTGAGAATTCTAAAAAGTCACCATTCTACGGTTTTAATACTTGCTGTTAGTAAATATTTATTAGTAGCATGGCGAATACGTAATTCCATTGTAAGGGCTGTGTTTTAATTCAGAGCCCCACTTTTTACTCTTTTTTACTCTTATAAGGACCGCAGGAGGGGGGTCGAAACTTTATTATGTGTACTGAGAATTTTAATTGGACTATGCTCTTAGGAATCTATGTTTTATAACTTTTATCTATGTATTATTATTATCACTATTGGTTTTATCCTTATTCTTACTACTGCTATTGTATATTGGCTTTGATGATCAATTGATCGAATAAAGCATGTGTTAAACTTAAACTTATGCAGTCCCTGACATAGTCAGGCTGCCTATAGATTTCACTTTTAACAGGCAAGCTGTCTCCAGTATCAATTGTGTGTCAACACCAAGATGTGGTGCCTGGCACAGTTGAAAAGAGTTCAGAAAATTGTCCAAGGAGATTTATGCAGTTGTCTTTCTGTTCTGCAGTCAATCTGCTAAAACTACTCTCTCCACTAAAGCATCCTCTTCAGTGGAGGAGAAGAGATCAGGGAGAGGGTCAATGTCTTCTTCCTGTTTCTCATCTGTTGCCATGAGCAGGGTGAGATCAGCCCTGTCATAGTAGGGTTTTAGACAGTTGACATGAATCACCCTAAGGGGACTCCTGGCAGTGCCCAGGTCTACCAGATAGGTACCCTCACCATTTGTCTCAACAATTAGATGTGGTCCACTCCATTTGTCCTAGAGTGCTCTTGGGGCCACAGGCTCCAATACCCACACCTTCTGTCCTGGTTGGTACTGGATCAGAACAGCCTTCTGGTCATGCCATTGTTTCTGGAGCTCTTGGCTGGCCTGAAGGTTTTTACTGGCCTTTTTCATGTACTCGGCCATTCTGGATCTTAGGCCAAGTTCATAGTCCACTATGTCCTGTTTTGGAGCTTTTAAAGGTTGTTCCCAACCCTCCTTCACAAGTGTTAGTGGACCTCCTACAGGGTGCCCAAAGAGGAGTTCAAAGGGGCTGAAGCCCACTCCTTTCTGGGGTACCTCCCTGTAAGCAAAAATGAGGCAAGGTAACAGGACATCCCATCTCCTCCTGAGTTTTTCAGGGAATCCCATTATCATACCTTTGAGAGTTTTATTAAACCTCTCTACCAGTCCATTAGTCTGTGGATGATAAGGTGTGGTGAATTTGTAGGTTACACCACATTCCTTCCACATAGCTTTCAAGTATGCAGACATAAAGTTGCTATCCCTGTCTGATACAACCTCTTTTGGGAAACCCACCCTGGAAAAGATTCCCAGGAGGGCGTTTGCCACTGCAGAAGCTGTAGTGGTCCTTAGAAGAATTGCTTCAGGATATCTGGTGGCATGGTCCACAACCACCAAGATAAACCTATTGCCTGAAGCAGTAGGAGGGTCAAGGGGGCCACCTATGTCAACCCCTACCCTTTCAAAGGGGACCCCAACCACAGGAGGTGGAATAAGGGGAGCCTTTGGTGTGCCAACAGTCTTGCCACTGGCTTGGCAGGTCACACAAGACTTGCAAAAATCTTTAGTGTCCTCTGACATCCTAGGCCAGTGAAACAGGCGGACAAGCCTTTGATCTGGCCCAAATACCCAGCCAAAGGAATGTCATGTGGCAGAATTAGGAGGAACTCTCTGTACTGTAGGGGAATGACCAATCTCCTGGCTGCTCCAGGTTTTGGGTCCCTTGCCTCTGTGTACAAGAGGTTGTCCTCCCAGTAAACTCTATGTGAGTCACTGACATCCCCATTTTGCTGCTTGACAGCTTGCTGTCTGAGACCCTCTAATGTGGGACAGGTTTGCTGTGCCATACTCAGCTCTTCCCTGGCAGGCCCCCCTCCACCCAAAAGCTTAGCTGTGTCTGCTGCCAGCTCATCTGGTGAAGGTTCTGCACAGGGAGGAAATTCTTCTTCCTCAGAAGGAGAATCATCTGTTGAGGGAGGGATAGTGGGCAGGGATTTACCCTTGCTACCCCTAGCTTTAGCGAGCACTTGGTCCATTGTTCCAGGATCCAAGTTACCCTGTCCTTTTTGCTTTTTGGCCTGAGCCCTTGTCAAAGCACAAATATGCCCAGGAATGCCCAGCATTGCTGCATGAGCCTCCAACTCCACTTCTGCCCAAGCTGATGTCTATAAATCGTTCCCTAGTAGACAGTCTACAGGTAAATCTGAGGCAACCACAACTTTCTTTGGATCAGTAACCCCTCCCCCCAGTTGATATTCACAACAGCCATGGGGTGGCTAAGAGTGTTGTTATGAGCATCTGTCACTTGGTACTGCTGGCCAAGTAGGTGTTGTTCAGGGTGCACCAGTTTCTCTATTACCATGGAAACACTGGCACCTGTGTCCCTGTAGGCCTGAACCTCAACACCATTTATTTGGGGGAAGTTGCTTGTACTTATCTATATTAAGGGGACAAGCAACCAAGGTGGCCAAATCCATGGCACCTTCAGAGACTAACACAGCCTCTGTGGTCTCCCTAACAAGACCAACCCCAACTAAATCATAAAAAGTGAGCCCAGCTACTCCCTTGGATTGGCTATTAGTAGGTTTGCTCCCACCACCACTGCTATTACTAGGGGCACTAGAATTTGCAGTAGGGGTTGTGGTAGTGGGAGGTTTGGTGTTTTTCTTTGAACAACTGGAATCAGTTGTCCAATGGCCTTTGACTTTACACAAATAACATCAAGGCTTTTTAACTTGATTATTGGAAGAGGATTTGGACCCATCACCCCCATCAGAGGATTTGTGTGGGCCTGATGAAGACTCAGTTTTACTTTTGTCCCCACCCTTGTCAGAAGACTTACCATCCTTCTTCTTGCTATCCTTGTCACCCCCTGTATGAACTTTTCTGTTCACTCTTGGTCTGACCCATTTGTCTGCCTTCTTTCCCAATTCTTGGGGAGAGGTCAGATCTGAGTCCACTAGATATTGGTGTAACAAGTCAGACACACATTTATTCAGAATATGCTCTCTCAGAATAAGATTATACAGGCTTTCATAGTCAGAAACTTTACTGCCATGTAACCACCCTTCCAAGGCCTTCACTGAACAGTCAACAAAGTCTATCCAGTCTTGTGAGGACTCTTTTCTGGTGTCTCTGAACTTAATCCTGTATTGTTCAGTGGTTAAGCCAAATCCATCCAAGAGTGCATCCTTCAAAACTGCAAAATTGTTAGCATCACTTTCTCTAACAGTAAGGAGCCTATCCCTACCCTTTTCATTGAAAGATATCCACAATATAGCAGCCCACTGCCTTTGTGGGACCCCCTGTACCATACAGGCCCTCTCAAGTGCAGCAAACCACTTGTTGATGTCACCCCCTCCTTGTAAGGGGGGACTATTTTGTGCAGATTCCTGGAATCATGCTCTCTAACAGGATTACTATCAGGAATACTGCTGCTGCCACCATGGGGTCCAAACCCCAATCTCTGCCTCTCCTTCTCCAGGTCTAGGGATTCCCTATCTTAGGCCAGCTGTTCAGTCTGGTCTCTTCCACTCTCTACTTTTTGAGTTCCCTTTCTAACATGTTGTCTTCAGGGTGAATGAGTTGGGAAGGCTTGGTCACAGAAGATAAATTGGAAATAACAGACGGAGATCTGTCCCTAACTGACTGAACCCTAATAACCTGGCCTCCAGGAATAAAGACACCTCTACTATGATGGGGACCTCCATTACTACCAGCATTTCTAGGTGGCCTGCTAGGGGGCAGATTTGGAACAGACCCCTCCCCACCTCCCTCAAGGAGATGTCCTGAGTCAGAATGGGAGCCTTCTATTAACCTCTCATTTAAAGTGCCTCCTAGGGACTCATCATTCACAATAAGCATGTTATATAGAAGCTCTTTTGTAGGTTCTTTCCTATCACTAAACCTCTATCTAAGCAGAGACTCCTTAAGCTCTTGTAATTCAAATTGTCATAGGTAGTATTGACCATTTTAAGAGCAGACTCTACACCAGACTTGATAGTAAAAGGTTAGGAGACAGTGAGAAGGAAGAAAAAGTTTCAGAACTTTTTAAGGAACAGAGAAAATCACGTTTTCTAACTTTTAGAAACTTTTTAGAAGTTTTAGAATACTTTTCAGCACTTAGTAGAAAATGTAAGAGGAGAAAAGCAAAGCTTTTTGGTTAGGTGTACATATACTGAACTTGTTTTGTATCTTATTCTCTTATGAAAAGTACACAATGACAAAGTGGTAAGTCGTTACAAGTACTTATCCCACCGCTGCCACCAAAGTAGGAGGATGGCCTGGCTTGTAGTGGGTACCAGAGCTAGTTACACCTAGTACCGGTTCCAGTTATCCCTTATTAGTGTAGAAGAGCAGCTTGGCTGATAGAAGGTAGCTATGACAAAGCAGCTTAGGCTGAACTAGGAGACATGTAAAGCTCCTACTATACCACTGGTGTCATATGCACAATATCATAAGAAAACACAATACACAGAAGTACTAAAAATAAAGGTACTTTATTTTTATTACAATATGCCAAAAGTATCTCAGTGAGTACCCTCAGTATGAGGATAAGATATATACACAAGTTATATGTGCATGAACCAAAATTATGCAGGTAATAGCAAGAAAAGTAATGCAAGCAGTGTAAAATTACAGTAGATTGCAATAGGAGCACATAGGTATAGGGGCAACAAAAACCATATACTCCAAAAGTGGATTGTGAACCACGAATGGACCCCAAACCTATGTGAGCTTGTAGAGGGTCGCCGGGACTGTAAGAAAACAGTGAGGGTTAGAAAAATAACCCACCCCAAGACCCTGAAAGGCAGGTGTAAAGTGCACCTACCAACCCCAGAGAGCACAGAAGTCGTGATAGGTGGATTCTGCAGGAAGAACAAACACTAGCAATGCAACAACAGTGGATTTCCGGACCTGACTACCTGTAAAAAAAGGGGGACCAAGTCCAATTGTCGCAACAGTTTCGAGAGTGAGCAGGAGTCCAGGAAATGCCAGCTGAGGGTGCAAGGAAGCTGCCACCTGTTGGAAGAAGCTTGGAGTTCTGCAAGAAAGAAGAGGACTAGGAACTTCCCCTTTGGAGGATGGATGTCCCACGTCATGATGAAGCTTGCAGATGTGTTCCGACGCAGAAAGACTGCAAAAAAGCCTTGCTAGCTGCAAGGGTCACTGTAGAGGTTTTTGGGTGCTGCTGTGGCCCAGGAGGGACCGGGATGTCGCCACTTGAAGGAGGAGACAGAGCAACTCAGGGAGCCCTCACAGAAGTAGGCAGCACCCGCAAAAGTACCTGAACAGGCACTTGGAAGAAGAGTGAACCGGAGTTCACGCGAAGTCACAAAAGGGAGTCCCACGACGCCGGAGGACAACTCAGAAGGTTGTGCACTGCAGGTTAGAGTGTCAGGGACCCAGGCTTGGCTGTGCATGAAGGAAATCCTGGAATAGTGCACAGGAGCCAGAGCAGCTGCAAATCACGCGGTACACAGCAATGCAGTCTAGCGTGGGGAGGCAAGGACTTACCTCCACCAAACTTGGACTGAAGAGTCACTGGACTTTGGAAATCACTTGGACAGAGTTTCTGAGTTCCAGGGACCACACTCATCGTGCTGAGAGGGGACCCAGAGGACCAGTGATGCAGTGTTTTTTTTGTGCCTGCGGTTGCAGGGGGAAGATTCCGTCGACCCATGGGAGATTTCTTGAGAGCTCCTGGTGCAGAGACGAGGCAGGCTACCTCCAGAGCATGCACCACCTGGAAACAGTCGAGAAAGCTGGCAGGATGAAGCGATACAAGGTTTCTAGTAGTCGTCTTGCTACTTTGTTGCGGTTTTGCAGGCGTCCTGAGCAGTCAGCGGTCGATCCTTTGGTAGAAGGTGAAGAAGGAGATGCAGAGGAACTCTGATGAGCTCTTGCATTCGTTATCTGGTGAGATCCCCAAAGCAGAGACCCTAAATAGCCAGAAAAGGAGGTTTGGCTACCTAGGAAGGAGGATTGGCTACCAAGAGAGGTAAGAGCCTATCAGAAGGAGCCTCTGACATCACCTGCTGGCACTGGCCACTCAGAGCAGTCCAGTGTGCCACAGACACCTCTGTTTCCAAGATGGCAGAGGTCTGGGACACACTGGAGGAGCTCTGGGCACCTCTCCTGGGAGCTGCAGGTCAGGTGAGTGGTCACTCCCCTTTCCTTTGTCCAGTTTTGCACCAGAGCAGGGCTGGGGGATCCCTGAGCCGGTGTAGACTGGCTTATGCAGAGATTGTCGCGTGGGCTCTCATTATCCTAAATGAGACTACTGGATTTCTAGGCGGCAGGATCTATAACGGTGTGGGGGACTAAGTCTGACCCACTTGTAAAGAACTATGTCACCCTAAATCCGGTTTTTGCTCCGGCTAACTAGCAGTGCCTCATTCCTCCCACGGGGAAGAAATGATTGGGCAGCCGAGCGCATGACATCTTTAGAACTTCTCAGGGAAGTCGTGGTCACTCAGATCCAAACCAACTCTCTCATTTACAATATTATCTCATATACAAATGACCAAGACAGTATAAGTTTTATATAATGCTTTAATAAAACGACTGTATTTTAGAGAATAAGGCATGAGCCGCGATAACCAGAACCATACAACACAGAAGGATTGAAATAGTTACCAAGAGAGTAAAACATAAGAATAAAACAATCATTGTATATTCTAGTTTCTATTCTCCCTCTGCTTGTTCTATTTAGAGCACAGCATGTTAAGTGCCTAGCTTGCCTATCTATATCACTGCGGAGACATTAGTCTTCATACCTGAGCAAAGGCCTGTGATCTTGGTTCAGCATCTGCAACGAGGCAGTCAGCATCTAGTTGTGGTTCCCTGGTAGGAATCTCCCTCTCGTGTGTATTGGGACAAAGAAGTTATTTTATAACCTATATGTCAGCGTGATCACAAGATGTCCCTTCGCAGAAATGCCAAGTCTAAACTCCAACCACGTCTATCGGCAATGTACCAGACTGTATCCTTGACTGAAGCACAGAGTGAATGTGTTATGAAGAACAACAGTGCTGAAGTATGCAAAACAGTGTGATATGAATAAAAAACAACACCGTAGAACTGGCTATCTGAAAATAACAGTACGTAGAAAAATAAAAGGCACGTAGTGCAAAGTGCACAAAGGCTCTAAGCTACTAGCAAACTAAATAAAATACATCCAGGGCAAAATGCACAAAGGCCTAATGCCCACAGCTAACACACAATGGATACATAAAACCAACCACACTACACCCTCCCTTTGTCGGTAGCGAGTGGTTCTAAAAATACAATAATATGCCCTGAATATAAGCAAAATTAAAATTATAGATCCATTTCGACAAGTTCAGATGACAGCAAAGTCATAAAATTGATTAATAGGCCAAATACAATGTCAATTTCAGTAGGAGATGAAAAAATCCAATTGTTCAACCGGAAGCAATAGAGAGAAGCAATTCCTCCACTTCGATGTATGATAATATCGGGAGATCTATGCCACAAAGTACCATGGAGCAGGTGTGTTCCAAAGCCCCAAAACCATTCAGGGCGGCACCCCGTGCAGGGCCAATGAAAGAGACAAACTCATCTTCCTCCAGGAAGGGAATCTCATAAACCGCCTCACGAAGCAAACGCAACCGAAGTGCACAAGTCTGGGAATGAGCCCTAATCGGGAACATCAACAGATCAAGATCGACCACCGGAGGGCACTGCAGTGAGAGACAGAGAGCCAGTGCATGTTCAAACGAGCACCAAAGGCACCGAAACACGGGTTGCACACAGTCCAAGACCGGTCTGAATGACAGAGACCAGTCACACTCCAAGTAGCCTAGGAGTGTTGCTCCAAAATGCTGCATCATGCGTTCACGACACAGCTGTGCTGATGGGAGCAGCAATAGTGGATCTCGTTGCGGCGGGACAGCCATTGCGAAAGAAGAGCAACAGTAGCAAAACTCCAGCCAATAAAGCCAAAGTAATTGGGAAACCCCCAAAAACGCTTCCGAAAATTGAATGTATAGCCGAAGGTATCAAACCGAATATAGAAGAGAAGGCGTGAGTAAACCCAACACCAACGGCCTGGAAAAAATGTGCAATACCAGTAGCACTGGATGCATTAAATATACGTCCCACAAGTTCACCAAAGTGACTCGGAAAATTAGTATTTAAAAGGGACTGTATTTCTGCCGATGACCTTGCCACCTGAAGTGCGTAGGTCTCGCTAGCAGATGTAAGGGCCACATGCTTTTGGAACAATAAAGCTTTCAGTTGGCTCAACTTGTCGAAATTAACCTTGGAAGTAGCAATATGAGGCCAGATGTCCGCTACCTCCCTAATTTGAGTGGGGGGATACAACACATTCCCGCAGCACGTAACGGCCTTGCTGACAACGACAACGTAAGCTATTCCGGCACGCATGCCACAGCAGCGCTCGCTGTTGAGAACAATGTAACTGCCGTTAGACAGCACCTGGAAAGTGTTTTTAATTACTGGGACTGGAACTCCCTTCAGATAACAAGCTAAGTTAGCAATCGAAGCATTACAAGCTCCGTGCAAGGACAGCTGTTTACAAACCATGGAATGCCGGACCCAAACATTAGAGCCAGACCAAACGTTGGGCGCCATGTCGCGTGGGCTCTCATTATCCTAAATGAGACTACTGGATTTCTAGGCGGCAGGATCTATAACGGTGTGGGGGACTAAGTCTGACCCACTTGTAAAGAACTATGTCACCCTAAATCCGGTTTTTGCTCCAGCTAACTAGCAGTGCCTCATTCCTCCCACGGGGAAGAAATGATTGGGCAGCCGAGCGCATGACATCTTTATAACTTCTCAGGGAAGTCGTGGTCACTCAGATCCAAACCAACTCTCTCATTTACAATATGATCTCATATACAAATGACCAAGTCAGTATAAGTTTTATATAATGCTTTAATAAAACGACTGTATTTTCGAGAATAAGGCATGAGCCGCGATAACCAGAACCATACAACACAGTAGGATTGAAATAGTTACCAAGAGAGTAAAACATAAGAATAAAGCAATCATTGTATATTCTAGTTTCTATTCTCCTTCTGCTTGTTCTATTTAGAGCACAGCATGTTAAGTGCCTAGCTTGCCTATCTATATCTAAAATAAAAGGCACGTAGTGCAAAGTGCAGAAAGGCTCTAAGCTACTAGCAAACAAAATAAAATACATCCAGGGCAAAATGCACAAAGGCCTAATGCCCAAAGCTAACGCACAATGGATACATAAAACCAACCACACTACAAGATGAGCACCATCTGTGCCCATCAAAGCATTTCCAGAAGCTGGGGGAGGCTACTCCTCCCCAGCCCTCACACCTATTTCTCTCAGAGGAAGTCCTTTGTTCTGCCTTCCTGGGCCAGGGCTGCCTGGACCCCAGGAGGGCAAACACCTGTGTGAGGGGTTGGCAGCAGCTGCTGTGGAGACCCCGGAAAGGCAGTTTGGCAGTACCCGGGTTCTGTGCTAGAGACCCGGGGGATCTTGGAATTGTCCCCCAATGCCAGAATGGCATTGGGGTGACAATTCCATGATCTTAGACATGTTGCATGCCTATGTTCGGAGTTACCATTGTGACGCTGTACATAGTTAGTGACTTACAATGTGGGGGCACCTTGGCTAGTGCCAGGGTGCCCACACACTAAATAACTTTGCACCCAACCTTCACCAGGTGAAGGTTAGACATATAGGTGACTTATAAGTTACTTAAGTGCAGTGGTAAATGGCTGTGAAATAATGTGGACGTTATTTCACTCAGGCTGCACTGCCAGGCCTGTGTAAGAATTGTCAGAGCTCCCTATGGGTGGCAAAAGAAATGCTGCAGCCCATAGGGATCTCCTGGAACCCCAAAACCCTAGGTACCTCAGTACCATATACTAGGGAATTATAAGGGTGTTCCAGTATGCCCATGTGAATTGGTGAAATTGGTCACTAGGCTGTTAGTGACAATTTAGAAAGAAGAGAGAGCATAACCACTGAGGTTCTGGTTAGCAGAGCCTCAGTGAGACAGTTAGTCATCACACAGGGAACACATACAGGGCACACTTATGAGCACTGGGGCCCTGGCTGGCAGGGTCCCAGTGACACATACACTAAAACAACATATATACAGTGAAATATGTGGGTAACATGCCAGGTAAGATGGTACTTTCCTACAGCTAGCAAGGCTTGTTTGCGGTATTTCTGCCTGGAAACACTTCTGCATCCTTCAGCACGCCATGGGACATCTTCCCTCCAAAGGAGAAGTTCCTGGCCCCTTTCGTTGTTGCAGAATCTTTGGCTTCTTCCACCCGGAGGCAACCCTTTTGCACCTTCATCCCTATTTATCACTCACAAAGTGCGGGGAATTTGCCCTGAACAATGTGGGGGCACCTTGGCTAGTGCCAGGGTGCCCACACACTAAATAACTTTGCACCCAACCTTCACCAGGTGAAGGTTAGACATATAGGTGACTTATAAGTTACTTAAGTGCAGTGGTAAATAGCTGTAAAATAACGTGGACGTTATTTCACTCAGGCTGCAGTGGCAGGCCTGTGTAAGAATTGTCAGAGCTCCCTATGGGTGGCAAAAGAAATGCTGCAGCCCATAGGGATTTCCTGGAATCCCAATACCCTGGGTACCTCAGTACCATATACTAGGGAATTATATGGGTGTACCAGTATGCCAATGTGAATTGGTAAATTTAGTCACTAGCCTGTTAGTGACAAATTTAGAAAGCACAGAGAGCATAACCAGTCAGGCTCTGGTTAGCAGAGCCTCAGTGAGACAGTTAGGCATCACACGGGGAACACATACATGGCACATACTTATGAGCACTGGGGCCCTGCCTGGCAGGGTCCCAGTGACACATAGACTAAAACAACATATATACAGTGAAATATGGGGGTAACATGCCAGCAAGCCGGTACTTTCCTACACCCTCTCCCTTAGGAAATAGGTGTTGCATGGCTTTAAAGCGGTAGCCACCCCAAGCCACTTGTATGTTTGAAGGGAACATATTGTGACCGCCTTGCATACACCATTCTATGCCATTTCAGGGACTCCCAGTCCCTGCTCTGGCCCGAAACTGGACAATGGAAAAGGGAGTGACCACTCCCCTGTCCATCACCACCACAGGTATGGTCCCCAGAGCACCTCCAGAGGGTCCCTGGATTCCGCCATCTTGATTCAAAGGTGGGCAGGGGCCTCTGAGAGCATATGAGCTGGTAGGTAAGGCAGGTGACATCAGAGCCCCCTCCTGATAGGTGGTCACCATGGCTAGGTAACCAACCTCCCTTTCAGGGCTAGTTAGGGTCTTCCTCTGGGGTGGGTCCTCAGATTTGGTTTGCAAGATTCTAGCAGGTCTCCTCGGCAACCTCCACTTTGACTTCTAGCCAGGAGCCAGGAGAACTGCAACTGGGCCCTTTAGGAACCGAGAATCTGCATCCACAACAAAGTCTCTGCTTGCAAAATTGTTTCCACAGCTCTTTCCAGTTCCTGCAACATTTCCCTGCTGTGCATCCTCTGAGGGTGGCAAGTCTTTAGTCTGCATAAGAAGGAAGAAGGAATCTCCTTTAGAGTGAAGGAGTCACTCCACTGCATCTGCAGGCACCAACCTCAACAATGATCGGATGCCTGGATCCCCTCTCATCCTGAGCTGTGTGGATCTTGCATCACAGGTGGTGGTCCAAAAAGGCCTCTTGGTCTTCTCTGTCAGCTGTCCAACTTTGTTGGAGGTAAGCCCTTGCCTTCCCATGTAGGACAGTACCCCATGCACCACGTCTCTAGCAGCTAACAAGGCTCGTTGGCTTCTCTTCCAAAGGATCTTCAGGATCTGTGTAGCCCCAGCCCACAGCACTCCTTCCTGCGACATACAGCCCTCTGCATTCTTCTCCTGTGGGGTTGAACTCTGCTCAATTTGTGCTGTGTGGGCTCCTTCGCGATGCCTGGTTTCTCCTCCAGTTGGTCTCTTGTAGGGGCTGCCTTTTCTTGGACTCTCTGCCTTCCTGAGGGACCCACCAGGACATCACCCATGGGTTGAGTCCACCTGGACCTTGCTGGTCCCCAGCAGCTCCACTTTTGCTTCTCCGCAACCTCTGCTTTTGCCAAGGCTTGTTGGTGCCTTTTCTACGCTACTGAACAACTGCAATCATCCTTCTGGCGTGGGACGTAATCTGCATCCATTTAACGCCTGCTCTGACCAGGCATTAAAAGTACCGAAAAAAATGGTGCAAGAAAATCTCTTAGAGTTTTTTCGGCACCACTGAGTAAATATGGCAAGGGGAGAAGGCCACTTTAGCGCTACCTCAGCTTAAAAAAAATCACACTATGGTGGTGATAAGGTGGCGCTAGGGGCACTTAAATATGCCCCTTAGTGTGGGATGAATGTTTCAATTGTCCCTAGTACCTAGAAGATACAAAACGAAAAAGTATACTTGTTATGTATGCAGTAATAGGCGTTACCATTTAAGTCAATAAATATAGGGCATTCATAATGAGACTTCAGTATTCATCACATAAACCACTTAGGGCTGACGCCAAAAGTCTTGACCTCAAGTGCTTTCTTCAGTTTCTCTGGGGCAGATTTATCACCTCTCTCATGTGCATATAACTACTGCATTGCTTTAATTAAACAATGCAGAATTAACTCTTTTTGCAGCCAAGCAGGTAAGAACATTGAATTCATGCTAGCCCCTTGAAAAAAAATCCATTCTTAAGGACATTCAACCCTGAACTAAAAACTATTTTCAAGACCATGGTGCACCTGATTGCACATTCAGATTTTGTTCTGTATGCTGTGTGCTGAGTGTCATGAGATGGCCCTGCAGCTGGAAAACATCAGATGATGGAAAGATAGATTCAAAACACATTCTGTAGCACAGTACTAAGCAGGAACCTATATGCAGCACCCATGAGCTGCGTGTGCTGCTCTGAACACTTGTATCACATAAATAGAAAAAATGCTGACATTTGAGGCCTGAATCTGACTCATGTAAAATTCTAATACTACCTAATCACTACTGATCCATGAGCTGACAAAACCTTTTCAACCCCCTAATAAATGAGACACCCATAAACCCTTTACAAAACACTTAAAATCACACATCACGCACCCCTGAACCCTCCCCTGGAATATTTACATTTTATTTATTAAAAACATACTTACATGCAAAGTTAATGAACATAATGTAAACTAGAAAAACTTTTCTGCAATGTACAACAGCAACAACCTTGATATCAGGCTATCTTAGTTACTTACTTGTGTTTTATAAGCAATGATGTCAGGCCCTCACCAGCCCCCTCAATCAATCAAAGAGACTTATGGAGCGCGCTACTCACCCGTGAGGGTCTCAAGGCGCGGGGGGAGGAAGAGGGGGTAGGAGGGGAGGGGCAATCACTGTTTGAAAAGCCCGGCCTTAAGGTTCTTCCTGAAGAGCAGGAGGCCTTGGGTCTTGGGGAGGTGGGTTGGGAGGGAGTTCCAGGCCCTGGGGGCTAGGTAGGAGAAAGATCTGCCTCCGGTGGTGGTGTGTTTGATGCTAGGGACCGTGGTGAGAAAGAGGTCGGCGGAGCAGAGGTGGCGTGTCGAAGGCCACTTTTTCGTTTAGGTAGGTTGGGCCGGTGTTGTGGAGCGATTTATGTGCGTGGATGAGGATTTTAAAGGTGATCCTTTTGTCTATGGGGAGCCAGTGGAGGGATTTGTGGTGTGGTGAGATGTGTTCATGTCGGGGGAGGTCAAGGATGAGTCGTGCTGCTTCTGGACTTGCTGTAGTTTGCACTTGAGTTTTTGTGTTGTGCCGGCGTAGAGGGCGTTGCCGTAGTCTAGCCTGCTGCTGATGAGTGCGTGGGTGACTGTCTTTCTGGTCTCTGTGGGGATCCACTTGAATGTTTTTTTCAGTGTGCGGAGTGTGTTGAAACATGAGGAGGTGAGGGCGTTGATTTGTTGGGTCATCGAGAGGGAGGAGTCCAGGATGATGCCGAGGTTGCGTGCGTGGTTTGCGGGGGTGGGTGCGGGGCCTAGCGTGGTGGGCCACCACGAGGGGTCCCAGGTGTTTTTGTGTGGGCCAAAGATGATTATTTCGGTTTTGTTGGAGTTGAGTTTAAGGTGGTTGGCTGTCATCCAGGCAGCGGTGTCAAGGAGTGCAGTGTGTAGGTTGGATTTGGCGGTGTTGTGGTTGCGGGTGAGGGAGAAGATGAGTTGTGTGTCATCAGCAAAAGAGAGGATGGTGATGCTGTGGGGTCTGAGGATGTTGGCAAGAGGGGTCATGTAGATGTTAAAGATTGTGGGGCTGATGGAGGAGCCTTGTAGGACTCCGCAGGTGATTTTGGTGGCGGGTGATTGGAAGGGTGGGAGACAGACTTTTTGGGTTCTGTCTGTGAGGAAGGAGGTGAGCCAGTCCAGGGCTTTGTGTCTGATCCCGGCGTCGTAAAGGCGTGTGCGGAGTGTGTGGTGGCAGACATTGTCAAAGGCTGCGGAGAGGTCCAGGAGTATGAGTGCTATGGTCTCGCCCATGTCGAACCTGGATCTGATTTCGTTGGTGCAGGCGATGAGCGCGGTTTCTGTGCTGTGGTTCCTGTGGAACCCAGATTGGGAGGGGTTGAGTGTGTGGTTTGTCTCGAGGAAGTGGGATAGGCGGGAGTTGACAATTTTTTATGTGACCTTGGCTGGGAATGTGAGGAGGGAGATGGGGCGGGTAATTGGAGAGGTCATCCGGGTCGGCTTTGGTTTTTTTTAGGAGCGCAGTGACTTCCGTGTGTTTCCAGAGGTCTGGGAAGGTGGCGGTTTCGAATGAGCTGTTGATAATGGCTCCAAGTATGGGGGCGATGGCGGGGCTGGCCCTGTTGTATATTCGGTGGGGGCATGGGTCGGAGGGGGAGCCAGAGTGAATGGAGTTCATAGTGTTTTCAGTTTCTTCGTTGGTGGTAGGGGCCCAGGTGGTGAGTAGGTTGGGGGGGTGCGGTGGGTTAGGGTTGGGTAGATGGAGGGTGCATGTGGGGGGGGTGTGAGGTGTGAAGCTGTTGTGTATGTCCAGGATTTTGCGATGGAAGTGATTTGAGAGGGAGTTGCAGAGGGTTTGTGTGTGCGTGGGGTCTCGGTTGCTGGCTTTGGGTTTGGAGAGCTCTTTGATGATGGTAAAGATGTGAGTTGTTGTCAATGTGTTCTTTGAAGTGTGCTCTTTTGGTGGTGCGGATGAGTTGGTGGTGGATGCGTGTGGTGGCTTTGAGGGTGGAGAAGTTAGTGGTGGAGGGTTCTTGTCTCCAAGATTTTTCTGCTTTGCGACATTTGCGTTTGGACTCGTGGAGTTAAGTGGTGAACCATGGTGCGTTCTTGATATTGCGGGTGGGGATGTTTTTTCTGAGGGGCGCGAGAGCGCCGGCACAGGTGGTGATCCATTTGTTGAGGTTGTGTGTGGCGGGGTTGGGGTCGGAGTTGTTGGCGGGGGGGTTTGTGTCAGTTGGGAGTTCAGGAGCTTGTGGGGATCTTGTCCCACATGCGGTAGGGGGTGGTGTGTTGGTGGTGGTGTGTGGGTGGTTTGTTGTAGGAGAAGTGGACGCAATGGTGATCCGTCCATTGGATTTTGGTGGTGTGGGTGTAGGTAACGTGTTGGCTTGAGGTGAAAATTGCGTCGAGTGTGTGTCCGGCCGAGTGGGTGGGGGCACTGACCAGTTGTTTGAGTCCCAGGTTGGTGAGGTTGTCCAGGAGGGAGGAGGAGTTGTGGTCGTGAGTGTTTTCCAGGTGGAAGTTGAAGTCGCCGAGGAGTATGTAGTCCGTGGAGGTGAGAGCGTGAGTGCTGATGGTGTCAGCGATGGTGTCACAGAATGGGGGGCGTGGTCCTGGGGTTCTTTAAATGAGTGTGCCTCTGAGGGTGGTGGTGTTGTTGATGTGGATGAGGAAGTGCATGTGTTCTGCGTCGTTGAGGGTGTCGAGGATGTTGGTGGTGACCTTGATGGTGTCTCTGTGAAGGATGGCAATGCCGCCTCCTGGTTTGTTGAGGCTGTCTTTGCGTTGGAGTTTGTCGCCCTCCCGGGTGGCTATGGCTATGTCTGGCTCGGATGTGAGGTTTGTCCACGTTTCAGTGATGAAGACAATGTCAGGTGAGTGTGATGTGATGAGGTCCTAGAGTTCTATGGCATGTTTGTGTAGGGACTGTGTGTTAAGTAGTAGGCAGCTGAGATGGTTGCGGGTGGTGTGGTTGTTGTGATGTGTGATAGTGTTTGCGGGGATGTTTGTGGTGTTGCTGGGGGTAGGGGTAGTAATGGCGTGGGGCTTGTGTGGGTTGTGGGGTTTGTTGGTGGGTGCGGAAGTTGTCTGGAGGATGTTGTGTTTGGTGTTGGTGTGAGGTGCATGGGGGGTGAAGCAGGAGAATAGGCAGTTGCGGCAGGAGAAGGGGCCTTGTGTGTGTGAGGGGGTGGTTTGAAAGCAGTTGGGGCGGGCTCCGGGGTTGAGGGAGAGGAGCGAGTGGGGGTGGTAGTGGAGTCTGGGGGGGATTTGGCTGGTAGGGCCACGGGGACTGGCGCTGGGCGCGGTCCAGGCGTGGACGGGCGCAGACGGGCTTGCCTCTGACGCGCTTCCGGCGCACCAGCGGCGCGACCACCATTAAGAGGGAGAGGTGGGAGGGAGGGGCAGCTGGGACGCAGCGGCGGGGAGTAAACAGAGCCGGGGGAGCGCACAAGGTTCGAGATGGCTGTAAGACGGAAAAAACTGTGGGAAAAAAGGCAAAACTACGAGAAACAGACAATGCACAGAACGGCAGAGCACAGCGGAAAAGAGAAGGTAAAGAGATCAGGTCAAAAGAAGTAGGAAGGCACGATAACAGACAGGCAATGCACAGAACGGCAGAGAGCAGCGGAAAAGAGAAGGTAAAGAGATCAGGTCAAAAGAAGTAGGAAGGCACGATAACAGACAGGCAATGCACAGAACGGCAGAGAGCAGCGAAAAAGAGAAGGTAAAGCGATCAGGTCAAAAGAAGTATGAAGGCACAATAACAGACAGGCAATGCACAGAACGGCAGAGAGCAGCGGAAAAAAGAAGGTAAAGAGATCAGGTCAAAAGAAATAGGAAGGCACAAATAACACAATGCACAGGGTAGCAACACTTACTAGCGTCGATTGACACCATGGAAAAGGAGGGGGGCTTTGAACATGCGATCGGTCGCGTAGGCGGGGGTGGGGAGAGGCGGCGCAGCAAGGTGGTGCTGTTGGCGCAGGGGAGCGAGCTCCGGCCAGAAGGTCAGGGGTCTCTCCACGCTGCAGTGAGTGCCTCCTTCCAGCACACTGCTGCTTAGGCTGTCCCTGCCCTGTGTGGGTCAGTAGTAGGCAGCCTGCCCTATTCGTCCGCTTCCACTCTTTCATTTAGTTTTATTTTAATTTAATTTCCCCTGCCATTCCTTGATTGTTTCCTGCCAGCCCCTGGTAGTTTCCACACCATTTTGTTCTTGTATTTCCCACCACCCACTTTGGACCACCCACTCCCACCATCCGCCTTCCCAGCCCTCCTTCAAGGACTACTTAACAGAGGCCGCAGCATGGCTCCATTGAGCAGGCTTTCACCAGCTCCCCCCTCGCTACAGTCAGGGCCTCCTTTGACACACTGCGTCTAGGGCTGTACCTGTCCTTTGCAGGTGCCAGGATACTTCAATTCGATTTCCTCAGAAGCAGAAGATAACTCCTCAGTCCCGACCCGAGCTACTCACAACGAATATTAATCCTTTGTGCTGAGTACCCCGGAGGGGGAAAGGGGAATGGGATGGTAGAGAGACTGCCACAGAGATGATGAACGCTGCCACAGAGATGATGAACGCCAGTACTCAGTCTGCCTCTTCACATCTAAGATTGGATACAACACCTGCAAGAGTCACAGTCACAATTACTAGGGACACACAACATCAGTTTTTCACTTTCTACTCTCAACACTTAATTCTCTTTAATTCTATTATTTCTTCACTCACCCTGAGTTCTCTGTAGACTTGCTTCTCTCTATAAATGATAGCTCTTCTTAAAAAATGCTTATTACTGATTCTGGAAGAACTTCTCAACCTTTGTTAGAGATTGGTTTTATGTTGCTTTATATATATATAGTTGGTGATAATGTGTTCTTCAAATCAGCTGATGTTATTTAATTTCTCCTGTCTTATTGTGACTTCTGTCAATACTTGTATTTGTAAATGCTTGTTTATTAAAGTTTGTTTCTCCTTTCTTACTTCGACATTTCTTGATAACTTGTATTTGTAAATGCTTGTTTATTTAAGTTTGTTTCTCTTTTAAACTTGGCCTTTGTTTATAACCTTGACATTTGTAGATACTTGCTCTTTTAAAGTTTGTTTTTTTCTTTGACTTTAATATCTTAAACAAGAACCTTGTAAACATAAGGTTAATTCACACATTAACTCTGTAGCCTTGCCGACTTCCACGGGAACGGTCTACTATCAAACTCTTCGAATAAACCTTGACAATATTTATCTGTTTTCTGTAATATAATCTTCAAATGTAATTTTACCTCACAGGAGTTTCTGTTCTGAAGCGCGCTCTCTCTCCACAC
Organism: Pleurodeles waltl; assembly: GCF_031143425.1. Taxonomy (NCBI): domain Eukaryota; kingdom Metazoa; phylum Chordata; class Amphibia; order Caudata; family Salamandridae; genus Pleurodeles; species Pleurodeles waltl. The sequence goes on from NC_090441.1 coordinate 223,580,354, forward strand.
AGCTGATTCCTGTCAGACCTCAGTTGAAGTGCAAGGCTTCCAGCTGGAGAGCTCGTAATCTAGCAACCAACCGATTGCAAGACTAGAACTGTAACTAACCTTCAGGACTCACAGCGGCCATCTTGGATCTTCTCTTCTTGATTCTTCCTTTGAAATAAGTGCAAGATTACTCTGCAAACCTTCTTCCAGTTTGGGCTTTGCTGTCTCCACTGAGGATATCTCTTTGCTTTTCTCATGCACTTCTTTGATTTGACTTGGCAAGTTTGTGTGCTCATGACAGTACTCCCCCTCAAGGAACAGTTCTCCAATTTAGGTTTGCTTGGGTAGGTTCTATGAAAGTTTCTCACTAATCTTGAAGCATGTACATACTCGTGCGGCTCCCAGGATCGTTCCTCTGGACCATAACCTTTCCAATCAATTAGATAATAAAGCTGGCCATTACGGATTTTGGAATCTACGATTTGATTGACCTCATACTCTTCTGCAGAGCTAATCTGGATAGGAATTGGAGGGGAGTTTTGACGTAAATTTGGAGGACTGTTCTTTAACAAGGAGACATGGAAAACAGGATGTATCTTTAGATGAGCTGGCAACTGCAATTTAACTGCCACTGGATTGGTCATCTTGTCAACTTTGAATGGGCCTATAAATCGTGGCTGAAATTTGCAATTTCCTTTGAGACGTAAATGACGAGTGGATAACCAAACTTTGGGGGTGATTCTGAGTCTGGCGGGCGGCGGAGGCCGCCCGCCAGACTTCCCCCACCAAAATACCGTTCCGCGGTCGAAAGACCGCTGAGGGTATTTTGGGATTTGCCCTGGGCTGGCGGGCGACCGCCAAAAGGCCGCCCGCCAGCCCAGGGCAAATCATCCTTCCCACGAGGACGCCGGCTCAGAATTGAGCCGGCGGAGTGGGAAGGTGCGACGGGTGCAGTGGCACCCGTCGCGTATTTCAGTGTCTGCAAAGCAGACACTGAAATACAAAGTGGGGACCTCTTACGGGGGCCCCTGCAGTGCCCATGCCATGGGCACTGCAGGGTCCCCCAGGGGCCCCGCGGCACCCCCTACCGCCATCCTGTTCCGGATGGCGGTAGGAGGTGTCTGAATCCCCATGGCGGCGGAGCGCGCTCCGCCGCCATGGAGGATTCAAATGGGCAGCGGAAAACCGGCGGGAGACCGCCGGTTTTCCGCATCTGACCGCGGCCGAACCGCCGCGGTCAGAATGCCCTGCGGGGCACCGCCAGCCTGTTGGCGGTGCCCCTGTCATTTTAGGCCTGGCGGTCTTGGACCGCCAGGGTTAGAATGACCCCCTTTGCCTCTTTTCGAATAAATGGGACTCTCTCTTCTTTTTCTATCAGCCTGAGTCTTATATGAGTCTTTTGCTTGAATGATGTTTTTTCTAGCCCTAACTAACGTGGTCTGCAAATCCCTCACCATCTCTCCTACTGCAGGCACTGAATCATCTTCTTTACCCAACATTACATTAGGATGTCTACCATGGATCAGATGAAAGGGGGTGAACCCAGTGGTGGAATGAACAGCAAATTCAGCTGCCCACATCAACTCGGGCCATTCCTTCTCTTTATCGAATAAATTGAGTCTTAAATACTGTTCTAACTCTTGATTCACTCTCTCTGTTTGCCCATCGGTTTCAGGATGGAAACTGGTAGAGTAACGAGAATCAATTCCTAATCTTTTACTAAAGGCCTTCCAAAAGCGAGAAACAAATTGGGACCCCCTGTCTGAAACTAGAATTTTTGGGATACCATGGGCGCGTACTATGTTTTGTGTAAACAACTGTGCAACCTGTGGGGCTCGAGGGATTTCTTTCAAAGGAATGAAATGCGCCATTTTAGTGAAAGTGTCTACAAAAACTAGGATAGTGTTAAAACCTTGGCTACTAGGGAGGTCCACTATAAGATCCATAGTAACAGTATGCCAGGCATGGGGTGCAGTGGGCAAAGGTCTTAACAGACCTTGTGAAGCTGTTCTATTTGATTTCCCTCTTTGACATTTGTCACAAGTTGACACATAGGCCCTCATTCTGACCTTGGCGGTCGGCGGAGAGGCGGCGGTCGGACCGCGAACAGACCGGCGGTATTAAAAATGGCATTCTGACCGCGGCGGTCACCGCCGCGACCGACCGCCACTTCCCCACTCCGACAGCCACGGCGGTCATGACCGACGGGCTGGAGTCTGCGCACTCCGGTCCGGCGGTCGACCCAAGACCGCCAACGCTATCATGACCCTGCTTACCGCCGCGGTTTCTTGCGTTCGGGAACCGCCATGCGAACCATGGCGGTAGGCACTATCGGGGCCAGGGAATTCCTTCCCTGGCACTGATAGGGGTCTCCCCCACCCCCCACTGCCCCCCCGAGTCCTCCCCCCACACCCTCCACCCCCCTGCCACCCCCCAGAGGTGGTACGAACCCCCTCCCCACCCCCACCCCGACATGCACATACATGCACCCCGACATGCACACACCCCCAACATGCACATATACACACCCCCTACACACACACATACACAACGGGGACACATACCCGCACACATACATGCCGACATGCGCACCCGCCGAACTACACACATTGCCCATAGGCACAGCAGCACTCCCCGCCCGCATGCACGCACTCACACACCCCCTCTACACACTCCCACGCACACCCCCATGCACGCACACATCACACAACACCCCCCCACCCCCTCCCCTCACGGACGATCAACTTACCTTGTGCGTTGGTCCTCCGGGAGGCGACGGGAGCCATAGGGACGTGACCGCCAACAGAAGACCGCCAACAGAAGACCGCCACACAGAAATGTGGGTCGTAATTCTGGGGGCGGTGTTCTGCTGGCGTGGCGGTGGAGGTTGACCAGTCTCCACTTTCCCGCCGACCGCCAGTGTGGCTGCTGGCGGTATTCCGGCGGAACGCTCTCAGCGGTCGGAATACACGCAGCGGCATACCGCCGCGGTCGGCGGTCTTTACCGCGGCGGTAACTCTGCGGTCTTGCGAAAAGACCGCCAAGGTCAGAATGAGGGCCATATTGTCTTATCTGAGTTTTCATTTTTGGCCACCAAAATTCTCGTTGTATTAGATTTTAAGTCTTTTGAATTCCTTTGTGTCCAGCCAATTGATCATCATGATGAGCCAGAAGAATTGTTTCTTGCAGCTCCACAGTCGGAACATACAGTGCACCTTTAAAGTATGGCAAACCTTTTTTGATTTCTCTTCCTTGGCCTTCTTTGGACCACTTCAGCATTCCTTCGAATGTTAAGTTTTCTTGAATTTCTTTGGTTACATTTTCATACAATATGGCAGATATGAACTTCTCTTGTGGAATAATCAATTCTTTTTCTGGAGGCTCTTTAACTGCACCGGTATCAATTCGAGAAAGAGCATCTACCTTCCCATTTACTTTTCCTGGTCTGAAAGTGATAACAAAATCAAACTCTGCAAAATATAGGGACCAACGCAGTTGTCTAGCTGTTAGAGTTCGAGCTGATTTTAAAAACTGTAATTTTCGGTGGTCTGTGTAAACGGTCACTTTATGCTTAGCTCCCAAAATGTAATGCCTCCACTCACGAAAGGTTTCTTTGACTGCCAATAGCTCCTTATCCGCAATTGAATAATTTATCTCTGGTGGTGTTAATTTTCGAGAGAAATAGGCCACTGGATGTAATTGACCTGTATCTTCATGACGCTGGGAAAGGATACCTCCTATGGCAACATCTGAAGCATCTGCCTCCACATAATATGGCTCATCTGGATTGGGGTAGAGCAAGATTGGAGCTGAGACGAAGGAATTCTTCAAAAAATTAAAAGCATTTTCAGCTTCTTTTGTCCACTCAAACTTCACTCCTTTCTTCAACAATCGAGTAATGGGTGTAACTGTTTGAGAAAAATTGGATATGAATCTTCGATAAAAATTAGCGAACCCCAAGAAACTCTGGATCTTTTTGACATTGCAAGGAGAAGGCCAATGTTGCACTGTCTTTATCTTGGCAGGATCCATACTAACTTCTTCTCGTGACAAAATGAATCCTAAGGACTCAACTCGTTCCACATGAAATGCACACTTCTCCAATTTTACATAGAGATGGTTTTCTTGCAACCTTGTGAGGATGGATCGAACATGGGAAATGTGCTCCTGTAGATTGTCGGAAAAGATTAAAATGTCATCTATATAAACCATGGCAATCCGGTCGAGGAATTCTCGTAATATATCATTAACGAAATGCTGGAAGGCAGCGGGAGCATTGCATAACCCATAAGGCATCACTTGATATTCAAATAATCCGTATCGAGTCCGAAAAGCGGTTTTCCATTCATCCCCTGAAGCCACTCGAATCAAATGATATGCTCCACGCAGGTCCAATTTGGTGTAGATTCTAGTATTCTTTACTTGATCTAATAAAATTGACACTAAAGGCAGTGGGTATCGATTCTTGATGGTAACCTGATTGAGGGCTCGATAATCAATGCAGGTTCAAAGACTCCCATCCTTCTTTGGTATGAAAAATAGTGGGGATGACACTGGAGATTCAGAAGGACGAACAAAACCATTAGCAAGATATTGATCCAAATACTCCTTTAAATGTTGATTCTCTGCTTCGGTCAATGCGTATATTCTGCTACATGGCAATATCGCACCTGGCTCCAGTTCAATTTTGCAGTCGTAGGGTCGATGTGGTGGCAATTTCTCAGCCTCCTTTTCATCAAAAACGGCGACTAAATCCTCATATTCTTTTGTGATTTCTGCTGTCTTTAGTGCATAGATTATTGAAGAGTGTGATGATAAACAGGCCGCTTAGGACTTGGTGGACACTTCCACTCCATCATGAAAGCAATTCTCTTTGCAGTAAGAGGAATTCATTTTGATCGTTCTTTTGCTCCAATCAATTTGTGGATTATGTTCTGTAAGCCAGGGCAGACCCAAAATGAGTTGAAATTGTGGAGCATCTATCAAATTAAAGATTATCTTCTCCTGATGTCCACCAAAACCTTGCATCTGAATTGGTTCGGTCTCATGGGAAATGGGTCCTGAAGAAAGATTGGTTCCATCCTTACTACTTCCAAAGTAGATTTCTTGATAAATCGAATACCCATTTTACGAGCTTATTTGATATCACAGAAGTTGCCCGTAGCTCCAGAGTCTATCATAACTGAGATCCCTTGAATTTCCTTCTCTAGGGTCTTAACTGATACTGTTTGTACCAAATGTGGCGCTGCGGTTTGTAAGGTATTCGCCACTCGTTGATCTAAAGGAGTTGTCTTGGGTTCTGCTTTCATCAGGGCAACTCCCTCTACTGATGAAGCTGGCCTTTTCCCGACTGAAGAGCTTTGGGTTTCTTGGGACAGTTTTTAACAAAATGCCCAGATGCACCGCAATATAAACATAGTTGATTCACTCTTCTTTTCTCTTTTTCTTCCTTAGATAAAGGACCTCGGATGGAACCAATTTGCATTGGTTGTTCTATCGTTATCCCTTCTCCGGCTCTCGTATGATAATTTCTTACACGATCAATTCTCAGGGGAAACGGTCGATACTCTCTTCTCTTTTCTGCTCTTCGTTCAGTTGACCGGTGGTCAATCTGTAACACAAGATCAATTAACTCCGAAATTTCGGTGGGTCTATTTGGAGCTTGTGCTAAGGCATCTTTCAATTCATCTCTCAGTCCACGATAAAATATGGCGCCTCTTTTTGACTCCGGCCAGGCAGTCTCTACAATGAGTTTATTGAAATGAGCCAGATAGGCTACTAGATCTTTATTACCTTGCCTGATTTCCAGTAGTTCATTGTAAGTGGCTTCAGCTGCAGTTCGCCGATCAAATATTCTTAAGAACTCTTCCTTGAAATTTTGGAAATTATATAAAACAGGATCATTTCTGGAAATTATTGGCATGGACCATGCGGCCGCATCTCCTGTCAGATAAGACAATATAAATGCCACTTTGGACTGGTCTTCGGAAAAAATGACTGGTCTACATAAAAAATGCAATGAGCATTGGGTCAGAAAAATCTGCGCCTTATTTGGATCCCCACCGAAGCGCTCGGGTTGAGCCAAAGGAATAATAGGGGAAACCGCATGAATTACTTGAGTGGATATACCTGCAGACTGTGAAGGGCTAGGGATTTGTGAAAACACAGATTCATTTGATTTAGCGGTGTTCCCTAACTCATTTATTCGCTGTTTTATTTGGACTGTTTCTTCTATGGTGTTATTTAATTGTTTCTGTAACCCTTCCAAAACGGTGGCTAATGCTTTTATATCAATTCCTTCTGCCATTCTGCTCAGGAGGAAATCTGTTTTTTCCCTAAAATTAGGGTGATGGCACTTCAATCTGTCAGGATACTTCAATTCGATTTCCTCAGAAGCAGAAGATAACTCCTCAGTCCCGACCCAAGCTACTCGCAACGAATATTAATCCTTTGTGCTGAGTACCCCCGGAAGGGGAAAGGGGAATGGGATGGTAGAGAGACTGCCACAGAGATGATGAACGCCAGTACTCAGTCTGCCTCTTCACATCTAAGATTGGATACAGCACCTGCAAGAGTCACAGTCGCAATTACTAGGGACATACAACATCAGTTTTTCACTTTCTACTCTCAACACTTAATTCTCTTTAATTCTATTATTTCTTCACTCACCCTGAGTTCTCTGTAGCCTTGCTTCCCTCTATAAATGATAGCTCTTCTTAAAAAATGCTTATTACTGATTCTGGAAGAACTTCTCAACCTTTGTTAGAGATTGGTTTTATGTTGCTATATATATATAGATATATATATATAGTTGGTGATAATGCGTTTTTCAAATCAGCTGATGTTATTTAATTTCTTCTGTCTTATTGTGACTTCTGTCAATACTTGTATTTGTAAATGCTTGTTTATTAAAGTTTGTTTCTCCTTTCTTACTTCGACATTTCTTGATAACTTGTATTTGTAAATGCTTGTTTATTACAGTTAGTTTCTCCTTCCTTACTTCGACATCTGTCGATAACTTGTAGTTGTAAATGCTTGTTTATTTAAGTTTGTTTCTCTTTTAAACTCTATTTTGGTTTATTACCATTGAATTTGTAAATGTTTATTTGTTAACAGTTCGTTTCTCCTTTAAACTTGGCCTTTGTTTATTACCTTGACATTTGTAGATACTTGCTCTTTTAAAGTGCGTTTTTTTTCTTTGACTTTAATATCTTAAACAAGAACCTTGTAAACATAAGGTTAATTCATACATTAACTCTGTAGCCTTGCCGACTTCCACGGGAACTGTCTACTATCAAACTCTTCGAATAAACCTTGACAATATTTTTCTGTTTTCTGTCATATAATCTTCAAATGTAATTTTACCTCACAGGATTTTGTGTTCTGAAGCGCTCTCTCTCTCCACACAGCTGATTCCTGTCAGACCTCAGTTGAAGTGCAAGGCTTCCAGCTGGAGAGCTCGTAACCTAGCAACCAACCGATTGCAAGACTAGAACTGTAACTAACCTTCAGGACTCACAGCGGCCATCTTGGATCTTCTCTTCTTGATTCTTCCTTTGAAATAAGCTCAAGATTACTCTGCAAACCTTCTTCCAGTTTGGGCTTTGCTGTCTCTACTGAGGATATATCTTTGCTTTTCTCATGCACTTCTTTGATTTGACTTGGCAAGTTTGTGTGGTCATGACAGCAGGTCATTCCTAGACAGTCTGCCCGGTCAGTTAGCTTCTACTCTTTATTTTTAATTTTATTCTATTATCTCTGCCATTCCTTGGTTGTCGCCTGCCAGCGCTTAGAAGTTTCCATGCAGTTTTCTCCCACTTTTTCTGACACCAGCTTCCTGCCACTCACTACCGCTGCCTGCCTCCTAGCTCCCCTCCTAGAACCTAATTCACGGAGGCTGCAGCGTGATCGTAACGCTGACATGCTGAAGACACATCAAAGGCAAGCTTGTCTGTACCTGTTCTTGTCTGGTCCGGGCCCAGCATCAGAAACCCTTGCTCCCTGACAACCACTGGTACTCCACTACAGATCTACAAGCCCTGGACTATGGATACTGCAACAACTGCTGCCTCACATCCCCTCACCACACAGCAGGACCATACACCTGCCACCGATGTCAGTTCCCCCGCAACCTAGCACTGTCGGTCCTCGCAGGAACCCGTGCAGTCCCACCTCCACCAGCCGACACCACACCAGGACCACTCCAATGCCTTGTGATCAAAGCCAGATCACTCTGCAAAGATGCAGCCAAAGTCTGGGACACAATCTCCACCCTGGCCCCGGATGTGACCTTCACAACAGAGATATGATTCAATCCCTCTTTGGCTCCTGACAACACCACTGTGATGCCCAACAGCTACAAAATAAAACATTGGGACAAACAGGAATTGGGCACTGCCATCATCCATATAGAATCAATCCATTGAACTACCAGAGGAGACAAAACTATGGCTATCATGGAACACTGAATTTCTAACTCTACACCGATCAAACAAGCATCAAAGACACCCTCACCTACAGACCTCCAGGACTGCAAACGGGCCTCTGCGATACCATCATAGACTTCATTGCCCCACTCGCTATCGAATTCAAGCACTACAACTTCCTTGGATATTTCAAATTTCACTTGGACGACCCCATGTACACAAGTTCTGCCAACCTTTTGAAACGAATGGACAATGTCAGCCTCTCCCAGTTGGTCACAGACCCCACACACAGAGCAGGACAGACACTGGGCCCTATCTTCACTTCCAGCAACAGATTTAAATACAGCCATACGACAGACCTCACCTGGACTGACCACTCCATCGCCCACTTCACCATCGCTAGAACGTTTCACCACTCCCAACCCTCCCAGCACCTCCTTCCACAGCTGGAGCAAAAAGTAACACCGAACCAATGGATGAATGCCCTCAACATCACCCAGTCTGACACCACAAACAAGGTTGCCCCCATCAAACCAGCCAACACTTGAAGATCCACTACTGCTGCTACACTCCAGAATTCAGCACAATGAATTACAACTGCAAACAACTAGAAAGAATATGGTGCAACAGCCGAAATGATACAGACTGAGTCAACTTAACTTTACCCCTCAACAAACACCACAAACACCTCAGGGTTACCAAAAAGGAGGCCCTTGCAGACCGTATCGAGGCTTGTGTCAACCACTCCAAGGAACTCCTCACAATCATCAGAGAGTTCCTTTGCCCAACAGCCACCAAGAACACGATCCCTCCTTCACAGGAACTCTGTGACGCTCTTGAAATTTCTTCCACAACAAGATATCCACCATCCACAGGTACTTTGAACCCCAACCCACCGACCTCCTTGCTCTCTCTACTCCTACAGTAGCCTTCCCTGACCATCCCACCGCATAGGAACAGCTCACCCAACTGGACACCACAGCCATAATGAACTCCATCCACTCTTAAGTACCCAAATATCCATGTCCCATCCGTTCTTTCAAACTACAAATCAACAAGATCAGCCAACAACTCACCACAATCCTCCATCCATTCATCACTACAGACACCTTTTCTGATGCATGGAAACGTTCAGACACCAGACCTCTCTCAAGAAACTCTTTCAGAGCCCAGTGATCTCCAGAACTACTGCCCCATCACTCTGCTCCCATTTCCCACCAAAGTCCTGGAGAAGGCCATCAACCATCATATCTTCGAACACCTTGAGAGAAACAAACTGGTAGACCCCTCTCAATCAGGACTCTGAGCCAACCATAGCACCAAGACAGCCCTGATTGCTGTGACAGATGACATCCTCACCCCCCTCAATAGAGGAGAATCAGCTCCCTTGATCAATCCCGCCCCTGTGCAGCATTCAACACTGTTTGCCACCACATGTTAATCAAGAGACTGCACCAGATCAGACTCAAATGAGATGCACTCAGATGGATTGCATCATTCCTCATGGGGCGCACAAAGAGAAACTGTCTGCCTCCCTATACAGCGCAACCCAAGATCACCATTTAATGCCTCCTCCAAGGTTTATTCCTCAGTCCCACCCTCTTCAATATCTGCATGACACCTCTAGCCGACATCATCACATCCCACAATATCAACCTCATATTCTAGGCTGAGGACACCCAGCTCATCCTCGAGCTCTCAGCAGACCCCACTACAACGAAGACCAACTGCACGAAGAAAGTCACTGCCTGGATGAAGGACAACTGTCTGAAGTTCAACACAGACAAGACTGAAGTAATGATCTTTGGCAACCATACCTTCCTCTGAAACAACTGGTGGCCCGTTGAACTTGGATCCAGCCATGCATCAAAAGACCACACCGGCAGCCCCTGTCTGATCCTGGACAGTTAACTCACCATGAAATGACAGATCAACACAGTCTCCTTGGCTTGCTTCAACACACTGCGTGCTCCAAAGAATCTTCAAAGGGCTCCTCAAAAGCATAGGAAAAACAGTCACATAAGCCTTAATCACCAGCAGTCTGGACTATGTCATTGCACACCACGATCAAACTCTTGAGAAGGTGCCAGATGATATATGACTCAGCGGCCAGAGTGACCCTCAATCTGCCCAAATGGACCTGCATCACCCAGCACCTGAGTCCACTGGCTCACATTCTAAAAAAAGATGCCAATTCAAACTACTGACACACCTATAAAGCCCTCAACAACCAATGACCAGCATATATGAACCACCGCCTGAGTTTCCACCGGACTTCCAGAAACATTTGCTCCACCCCCACTTACCGTTACACAGATACCGCACATCCACCATAACCACAGCTGAGGAGGCTCCTTCTTCCAGCTTTCTGCCAAGCCTTGGAACTCCCTCCCCCTCCACCCTCGAACATCACCCTCGCTGACCAACTGCAGGAAGAAACTCAAGACCTGGCTCTTTGACTAAGCTCAGCAACCCACCACCTAGGCACCCTCACAGATAAGAAGCCGATCTCTACAAGATGCTAATTGAGTGATTTGAGGTGTCATTACTGATGTCATAAATGATGTCATAGAACATGTTTTTTGTGAAACACAAACAGATTTTTTAATCACACACAACTATAGGGTTACAACATTTCTAGGGTTTTATTACCAATTGAAACGTCAACCCCCTCTGTAAAATGTGGTTCCCTTCTCCTTTTGTGGACATTTTTGCTCTGGGGATGGGCTCACCAGGGCCCATAATATCTTGGGCAGGGGGGCCATACACCCTGCCTTCCCTTAATCAAACAATGGGGCCCCAGCCCACCATATCTCACGTCAGTGAGGATGTCATGATACCCATGGCTCAGCATGCAACCTCAAGAGATGCCAGGGGAGCCATGGTAAGCCTTTGCTGACTTCAGTTTCCACCCATTTTTTACATGTCTTTGTGGTGAAGAGGTTGAACTAACTGAAAATTTTAATCACAATTCACAGAGCCTTCAAACAAATATTTACATATCAAAACTTAAATTATATATACAAAACATTTTTTGGTACATGCAAAAGAGCAGTGGGGAGGTGTTGGGGTTGATGAAGAATCCACAGGTAGAAACTGTATCTACCATTAAAAAAACGTTACTGAAGTTAAGTAGCTTGCTCCTCTGATGGACACATCTACCTGTGGATTCCACACCTTTTAGAGTTCCCAAGCAGTCCTACTCTATGAGGGGGGTGCATGTCCGCCTACATCTATGTTCATGAAAAATAAGAATGAGCACAGTGAGTGTCCCTCCTCACTTTGGAGTCTTGACAATAGTGAGAAGAGTGGAGGACGGCCCAAGTTGCCGCTTTACAGATGCCAACTACAGGGATACCTCCAGCTAAAGCAGAAGTAGAAGATTTAGCTCCAGTGGAATGAGCACAAATATCTTCAGGAGGGTCTTTGTGAGCCCTGGCATAGCAGATCTCAATGAAAAGGATGATGTATAATAACAAAGTCTTCCTATGCACTGCTTTTCTTTTCATCTTGCCCACATAGCCAAAAAGTAGCTGATCATCCAGACAGATTTCACAAAATCTATCCACATAAAAGTTAACAGCTATTTTGGGGTTCAATCAATGAATCGTTTCTTCCTCTTTAGATGTATGTGGAGGAGGATAGAAAGTGGTAAGGGTGATAGACTAGACCAGATGAAAGGGAGTAAGAACCTTTTTTAGGAAAGCAGCCATGGTTGTAAACACAAACTTATCACAGTAAAGTGTTGTGAAAGAGGGTTTAACACTTAGGGCTTGTAACTCACTAACTTGTCTAGCAGACGTTAGAGCAATCAGAAAACTTAATTATAAGTAGACTTATGGACAACTATACAAAGGTTGAAATGGAGAACACATAAGATAGGTAGACACTAAATTAAGATCCCTCGGCTGCATAGTTAATGAAGCGCTGTGTGCCATACCCTTAGTGGACAATCTGGGCTACTAATATGACTTGGGCCCGGTCATGGTGAATCCACCTCAAAACCAGAGAAATAGTGGGGTTCGGTGGAAGCTTGTGAAAAAGATAGGAGGCCCAGTCCAATTGAAACAGGCCCCTAAAAGCTCCTTGCACCAGATACTGGAGGATGCAGAATGACCTGCGACCTTCACACTGAGCTATGTTTTTTTTCTTCTTTTTTTTAAAACATTTCAGACCTTTATGGGATATCTGGGACCATGAGGGAGCCCTCAAAGGATCCCACATGGTCCCTACTGATTATAGCCCTCATTAAAACTTTGGCGGGCAGCAACCGCTGCCTGCCAAGTTGTAACCACCGTACGGCCACCAATGCGGCCGCACTTCTGCGTTGGCCATTTCAACATCCTCGCTGGGCCGGAAAACAAGTTTCTGCCCGCCGGCCCAGCGGGGATGTCGATCGCAACACAGGAGCCGGCTCCAAATGGTGTGCCCAGTGCAGTTACACCCGTCGCCATAGGGCCGTGGCAGGGGGCCCCCGACTCCCCTTTCCGCCATCCTTTTCATGGCGGTTCCTACCGCCATGAAAAGGCTGGCAGGAGGGGGACTCGTAATCCCCTGGGCAGTGCTGCAAGCAGCGCTGCACTGGAGGATTACAACCGCCGGGACCAACGTGGCGTTAAACCGCCGCGTCCGTAATCCCAAGGATTGCACCGCCAGCCTGTTGGCGGTGCAATCATTGAAACAGCCCTGGCGGTCTTTGACCGCCAGTGTTGTAATGAGGGCCTATGTTTTTAACTTTATTATTTTTTATATTTTTTTTATTTTTTTTAATACTTATCCCTTACAGGCTGCATGGCACTGCATCCCTGGCAGTGCCATTGCTTTAGCAAGCATGGAGCTGCTTTCACACCAGCTCCATGCTTACTGAAGCATTTCATCTTTGACAGAGATGATAGCTTTAGATTTTGAAGGTGGGACCTGCTTTATAGGTCACAAACAAAAGTGTTTGCTGTGGCTTGGCTGCATCTGCAAAGCTGTAGCCATGCCACAGCAAATAGGTATATCCTGGGGTAGGCACTGTGGGACATAGCAGGAGCCAGCCCTGGGGGGTGGTGGTCCCAGGGCCATTTGTGGCTCTAATGAGGACATAGCCCCGGGGAGTTAGTGGTTTAAAAATATTTGTCCCAGGGGTGGTGGTCACTGAGGACAGCGGGGAGGCCACACAGCCCTTGCTCATAAATCAGTATAGCTATGGTGAGGTGGAGGCCCCTGGAGCTTGGGGTTTCCCATTTTGTTTTATTAAATATTTGCCCAAGGGTGGTGGTCCCTGGGGCAGCAGGGGTGTGTGCGGCCCCCGCTCATAAATCAGTGTAGCCCCGGGGAGGTGGTGGTCCCCAGGGCTGTGGAAGAGGCCATCAGATCTCCCCCACTTACGTGAACATTTTTGTTCGAGGTAGTGGTCCTCAGGGTGCAGATGGCCACCTGGCCCCCACTTATATTTGTATATGTGCCCCGATAGGTGGCGGTCACTGGGGCTGTGGGGGAGGCCATAGGGCCTCTCCCACTGTAAAAAGCATTCCCTGGGGAAGGAGGCTGTGCACCCCCCACACACATTAGCTCAATTGCCCTGGGCAGGTGGTGGTCTCAGGGGCTTGTTAAAGCCCAATTAGGAGGGCCCTGTGCACCTCTCTTACATTAATCTTAAATGGACGCTGGACCTGGCCCCCCAAGGGGCAAATAAAAAAAAGTGCAGCATTTAAAAAACAATCTGCAGATTTTTCCTTTTTTATCTTTCTAAATGCTTTGTAGCCCTGGTGGGGTACCTCAGGGACACCAGCACCAGGGCTAAGGCATTAGGGTGACTCTACCCTGGCCCCTTTTCTTTTTTTTTATCTTTTTTTCCACGACTCAGCTGAAGCTGACTCCCAAGATGGCTGCCAACACTTTCATGTTGAATTATTGGCATCAAATCAAATATCAGCACTGGGACAACTGGAGCCGCGCCTCTATATATCTATATTTTTGGCATTAAACTACTCCAAAACTACTGAATGGATTTATACCAAACTACAAAAAGCGTGATCTATGGAACAGTATCTTGCTTTGTGCCAAATTTTGTGTAATTCCATTCAGTGGTTCGGGATCTTGGCATGTCTAAAGGTCCTATGAAAAATGAATGAGGAAACCTTGTTTTGGGACTCCCCTTTTTCTCAGTCCCCCCTTGACACATCAGCCTGAAACTTTGAAAACCGAAGCTGAACTTTGCAAGTGGCTTCAAAGTTACAGGCAAAACAAAAAACGTTCTTCCTATGGAATATATATATATATATATATATATATATATATATATATATATATATATATATATATATATATGTATATTTTATATTTACATATATATATATATATATATATATATATATATACATATAAAAATTTACTGAAAAAAAAGTTACAGGGACATTATAGTTAGGTTCACATTTTAAATGTACAAAATCATAGAAATTCACCAGTTATAGCTACCTCAAGTAGCCATAACTCGGGTCATAAGGTAACTATAGCTCACGCCCCCCCCCATGTGTGTCATGCACTTGGCATGCTTGTTTGGCTATTTTGGTCGTAGGTGTTACACTAGTTGCAGTTATTGATGTCTTTGCAATTTGTTAATATTTCAATAAATTGGTACAGAGTTGGGTGGTTTCTTCCAAAGGTTACTTGGAAGGAGTTATGGTACCCTTCTACTCTGAGGTTTGTTTTTTGTATCGAGTGAAGGTGTTTTGAGTCTACATATTCCAAGCGAAGATGGGTAACTTGTGTTGAAGTCTGTACACAGAGTGGTGCATGTGGTCACAAAAAGTATCTTCCATGAAATCTGACAGGGTAGAGAGTTTTTCCCTCATTTGTCTGGTAAAATTGTAAGCCCATCAATAGGCCATAATGTGTAGTTACCCATTTTTGTGGTTTCTCAATTTTGTTGACAATTTGGACTTAGATAGCAAGCTAATACTGAGTGTGGAGATTTGGAGTATAAGGAAGACTTGTATTGCCATAGGGGATATGCTTTTAGTATTGTTTGTATCATGGCATGTTCGAAGTCCATGGCTAATTGTGTGGGTAATAGTGATATGTGTTGTCTTTTATGTTGCTAACAGTTCTTGCCACATGGAGTTGTGATTGTTTTGGTATTAATGCATAGACTAATAGTTTATTAGTGTTTCATTGTTACCCAGTTATTGTGTACATGTGAGTAAATGATGCAGGGCATTATTTTAAGGATCAATCGATCAATCAATTACTGCATAAAGTTAGAGTTAATTGAGTTGTTTGTTGCAATAAGAATTATAAATGTTTCTCATTGTTCTCATTTTTATGCAAAAAGTTTTGTATAAGTTAATTTTACATGCTCAGCAGTCTCTATTTCCTCAAATGTTATTGGTCCAGACCGCCATGCCTGCGGAAATTACTGCTGTAGAAAAGTACCATCTTTCTTGGTATGCTCCCCCATTTTTTACATGTATGTCAGTTTGTTTTTGCCTGTCTCACTGGGATCCTGCTAGCCAGGACCCCAGTGCTCATAGTTTGTGGCCTGAATGTGTATACCTGTGTAGTGCCTAACTGCATCACTGAGGCGAATCAGAACCTCAGTGCTCATGCTCTCTCTGCATTTAAATTTGTCACTATAGGCTAGTGACCACTTTTACCAATTTCAATTGGCATACTGGAACACCCTTATAGTTCCATAGCATATGCTACCTGGGTAACCAGGGTATTCCGGTTCCAGGAGATCCATATGTGCTGCAGCATTTCATTTGCACCCATAGGGAGCTCAGACAAACCTTTACACAGGACTGCCATTGCAGCCTGAGTGAAATAACGCACATGGTATTTCACAGCCATTTTACACAGCACTTAAGTAACTTATAAGTCACCTATATGTCTAACCCTCACTTGCTGAAGGTGAGGTGCAAAGTTACTAAGTGTGAGGGCACCCTTGCACTAGCAAAGGTGCCCACACATAGTTCAGGGCCATTTCCCCAAACTTTGTCAGGGCGGGGACACCACTACACGCATGCACTACATATAGTTCAATATCTATATGTAGCTTCACAATGGTAACTCCGAATATGGCCATGTAACATGTCTAAGATGAAGGAATTGTCCCCCCATTCCAAATCTGGTTTTGGGGAGCCAATTCCCTGCATCCTGGGGGCCCCACTTTGGACCCCCAGTACTGCCAAACCAGCTCTCTGGGGATTTCTTTGCAGCTACAGCTGCTGCCACCCCACAGACAGAGTTCTGCCCTCCTGCGGTCTGGGCAGCCCAGTCCCAAGAAGGCAGAACAAAGGATTTCCTCTTTGGAAATAGGCGTTAAAGGCTGGGGAGGGGTAGCCTCTCCCAGCCTCTGGAAATGCTTTGAAGGGCACAGGTGGTGCCCTTCTTGCATAGGCCAGTCTATACCGGTTTAGGGAACCCCCCCATGTCCCTACTGTGGCGTGAAACTGGACAAAGAAAAGGGGAGTGACCTCTCCCCTGTCCATCACCACCCTATGGTTGGTACCCAGAGCTCCTCCAGTGTGTCTCAGACCTCTGCCATCTTGGTTCCAGAGGTGTAGGGGCACTCTGAAGGCCTCTCAGTGGCCAGTGCCAGCAGGTGACATCAGAGACCCCTCCTGATAGGTGCATACCTGACTAGGTGGCCAATCTTCCTCTGCGGGCTATTTAAGGTCTCTCCAGTGGGCTTTTCCTCAGATTACGACTTGCAAGAATTCATCAGGGTTCCTCTGCACTTCTCTCTTTGACGTCTGCCAAGGATCGACCGCTGACTGCTCCAGGACGCCTGCAAAACTGCAACAAAGTAGCCAGAAGACTACCAGCAACATTGTAGCGCCTATTCCTTCCGGCTTTCTCAACTGTTTCCTGGTGGTGCATGCTCTGGGGGCTGCCTGCCTTCACCCTGCACTGGAAGCCACGAAGAAATCTCCCATGGGTGGATGGAATCTTCCCCCTGCTCCAGCAGGCAACAAACATCAGCTTCACCTGTACTCTGGATGCCCCTCTCATCCTGATGAACATGGCCCCTGGAACACAGGTGGTGGACCCAAGTAACCCAGACTGTCCAATGGTCCAACTGTTCAAATTTGGAGGAAATCAGTCCTTGTCTCCCCTTTCCAGACATTAATCCTGTGCACCCCCATGACCTGCAGCTACAAAGGCTTCTGTGCACATTTTCAAGAAATCCTGCATGCACAGCTGAGCCTAGGTCCCCAGCGCTCTGTCCTGCGATGCTCAGCTCCATGAGTTGATCTCCGGTGTCGTGGGACCTCCTTTTGCAGTGTTGATATGACCGCCATGTTCAGTCTTCTTGAACCTGTGTTCAAAGACTTCTGTGGGTGCTTCCTGCCTATGCGTGAGCTCTCTACATTGCTGGAGGCCCCCTCTGTATCATCTTCTAAGTGGCAACATCCTGGTCCTTCCTGGGCCTGGGCAGCACCTTTTTTCTCCAACCACAACTCTTGCAGCTAGCAAGGCTTGTTTGCAGTTTTTTGCCAAGGAAACAATGCTGCATCATCCAGCACGCCGTGGGACATCATCTGCACAAAGAAGAACTTCCTACCTCCTTCCGTTGTTGCAAATTGTGCAGCTTCTTCCAACCAGAGGAACCCATTTCACACCTTCATCTGGGTTTTTTGGACTCCTGCCCCACTGGACACTTTAGCAACTCTTGGACTTGATCCCTTTCCTTTGAAGGTCTTCAGGTCCAGGAATCCTTCTTCAGTGCTCTGCAATCTGTTGTGGTCCTTGCAAAATCCTGTATCACGACTTTAGTGTGTTTCTGGGGAAATAGTAGTATTTTACTCCTACTTTCCAGGGTCTTGGGGTGGGGTATTGTAGGAGGCTGGACTGGCTTGTAGTGAGCACCAAGGGGTACTTGCACCTTGCACCAGGCCCAGTTATCCCTTATTAGTGTATAGGGTGTCTAGCAGCTTAGGCTGATAGATAATGGTAGCTTAGCAGAGCAGCTTAGGCTGAACTAGGAGACGTGTGAAGCTACTACAGTACCACTTAGTGTCATATGCACAATATCATAAGAAAACACAATACACAGTTATACTAAAAATAAAGGTACTTTTTTTTATGACAATATGCCAAAGTATCTTAGAGTGTACCCTCAGTGAGAGGATAGGAAATATACACAAGATATATATACACAATAGCAAAAATATGCAGTATAGTCTTAGAAAACAGTGCAAACAATGTATAGTTACCATAGGATGCAATGGGGAAACATAGGGATAGGGGCAACACAAACTATATACTCCAAAAGTGGAATGCGAACCACGAATGGACCCCAAACCTATGTGACCTTGAAGAGGGTCGCTGGGACTATTAGAAAATAGTGAGAGTTAGAAAAATAACCCTCCCCAAGACCCTGAAAAGTGAGTGCAAAGTGCACTAAAGTTCCCCTAAGGACAAAGAAGTCGTGTTAGAGGAATAATGCAGGAAAGACACAAACCAGCAATGCAATAACTGTGGATTTCCAATCTAGGGTACCTGTGGAACAAGGGGAACAAGTCCAAAAGTCACAATCAAGTCGGAGATGGGCAGATGCCCAGGAAATGCCAGCTGCGGGTGCAAAGAAGCTTCGACTGGACAGAAGAAGCTGAGGTTCCTGCAGGAACGAAAAGGGCTAGAGACTTCCCCTTTGGTGGACGGATCCCACTCGCATTGGAGAGTCGTGCAGAAGTGTTTTCCCGCCGGAAGGACGCAAACAAGCCTTGCTAGTTGCAAATCGTGCGTTTGGCGTTTTTCGATGCTGCTGGGGCCCAGGAGGGACCAGGAGGTCGCAAATTGGACCTGAAGAGAGAAGGGACGTCGAGCAAGACAAAGAGTCCTCACTGAAGCAGGTAGCACCCAGAGAAGTCCCAGAAACAGGCACTACAAGGATGCATGAAACGGTGCTCGCCGAAGTTGCACAAAGGAGTCCCACGTCACCGGAGACCAACTTAGAAAGTCGTGCAATGCAGGTTAGAGTGCCGTGGACCCAGGCTTGGCTGTGCACAAAGGATTTCCGCCGGAAGTGCATAGGGGCCGGAGTAGCTGCAAAGTCGCGGTTCCCAGCAATGCAGCCCAGCGAGGTGAGGCAAGGACTTACCTCCACCAAACTTGGAATGAAGAGTCACTGGACTGTGGGGGTCACTTGGACAGAGTCGCTGGATTCGAGGGACCTCGCTCGTCGTGCTGAGAGGAGACCCAAGGGACCGATAATGCAGCTTTTTGGTGCCTGCGGTTGCAGGGGGAAGATTCCGTCGACCCACGGGAGATTTCTTCGGAGCTTCTGGTGCAGAGAGGAGGCAGACTACCCCCACAGCATGCACAAGCAGGAAAACAGTCGAGAAGGCGGCAGGATCAGCGTTACAGAGTTGCAGTAGTCGTCTTTATTACTATGTTGCAGGTTTGCAGGCTTCCAGCGCGGTCAGCAGTCGATTCCTTATCAGAAGGTGAAGAGAGAGATGCAGAGGAACTCGGATGAGCTCTTGCATTCGTTATCTAAAGTTTCCCCAGAGACAGAGACCCTAAATAGCCAGAAAAGAGGGTTTGGCTACCTAGGAGAGAGGATAGGCTACTAACACCTGAAGGAGCCTATCAGCAGGAGTCTCTGACGTCACCTGGTGGCACTGGCCACTCAGAGCAGTCCAGTGTGCCAGCAGCACCTCTGTTTCCAAGATGGCAGAGGTCTGGAGCACACTGGAGGAGCTCTGGACACCTCCCAGGGGAGGTGCAGGTCAGGGGAGTGGTCACTCCCCTTTCCTTTGTCCAGTTTCGCTCCAGAGCAGGGGCTAAGGGGTCCCTGAACCGGTGTAGACTGGCTTATGCAGAATTGGGCACATCTGTGCCCAAGAAAGCATTTCCAGAGGCTGGGGGAGGCTACTCCTCCCCTGCCTTCACACCATTTTCCAAAGGGAGAGGGTGTCACACCCTCTCTCAGAGGAAGTTCTTTGTTCTGCCATCCTGGGCCAGGCCTGGCTGGACCCCAGGAGGGCAGATGCCTGTCTGAGGGGTTGGCAGCAGCAGCAGCTGCAGTGAAACCCCAGGAAGGGCAGTTTGGCAGTACCAGGGTCTGTGCTACAGACCACTGGGATCATGGGATTGTGCCAACTATGCCAGGATGGCATAGAGGGGGCAATTCCATGATCATAGACATGTTACATGGCCATATTCGGAGTTACCATTGTGAAGCTACATATAGGTAGTGACCTATATGTAGTGCACGCGTGTAATGGTGTCCCCGCACTCACAAAGTTCAGGGAATTGGCTCTGAACAATGTGGGGGCACCTTGGCTAGTGCCAGGGTGCCCTCACACTAAGTAACTTTGCACCTAACCTTTACCAGGTAAAGGTTAGACACATAGGTGACTTATAAGTTACTTAAGTGCAGTGTAAAATGGCTGTGAAATAACGTGGACGTTATTTCACTCAGGCTGCAGTGGCAGGCCTGTGTAAGGATTGTCAGAGCTCCCTATGGGTGGCAAAAGAAATGCTGCAGCCCATAGGGATCTCCTGGAACCCCAATACCCTGGGTACCTCAGTACCATATACTAGGGAATTATAAGGGTGTTCCAGTAAGCCAATGTAAATTGGTAAAAATGGTCACTAGCCTGTTAGTGACAATTTGGAAAGAAATGAGAGAGCATAACCACTGAGGTTCTGATTAGCAGAGCCTCAGTGAGACAGTTAGTTACTACACAGGTAACACATTCAGGCACACTTATGAGCACTGGGGCCCTGGGTTACCAGGGTCCCAGTGACACATACAACTAAAACAACATATATACAGTGAA
The DNA here is from genome assembly GCF_031143425.1 of Pleurodeles waltl. NCBI lineage: Eukaryota > Metazoa > Chordata > Amphibia > Caudata > Salamandridae > Pleurodeles > Pleurodeles waltl. The sequence continues at coordinate 223,601,538 of NC_090441.1, forward strand.
AAATGGGGGTAACATGCCAGGCAAGATGGTACTTTCCTACACAACCCCCCCCAAAATGAAGGACAATAAGACTAGCCATGACCTGATTAGTCTTCATTGTCTAAGTGGAAATATCTGGAGAGTCCATCTGCATTGGAGTGGCTACTCCCAGGTCTATGTTCCACTGTATAGTCCATTCCCTGTAGGGATATGGACCACCTCAACAATTTAGGATTTTCACCTTTCATTTGTTTTAGCCAAAGTAGAGGTTTGTGGTCTGTCTGAACAATGAAGTGAGTGCCAAACAGGTATGGCCTCAACTTCTTCAGAGCCCAGACCACAGCAAAGGCCTCCCTCTCAATAGCAGACCAACGCTTTTCTCTAGGGGTCAACCTCCTACTAATAAAAGCAACAGGTTGATCCTGGCCCTCAGAATTAAGTTGTGATAGGACTGCCCCTACTCCTAATTCAGATGCATCAGTTTGGACATAGAATTTTTTAGAGTAACAAGGGCTTTTCAGGACAGGTGCAGAGCACATGGCCTGCTTCAGCTCCTCAAAAGCTTTCTGACAGTTTGCTGTCCATAATACCTTTTTAGGCATTTTCTTGGATGTGAGGTCATTAAGAGGGGCTGCAATGGAGCCATAGTTCTTAATGAACCTCCTGTAATACCCAGTGAGGCCTAGGAAGGCTCTCACCTGAGTCTGAGTGGTAGGGGGAACCCAATCAATAATTGTTTGGATTTTCCCCTGAAGTGGTGCAATCTGTTCCCCACCAACAAGGTGTCCCAGATAAACCACCTTACCCTGCCCTATCTGGCACTTTGAAGCCTTGATAGTGAGGCCTGCCTTTTGCAGGGCCTCCAAAACTTTCCATAGGTGGACCAGGTGATCATCCCAGCTGGAGCTAAAGACAGCTATATCGTCCAAATATGCTGCACTGAAAGCTTCCAGCCCTTGCAGGACTGTGTTCACCAACCTTTGAAAAGTGGCAGGTGCATTTTTCAAACCAAAAGGCATTACAGTAAACTGGTAATGTCCTCCAATGGTAGAAAATGCAGTCTTAGGTTTAGCATCTTCTGATAATTTGTTCTGCCAATACCCTGCAGTCAAATCAAAAGTGCTTAGATACTTGGCAGATGCCAGTGTATCTATAAGCTCATCTGCCCTGGGTATAGGGTGAGCATCAGTTTTGGTTACCAAGTTGAGACCTCTATAGTCTACACAAAACCGCATTTCCTTCTTTCCATCTTTAGAATTGGGTTTTGGTACCAGTACCACAGGAGAAGCCCATGGACTGTCAGAGTGCTCAACCACTCCTAGATCCAACATTTTCTGAACTTCTTGCTTTATGCAGTCCCTGACATGGTCAGGCTGCCTATAGATCTTACTTTTGACAGGTAAACTGTCTCCAGTATCTATAGTGTGCTCACACCAAGAAGTGGTACCTGGCACAGTAGAGAAGAGTTCAGAGAATTGATCTAGGAGATTTATGCAATTATCTTTCTGCTCAGCAGTAAGACAATCAGCCAAAACTACACCTTCCACAAGAGCGTCTTGTTCTGTGGAAGAGAAGAGATCAGGTAGAGGATCACTGTCTTCTTCCTGTCCCTCATCAGTTGCCATGAGCAGGGTGAGATCAGCCCTGTCATAGTAGGGTTTCAGGCGGTTGACATGGAGCACCCTAAGGGGACTCCTGGCAGTGCCTAAGCCAACCAAGTAGGTGACATCACCCTTCATTTCAACAATTGTGTGGGGTCCACTCCATTTATCTTGGAGTGCTCTTGGGGCCACAGGCTCCAAGACCCACACTTTCTGCCCTGGTTGGTACTGAACCAAAACAGCCTTCTGATCATGCCATTGCTTCTGGAGCTCTTGGCTGGCCTGAAGGTTTTTACTGGCCTTTTTCATGTACTCAGCCATCCTTGATCTGAGGCCAAGTACATAGTCCACAATATCCTGCTTAGGAGCTTTTAAAGGTTGTTCCCAACCCTCCTTTACAAGTGTGAGTGGACCCCTAACAGGGTGTCCAAAAAGAAGTTCAAAGGGGCTGAAGCCCACTCCTTTCTGGGGTACCTCCCTGTAGGCAAAAAGGAGGCATGGTAGAAGGATATCCCATCTCCTGCGGAGTTTTTCAGGGAGACCCATAATCATGCCTTTGAGAGTTTTATTAAATCTCTCCACCAGTCCATTTGTTTGTGGATGATAGGGTGTTGTGAACTTGTACGTTACACCACACTGTGAGAAGGTAGCCTCTTTCTAGCCTTGTTACCCCCACTTTTGGCCTGTTTGTGAGTGTATGTCAGGGTGTTTGTCACTGTTTTCACTGTCTCACTGGGATCCTGATAGCCAGGCCTCAGTGCTCATAGTGAAAACACTATGGGGGTCATTCTGACTCCCGCCGGGCGCCGGCACCGCGCGCCCGGCGGGAGCCGCCAAAATACCGTACCGCGGTCGGAAGACCGCGGCGGGTATTTTGAGTTTTCCCCTGGGCTGGCGGGCGGCCTCCAAAAGGCCGCCCGCCAGCCCAGGGGAAAACGACCTTACCACCATGAAGCCGGCTCGTAATCGAGCCGGCGGAGTGGGAAGGTGCGACGGGTGCTACTGCACCCGTCGCGTATTTCACTGTCTGCTATGCAGACAGTGAAATACAAGCGGGCCCTCTTACGGGGGCCCCTGCAGTGCCCATGCCACTGGCATGGGCACTGCAGGGGCCCCCAGGGGCCCCGCGACACCCCCTACCGCCATCCTGTTCCTGGCGGGCGAACCGCCAGGAACAGGATGGCGGTAGGGGGTGTCAGAATCCCCAAGGCGGCGCAGCATGCTGCGCCGCCTTGGAGGATTCTGACGGGCAGCGGAAAACCGGCGGGAGACCGCCGGTTTTCCTGCACTGACCGCGGCCAAAGCGCCGCGGTCAGAATGCCCTGCGGGGCACCGCCGGTCTGTCGGCGGTGCTCCCGCCGACCCTGGCCCCGGCGGTCTGAGACCGCCGGGGTCAGAATGACCCCCTATGTTTTCAGTATGTTTGTTATGTGTCACTGGGATCCTGCTGGTCAGGACCCCAGTGCTCATAGGTTTGTGGCCTATATGTATGTGTCACTGGGACCCTGTCACACAGGGCCCCAGTGCTCATAGGTGTGCATGTATATGTTCCCTGTGTGGTGCCTAACTGTCTCACTGAGGCTCTGCTAACCAGAACCTCAGTGGTTATGCTCTCTCATTACTTTCAAATTGTCACTAACAGGCTAGTGACCAATTTTACCAATTTACATTGGCTTACTGGAACACCCTTATAATTCCCTAGTATATGGTACTGAGGTACCCAGGGTATTGGGTTTCCAGGAGATCCCTATGGGCTGCAGCATTTCTTTTGCCACCCATAGGGAGCTCTGACAATTCTTACACAGGCCTGCCACTGCAGCCTGAGTGAAATAACGTCCACGTTATTTCACAGCCATTTTACACTGCACTTAAGTAACTTATAAGTCACCTATATGTCTAACCTTTACCTGGTAAAGGTTAGGTGCAAAGTTACTTAGTGTGAGGGCACCCTGGCACTAGCCAAGGTGCCCCCACATTGTTCAGAGCCAATTCCCTGAACTTTGTGAGTGCGGGGACACCATTACACGCGTGCACTACATATAGGTCACTACCTATATGTAGCTTCACCATGGTAACTCCGAATATGGCCATGTAACATGTCTATGATCATGGAATTGCCCCCTCTATGCCATCATTGTTGGTACAATTCCATGATCCCAGTGGTCTGTAGCACAGACCCTGGTACTGCCAAACTGCCCTTCCTGGGGTTTCACTGCAGCTGCTGCTGCTGCCAACCCCTCAGACAGGCATCTGCCCTCCTGGGGTCCAGCCAGGCCTGGCCCAGGATGGCAGAACAAAGAACTTCCTCTGAGAGAGGGTGTGACACCCTCTCCCTTTGGAAAATGGTGTGAAGGCAGGGGAGGAGTAGCCTCCCCCAGCCTCTGGAAATGCTTTCTTGGGCACAGATGTGCCCAATTCTGCATAAGCCAGTCTACACCGGTTCAGGGACCCCTTAGCCCCTGCTCTGGCGCGAAACTGGACAAAGGAAAGGGAAGTGACCACTCCCCTGACCTGCACCTCCCCTGGGAGGTGTCCAGAGCTCCTCCAGTGTGCTCCAGACCTCTGCCATCTTGGAAACAGAGGTGCTGCTGGCACACTGGACAGCTCTGAGTGGCCAGTGCCACCAGGTGACGTCAGAGACTCTTGCTGATAGGCTCCTTCAGGTGTTAGTAGCCTATCCTCTCTCGTAAGTAGCCAAACCCTCTTTTCTGGCTATTTAGGGTCTCTGTCTCTGGGGAAACTTTAGATAACGAATGCATGAGCTCAGCCGAGTTCCTCTGCATCTCTCTCTTCACCTTCTGATAAGGAAACGACCGCTGACCGCGCTGGAAGCCTGCAAACCTGCAACATAGTAGCAAAGACGACTACTGCAACTCTGTAACGCTGATCCTGCCGCCTTCTCGACTGTTTTCCTGCTTGTGCAGCCTACCTCCTCTCTGCACCAGAAGCTCCGAAGAAATCTCCCGTGGGTCGACGGAATATTCCCCCTGCAACCGCAGGCACCGAAAAGCTGCATACCGGTCCCTTGGGTCTCCTCTCAGCACGACGAGCGAGGTCCCTCGAATCCAGCGACTCTGTCCAAGTGACCCCCACAGTCCAGTGACTCTTCAGCCCAAGTTTGGTGGAGGTAAGTCCTTGCCTCACCTCGCTGGGCTGCATTGCTGGGAACCGCGACTTTGCAGCTACTCCGGCCCCTGTGCACTTCCGGCGGAAATCCTTTGTGCACAGCCAAGCCTGGGTCCACGGCACTCTAACCTGCATTGCACGACTTTCTAAGTTGGTCTCCGGCGACGTGGGACTCCTTTGTGCAACTTCGGCGAGCACCGTTTCACGCATCCTTGTAGTGCCTGTTTCTGGCACTTCTCCGGGTGCTACCTGCTTCAGTGAGGGCTCTTTGTCTTGCTCGACGTCCCCTCTCTCTTCAGGTCCAATTTGCGACCTCCTGGTCCCTCCTGGGCCCCAGCAGCGTCCAAAAACGCCAAACGCACGATTTGCGTCTAGAAAAGCTTGTTGGCATCCTTTCGGCGGTAAAACACTTCTGCACGACTCTCCAAGGCGAGGGGGATCCGTCCACCAAAGGGGAAGTCTCTAGCCCTTTTCGTTCCTGCAGAAACCTCAGCTTCTTCTGTCCAGTCGAAGCTTCTTTGCACCCGCAGCTGGCATTTCCTGGGCATCTGCCCATCTCCGACTTGTTTGTGACTTTTGGACTTGGTCCCCTTGTTCCACAGGTACCCTAGATTGGAAATCCACAGTTGTTGCATTGCTGGTTTGTGTCTTTCCTGCATTATTCCTCTAACACGACTCTTTTGTCCTTAGGGGAACTTTAGTGCACTTTGCACTCACTTTTCAGGGTCTTGGGGAGGGTTATTTTGCTAACTCTCACTATTGTCTAATAGTCCCAGCGACCCTCTACAAGGTCACATAGGTTTGGGGTCCATTCGTGGTTCGCATTCCACTTTTGGAGTATATGGTTTGTGTTGCCCCTATCCCTATGTTTCCCCATTGCATCCTATTGTAACTATACATTGTTTGCACTGTTTTCTAAGACTATACTGCATATTTTTGCTATTGTGTATATATATCTTGTGTATATTTCCTATCCTCTCACTGAGGGTACACTCTAAGATACTTTGGCATATTGTCATAAAAATAAAGTACCTTTATTTTTAGTATAACTGTGTATTGTGTTTTCTTATGATATTGTGCATATGACACTAAGTGGTACTGTAGTAGCTTCACACGTCTCCTAGTTCAGCCTAAGCTGCTCTGCTAAGCTACCATTATCTATCAGCCTAAGCTGCTAGACACCCTATACACTAATAAGGGATAACTGGGCCTGGTGCAAGGTGCAAGTACCCCTTGGTACTCACTACAAGCCAGTCCAGCCTCCTACATTGGTTGTGCAGTGGTGGGATAAGTGCTTGAGACTACTTACCACTCTTGTCATTGTACTTTTCATAAGAGAAAAATATACAAAACAAGGTCAGTGTATATACACATAGCCAAAAAGTTTTGCATTTCCTCTTTTCACTCTTTTCTAAGTGCTGAAAAGTACTTCTAAACTTTCAAAAAGTTCTTAAAAGTTTTAAAAGTTTTTTTTCTGTCTTTCCAAAAAGTTCTGAAAACTTTTGTCTCTTTCTCTATCACTTTAACTCTCTCTAAAAAATGTCTGGCACAGGCCAAAGTGTTGATCTGTCCAAACTTGCATATGACAACCTTAGCTGGAAAAGAGCAAGGAGTCTCTGTATAGAGAGAGGTTTGAGTGTAGGGAAGAATCCTGCCTTGGAACTATTAATTAACATGCTTAGAGAACAGGATAAGGCCATAGGTGCCCCATCTGTTGAAAAAGTACCTAATAGTTCCCAATCAGATTCAGGGACTCCCCCAGGAAAAGATTCAGGAAAGAAACTTCCTAGCCTGCCCATTACTAGACAATCTAGCATAGATGGTAATGATGATGAGCCACACCAAATAAATAGTGTTGTCTCACATCATAGCAAAAGCATTTATTCTCACCATACTGGTAGTAATGTTTCTGTAAACCAAGCTGTTAGGGTGGCTTCTGTAAGGGACAGGTCTCCTTCTGTTCATTCCCATCATAGCTCTGTTTCTAGAAATGTCCCTCCCACCAACCCTGATGACAGAATGTTAGAGAGGGAACTCAATAAGTTGAGGGTGGAACAAACCAGACTGAAGCTTAAAAAGCAACAGCTGGATTTGGATAGACAGTCTTTTGAATTAGAGAAGGAAAGACAGAAGTTGGGTTTAGATACCCATGGTGGCAGCAGCAGTATTCCCCATAGTCATCCTGCAAAAGAGCATGATTCCAGGAATCTGCACAAGATAGTTCCCCCTTATAAGGAGGGGGATGACATTAACAAGTGGTTTGCTGCACTTGAGAGGGCCTGTGTTGTACAGGATGTCCCTCAAAGGCAGTGGGCTGCTATCCTATGGCTATCATTTAGTGGAAAAGGTAGGGATAGGCTCCTTACTGTGAAAGAAAATGATGCTAATAATTTCCAAGTTCTTAAGAATGCACTCCTGGATGGTTATGGCTTAACCACTGAACAGTACAGGATAAAGTTCAGAGAGACCAAAAAGGAGTCTTCACAAGACTGGGTTGATTTCATTGACCAGGCAGTGAAGGCCTTGGAGGGGTGGTTACATGGCAGTAAAGTTACTGATTATGACAGCCTGTATAACTTAATCCTGAGAGAGCATATTCTTAATAATTGTGTGTCTGATTTGTTGCACCAGTACCTGGTAGACTCTGATCTGACCTCTCCCCAAGAATTGGGAAAGAAGGCAGACAAATGGGTCAGAACAAGGGTGAACAGAAAAGTTCATACAGGGGGTGACAAAGATGGCAATAAGAAGAAAGATGGTGAAAAATCTCAAGATAAGCATGGGGATAAGGGTAAAACCAAAGATCCCACTTCAAATCTTAAACACTCTTCAGAGGGTGGGGATAAAACAAATTCTTCCTCTTCTTCCCAACCTGCACACATTAAAAAGCCTTGGTGCTTTGTGTGTAAAAACAGAGGCCATAGGCCTGGGGATAAGTCCTGTCCAGGTAAACCCCCTGAGCCTACCACCACTAATACATCAAGCTCTAGTGCCCCTAGCAGTAGTGGTACTAGTGGAGGGACTGCTGGCAACAGTCAAGCAAAGGGTGTAGTTGGGTTCACTTATGGGTCCATAGTGGAAACTGATGTAATCAGTCCCAAGACAGTTTCTGTCACACCTAGTGGCATTGGCCTTGCCACACTGGCTGCTTGTCCCCTTACAATGGATAAGTACAGGCAGACAGTTTCAATAAATGGTGTTGAGGCCTTGGCCTACAGGGACACAGGTGCCAGTTTCACTTTGGTGACTGAAAACCTAGTGCCTCCTGAACAACACATCATTGGACAACAGTATAAGATTATTGATGTCCATAACTCCACTAAGTTTCTTCCCTTAGCTATAATTCAGTTTAGTTGGGGTGGAGTTACTGGCCCTAAGCAGGTGGTGGTATCACCTAGCTTACCTGTAGACTGTCTCTTAGGTAATGACCTAGAGGCCTCAGGTTGGGCTGATGTAGAGTTTTATGCCCATGCAGCCATGCTGGGCATCCCTGAGGAATTGTTCCCTCTCATTTCAAGTGAAATGAAAAAGCAAAGGAGAGAAGGCCTGAAAACTCAGGATCCCTCTCCATCAACAGGTAAAAAGGGTATCACAGTATCCCCTAACCACCCTACCATTCAGGATACTATTCCTGTGGTGGGAGAAACCTCTCCTGGGGTGGCACCTGTTCCAAGGGAATCATCAGCTGGCAAAGCTGGACTCCCTGAGGTGGAAGTACCTCTCTGTGGGATAACTAACATTGGTGAGAAAAACAGCACCATTTTAGTTAACATGGAGCATCCCTCCAACCCTCCCAGAGAAACTTTAGTGCAGAAACTCTGCACTGCCTCACAACACTTAGGACAGCATCCCTGCCCTAGTGTGGAGTTGATAGGACAGCATCCCTGCCCTGCTCCAACTCAAGAGAAACAGCATCCCTGTTCCCTCTTCCAGCCAGATGGACAAAGTTTTTGCCCAGCTATGGCTTTTCTGAGACAGCATCCCTGTCTGGCATTTCCATCACTACAAATAGGTTCAGTGGACAATTCCCACTGCTCTAAACTAAAACTTACTGATAGAAACTCTGAAAATACATCTTCACATTGTTGCTTAGCTAAAAAACTTCAAACAGGGTGGTTTACATCCCCACAGGGAAGTAACCATATAGTGGATGATAAAGGAAGTAACCAGTCTATTGCAGAGCTACTCTCTACTTATCACCACTTAGACAATAAAGTCTCAACTGGCCAAGGTTAGCCTTATTGTCCTTCATTTGGGGGGGGGTTGTGTGAGAAGGTAGCCTCTTTCTAGCCTTGTTACCCCCACTTTTGGCCTGTTTGTGAGTGTATGTCAGGGTGTTTGTCACTGTTTTCACTGTCTCACTGGGATCCTGATAGCCAGGCCTCAGTGCTCATAGTGAAAACACTATGTTTTCAGTATGTTTGTTATGTGTCACTGGGATCCTGCTGGTCAGGACCCCAGTGCTCATAGGTTTGTGGCCTATATGTATGTGTCACTGGGACCCTGTCACACAGGGCCCCGGTGCTCATAGGTGTGCATGTATATGTTCCCTGTGTGGTGCCTAACTGTCTCACTGAGGCTCTGCTAACCAGAACCTCAGTGGTTATGCTCTCTCATTACTTTCAAATTGTCACTAACAGGCTAGTGACCAATTTTACCAATTTACATTGGCTTACTGGAACACCCTTATAATTCCCTAGTATATGGTACTGAGGTACCCAGGGTATTGGGGTTCCAGGAGATCCCTATGGGCTGCAGCATTTCTTTTGCCACCCATAGGGAGCTCTGACAATTCTTACACAGGCCTGCCACTGCAGCCTGAGTGAAATAACGTCCACGTTATTTCACAGCCATTTTACACTGCACTTAAGTAACTTATAAGTCACCTATATGTCTAACCTTTACCTGGTAAAGGTTAGGTGCAAAGTTACTTAGTGTGAGGGCACCCTGGCACTAGCCAAGGTGCCCCCACATTGTTCAGAGCCAATTCCCTGAACTTTGTGAGTGCGGGGACACCATTACACGCGTGCACTACATATAGGTCACTACCTATATGTAGCTTCACCATGGTAACTCCGAATATGGCCATGTAACATGTCTATGATCATGGAATTGCCCCCTCTATGCCATCCTGGCATTGTTGGTACAATTCCATGATCCCAGTGGTCTGTAGCACAGACCCTGGTACTGCCAAACTGCCCTTCCTGGGGTTTCACTGCAGCTGCTGCTGCTGCCAACCCCTCAGACAGGCATCTGCCCTCCTGGGGTCCAGCCAGGCCTGGCCCAGGATGGCAGAACAAAGAACTTCCTCTGAGAGAGGGTGTGACACCCTCTCCCTTTGGAAAATGGTGTGAAGGCAGGGGAGGAGTAGCCTCCCCCAGCCTCTGGAAATGCTTTCTTGGGCACAGATGTGCCCAATTCTGCATAAGCCAGTCTACACCGGTTCAGGGACCCCTTAGCCCCTGCTCTGGCGCGAAACTGGACAAAGGAAAGGGGAGTGACCACTCCCCTGACCTGCACCTCCCCTGGGAGGTGTCCAGAGCTCCTCCAGTGTGCTCCAGACCTCTGCCATCTTGGAAACAGAGGTGCTGCTGGCACACTGGACTGCTCTGAGTGGCCAGTGCCACCAGGTGACGTCAGAGACTCCTGCTGATAGGCTCCTTCAGGTGTTAGTAGCCTATCCTCTCTCCTAAGTAGCCAAACCCTCTTTTCTGGCTATTTAGGGTCTCTGTCTCTGGGGAAACTTTAGATAACGAATGCATGAGCTCATCCGAGTTCCTCTGCATCTCTCTCTTCACCTTCTGATAAGGAAACGACCGCTGACCGCGCTGGAAGCCTGCAAACCTGCAACATAGTAGCAAAGACGACTACTGCAACTCTGTAACGCTGATCCTGCCGCCTTCTCGACTGTTTTCCTGCTTGTGCATGCTGTGGGGGTAGCCTACCTCCTCTCTGCACCAGAAGCTCCGAAGAAATCTCCCGTGGGTCGACGGAATCTTCCCCCTGCAACCGCAGGCACCAAAAAGCTGCATTACCGGTCCCTTGGGTCTCCTCTCAGCACGACGAGCGAGGTCCCTCGAATCCAGCGACTCTGTCCAAGTGACCCCCACAGTCCAGTGACTCTTCAGCCCAAGTTTGGTGGAGGTAAGTCCTTGCCTCACCTCGCTGGGCTGCATTGCTGGGAACCGCGACTTTGCAGCTACTCCGGCCCCTGTGCACTTCCGGCGGAAATCCTTTGTGCACAGCCAAGCCTGGGTCCACGGCACTCTAACCTGCATTGCACGACTTTCTAAGTTGGTCTCCGGCGACGTGGGACTCCTTTGTGCAACTTCGGCGAGCACCGTTTCACGCATCCTCGTAGTGCCTGTTTTTGGCACTTCTCCGGGTGCTACCTGCTTCAGTGAGAGCTCTTTGTCTTGCTCGACGTCCCTTCTCTCTTCAGGTCCAATTTGCGACCTCCTGGTCCCTCCTGGGCCCCAGCAGCGTCCAAAAACGCCAAACACACGATTTGCATCTAGAAAGGCTTGTTGGCGTCCTTTCGGCGGGAAAACACTTCTGCACGACTCTCCAAGCCGAGCGGGATCCGTCCACCAAAGGGAAAGTCTCTAGCCCTTTTTGTTCCTGCAGAAACCTCAGCTTCTTCTGTCCAGTCGAAGCTTCTTTGCACCCGCAGCTGGCATTTCCTGGGCATCTGCCCATCTCCGACTTGTTTGTGACTTTTGGACTTGGTCCCCTTGTTCCACAGGTACCCTAGATTGGAAATCCACAGTTGTTGCATTGCTGGTTTGTGTCTTTCCTGCATTATTCCTCTAACACGACTCTTTTGTCCTTAGGGGAACTTTAGTGCACTTTGCACTCACTTTTCAGGGTCTTGGGGAGGGTTATTTTGCTAACTCTCACTATTGTCTAATAGTCCCAGCGACCCTCTACAAGGTCACATAGGTTTGGGGTCCATTCGTGGTTCGCATTCCACTTTTGGAGTATATGGTTTGTGTTGCCCCTATCCCTATGTTTCCCCATTGCATCCTATTGTAACTATACATTGTTTGCACTGTTTTCTAAGACTATACTGCATATTTTTGCTATTGTGTATATATATCTTGTGTATATTTCCTATCCTCTCACTGAGGGTACACTCTAAGATACTTTGGCATATTGTCATAAAAATAAAGTACCTTTATTTTTAGTATAACTGTGTATTGTGTTTTCTTATGATATTGTGCATATGACACTAAGTGGTACTGTAGTAGCTTCACACGTCTCCTAGTTCAGCCTAAGCTGCTCTGCTAAGCTACCATTATCTATCAGCCTAAGCTGCTAGACACCCTATACACTAATAAGGGATAACTGGGCCTGGTGCAAGGTGCAAGTACCCCTTGGTACTCACTACAAGCCAGTCCAGCCTCCTACACACACTCCTTCCACATGGCCTTTAAGTATGCAGACATGAAATTGCTTCCTCTGTCTGATACTACTTCCTTTGGGAAGCCCACCCTGGAAAATATTCCCAGGAGGGCCTTTGCCACTGCAGGAGCTGTAGTGGTCCTTAAAGGAATTGCTTCAGGATATCTTGTGGCATGGTCCACTACCACCAAGATAAACCTATTGCCTGAAGCAGTAGGAGGGTCAAGGGGGCCAACTATGTCAACCCCTACCCTTTCAAAGGGAACCCCAACCACAGGCAGTGGGATAAGGGGTGCCTTTGGGGTGCCACCTGTCTTGCCACTGGCTTGACAGGTTTCACAGGACTTACAAAATTCCTTTGTGTCCTCAGACATCCTAGGCCAATGAAACAGGGGAACAAGCCTGTCCCAAGTTTTCATTTGTCCTAGATGCCCAGCTAAGGGAATGTCATGTGCCAGTGTTAGGAGGAACTTTCTGTACTCCTGAGGAATCACTAATCTCCTGGCAGCTCCAGGTTTAGGATCCCTATGCTCAGTGTACAAGAGGTTGTCCTCCCAGTAAACTCTGTGAGAGTCACTGACATCCCCATTAGCCTGTTTGACAGCTTGCTGTCTGAGACCCTCTAATGTGGGACAGGTTTGCTGTGCCACACTCAGCTCCTCTCTGGCAGGCCCCCCTTCACCCAAAAGCTCAGCAGTGTCTGCTTCCAGCTCCTCTGGTGTAGGTTCTGCACAGGGAGGGAATTCTTCTTCCTCAGAAGTAGAATCCACTGTAGAGGGTGGGATAGTAGGAAGTGGTTTGCTTCTACTAGCCCTAGCTTTAGGGAGCACTTGGTCCATTGTTCCAGGATCCAAGCTTCCCTGTCCTTTTTGCTTTTTGGCCTGAGCCCTTGTCAAAGCAAAAATATGCCCTGGGATGCCCAGCATTGCTGCATGGGCCTCCAACTCCACATCTGACCAAGCTGATGTCTCCAAATCATTCCCTAATAGACAGTCTACAGGTAAATCTGAAGCTACCACAACTTTCTTTGGACCAGTTACCCCCCCCCAGTTGAGATTTACAACAGCCATGGGGTGGCTTTGTGTTATGTTGTGAGCATCGGTTACTTGGTACTGGTGTCCAAGTATGTGTTGTTCAGGGTGCACCAGTTTCTCAATCACCATTGTGACACTGGCACCTGTGTCCCTGTAGGCCTGGACCTCAACACCATTTATTAGGGTTAGTTGCTTGTACTGCTCCAAGTTATGGGGGCAAGCAACCAAAGTGGCTAAGTCAATAGCCCCTTCAGAGACTAAAGTAGCCTCTGTGGTCTCCCTAATCAGACCAACCCCAACTAAGTTACCAAACTTGAGCCCAGCTACTCCCTTGGATTGGCTATTAGTAGGTTTGCTCCCACCACCACTGCTATTAGTAGGGACACCAGGTGTAGCAGTAGGGGTTGTAGTGGTAGGAGCAGTGGTGCCTTTCTTTGGACAACTGGGATCTGTTGTCCAATGGCCTTTTATTTTACATAAATAGCACTATGGTTTCTTTTCCTTGTTCTGATTAAAGGAGGATTTGGACCCACCACCCCCACCAGAGTGTTTTTGTGGGCCTGATGAAGACTCATTTTTAGATTTGTCCCCACCCTTGTCAGAAGACTTACCATCCTTCTTTTTGTTGCCATCTTTGTCACCCCCTGTATGAACTTTTCTGTTCACTCTTGTTCTGACCCATTTGTCTGCCTTCTTTCCCAATTCTTGGGGAGAGGTCAGATCAGAGTCCACCAAGTACTGGTGCAACAAATCAGACACACAATTATTAAGAATATGCTCTCTCAGGATTAGGTTAAACAGGCTGTCATAATCAGTAACTTTACTGCCATGTAACCACCCCTCCAAGGCCTTCACTGAATGGTCAATGAAATCAACCCAGTCTTGTGAAGACTCCTTTTTGGTCTCTCTGAACTTTATCCTGTACTGTTCAGTGGTTAAGCCATAACCATCCAGGAGTGCATTCTTAAGAACTTGGAAATTATTAGCATCATTTTCTTTCACAGTAAGGAGACTATCCCTACCTTTTTCACTAAATGATAGCCATAGGATAGCAGCCCACTGCATTTGAGGGACATCCTGTACAACACAGGCCCTCTCAAGTGCAGCAAACCACTTGTTAATGTCATCCCCCTCCTTATAAGGGGGAACTATCTTGTGCAGATTCCTGGAATCATGCTCTTTTGCAGGATGACTATGGGGAATGCTGCTGCTGGCACCATGGGTATCTAAACCCAACTTCTGTCTTTCCTTCTCTAATTCAAAAGACTGTCTATCCAAATCCAGCTGTTGCTTTTTAAGCTTCAGTCTGGTTTGTTCCACCCTCAACTTATTGAGTTCCCTCTCTAACATTCTGTCATCAGGGTTGGTGGGAGGGACATTTCTAGAAACAGAGCTATGATGGGAATGAACAGAAGGAGACCTGTCCCTTACAGAAGCCACCCTAACAGCTTGGTTTACAGAAACATTACTACCAGTATGGTGAGAATAAATGCTTTTGCTATGATGTGAGACAACACTATTTATTTGGTGTGGCTCATCATCATTACCATCTATGCTAGATTGTCTAGTAATGGGCAGGCTAGGAAGTTTCTTTCCTGAATCTTTTCCTGGGGGAGTCCCTGAATCAGATTGGGAACTATTAGGTACTTTTTCAACAGATGGGGCACCTATGGCCTTATCCTGTTCTCTAAGCATGTTAAGTAACAGTTCCAAGGAAGGATTTTTCCCTACACTCAAACCTCTCTCTATACAGAGACTCCTTGCTCTTTTCCAGCTAAGGTTGTCATATGCAAGTTTGGACAGATCAACACTTTGGCCTGTGCCAGACATTTTTAGAGAGAGTTAAAGTGATAGAAAAAGAGAAAAAAGTTTTCAGAACTTTTTGGAAAGACAGAAAAAACTTTTTAAACTTTTAAGAACTTTTTGAAAGTTTAGAAGTACTTTTCAGCACTTAGAAAAGAGTGAAAAGAGGAAATGCAAAACTTTTTGGCTATGTGTATATACACTGACCTTGTTTTGTATATTTTTCTCTTATGAAAAGTACAATGACAAGAGTGGTAAGTAGTCTCAAGCACTTATCCCACCACTGCACAACCAATGTAGGAGGCTGGACTGGCTTGTAGTGAGTACCAAGGGGTACTTGCACCTTGCACCAGGCCCAGTTATCCCTTATTAGTGTATAGGGTGTCTAGCAGTTTAGGCTGATAGATAATGGTAGCTTAGCAGAGCAGCTTAGGCTGAACTAGGAGACGTGTGAAGCTACTACAGTACCACTTAGTGTCATATGCACAATATCATAAGAAAACACAATACACAGTTATACTAAAAATAAAGGTACTTTATTTTTATGACAATATGCCAAAGTATCTTAGAGTGTACCCTCAGTGAGAGGATAGGAAATATACACAAGATATATATACACAATAGCAAAAATATGCAGTATAGTCTTAGAAAACAGTGCAAACAATGTATAGTTACCATAGGATGCAATGGGGAAACATAGGGATAGGGGCAACACAAACCATATACTCCAAAAGTGGAATGCGAACCACGAATGGACCCCAAACCTATGTGACCTTGTAGAGGGTCGCTGGGACTATTAGAAAATAGTGAGAGTTAGAAAAATAACCCTCCCCAAGACCCTGAAAAGTGAGTGCAAAGTGCACTAAAGTTCCCCTAAGGACAAAGAAGTCGTGTTAGAGGAATAATGCAGGAAAGACACAAACCAGCAATGCAACAACTGTGGATTTCCAATCTAGGGTACCTGTGGAACAAGGGGACCAAGTCCAAAAGTCACAAGCAAGTCGGAGATGGGCAGATGCCCAGGAAATTCCAGCTGCGGGTGCAAAGAAGCTTCGACTGGACAGAAGAAGCTGAGGTTTCTGCAGGAACGAAAATGGCTAGAGACTTCCCCTTTGGTGGACGGATCCGTCTCGCCTCGGAGAGTCGTGCAGAAGTGTTTTCCCGCCGGAAGGACGCCAACAAGCCTTGCTAGTTGCAAATCGTGCGTTTGGCATTTTTGGACGCTGCTGGGGCCCAGGAGGGACCAGGAGGTCGCAAATTGGACCTGAAGAGAGAGGGGACGTCGTGCAAGACAAAGAGCCCTCACTGAAGCAGGTAGCACCCGGAGAAGTGCCAGAAACAGGCACTACGAGGATGTGTGAAACGGTGCTCGCCGAAGTTGCACAAAGGAGTCCCACGTCGCCGGAGACCAACTTAGAAAGTCGTGCAGTGCAGGTTAGAGTGCCGTGGACCCAGGCTTGGCTGTGCACAAAGGATTTCTGCCGGAAGTGCACAGGGGCCGGAGTAGCTGCAAAGTTGCGGTTCCCAGCAATGCAGCCCAGCGAGGTGAGGCAAGGACTTACCTCCACCAAACTTGGACTGAAGAGTCACTGGACTGTGGGGGTCACTTGGACAGAGTCGCTGGATTCGAGGGACCTCGCTCGTTGTGCTGAGAGGAGACCCAAGGGACCAGTAATGCAGCTTTTTGGTGCCTGCAGTTGCAGGGGGAAAATTCCGTCGACCCACGGGAGATTTCTTCAGAGCTTCTGGTGCAGAGAGGAGGCAGACTACCCCCACAGCATGCACAAGCAGGAAAACAGTCGAGAAGGCGGCAGGATCAGCGTTACAGAGTTGCAGTAGTCGTCTTTGCTACTATGTTGCAGGTTTGCAGGCTTCCAGCGCGGTCAGCAGTCGATTCCTTATCAGAAGGTGAAGAGAGAGATGCAGAGGAACTCGGATGAGCTCTTGCATTCGTTATCTAAAGTTTCCCCTGAGACAGAGACCCTAAATAGCCAGAAAAGAGGGTTTGGCTACCTAGGAGAGAGGATAGGCTACTAACACCTGAAGGAGCCTATCAGCAGGAGTCTCTGACGTCACCTGGTGGCACTGGCCACTCAGAGCAGTCCAGTGTGCCAGCAGCACCTCTGTTTCCAAGATGGCAGAGGTCTGGAGCACACTGGAGGAGCTCTGGACACCTCCCAGGGGAGGTGCAGGTCAGGGGAGTGGTCACTCCCCTTTCCTTTGTCCAGTTTCGCGCCAGAGCAGGGGCTAAGGGGTCCCTGAACCGGTGTAGACTGGCTTATGCAGAATTGGGCACATCTGTGCCCAAGAAAGCATTTCCAGAGGCTGGGGGAGGCTACTCCTCCCCTGCCTTCACACCATTTTCCAAAGGGAGAGGGTGTCACACCCTCTCTCTGAGGAAGTCCTTTGTTCTGCCATCCTGGGCCAAGCCTGGCTGGACCCCAGGGGGCAGAAACCTGTCTGAGGGGTTGGCAGCAGCAGCAGCTGCAGTGAAGACCCCTGAAAAGCACACTGGAGGAGCTCTGGACACCTCCCAGGGGAGGTGCAGGTCAGGGGAGTGGTCACTCCCCTTTCCTTTGTCCAGTTTCGCGCCAGAGCAGGGGCTAAGGGGTCCCTGAACCGGTGTAGACTGGCTTATGCAGAATTGGGCACATCTGTGCCCAACAAAGCATTTCCAGAGGCTGGGGGAGGCTACTCCTCCCCTGCCTTCACACCATTTTCCAAAGGGAGAGGGTGTCACACCCTCTCTCAGAGGAAGTTCTTTGTTCTGCCATCCTGGGCCAGGCCTGGCTGGACCCCAGGAGGGCAGATGCCTGTCTGAGGGGTTGGCAGCAGCAGCAGCTGCAGTGAAACCCCAGGAAGGGCAGTTTGGCAGTACCAGGGTCTGTGCTACAGACCACTGGGATCATGGGATTGTGCCAACTATGCCAGGATGGCATAGAGGGGGCAATTCCATGATCATAGACATGTTAGATGGCCATATTCGGAGTTACCATTGTGAAGCTACATATAGGTAGTGACCTATATGTAGTGCACGCGTGTAATGGTGTCCCCGCACTCACAAAGTTCAGGGAATTGGCTCCGAACAATGTGGGGGCACCTTGGCTAGTGCCAGGGTGCCCTCACACTAAGTAACTTTGCACCTAACCTTTACCAGGTAAAGGTTAGACATATAGGTGACTTATAAGTTACTTAAGTGCAGTGTAAAATGGCTGTGAAATAACGTGGACGTTATTTCACTCAGGCTGCAGTGGCAGGCCTGTGTAAGGATTGTCAGAGCTCCCTATGGGTGGCAAAAGAAATGCTGCAGCCCATAGGGATCTCCTGGAACCCCAATACCCTGGGTACCTCAGTACCATATACTAGGGAATTATAAGGGTGTTCCAGTAAGCCAATGTAAATTGGTTAAAATGGTCACTAGCCTGTTAGTGACAATTTGGAAAGAAATGAGAGAGCATAACCACTGAGGTTCTGATTAGCAGAGCCTCAGTGAGACAGTTAGTTACTACACAGGTAACACATTCAGACACACTTATGAGCACTGGGGCCTTGGGTTACCAGGGTCCCAGTGACACATACAACTAAAACAACATATATACAGTGAAAAATGGGGGTAACATGCCAGGCAAGATGGTACTTTCCTACAGGTATTCTTTACACCCCTAGTGTTTTCTTACACTCCCAGTGACCCTCTACACACTACACTAGCCTAGGGGTCCATTTGTGGTTCGCATTCCACTTTCTTAGTATATGGTTTGTGTTGCCCCTAGGCCTATTGCATCCTATTGTATTCTACAGTGTTAGCACTACTTTTGGACTGTTTTACTTACCTGTTTTGGTTATTGGTGTATATTTTGTGTATGTTATTTACCTCCTAAGGAAGTATATCCTCTGAGATATTTTGGGCACATTGTCACTAAAATAAAGTACCTTTATTTTTAGCAACTATGAGTATTTCCTTTCTTATGATATAGTACCTATATGATACTAGTGGTATTGCATGAGCTTTGCCTTGGCTGCTCTGCTATAGCTACTTCTATCAGCCTAAGCTGCTAGAACACTACTACACTCTACTAATAAGGGATAACTGGACCTGACACAAGGTGTAAGTACCATTGGTACCCACTACAAGCCAGGCCAGCCTCCTACAACTGTCACCGGCATGGCGGTCTGGACAGCCATATAAACAACAAGGGAAGACCGCCACAGGTGGGCCACCGTCCCGCCAGACTTCCACCGACAGGTAGCCTGGCGATGGCGGATTTCTCTATCCGACAGGGCCGGATAGAGAACTCTTGTTCCTCCAGCCTCTCCCTGGCGGTTTTCCCCACCAGGGAAAGGCTGGCAGAAGCGGTGCTCCGGGGCTTCTGCACTGCCCATGCCAAGCGCATGGGCAGTGCAAGGGCCCCATGCACAGCCCCTTCGCACAGGTCACTGCCTGATGTGCAGGCAGTGATCTGCGTGACGGGTGCTGCTGCACCTGCTGCACTGCAGCATAGACTGCGGCATAGACGACGGCTCCATGTGGAGCCGTCGGCAATGTCCTGGCCCAGCATTCCACTGAGCTGGCTGGCGGGAACACTGTTTTTTTCCGCTGGCCTGGTGGAAAGTTTTTCATACAGCCGGCGAGGTCTCATGGGGGCTACCGATCTATGTTTCAACCGCCAGCATGAACACGGCAGAGAATCCCGCCTTGTCATAATAACCCCCTGTGTCTCCATAACTGATGGCACAAGATTTGGGGACATGTAAAGAATATTGTTAATTGGATCACCAACTCCTCAATGAGAGAGTCCTTTACACAATTAAACAAGTGTTTGAGAACAGACTACTGTGTCCTCTGCAGCCATATCCTTGAAGATGATTTTGGCATGAATTAGAAGTCACTATAAAGCTTTCCTGACTCCTGATATTAACAGATTTGTTCACCTGACAAATAAAACACAAAGCTGCATTTTGAATTTACTGGAACCAGTCTTAGGAGATGCCAGAAGGATGGAAGTAACGTATTCTATTTTTGGATTGAATAGTGGCATTAACTACTAGACTTCAGAAATTAGAATGTCAAGTTGTCAAGCTGTTCCACATGTATCTCAAGATCAAGATTGAAATGAATGTGTATCCACATATTGTAGTACTCCCCTACTTTTTGTCTGTCTTCTGGACGCAACTTAGACTGGAGATTCCCAGTGACAGTGCTCTATTCCTAAAATAGAAAGGAAGGGAATTTGCCAATCAGGGTTAGGTAATTGGCCCTTCCCATAGGAAGTGGACACTGCAGTGGGTGTAGCCACCCAAAGGTAAGTGTCCCACTGGACACTACCAGGTTCCCATTAAAACACCCACAAAATTCAATATTTAGTGGGCATCCCTAGACCAGGTAATCAGACTTGAAGGTCCCAAAGAAGACCAGCACAAAGAAGATCCAAGGCACGAGAACTGTGGACCTGCTGCACAAAGAAAAGGTACCAAACGCTGCCTGCTGCACCCAGGACCCAACAATCACCACTTTGGAGCTGCTGGACACTGGACTGTTCTCGAAAAACCCAGAGTACCTCCAGGCTTCACCAATCATCCAAGAACTCCCTCCAGAGTGGAGGTACCACTCTGCAACAACCAAGGAATCAGCAACCCAGTGAGGGTCACCTTACTGACCAGCTGCTAACTCCTGAACCGGAAGTTGCAGCTGGATCCGATGACACACCAATGACCACAAGGACAAACTTTGCAAGTGTGCCACGTTTGGTGGCATTGTGCCCTCCAGTGGATAGACTGTACAAATACACTGGGTACTAGTCAGCTAATAGGAGACACCTGGAAAACCAGCTCACCCAGAGCTGAAAAAGGACCAGGAGGAAGTCCTCATCAAGGAATTTCAGGAACACCCTGGACCTCACACCAGAGTGCCCCCGTTGTCCTGTAAGCAACCTTCAAAGAGACCTACCCCCAGATCCAAAGGCCATGTTTCTGCACAGCCTCTGGCTCACCAATTCATTCTGTACCCGGCTACCGTGTGCACTGCAATGAAGAACCAGCTGTGCCTCCACGGGTCCATCACCCATTGTGACCTCAACACTCAAAGGAGAGCCCAAAGAACTACCTTTAACTTGACCGGAGCTGACCTTTTCCAAGTGGTCCCTCTCGATAGCCCTGCACAAGCTCCTAGAGACTTTGCACTGCTGCTCCTGCTCGACCCGGGAGCTGCCAGAGCTTCACCAGCTGGCACATTGGGCCCACCGACAACCTTGAGCAACCTGCAAAAGTTGAAGAGCTTGTAAAGGGTCGCTGGGACTGTAAGAACACAGTGAGGGTTAGAAAAATAGCCTACCCCAAGACCCTGAAAAGTAGGTGTAAAGTGCACCTACTACCCCCGGAGAGCACAAAAGTTGTGATAGGGGTATTCTGCAGGAAGAACAAACACCAGCAATGCAACAACAGTGGATTTCCGGACCTGAGTACCTGTAAGACAAGGGGACCAAGTCCAATAGTCGCAACAGTGTCGAGAGTGGGCAGGAGCCCAGGAAATGCCAGCTGAGGGTGCAAGGAAGCTGCCACCGGTTGGAAGAAGCTTGGAGTTCTGCAAGAAAGAAGAGGACTAGGAACTTCTCCTTTGGAGGTTGGATGTCCCACGTGGCGATGAAGCTTGCAGATGTGTTCCCAAGCAGAAAGATCATAAACAAGCCTTGCTAGCTGCAAGGGTTGCGGTAGAGGTTTTTGGGTGCTGCTGTGGCCCAGGAGGGACCAGAATGTTGCCACTTGGAGGAGGAGACAGAGGGGGCGCCCAGCAACTCAAGGAGCCCTCACAGAAGTAGGCAGCACACACAAAAGTACCTGAACAGGCACTTGGAAGAAAAGTGAACCGGAGTCCACGCGAAGTCACAAAAGGGAGTCCCACGATGCCGGAGGACACTTCAGAAGGTTGTGCAATGCAGGATAGAGTGTCGGGACCCAGGCTTGGCTGTACATGAAGGAAATCCTGGAAGAGTGCAGGGGAGCCAGAGCAGCTGCAAATCATGCGGTACTCAGGTTTGCAGTCTAGCGTGGGGAGGTAAGGACTTACCTCCACCAAACTTGGACTGAAGAGTCACTGGACTGTGGGAGTCACTTGGACAGGGTTGCTGAGTTCCAGGGACCACGCTCGTCAGGATGAGAGGGGACCCAGAGGACCAGTGTTGCAGTCTTTTGGTGCCTGAGTTAGCAGGGGGAAGATTCTGTTGACCCACAGGAGATTTCTTTGGAGCTTCTGGTTTAGGGTGAAGGCAGGCTACCCTCAGAGCATGCACCACCTGGAAACAGTCGAGAAAGCAGGCAGGATGAGGCACTACAATGTTGCTCGTAGTCGTGTTGCTACTTTGTTGCGGTTTTGCAGGCGTCCTGAGCAGTCAGCGGTCGATCCTTTGGTAGAAGGTGAAGAGGGAGAAGAAGAGGAACTCTGGTGAGCTCTTGAAATCGTTATCTGAAGAATTCCCCAAAGCAGACACCCTAAATAGCCAGAAAAGGAGGTTTGGCTACCTAGGAAGGAGAGTTGGCTACCAAGAGAGGTAAGAGCCTATCAGAAGGAGACTCTGACGTCACCTGCTGGCACTGGCCACTCAGAGCAGTCCAGTGTGCCCCCAACACCTCTGTTTCCAAGATGGCAGAGGTCTGGGACACACTGGAGGAGCTCTGGGCACCTCCCCTGGGAGGTGCAGGTCAGGGGAGTTGTCACTCCCCTTTCCTTTGTCCAGTTTCACGCCACAGCAGGTTTGGGGGATCCCTAAACTGGTGTAGACTGGCTTATGCAGAGATGGGCACCATCTGTGCCCATCAAAGCATTTCCAGAGGCTGGGGGAAGCTACTCCTCCCCAGCCCTTCACACCTATTTCCAAAGGGAGAGGGTGTAACACCCTCTCTCAGAGGAAATCCTTTGTTCTGCCTTCCTGGGCCAGGGCTGCCTGGACCCCAGGAGGGCAGAAACCTGTCTGAGGGGTTGGCAGCAGCAGCAGCTGCAGTGGAGACCCCGGAAAGGCAGTTTGGCAGTACCCGGTTACTGTGCTGGAGACCCAGGGGATCATGGAATTGTCACCCCAATTCCAGAATGGTATTGGGGAGACAATTCCATGATCTTAGACATGTTACATGGCCATGTTCGGAGTTACCATTGTGACGCTATACATAGGTAGTGACCTATGTATAGTGCACACGTGAAATGGTGTCCCCGCACTCACAAAGTCCGGGGAATTTGCCCTGAACGATGTGGGGGCATCTTGGCTAATGCCAGGGTGCCCACACACTAAGTAACTTTGCACCCAACCTTCACCAGGTGAAGGTTAGACATATAGGTGACTTATAAGTTACTTAAGTGCAGTGGTACATGGCTGTGAAATAACGTGGACGTTATGTCACGCAGGCTGCAGTGGCAGGCCTGTGTAAGAATTGTCAGAGCTCCCTATGGGTGGCAAAAGAAATGCTGCAGCCCATAGGGATCTCTTGGAACCCCAATACCCTGGGTACCTCAGTACCATATACTAGGGAATTATATGGGTGTACCAGTATGCCAATGTGAATTGGTAAATTTAGTCACTAGCCTGTAAGTGACAAATTTGGAAAGCAGAGAGAGCATAACCACTGAGGTTCTGGTTAGCAGAGCCTCAGTGAGACAGTTAGGCATCACACAGGGAACACATACAGGGCACATACTTATGAGCACTGGGGCCCTGCCTGGCAGGGTCCCAGTGACAAATAGACTAAAACAACATATTTAAAGTGAACTATGGCAGGCAAGATGGTACCTTCCTACACGCCACACCAAAGGTCCGTGATAAACTGGAGATAACAAAATCGACACTGTCACGCCAACAGGACTGCTCCCACACTATCACGAACCACAAATCCACGCAGCGGTCTTTCAACCGCGGTATTCCATTGGCGGTACACACTGCCGTGCTCAAAATATACACACATTTACAAAAACATAACCACATTGGACAATTCGAAATACACACACCTGATACACATACACACACCATTCCCACACACCCAATACTATGTAAAACCCACACATACACATCACCCACAAACTCCTCCGACCAAAATGGAGAATGAAGCACAGAGAGAGACACCACCATCAACAAACTAGCATCCACAGGCACACAACACCATCACTCACACAACATCCATGCACCTCACACAACACACACAAACACATCCCCTCACACATCACAACACACACCACCTCACACATCACCCACACCACACCATGGCACCGCAAAGACACCCCAGGTTCTCTGAGGAGGAGCTCAGGTTCATGGTGGAGGAAATCGTATGGGCAGAGCCACAGCTATTAGGATCACAGGTGCAGCACACCTCCATAGCTAGGAAGATGGAGCTATGGTGCAGAATCGTAGACAGGGTCAACGAAGTGGGACAGCATTCAAGAACTAGGGATGACATCAGGAAGAGGTGAAACGACCTACGGGGTAAGGTGCATTCCATGGTCTCAAGACACCAGATTGCAGTTCAGAGGACTGGCGGCGGACCCCCACCTCCTCCCCCACAACTAACAACATGGGAGGAGCAGGTCTTGGCGATACTGTATCCTGAGGGCCTCGCAAGAGTAGCAGGAGGAATGGACTCTGGTAAGTCAAGTCTTAACTATTACATCCCCCAACCTACCTGCATGCTATCACATACCCCACCCTCACTCTCAACCTCATCACTCCAACGCCTCACATATGTCCCGCTATCACAACACACACATCCCAATACCAAGCCCTGCATGCAATACCAAAGCATGGACACCCATCACCAAAGCATGCCCACTACAGATACCCACACAGATCCCCAAATCAAATATCACACAAGGTCCTAGACAAGAATGTAAGCACTGGGGTACAGGGTCACCCACCCATTGCACACAATGGCACACACAGATGCAATAATCATGCCTTTACACCCCTGCAGGACCCTTACCCAACGTCACCAGACAGGAGGTTCCAGACATGTCCACACCCCCCACAGAAGAGTCCCACAGTGATGACAGCAGCTCTGTCCATCTGGATCTAGATGACCAGCCCGGCCCATCTGGGACCTCGGGACAGTCGGTTCCCCACTCACTGGCACATGCCACCACAGAGCCTCCCCCCTCAGGAAACACCAGCACAGCACCCACCCAGCGGGCCAATACCTCCGTCCCCAGGACACGTCAAGCAGCATTGTGTCCACCACTACAGGGAACCCAGGCAAACCCACCAACCCAAGAACATCAGGGACCTGGGGGCAGTGGCAGTGGGCACACGTTTCAGGGGACAGAGGAACAGGAAAACCGGGGAACTGGGAGGACTGCTGTGCGACAGGGGGAAGACAGGCCCAGGGAACCTACTCTCCACGAGGCCCTCTCCAACATCATGGGAGCGTACCATCATTCCCAGGAGACGATGGCAACGGTACTGGCCAAGTTTCAGGAGACCCAGCGGCTGCAGGAGGAACAGTATTTGGGGATCAGGGAGGAACTCAAGTCCATCAACACCACACTGGTCACCATTATAGGGGTGCTGAAGGACCTTGTGAACACCAGGAGGGACAATGTGGCACAACAAGGGGCCCCTGACATTAGCCTCGATGATGAACAGCCCTCCACCTCTGCGGTGCTGGTGGACAGGAGGCACCGCCACAGGACCACGACCCCAGCACCCCACCCCTGCAGATGGAGAACCACCCCACAAACAGTCCCTGAGATCCAGGACAAAGACAGAGAACAATGCCAAGACCCCCGCCAAGAAATGAGACCACCCTGAATGTCATCCTTCTGTCCCACCTTGTCACCCTGTCCATCCTTAAACTGCCCTAGCGCCACTTCCTATGCCCCTTTGGACAATGCACCTGTGAGACAAATATCTGGACTCTGCCATGGACATTCCTCCACCATCACCCCTGACCATTTTACAACCCCTTCCACTATTTTGCACTTAAATAAACACCCTTGAATCAAAAAACAATCTGGAGTCAGTCTGTGCTTTCACAAATGTGTATTTGCTATAACTAAGGAAAATAGCAATGTCCATTGAAGTGTCAACATATCTATGTCACTCAGCTCTAGTCCATGAGGTAACATAGCAGAGGTCACACAGTGGGACCCACATCTGTGAAATGGAAATGCAAAGTGACAAGTCAGGGTCCATACACTGGGTGAAAGTGACAGACATATGATAGGTCTAACAACTGTATGAGATGTAGGAGGCAGTGATGTCTTCTTACCTGTTTCTCACTGGAAGTATTGCTGGATAACGTTGTTTCTCTTGTCGATATCGTCTTCTTTTGCCTCCTCTTCTTCACTGTCCAGAGGCTCCACAGCTGCTACAAGACCTCCTTCTGGACCATCCTCCGGCAGAAAAGGCACCTGTCGTCGCAAAGCCAGGTTGTGCAGCATACAGCAGGCCACGATGATCTGGCACACCTTCTTTGGTGAGTAGTAGAGAGAACCACCTGTCATATGGAGGCACCGGAATCTGGCCTTCAGGAGGCCGAAGGTCCTTTCGGTCACTCTCCTAGTTCACCCATGTGCCTCATTGTAGCATTCCTCTGCCCTTGTCCTGGGATTTCTCACTGGGGTCAGTAGCCATGACAGGTTGGGGTAACCAGAGTCACCTGCAAATGTCGAGGGACAACTGTCAGACACACACTAACCCTTAGAGACAACCCCAGACCTAGACAATCATTCACACGTTATAGGGTCCTTGTCCTCACCTACTAGCCACACACGGTGCCTCTGGAGTTGCCCCATCACATAAGAGATGCTGCTATTCCTCAAAATATAATCGTCATGCACTGAGCCTGGAAACTTGGCGTTCACATGGGAGATGTACTGGTTGGCCAAACACACCATCTGCACATTCATTGAATGGTAGCTCTTCCTGTTTCTGTATACCTGTTCACTCCTTCGGGGGGTGTACCAAGGCCACATGTGTCCCATCAATGGCACCTATGATGTTGGGGATATGTCCCAGGGCATAGAAGTCACCTTTCACTGATAGCAAATCCTCCACCTGAGGGAAAATGATGTAGCTGCGCATGTGTTTCAGCAGGGCAGACAGCACTCTGGACAACACGTATGAGAACATAGGCTGGGACATCCCTGATGCAATGGCCACTGTTGTTTGAAAAGACCCACTTGCCAGGAAATGGAGTACTGACAGGACCTGCACTAGAGGGAGGATTCCTGTGGGATGGCGGATAGCTGACATCAGGTCTGGCTCCAACTGGGCACACAGTTCCTGGATTGTGGCACGATCAAGTCTGTAAGTGATAATGATGTGTCTGTCTGTCATTGACGACAGGTCCACCAGCGGTCTGTACACCGGAGGATGCCGCCATATCCTCACCTGGACCAGCGGACGTGCCCTATGGACGAGAACAGCGAGCACAGAGTCAGCCAACACTGAGGTATTAAAAAATAATTCATTGCACACATTTGTCAATCCGCAATGTGCCTGTCACTGTGTGTATGCAAGGCCTAGATAGGTGTGACGCATTTAAAATTAATGCCATGTGGCCCCCTGAAATGGCGGCTGCCTGAATTGTAATGTGGGACAAGGGGATATGAGGTAACTGCGCTGGCGTTGTACACCATCGCGGTAGGCGGTCGAAGACTGCGGCGCAATCCTGAATTGGTTAACACCCTATGGGTCCCAGGAGCCAATGATGATGTACGCCGGCGGTGACGGTACGCACCACCGCGGACGTGACCGCCATTTTCTCTCTGTTCACTCACTTGAAACCTGACCTTCGACAGGAGAGGACCTACACTGCAAGTGCTGCTGTGACCTCAGTCTGGAAGTGACAATGGCTCAAGTGTCTGGGGAAAGGGCCCCTGCCTTCACTTCGGAGGAGTTGGAGAAGTTAGTGGATGGGGTCCTCCCCCAGTACACGCTACTCTATGGTCCTCCAGACAAACAGGTGAGTACACTGTGAGCATGCTGTATGGGCAATGCCTGTTTGGAGTGGTGTGGATGGAAGATACAGGGAGGGGGACAAAGGCCTGCATGAGCAGACAGTGAGTGTATGTGCATTAGGGCAAGGGTGGGAAGGTGGGTCAATGACTGAAATGGTCCGGACGGTTAAAAATTATCCTTTTCCCCTGTACTATTCCTCTAGGTCAGCGCCCACCAGAAGAAGGATTTTTGGCGTGCCATCGCCAAGGACATCCGGACCCTTTGGGTCAACCACAGACAGAGCACCCACTGCTGTAAAAGATGGGAGGACATTCGCCTCTGGAGCAAGAAGACGGTGGAGGCCCAGCTGGGGATGGCATCCGCACCATGACCCCCCTGATGTTCCGGATCCTGTCTGTGGCGTATCCGGAGTTGGATGGGCGCTTGAGGGCATCACAGCAGCCCCCAGGGGGTGAGTACATTCACATCCATCTGACTCTGCGCGCATTACAAGGTGTCTGGATGGGGGAGGTGGGCTGTGAGTTCCCCTAGGCCAGGGCGAGTTTTGTAGGCAAGGTCCCTTCGTGAGGCAGGCTATATGGCTCCCCAACCCCACCAGTGGTAAAAGCCATCTACACCTAGTCAGGCTCCTGTGACTTCCATGTGTGCAGCAATCGGGCATAGGCCTTGTACACCATGTCCCTGTGATTAATTAGGGAACTCTAAGTGCATGGCGTAGTGCAGAGGGCTGCTGTGTCTGTAGTGTCCGCCAACGGTAGCGATATTGCATGCACTGAACATGTCTTTTTTCTGTCACCCCCCCCCCCTTTTTGTGGTCTCCCTGTTCTTGTGTGCATTAGCATCATCAGGCAGAGGAGCATCACAAATGGCCCTGGAGGGTGAGACAATGGAGTCTGAAGCCACCAGTGGGATGGAGGGCGAGGGGAGGTCCACGGCGGGGATGGGAGGTGACATCAGTGACAGCGACTCCTCCTCTGATGGGAGCTCCCTTGCGGTGGCGGGCCTCTCTGTGCCTCCCACATCAACAGGTATAGCCACCACCCCCCTACCAGCACCGCCCTCCCAGCAGCCCCTCAGCCTGTGTCCCATGGCCGCTCACCGAGGAGGGTGGGCATCTCCTTCAGCCCGGGCACCTCAGACCCTGCCCCAGTCAGCCCTGCTGCCCTCAGTGAGGGGCTATTGACCTCCTGAGATCCCTCACTGTTGGGCAGTCTAGCATTCTGAATGCCATCCAGGGTGTAGGGAGGCAGTTGCAACAAACAAATGCATACCTGGAGGGCATTCATTCTGGCCAGGCAGCCCAACAGCGAGCATTTCAGGCACTGGCCTCTGCACTGATGGCAGCCATTGACCCTGTGTCCAGCCTCCCTCATCCAACTTCCTCCACCCAGACCCAATCCCCTGTACCTCAGCCTATCCCAAGCACACCATCAGACCAGCATGCACACATATCAACACATAGGGGTGGCTCAGGCACACATAAGCACCACACATCCCATAGGCACTCACACAAGTATCATGCCCATGCACACATACCAACATCCACTGCCTCCACTGTGTCCCCCTCCTCCACATCTCCCTCCTCCCTCCCTAACTCATCTCCACTCACACCTGCATGCACTACATCTTCAGCTACTACCTCCATCACCAGCACGCCCATCACCACACACCGCTCACGTGCACTCACCCCCCACCACCATTCACACATCCCCAGTGTCCTCTACCAGTGTGTCTGCCCTCCTCCCAAAGTACACAAACGCAGCCACACACCCACCCAACAGCCATCCACCTCACAACAGCCTCCAGCCCATAAACCTTCACCCAAAGTCAGAAAACATGCACCTCCTACATCCACTACCTCTTCCTTCACTCCTAAACTCCCCCCATCTACCCATCCCAGTGTGTCTAAAAAGCTTTTCCTATCAAATGTTGACCTCTTCCCTACACCTCCCCTGTCTGTCCGTCCCCTAGGACCTGCCTTTCCAGGTCCAAACCCAGCACCCCAGCCACCACATCACCAGGCACAGTGGTGCCAGAAATAGTGTGATTTTTGGAGTGCGCCAAGCAACAGGGCTGCCAGTGTCCCACCGAGCGAGGGCAAGGACATTCTGCCACCTCCAAAAGTCAAAAAGTTGCCCACATCCCAGAGGGAGAAGGCGAAAACACCTGCCACTAAGGGCTCAGGCAAAAAAAAAGTGGAAAGTGGCAAGACAGCTGCGCCACCAATCCAAGGTGGGGAAGGGCCAGAAAATCAAGGGCAGGTCCACGTTGACGCCAACCTGCATGGCGGACAAGACCACCACCAGCACCGCCACCTGCATCGCCGCCACAGAGACCGCCGCCCGCACCGCAGACACTGAGCCTGCCACCAGCACCACAGTCACTGAGCCCGCCACCAGCACCACAGTCACTGAGTCCGCCGCCACAAAGACCGCCACCAGCACCACCGCCACAAAGACTGCCGCCTGCACCGATTCCACAGAGGCCGCCGCCAGCACCGATGCCACAGAGCCCGCTGCCAGCACCAATGCAACAGAGTCCGCCGCAAGCACCGCCGCTACTGACACCGCCGTCAGCACCGCCATTGGCCCCGCGACATCCTGAACCAGTGGCACCACCACAGACATGGCTGCCATCCCCATTGGTCAGTCGTCCGAGGCTGGTGGTCAGTTCCAGGAGCCTGGGCAGCTTGCTTGTTGCACCACCGTCAGTGGAGTGTCACATCCACTACCTCAGTCCTTGGTAGAATGAAGTTCTCTGGGCACCAAGCCCTCTCCAGAACCAGTGGAGTATCACATCCACTACCTCAGTCCTTGGCAGGATGAAGCACTCTGGGCACAAAGCCCCTTCCAGAACCAGTGGAGTATCACATTTGTTACCTCAGTCCTTGGCAGGATGAAGCGCTCTGGGCACAAAGCCCCTTCCAGAACCAGTGGAGTATCACATTTGTTACCTCAGTCCTTGGCAGGATGAAGCACTCTGGGCACCAAGCCCCCTCCGGGAACCAGTGGAGTATCACATCCACTACCTCAGTCCTTGGCAGGATGAAGCACTTTGTGCACCAAGCCCCCTCCAGAACCAGAGGAGTATCACATCCACTACCTCAGTCCTTGGCAGGATGAAGCACTCTGGGCACCAAGCCCCCTCCAGAACCAGTGGAGTATTACATCCACTACCTCAGTCCTTGGCAGGATGAAGCACTTTGGGCACAAAGCCCCCTCCAGAACCAGTGGAGAAAGGCATCCACTACCTCAGTCCTTGGCAGGATGAAGCACTCTGAGCACAAAGCCCCCTCCAGAACCAGTGTAGACTGTTATCCACTTGAGAGACTGTGGCTTTGCACTCCCCAGGATAAAGCAGTTGTCAAACAACCCACTGGAGAGACTTGAGAGACTATGGCTTTGCACTTCCCAGGGTAAAGCAGTGGGCAAACCACCCACTGGAGAGACTTGAGAGACTGTGGCTTTGCACTCCCCAGGATAAAGCATTGGGCAACCCACCCACTGGAGAGACTTGAGAGGCTGTGGCTTTGCACTCCCCAGGTCCATGCAGAGGGCAACCCACCCACTATAGAGACTTGAGAGACAGTGGCTTTGCACTCCCCAGGATACAGCAATGGGCATGGAGCCCCCTCGTGGGGCTGGCGTCGTGCACTCATCCGGCTGAGGTGCCAACCCTTCCCTTCCCCCTGAGGTGCCTGTTTCATTTCGATCTAATGCCCCAGCAGTGTTCTCTCCATTTGGAGTCTGGTATTGAGTGTGGGCCTCGCCCATGCATTTTGGGCCCAGTGGTCCACGGACTATGCATGGTGCACTATCTGGACTTGTATAGTTGGTGTACATAATTGTTTATACTGTATTTCAAGTTTTGACTAATGGATTTTTATTGATTACAATCGTTCAACTCATTTCCTTTTGTCATTGCGTTCTTCCAGGGTGGGCTGGGGGGGTGTAAATGTAATGTTGCAGCATGTATTAGTGTGTATGTTTTTGTGGGTGAGGGTGGGGGTGTTGCATGTTGTGTGTGTGTGTCACTCTCTTTCCCTCCCCCTCCCATGTGTTGTAGGTGCAGTACTCACCATGGTCGTCGCCGCCGTATTTCGTGCTCCTGATAGAGGATCAGGAATACTATCGCAGGGAGGATTTCAAGTTCTGGCTCCATGGCGTCCTGGTTCCTTGTGGCTTGTGCAGAGGTGAGTTTTTTCCCTTCCAAGTCCTGTTTCCGCCATGTTTTTGTTCGCATTGGTTCCGCCCCAGAAAAGGTGGCGGATTGGCCTCTCATAATAGTGTGGGCGGTACATTGTCTTCCGCCTGTATGTTGGCGGTGACCGCCATGCTGTTTGCTTGTACCGCCGTGGCGGTCGGAGTGTTAAAGTGGCTGTCTATGTTGGCGGTTTCCACCATGACCATGATTCCATTTTTTTTACCGCCGGCCTGTTGGCGGTCTTACCGCCACTTTAACACCGACGCCAGGGTTGTAATGAGGGCCTTTGTATTTGCTGATATCACTTTGTTAGTTTGGTGAGCACACGGATAACTCTCCAAATTGCCTTTAGTTAATTATTTTTTATTTTTTTAATTGACTAAACATTTGTTGCAAGTTTTTGAAATAATTGTTAGCGCCCTGGTTAGGTCACTGCAACTCTAGCAAAAAGTTTTAAAAGTCTTTACCTTAGTTTGCCAATCCAAAAAAGGGATTCCAAATTCTTAAACAAGTCCCAACTTTAGTAAATTAAACACGTCTGACACAGAGGCCAGAAACCAGGAGCTTGACCTGATACGTTATGAGGCATAGAACTATGACCTATGAAGGAGACACTGCAGACAGTACAAAATGCATACTGGAAGGAATCATAAAGCAGAGAAACTTAGGTTTCTGGTAGGTTAACATGAAAAAGAAAATCTCCCAGATGAGATAGATGAAGATGATACATCTGTGGTGGGTGAAGAAGACTCTGTGGATAATGAGGATGAGGGTAGCGCCTCTTCTACTTGAAGCTCTAGAGCACCCACAGAAACAGACCTGGACATTGCCAGGCTGACCAAGAGACTGGCCTAAGGGAGGCAGCTCTTGGAAATAGAGAAACAAATAAAAGAGTTGGTCCCAGGACCCATCTCTGGTGGCAGCCTACTAATAAAAAGGGAGGAAGAGAAACCTTCCAACCTAAGTCTCCCAAAAGGAGTTGTCCCCCTACGAATAAGGAGATGATATCCAGAAATGGTTAATTTCCTTTTAGAGAGCCTGCATTGGGAGGGGTGTCCAAAAGAAGCACTGGAGCACTCTGTTATGGGAATTGTTCTCATGGAAGTGTAGGGATAGGCACCTGGCACTGAGTAAAGCAGATGCTGAATCTCATGACCTCATGCAGGGTACCCTGATTGATGGCTTTGGATTTACCACTGAGGAATACCACATAAAACACAGGGGGACTCAGTCAGTCCTCAGTAGAATTTATGGACTAAAAATGCTGGGTGGTTGGTTAGAGGGCAATAAGGTAGATGATTATGAAGGGCTGTACAATGTAATGATGAAAGAACACCTTTTGAGTAATTGTGTCTATGGCAAGTTGCACCAGTATCTAGTAGATTTGGGGCCAGTACACCCCCCCCCAAGAGTTTGGGAGAATGTCTGATCATTGGGTGAGAACTAGAACTGGAGGGGGTGACCAAAAGGAAGAGTCAGGGAAGCCCCCCTAAGAGAAAGAGATGGAGCACCCTCGAAATAAAGAAAACGAGTCCTAAGGCCCCCAAAAATCTGTCCAGGAGGATGGGCCCAAGACACCTCCCAAAACAAAAGGTAGGTACCAGGGTAAAAATTGGGTTGCCACTAAGGCATGATGCCACAACTGTCAAAAGACTGGGCACCACACCAAAGACACTTCTTGTCTCAAAAACAGACCCACTAGTAAGCCCCCTGGGGTAACTAGTGCCATTGGGGATGACATTTCAGATGAGGAGGATCTCATAGCCTTTTTCTGGAAAGTGGGCCCCATAGGTGGGTTGGAGATTCCAGATGGGTGTACACACTTCCACCACATACTGGTGAATGGAATCCCAACCACTGCTCTGAGAGACAATTGTGCATGTCAGGGTGGTGCTCTCAAAGCAGTATATCCCAGGAGACACTGCCAGGGTAAGGGGTATCCATGGGAAAGTCACTGATATGCCAGTAGCATTAGTGCATGTATAGATAGATGGGTCCCTTAGCTGGAGAAGGGTGGTAGTCAGTACAAACCTCCCCCTTGACTGTCTCCTTGGAAATGATAACACAGAAGTTAATCACAGCCGAAAAGAGGAATTGT
This sequence comes from Pleurodeles waltl, assembly GCF_031143425.1. NCBI lineage: Eukaryota > Metazoa > Chordata > Amphibia > Caudata > Salamandridae > Pleurodeles > Pleurodeles waltl. The sequence continues at coordinate 223,635,715 of NC_090441.1, forward strand.
CCCAGGGCCAGTCCTCTCTTAAGGATTCTGGAGTTGCTGCCCCTGCATTGAGTGCAAATAGGCAGCAGAAGAAAAGAGGAAAGCAAAAGAATAGTGAAGGTGGGCAACCTTTAACTAAGGCACCAGAAAGCCAAGGAGTTTCTACTCCATTAGGGAAGAACTCTACTGTTGGAACTGGTGAATCCCAGCTTTACCCACAAGAAAGCCTGACTGGTCAGGCAACTGCTCTGCCTGAGTTGGTAGCTCCTTAGCTGGCAGAAAAGAGAGAGGAAGGAGGGTTTTCTCTGCAGGATGTAGAGATCCCCCACTCCCTTACGGCTGACAGGTACCCTGAACCCAAAGAAACCTGTAACTTAGCTCTGTTTCCTGTGGCTATGGAGCTAAAGGTGTGGTTCGGGGCAATGCCAGCTGTCAATGACCTCTGCTGGATATTGGTCTTCATGGCTGCAATGTCCTTGGCGTGGTGGTCTGACCTCATACCAAATAGCAAGCTAAACCCCCTGATGCTCTTGGTCATGGTGGAGTTACTCCAGTTACGGGTGGCCTCTTTGAGTAAGCTAGGGGTTGCCCTGGCTAAGATAGGGATTGCAGAGGTGGACACCTCTGAACCCAAGACAGAAGGGAAAAGTGCACACACTGATAGTACAGGTATACAACATTTTGGATTGAGTCCTATAGCTGTTGAGATAGGTCAGTTCCCTAAGGGGTTTTGACCTGGACAATAGGAGGGGAGCCAGTGTAGGCCCTGCAGCCAACTAGCCTGTTTCCCTTCTCTTCCTTGCCTGACAGGCTAGGAAGCCTCTCCCAGATATTGGCTGAGTCTCCTGGCCTGTGGGCTGGGGGGATTTGTGTGAGCTTGCACTTTGTTGCAGTATGCCCCTACTTTTTGCCTAGCTTCTGGATGCAACTTGGACTGGAGTGCACTTGGTTCCTGCTAACCAGGTTCCCAGTGCAAATGTTCTATCCCTAAAACACTGTAAAGGTAATTTGAAACACCTATAACTACCACTATAAGTCCCTAGTACAAGGTACTTAACTACCCAGCGCATGGGGTACTAACGGTAGGCCCCTGAGGGCAGCGGCACAGATTGTGCCACCCTACAGGGCCATGCATCCAGATGCACCCAGCACTACCATTGAGGCTGGGTGTCCTGGTGCACACCTAAAACACAAATTCAACATGGCACACTACCTGTGTGTCCTGTCCACTATACACTGCATAGGCAAGTCTCCCCTCTGGCAGGCCTTTCAGCCTTAAGGCAGGGTGCACTTTGATGTGTGTGGGGGCGCAACTGCATGAGCAATATACCCCGACTGTGCCCTTGCTAAACCTGAGACTTAGTGAGTAAACAGACTAGCCATTTTGATCCCGTGGGTGCCATGGACAAGCTGGTCTAGCCCTCGGCCACGGTTGCCGTGTTCTGGGGACGACACAAGCTCGTCCTCACCTGGCCCATAGGGGTAGTGCTAGCGCTCCCCCCATGAGCCTCCCATATCCCTCCCCCAGTCACGGATGGAAGGGGAATCGCTTCCCCTTCCACCCCCGACTCTCACTCACTCTCCTTGTGACGTATGTGCTTCCAACGCGATCCGGAAGAAAAATGCTAAGCATTTCTCTTCCAACTGGGAGGTGGGGGCAGGCAGAGACATGAAAGGAAATACCTGTGAAGATTTTATTTGAAATAAATGGGGACAAAGTTGTTCTGCCCACCAGTGGAAAGATGGGGAAATTACCCCCAATCCACTCCCCGGGGGACCAGAAAGACAACTAGATGCCAGAGAATTATTAAAAAATAAAAAATAGTGGTGTGGTGGCTATCAACCAGTATGGGCATGGTTATGCCCCCACCCCAACTGAAGGGGGTAGCAGTCTTTCAGCTCTCCTCCCGCACACTAAAACATCTTATCCCACAGGAACCAAGAGGACATTTGATTATTTTGTGTTTTAGTTTTACATTTGGGCCATAAGAGCTTATCTAACTCTCAAAATCATCCCACTTGGAATGGTGAGGGCTGCACTTTTTGGGCTTTGGGATGCTGACATGTAGAAAAATCTATGTGACCTAGACACACCTGAAAACTAAACATCTGGGTGAGTCCAGGGTTGTGGGCTTCACACACACCCCACACCATTTTCTTACCCACATTGCCCTGCAAACCTCCAACTTTGCTTGAAATCGCACATTTTCCCCACATTTTTGTCATGGAACCTTCCGGAAACTGCAGGAATCCACAAAATTCCTACCACCCAGCATTGTTGCCTCTATACCGATTCTGCCCCACTTGTCACCCTAGAAAAGTTTTTTCCAAACTGCCCCTTCGGACCCTCTTTGGCTCCCCCTCATTTTTGACATATTTTTGGCTCTTCCCTGTCACAGGCACTTGGCACACCTACGCAAGTGAAGTATATTCTTTACAGGGAGGCTGAGGAGAACATTGGACGGTAGGAAATTTGTGCAGTTGCAGTGATCCCACACAGAAATGTGGGGAAAACGTGATTTGTTTCGCTAAATTTGAGGATTGCTGAGGGTTCTGGGTAAAAAAAAACCTAGAAGATCCAGAAAAGTCACACCTCCCTGGACTCCCTCGGGTGTCTACTTTTCAGAAATGTTTGGGTTTGGTAGGTTTCCCTCGATGGCTGCTGAACCCAAGACCAAAAAGCTGGTGTCCCCCCACAAAAACAGGTAGTTTTGCATTTGATAATTTTGATGTGTCCACATTGTGTTTTAGGGCATTCCCTGTCACGGGCACTAGGCCTACCCACACAAGTGAGGTACCATTTTTATCAGGAGACCGGCGGCAATGCTAGGTAGAAGGACATTTGTTCCTCCTCTTTGATTCCAGAACTTTCTATCACTGAAATGTAGAAAAACTTGTTTTTTTTGTCAAATTTTGAGGTTTGCAAAGGATTATGGGTAACCGAACCTAGTGAGAGCACCAAAAGTCACCCCATTCTGGGTTCCCCTAGGAGTCTATTTTTCAAAATTGTATAATTTTTCTAGATTCCCCTAGGTGCCGGCTGAGCTAGAGGCCAAAATCCACAGCTCGGCACTTTGCAAAAAACAGGTCGGTTTTGGGGGGAAAATGTGATGTATTCATGTGTTTTGGGGCATTTCCTGTCAAGGGCGCTAGCCCTACCCACACAAGTGAGGTGTCATTTTTATCAGGAGACTTGGGGGAACGCTGGGTGGAAAGAAATTTGTGGCTCCTCTCTGATTTCAGAACTTTCTATTACTGAAATGTGAGGAAAAAGTTTTTTTTTTTGCCAAATTCTGAGGTTTGCAAAGGATCCTGGGTAACAGAACCTGGTGAGAGCCCCACAAGTCACCCCATCCTGGATTCTCCTAGGTGTCTTGTTTTGAAAATGCTCAGGTTTGGTAGTTTTCCCTACTTGCCGGCTGAGCTAGAGGGCAAAATCCGCAGCTAGACACTCTCCAAAAAACACGTCAGATTTCAATGTAAAAAAGTGATGTGTCCATTTTACTTTTCCTGTCACAGGCATTAGGCCTACCCACACAAGTGAGGTACCATTTGTATTGGGAGAATTGAGGGAATACAGTATAGAAGAAAAAGGCCCCTTGTCTTTCTCTAAATTTTTTCCTTCCAACTGTAAGATATTGTGTAAAAAATACGTCTATTTGAGAAATGCCCTGTAATTCACATGCTAGCATAGGGACCCCGGAGTTCAGAGATGTGCAAATAACCACTGCTTCTCAACACGTTATTTTGTGTCCATTTTGGAAATACAAATGAATTGCTGTATACCCTGTATAGAATGAAAACTTATTGCAAGGTGCAGCTTCTTTATTGGCTCTGGATACCTAGGGTTCTAGATGAACCTACAAGCCCTATATATCCCCGCAACCAGAAGAGTCCAGCAGACTTAACGGTATATTGCTTTTGAAAATCTGACATGGCAGGAAAAAGTTACAGAGTAAAACGTGGAGAGAAATGGCTGTTTTTTTTTTACCCCAATTTCAATATTGTTTTATTTTAGCTGTTATTTTCTGTTGGAAAACCTTCTAGGATCTACACAAACGACTCCTTGCTGAATTCAGAATTTTGTCTACTTTTCTGAAATGTTTAGCTTTCCGGGATCCAGCATTGGTTTCACACCCATTTCTGTCACTAACTGGAAGGAGGCTAAAAGCACAAAAAATTGTATAAGTGGGGTATGTCCCAGTAAAATGCTAAAATTGTGTTGAAATATTTGGTTTTCTGATTCAAGTCTGCCTGTTCTTGAAAGATGGTGATTTTAGCACCACAGACCCTTAGTTGATTCAATTTTCAGCGGAAAAACCACAAGCCTTCTTCTGCAGCCCTTTTTCCCATAAAAAAAAAAAAAAGAAATGTTTGGTGTATTGTGGCTAATTTCTTGGTCTCCTCCAGGGGAACCCACAGACTCTGGGTACCTCTAGAATCCCTAGGATGTTGGAAAAAAGGCCTCAAATTTGCCATGGGTAGTGTATGTGGACAAAAAGTTCTGAAGGCCTGAGTGCGAGCTGCCCCAAATAGGCAAAAAAGGCCTGGCACCTGAGAGGGAAAAGGTCCGGCCGCGAAGGGGTTAAATGCATGTGCTGGACACTTGTCAGTACGAGTTTCACAGCTACAGGATTGCTACTCTGAACTCTGGGTTGTTTGGTATCAAACAACTCAGAATGATAAATCCAAACTGGTAACAGTACTGGATGTATTATAAAATGTATCCAGGGGTCACCTTAGAGGTATCCCCTACAAAATCTAACTGCCTTGGCATGATTGCTCAATGGTTCTATCCAGCTTTACACCTCCAGACACACAATATACAAACCTTGGGGGAGAGCCCTGTCTATCTGGTTTGTAAAACAAAGTCCTTCCTGGGTGGAGGTGCGAACACCCCCTTCCTTAGGAATGTGCACTGCCCTGCTGGTGAGCTTCTAAGGGCTCACCACACTTGAAACTCAACCCACAGGCTTGCTGCTAGCAGCAGATGGCCTTTGTAGGAGGCTGGCCTGGCTTGTAGTGGGTACCAAGGGGTACTTACACTCTGTACCAGGTCCAGTTATCCCTTATTAGTGTAGCAGAGGTGTTTCTAGCAGCTTAGGCTGATAGAAGGTAGCTATAGCAGAGCAGCTTAGGCTGAACTAGGAGACATGCAAAGCTCCCACTATACCACTGGTGTCATATGCACAATATCATAAGAAAACACAATACACAGATGTACTAAAAATAAAGGTACTTTATTTTTATGACAATATGCCAAAAGTATCTCAGTGAGTACCCTCAGTATGAGGATGCCAAATATACACAAGATATATGTACACAATACCAACAATATGCAGTAATAGCAAAAGGAAGTAATGCAAGCAATGTAAAGTTACAGTAGATTGCAATAGGAGCACATAGGTATAGGGGCAACACAAACCATGTACTCCAAAAGTGGAATGCGAACCACAAATGGAACCCAAACCTATGTGAGCTTGTAGAGGGTCGCTGGGACTGTAAGAAAACTGTGAGGGTTAGAAAAGTAGCCCACCCCAAGACCCTGAAAAGTAGGTGTAAAGTACACCTATATTCCCCAGAGAGCATAGAAGTCGTGATAGGGGGTTTCTGCAAGGAAGACCAACACCAGCAAAGCAACAACAGTGGATTTCGGGACCTGAGTACCTGTGAAATAAGGGGACCAAGTCCAAGAGTCGCAACAATGTCGAGGGTGGGCAGATGCCCAGGAAATGCCAGCTGAGAGTGCAAAGAAGCTGCCACCGGATGGAAGAAGCTTTGGTTTCTGCAAGAACAAAGGGGACTAGGAACTTCCTCTTTGGATTATAGATGTACCACGTCTTGAAGAAGCTTGCAGAGGTGTTCCCACGCAGAAAGACCGCAAACAAGCCTTGCTAGCTGCAAGGGTCACTGTTATGGTTTTTGAAAGGTGCTGTGGCCCAGGAGGGACCAGGATGTCGCCACTTGGATGAGGAGACAGAGGGGGCACCCAGTAAGTCAGGGAGCCCTCACAGAAGCAGGCAGCACCCGCAGAAGTACCGGAACAGGCACTTGGAAGAGGAGTGAACTGGAGTCCACCCGAAGTCACAATGCCGGAGCACAACTCAGAAGGTTGTGCACTGCAGGTTAGAGTGTTGGGGACCCAGGCTTTGCTGTGCACAAAGGAAATCCTGGAAGAGTGCACAGGAGCTGGAGCAGCTGCAAATCACGTGGTATCCAGCAATGCAGTCTAGCGTGGGGAGGCAAGGACTTACCTCCACCAAACTTGGACTGAAGAGTCACTGGACTGTGGGAGTCACTTGGACAGAGTTGCTGAGTTCCAGGGACCAAGCTCGTCATGCTGAGAGGGGACCCAGAGGATCGGTGATGCAGTCTTTTGTTGCCTGTGGTTGCAGGGGGAAGATTCCGTCGTCCCACAGGACATTTCTTCAGAGCTCCTGGTGCAGAAAGGAGGCAGGCTACCCCCAGAGCATGCACCAGCAGGAAACAGTCGAGAAGGCGGCTGGATAAGCGATACAAGGTTGCAGTAGTCGTCTTTGCTACTTTGTTGAGGTTTTGCAGGCGTCCTGAGCAGTCAGCGGTCGATCCTTTGGCAGAAGGTGAAGAGAGAGATGCAGAGGAACTCTGATGAGCTCTTGCATTCGGTATCTGAAGAATTCCCCAAAGCAGAGACCCTAAATAGCCAGAAAATGAGGTTTGGCTACCTAGGAAGGAGGCTAGGCTAGTAACACAGGTACGAGTCTATCAGAAGGAGTCTCTGACGTCTGGCCACTCAGAGCAGTCCAGTGTACCAGCAACACCTGTTTCCAAGATGGCAGAGGTCTGGAGCACACTAGAGGAGCTCTGGGCACCTCCCCTGGGAGGTGCAGGTCAGGGGAGTGGTCACTCCCCTTTACTTTGTCCAGCTGCGCGCCAGAGCAGGGCTGGGGGATCCCTGAACTGGTGTAGACTGGCTTATGCAGAGATGGGCACCATCTATGCCCCTCAAAGCATTTCCAGAGGCTCGGGGAGGCTACTCCTCCCCAGCCCTGACACCTCTTTCCAAAGGAAGAGGGTGTAACACCCTGTCTCTGAGGAAGTCCTTTGTTCTGCCTGGCTGGACCCCAGGAGGGCAGAAACCTGTCTGAGGGGTTGGCAGCAGCAGCAGCAGCAGTGAAACCCCAGGAAAGGCAGTTTGGCAGTACCCGGGTCTGTGCTAGGGACTCTGGGGATCATAGAATTGTCCCCCCCAATGCCAGAAAGGCATTGGGGTGACAATTCCATGATCTTAGACATGTTACATGGCCATGGTCGGAGTTACCATTGTGACGCTATACATAGGTAGTGACCTATGTATAGTGCACGCGTGAAATGGTGTCCCCGCACTCACAAAGTCCGGAGAATTTGCCCTGAACGATGTGGGGGCGCCTTGGCTAGTGCCAGGGTGCCCACACACTAAGTAACTTAGCACCCAACCTTTACCAGGTAAAGGTTAGACATATAGGTGACTTATAAGTTACTTAAGTGCAGTGGTAAATGGCTGTGAAATATCGTGGACGTTATTTCACTCAGGCTGCAGTGGCAGGCCTGTGTAAGAATTGTCAGAGCTCCCTATGGGTGTCAAAAGAAATGCTGCAGCCCATAGGGATCTCCTGGAACCCCAATACTCTGGGTACCTCAGTACCATATACTAGGGAATTATAAGGGTGTTCCAGTATGCCAATGGGAATTGGTAAAATTAGTCACTAGCCTGCAGTGACAATTTTAGAAAGTATAGAGAGCATAAACACTGATGTTCTGGTTAGCAGAGCCTCAGTGATACAGTTAGGCACCACACAGGGAACACATACATATAGGCCAGAAACTTATGAGCACTGGGGTCCTGGCTAGCAGGGTCCCAGTGACACATAACAAACATACTGAAAACATAGGGTTTTCACTTTGAGCACTGGGCCCTGGCTAGGAGGATCCCAGTGCGACAGTGAAAAAACCCTGACATATACTCACAAACAGCCCAAATGTGGGGGGTAACAAGGCTAGAAAGAGACTACCTTCCTACACTGAGACAATCAGAAATTCATCACTGGCTGGAAGAATGCCCACCCCTTGCATTACACCATTACTAGGGACTTCAGCTAAAGCTCTTGGGTACACAATCAGTGCCCAGTACAGGCATGGCCTCTACAGGAGTCAAGAGGTGCAAGTCCAGGTGAGGCAAGTTCCATGAATTTATAAGGAAGAGCAAAAGGGGACCCCAAATTTAAAAGTGAGGTTGGATTAGAGCTGAAGTGACACTGGTATGTGAACAGCGTAATATCTGTTAGTGGATCATTTATACTGTACATTTTTTGTAGATCTCATTTACAATGTACATTTCTAATATATATCATTTACAATGTACATTTGTAATGTAGATTCCTTTTAGATATAATTTGCAATCTAGACTTCTTCGAGATTTCTAGTAAATATCCTATATGTTAGAAATGGGGTCTCTAGTTGGCAGAGGTATACACCCTTCTCTAAGCAGGGACCACAGTCCTAGTCAGGGTAAGTCACACATAATCCAAATTATCCTGTGCCCACCATACGGTGGCTTGGCACTGAACAGTCAGGCTTAACTTAGAAGGCAATATGTAAAGTGTGCAATAAATCATGGAAAAGCAGTGAAAACACCACAAAAATGCACCACACAGGTTTAGAAAAACATAAGATATTTATCTGAATGAATTAAGGACAAATCGATCAAGATCAAGATTTGATAAGGACAAGTTTGCAATGATGTGAAGAGTCTTAAGTCTTTAAAAAGCAACAAGTGTCTCCTGTGTGCACAAAATACCTGGTATGCGTCAAAATTACATGCAGGGAAACCGCAGAGGAGGAGATGCGAGGAAAACGAAGGGTGTGTGTCAGATTTTCAGGCGCACACAGACAATGCGTTGATTATTTTCCACACGGCAAGGACTATGCATTGAATTCCAGCTTGCAAGCTTAAATCCTCTTTACGATGTGGATTCTTTTGACGCCCAGGGACGATGCTTGGAAATCCTGGGCATGCTGGATGAAGTCACAGGTGCTGCATCGATCCGGTGGGCGATGCAGTGGCGTTTCTGTCGCACGGCAGGTGCTGCATCGATTCCTCCCACAGGAAGTTAGGGTGTTGTTCCGGCTCGCGATGTGTCAATACGGTGGGCTGTGCGTCGAAATTCTGGTTGCACCGCTGGTGCTGCGTCGAGCTCCACTCAGGGAGCCAGGCTGTGTTATTCAGGAGTGGTGATGCAGAGATTATTTCGCTGCCTGGCAGGCTGTGAGTCAAATTTCATAGCACAAGGAGTTCCTTTGAAGAGAAGAAGTCTTTTTGGCCCTGAGACTTCAGGAAACAGGAGGTAAGCTCAATCCAAGCCCTTAAAGAGCACTTCTCAGCAGAGGCCAGTAAGGGAGCAGGGCAACAGCAAGGCAGCAGTCCTTCACTGCAAAGCAGTCCAGGTGAGTCCTTTGGCCAGACAGGCAGCTTCTCTTGGCAGGTTGCAAGATCTGGTTCAGAGTGTCAGTCTCGGGAAGTGTCTGAGTTAGTAGGGTCAGGGCCCCAGTTTATACACTCAAAAGTGCCTTTGAAGGGGGGGAGACGACAAAAAATGATTTTGAGGTGCCCAAGGTCCCCTTTCAGTACAGCTCTGTCTGCTAGGGTCCCAGTAGGGGGTATGGCAGTCCCTTGTGTGAGGGCAGGCCACTAGCCTTTGAAATGTAAGTGTTGAGCCCCTCCACCCTTCCAGCTCAGAAAGACCCATTCAGTATGCTGATGTGTTCAAGTGTGACTGAGCATCTTGTGTTTGTGCTTGTCTGGGTGAAATGCACAAGGGAGCTGCCAACCAGCCCAGCCCAGATATGGATTGGAGACAGGCTGAAATGCACAGAAGAATTTTAAGTGCAGAGAAATGCTCACTTTCTAAAAGTGGCATTTCTAAAATAGCAATATAAAATCCAACCTCACCAATAAGCAGGATGTTCTATCACCATTCTGGCCATACTAAATGTGACCTGGATACCCCTTTCTGATCAGAATCTCCCACTCAAACAGTATATGAGGGTAGCCCTAATGTTAGCCTAGGAAAGGAGCAGGCCTCACAGCAGTGGAAAACGAATTTAGGAGTTTTCCACTACCAGGACATATAAAACACAGATGTATGTCCTGCCTTTTACCCACATAGCACCCTGCCTGCTGGGTTACCTAGGGCCTACCTTAGGGGTGACTTATATGTAGAAAAAGGGGAGTTTAAGGCTTGGAAAGTACTTTTAAATGCCAAGTCGAAGTGGCAGAGAAACTGCACACACAGGCCTTGCAATGGCAAGCCTGAGACATGGCTAAGGGTCTAATTAAGTGGGTGGCATAACCAGTTCTGCAGGCCCACTAGTAGCATTTAATTTACAGGCCCTGGGCACATCTAGTGCAATTTACTGGGGACTTACAAGTAGATCAAATATGTCAATTGGGTATGATCCAATGTTGCCATGTTTAAGGGAGAGAGCATTTGCACTTTAGCACTGATTAGCAGTGGTAAAGTGTGCAGAGTCCTAAAACCAGCAAAAACAATGTCCAAAAAGGGGAGGGAGAAAGGCAAAAGTTGGGGAATGAGCACCCTAAGGCTGTCAGGTCTAACACTATATAATGTTGATTTCTTGTAGATCTCATTTACAATGTAGATTTCTAGTAAATATCCTTTATAGTGCAGATTTCTTATGGATATCATTTACAATATAGATTTCTAGTAGATATTCTTTATTGTGTAGATTTCTTTCGGATATTGTGTGAGCGCAGGGTTCAAACACTGAAAGCAGGAGAGCTGCTCAGCTGAGAACATGGCCGCTAGCATGAGTCTGAAGGAAATGTATGACAAGTTATTTGATGCACGAAAGTTGATAGAGAGGTACCTTCTACAAGACTGTGAATTTGTGGACGATACAATTAATCAACTATTCCCTGCTTTCCTGAGGATCTTATCATCATGTAAGTATTATCTATGTTACTCCTCACCACATAATGTGCGGTTCATTTTTTACATTTAGGGCCTGATTACAACTTTGGAGGAGCTGGAGGTATATCCGTCACATTTGGGATGGATTAACACCTCCTCCAAAGTTGTAATCAGGCCCTCAGTCTTCTATGCAAATTTCTCACCCACAGTTAATAGACAATTTATTGATCCATTTACAAAAACAGTACTGACAAAGATTGTTGTTATTGTTTGAAGGGAGTGCTGCTGAAGAGAGTGCTGCAGAAGGGGGTGCTGCAGAAGGGAGTGCTGCAGAAGGAAGTGCGGCTGAAGGGAGTGCTGCTGAAGGGAGTGCTGCAGAAGGGAGTGCTGCAGAAGGGGGTGCTGCAGAAGAGAGTGCTGCAGAAGGGGGTGCTGCAGAAGGGAGTGCTACTGAAGAGAGTGCTGCAGAAGGGAATGCTGCTAAAGAGAGTGCTACTGAAGCGAGAGCTGCAGAAGGAAGTGCTGCTGAAGGGAGTGCTGCTGAAGAGAGTACTTCAGAAGGGGGTGCTGCAGAAGGGAGTGCTACTGAAGGGAATGGCGCTGAAGGGAATGCTGCTGAAGGGAGTGCTACTGAAGCGAGAGCTGCAGAAGGAAGTGCTGCTGAAGGGAGTGCTGCTGAAGAGAGTACTGCAGAAGGGGGTGCTGCAGAAGGGAGTGCTGCTGAAGGGAGACCTGCTGAAGGGAGTGCTGCTGAAGGGGGTTCTGCTGAAGGGGGTGCTACAGAAGGGAGTTCTGCTGAAGTGAGAGCTGCTGAAGGAAGTGCTGCTGAAGGGAGTGCTGCTGAAGAGAGTACTGCAGAAGGGGGTGCTGCAGAAGGAAGTGCTGCTGAAGGGAGTGCTGCTGAAGAGAGTGCTACTGAAGCGAGAGCTGCAGAAGGAAGTGCTGCTGAAGGGAGTGCTGCTGAAGAGAGTACTGCAGAAGGGGGTGCTGCAGAAGGGGGTGCTACTGAAGGGAGTGCTACTGAAGGGAGTGCTGCTGAAGGGAGAGCTGCTGAAGGGAGTGCTGCTGAAGGGGTTGCTGCTGAAGGGAGTTCTACTGAAGGGAGTGCTGCTGAAGGGAGTGCTGCTGAAGGGAGAACTGTAGAAGGGAGTGCTACTTGACAGAGAGCTGCAGAAGGGGGTGCTGCTAAAGGAAGTGCTGCTGAAGGGAGTGCTGCAGAAGGGAGAGCTGCAGAAGGGAATGCTACTGAAGAGAGAGCTGCAAAAGGGTGTGCTGCTGAAGGGAGTGCTGCTTGAAAGAGTGCTGCAGAAGGGGGTGCTGCTAAAGGGAGTGCTGCTGAAGGGAGTGCTGCAGAAGGGAGAGCTGCAGAAGGGAGTGCTACTGAAGAGAGAGCTGCAGAAGGGTGTGCTGCTGAAGGGAGTGCTACTGAAGGGAGTCCTGCTGGAGGGAGAGCTGCAGAAGGGAGACCTGCTGAAGGGAGAGCTGCAGAAGGGAGAGCTGCTGAAGGGAGTGCTGCTGGAGGGAGAACTGCACAAGGGAGAGCTACTGAAGAGAGAGCTGCAGAAGGGAGTGCTGCAGAAGGTAGTGCTGCTGAAGGGAGAGCTGCTGGAGGGAGAGCTGCAGGAGGGAGTGCTGCTGAAGGGAGTGCTGGTGAAGGGAATGCAGCTGAAGGAAGAGCTGCAGAAGGGAGTGCTCTTTAAGGGGTGCTGCTGAAGGGAGAGCTGTTGAAGGGAGTGCTGCTGAAAAGAGTGCTGCAGAAGTGGTTGCTGCAGAAGGGAGAGCTGCTGAAGGGGGGGCTGCAGAAGGGAGAGTTGTTGAAGGGAGTGCTGCTGAAGGGACAGATGTTGAAGGGGGTGCTGCTGAAGGGAGTGCTGCTGAAGTGAGAGCTGCTGAAGGAAGTGCTGCTGAAGGGAGTGCTGCTGAAGAGAGTACTGCAGAAGGGGGTGCTGCAGAAGGAAGTGCTGCTGAAGGGAGTGCTGCTGAAGGGAGTGCTGCAGAAGGGAGAGCTGCTGAAGGGAGAGCTGCTGAAGGGAGAGCTGCTGAAGGGAGTGCTGCTGAAGAGAGTGCTGCAGAAGGGAGTGCTGCTAAAGGGAGAGCTGCTGAAGGGAGTACTGCTGAAGAGAGTGCTGCTGAAGGGAGTGCTACTGAAGGGAGTGCTGCTGAAGGGAGAGCTGCTGAAAGGAGTGCTGTTGAAGAGAGTTCTGCTGAAGGGAGTGCTGCTAAAGGGAGTGCTACTGAAGCGAGACCTGCAGAAGGAAGTGCTACAGTCCACTTCCTTATTGCTAGCTGGCAATGTCACCCTAGGAGTAATGTAGGATGTTGGTACTTCCTCAAGGATTCCATGTCACCTTCATTTGAGTCATCGTCATCATGCTATGTGTCTCATGGAGTTTGACATGCAGCACACACATTACACACCCCTTACACAAGACGTATTGCTTGGAAGTGTGTGGGTTTGACTGTGGCCTTATGTGATATTGAATGGTTCATCTTCCAAGTTGTACTGCCAGATAAGGCCATGTCATTGTCACTGTGTGGTTTTAAATTGGTCCCTTGTGTCTCTAGAGTGGCCTCTATTATTATTTCCAGCCGTCATTTGTCCATAGGCGTGTATCCCATTGGGACGGGATATCAAACCTCACTACCAGTGTCACACCTCAGTGTCTTGCTGTGTCAATGTAGTGGTCAATGTAGTGGTGTATGTCTTGTGTGTCCTACAGGGTTGCCATGCTGTGTGTAAATTACTAGGTTTCTGTACTTACCGACAAGAAGGCCATTGCCATATTGTCCATCCTGGAAGGGCCGATTGATGGTGCTGTGGCGGAAGATGAAGGAATCATGTACACTCCCAGGATACTTTGCTATGATGTTGGTGAACAATCCCTGGTGATCCACAATGGCCTGCACATTGATGGAGTGGGTGTGCTTCCTGTTGCGGTATAGTTGCTCGGTTGCAGCAGGTGGTACAATGAGTACATGTGTGCAGTCAATGGCACAAAGCACGTGTGGGAAGCCATTAATTTGATAAAACCCCTGTTTGGTCTTCTGCTGCTTCTGCTGTGTGTTGGGGAAGCTGATGTGGCGGGTATGAGGGAGATGATGGCATCAAGTACCTTGGGAAGGAAGGCGGACAATGAGAGCTGTGAGACCCCGGCAATCATGGCACCAGTAGTTTGAAATGAGCCACTTGCCAACATGTGCAGGACAGCTAGCAGCTAGCAGCTTGGTCTCCAGTGGAATAATGTGAGGTGTCTGCAAGCTGACTGCTAACTGTGGCTCAATGTGGTGCAGCAGCTGCTGTATGGCTTGCCAGTTGAGTCAGTACCTCTAGATGATATCATGTTCCCTGAGGCCCAGAAGGGTTGCCTGGTCCTGAAAGCCTCTCCTGCAGTCTGCGTTGCCTTTGGGGTCCATGTTGGTGTTGTGGTAGCTGCTGCTGTTGATCCTGTGCTCTGCGTCTTCTGGCATGCTGCATGAGTAACACCTCCAGGTCGTCAATGATGTTGATTATGTGAGTTTTCCTTAAGTAGGGGTGTGTTTGCCCCATTTTAATGCCTGCCCTGACCCAGGCGTAAAAATTTGATGCAAATCGGGATTTGTGTCATTTTTCAGCTCTGCCTCCCAGCCATGCGCCGTTTTTGCCCGGTTGGATAAATATGGCCCACAGGTGTTTGAGTCATTTGGATGGGAATGCCTACCTTGCCTCTCGTTGATGCAAGGCGGTTTCACGCATCCAGAAAATGACGCACACCCTGATATTTTGACGTTAGACGGGTCTAGTGTCAAAATATAAATACTGTGTTTAGTTTGCGCCAGATTAGCGTAAAAAAAATGATGCTAATCCGGCACAAAGGGAGCATAAATATGGGCCTAAGTGTTTGTCTCCAATATGCCCACATGTATATTGTTCACCAGGCCTCACCAACACCTAATCGATATGATGAATGTAACACTGAGTATCCAGCTATGGCATTGCATAGACTGAGTCCTGACTGACACACCCACAGTAACCACTCAGACTGAGACCCAAATTACATGGTGGATGTGAGACCAGGAATTATGCTTCTTGATTTTATCCTCACATGTAAATATGGTATTGGGCCACCGAAAGGGGAATAGGAATTATGAGGTTCAAATCCACATGTGGTGCCTTTTTTATGGGGACAAATCTGTTTCTCTTTACTACCTGCAGTGTGCTAGTGGTAACAAGGAACCAGGACTCAATGCAGGCAGGGCAGGAGATAGCATATCTTATGAGGGTGTTCCCTCGTCTGCATAGGGGTATGGCTACCTGAAAGTGAGGGAAATACTTTCCTTCTATGCCCCTGCCATATCATGCAAGTGGACGCATAGACAAAAAGACTGTCAGGAGGCAAACTGGCTGTGCACCACAAAGAATCAGTGCACTACTAAGAGCTACCCTCTGTAGGCAGTAAAGGGAGTCCCGGGGATGCTCCCATGCACTCCCCATAGGTGGGTGCAGTTAGTCTGTCTTCTTTGAAGTGCAAGCCAGGTACCTCCTATATGCAGTGTGAAAGAAGAAGATGCATCAAACAACTGCTCCACCTTTCACTAAGGGGCTGCCCTGAGGGCAACCTTGACTTCACAATGCTCTGGGGGCAGTACATTGACTGTAAGAGGGTGCACTGTCCCATTCTTCACCTGGCACACCTTGTTCTGGGGTTGTGCACCCTTCGTATAATATGGATCCGGTTGCCTTGCATAATGAGGAAAGTGCTAGAGGTAAGGAGGCAACAGACACCGCACATGATGATGACAGCTCACCATTATGTAGGGCTAGCCCAATAATCAAAGCACTGATGGAGCCTTCAGGAGAGATCTTTTTAAAAAAAAATCTTTTGTTTAAGATAAGTACAAGAACAGACAAGAGCAATGCAGAGCATTATGGTGTTGTATATGATGTCGTTTTCAAAGTAGTATATGTGCACAAAACGCAACGTGGACATATCACATTTTCCGAAAGAAAACAGAGCTGTTTTTTGCAAAGTACCTAGTTGTAGGTTTTGGCCTCTAGCTCAGCCGGCACCTAGGGAAACCTACAATTTTTTAAAACTAGACACCTAGGGGATTCCAAGATGGGGTGACTTGTGGGGCTCTCACCAGGTTCTGTTGCCCAGAATCCTTTGCACTCCTCGAAATGTGGCCAAAAAAACACTTTTTCCTCACATTTCGGTGACAGAAAGTTCTGGAATCTGAGAGGATTCACAAATTTCCTTCCACTCAGCATTCCCTCGAGTCTCCCGATAAAAATGGTACCTCACTTGTGTGGTTAGGCCTAGTGATTGCGACAGGAAATGCCCAAAACACTATATGGACACATCAAAATTATCAAATACAAAGCTACCTGTTTTTGTGGGGGGGGGGGGGGCACCTGCATTTTTGGTCCTGGGCTCAGCAGCCATCTAGGGAAACTTACCAAAGCCAGACATTTCTGACAACTACACACCCGAGGGAATTCAGGGAGGTGTGACTTGCGTGGGTCTCCCAATGTTTTTCTTACCCAGAATCCTCAGCAAACCTCTAATTTATCTAAAAAATCACATTTTTCCCACATTTCTGTGTAGGATCACTGCACCAGGACAAATTTCCTACCTCTCAACGTTCCCCTCAGTCTCCCAGTAAAAATGGTACCTCACTTGTGTAGGTGGCCAAGTGGCTGTGACAGGGAAGAGCTAAAAACATGTTGAAATTGAGGCGGAACCAAAGCGGGTCCAAAAGTGCCGCAGAATTTTTATCAGTATAGATGAGACAGTGTTGGGTGGTAGGAATTTTGTGGATTCCTGCAGATTCCGGAAGGTTCCATCACAAAAGTGTGAGGAAAAATGTGTGATTTTCAGCAAAGTTGGTGGTTTGCAGTGCATTGTGGGTAAGAAAATGGTGCAGGGTACATTGGAAGCACACCACCCTGGAATCAACACAATGTTTAGTTTTCAGATGTGTCTAGGTCTTGTGGATTTTTCTACATGGCAGCGTCCCATAGTAAAAAAAGTGCAGCCCTCACCATTCCAAGTGGGCCGCTTTTGAGTTACCAAGCTCTCATGGCCCATACTGGTTGGTACCCACCAACCCACTATTTTTTTTATTTTTTATTCCCTGGCATCTAGTATACTTTCTGCCCCCCTCCCCCGGGGTGTGGATTTGGGGTAATTGCCCAATCTGCCCACTGGTGGGCAGAACAACTTTCACCCCATTTGTTTGGGGTGGGGGCATGGCCATACCCCCAACCTCTTATTTTGAAAAAAAGAAATCCCTGGTCACTGGTGGGCTTTCTGCCGCCCTTAGGGGCAGATGGGCTTTCCAAAAATTGGCCGATCTACCCCCAATGGGGACAGATATGGCCAACAGTTATGTGCCCCTATGGGGAGCGACCCCTGCCCAAGGGGCTGCCCCCCAAACAAAACACACACATACACACTGGTGTCGGGGCTGGCAGTGGTGGGGGAGCCTCCAGCCTATCCCCTGCAGCCTTGGATGGCTGCCCACTGGGGGGCTGCTGCTGGCAGTGGTGCTGCTGGTGGCAATGGTGGCGGTGCTGGCAGTGGTGGGGGGAGGCTCTAGCCCTTCCCCTGCAGCCTCGGACGGCTGCCCACTGGGGCTGCTGCTGCTGGCAGTGGTGATGCTGCTGGTGCTGGCATTGGTGGGGGAGGCTCCATCCCATCCCCTGCAGCCTCGGATGGCTGAATCGCCATGGTTGGTGGTGGGGGCTCCGAATGAGTCCCTGCACCAGGCCTCCTGTCCTTCCTGTCTGCTGGTGCAAGCCCCTTGCCCTTCCCTTTCATAGCTGGTGGTGCCTCCTTGCCCTTCCCTTTCAAACCTGGTGGTGCCTCCTTGCCCTTCCCTTTCGCAGCTGGTGGTGCCTCCTTGCCCTTCCCTTTCACAGCTGGGGGTGCCTCCTTGCCCTTCCCTTTTGCAGCTGGTGGTGCTTCCTTGTTCTTCCCTTTCACAGCTGGGGGTCCCTCCTTGCCCTTCCTTGACGCACCTGGTACAGGCACACTTTCAGTGCTGCAGGCTGGTTCCCTGGATCCTCTCCCACCTGCAGTAGCTGTTGACACTACTGTGGCCGTGGACTGGATGGCTGAGGTGCTCAGCTGGGTTCTGACCACCCTGCCCCGACGTGAAGGATGGGAGGGGGGAAGGGTAGGAAAGAGGTTAACAGTGGAGAGGAAAAGCTTCATAGGGACATTGGGATGGGAAGAGTGTGAAGGTTTGGGAGTGGAGGAAGAGGAAGTGGTGGTAGGAGGTGTCTGTCTGCTGTGTTTGGGTGCAGGTGCATGGGCTGGATGCTGTTGTGAGGTGGAAGGCTGTTGGGTGTCTGAGTGCTTGCGTTTGTGTACTTTGAGAGGAGGGGGCACAGACACAGTGGGAGAGGACACAGGGGACGTGTGCTTGGATGTGGGGGTAGTGACTGCCAGAGAGGGGTGTGTAGTGATAGGCGTGCTGGTTATGGAGGTTGTGGATGAGGATGTAGTGCATACAGGTGTGAGTGGAGACGCTACTGGGAGGGAGGTAGACGACAAGGAGGAGGTGGCCACAGTGGAGGCAGTGGATGTTGGTATGTCTGCATCTGGTTGGTGTTTGTGTGAGTGCCTGGGGATGATGTGTGGTGCTTGTGTTTGTCTGAGCCACTCCTGTGTGTTGTCTTGTGTGCATTCTGGTCTGCCTGTGTGCTTGGGATAGGTTGGGGTTGAGGGGAATGGGACTGGGCAGAGGAAGTTGGAAGGGGGAGGCCACAAACAGGGACAATGGCTGCCATCAGAGAGGAGGCCAGAGCCTGGCTTGATCTCTGTTGGGCCGCCATGCCAGAGTGAATGCCATCCACAAATGCATTTGTTTGTTGCAAATGGGCTGCCAGCCCTAGGATGCCATTCACAATGGTTGACTACCCAACGGAGATGAATCTCAGGAGGTCAATAGCCTCCTCACTCAGGGCAGCAAGGCTAACTGGGGCAGGGCCTGAGGTGCCGGAGGCGAAGGAGATGCCCACCCTCCTGGGTGAGTGGGCACGGGAAACACACTGAGGGGCTGCTAGGAGGGTGGTGGTGGTATGGGTGTGGCAGCTGTACCTGTAGTTGGCGTCAGAGGTGTCTGTGACCACCAGAGGAGGTATCACTGTCAGAACTGTCCCCTCCTGTCTCTGCCGTGGTGCTCCCCTCGCCCTCCATCCCACTGGTGCCCTCACCGTCACTTACCTGTTGCTAGCCTGTAAATATATCACTGGAGTATGTTAACATTCCTTAGTGTGTTTAAGCCCACAGTACCGCCACCAGTCTACCGGGGCAGAGCTGAGCAGAAAAATAAACACACTTGCTGTAACATAGGTCCTCACAAGAGACATTTTTTACAAGTTGTAAAAATTGCCACATGTTTCTGGAGTCATTTTCTATTATTTTGAAGACATTGCCTTGTGGTGACTTGGGTTCACATCCCCACAGAGCAATCAAGTCCCCACAGCATGTTATCACACCCAGGTCCCCACAAGGATAGTAACACAAACCCACACACACACATACACGTGTTACATCCTTGTGGGGACTTAGGGCCAGATGTATCAAAGGGTTTTACCCATTCTGTGTCAATGGGAAAATGCTTTGGTACATATGGTCCTAACTCTAATCTTGTCAGTTTGGATGTAATAAATTAATGGGTAAATAACTTCTGCTTTATGGTTCACACATCATGCAATAGCCTTTTCATATATGGGGACTCTGCATTGCATAACTTAGGGACCCATACCAATCGGATTATAATATCATTGTTTTTTCATAAAGACACATGTTCAGGTTTCGCCACTTGCCATCAGCATTCTTGTTAACATTCTTTGGAGACAAGTAGCATGAGGCATAGGGAGGTGGTTGCCCGGCCTCAGTATGACACAGTGTGGTCAAGCGAGGTTCCATGGCCATTGACTAGATCCAATCTCCTTCATTGTAATAATAATACGGACTACAATAGGATGTTAATGATGTGTTAAGGTCCCCACAAAGATAGTGCATAACCTAAATGTTGTTAAGACCCCCAGAGATGGTTCATAATTTCAATGATGTTAAGTCCACACAGGAATGGTGCGTAACGATGTGTTAAGGTCCCTACAGGGATGATGCATAATCACAGTAGTATTGCCTCTGGTGTATAACAGATATATTAGTCTCCCCATGGAGATGTACAAAATCAAGTGGGATTAACTCCCCTGAGATGACGTGTAACAGTCATGTTAAGATCTCTAAGGATATAAAGCATAAAGACAGTGAGTTAAGTCACCACAGAGAGGGTATGTAAGTGTGTGTAGTGATCTCCACAGATGTGGTGCTCAATGACAATGGTACTTGGTCCCCACTGAGATAGCTGAGATAGTGTTAACAGACATTTTACGCTCCCAAAGGAGATGTGCAAACTCAGGTTGCATTAAGTCACCCAAAATGACAAGCAACAGTCGAGCTAAAATCCCCAGGGATGGTGAATACAGAGAGTGGTTCCTACGTCCCCCCAAAGATGGGGTGGAACAGCTATGTTATGGTCACAGTGAAATTGTGCAAAATGGTTGTAGTCTTAAGTCCTTATAAAGATGGTGTGTAAGAATAATGTTACTTTGCCCATGGAAATGGTGCAAAATCATAGTAATGTTAAGTCTTCAAAGAGATAGAATGTAATAGTCATTTTAAAGTCCTTACTTGGATGGTGCATAATGTGCAACAGAGATGTCAAAGTGTCTGCATAGATGGTGAAAAACGTTGACGGAAAGGTGTCTGCATTAATTATGGAACATGTTCCCCAGGAGACAGTGTGTAATAGTCATTTTAAGATCACCATGGAGATAGTGCAAAGTGACTGCTGTGATATAAATCACCATGGTGTGTAGCAGTGACGTGGTGTGCCTCACAGTGATGGTGCAAAATGACAGTCAGTTGTATAAAGTCCCTATAAAGAGGGTATGCAATAGTTGTGCTGAAGGAAAGAAGAATGATAAAAGGAAGGGAAGATGGTAGGAGGAAGGAAGACATGGAAAAGCTCACTAGGAATGATTGAAGGAAAGAGTGAAGATCAAAAGGAACAAGATAAAAAACACATGACTGGAATGTATAGAGCATGGAAAGATAGACGTTTGGAAGACAGAAATAATGGATGAAAGGAAAGTAAAGAGAAAGGAATGTCAGAAGGGAGGCAGGAGGTCAGATGAAGGAGAGAAATGTAGACTAGAGGCAGGAAGGAATGTTAATGAAGGAGACATGGTAGAAATGTAGACGGGGTGGAAGAAAGTTAAATAGGACATAAGGCAAGAAAAAGTCAGGAGAGACACAATGGAGGCAGGAGAGACAGGTGGGAAGTAAACAGAATAGAAGCAGGAGGGATGGAAATCAGGTAGATGGAGCAAGGAGAGTAGATTACAATAGAGGTGCGAATGATGGAAGGAAGGTAAAGATGAAGGACATAGAAACATTCAGAGAGGAGAAAGTAGAAGTGGAAGATTGAAAGAGGAGGATGAAAAAAGAAAGAGAAGAGGATGGAAGGGAAGAGGAAGACAGGAGAAGGATGGGCAAAGACAAAGGATGAGGAGCCTGCGTGTGAGAGCAAAAGCTACTGATGATTTGTAAAAGGCGGAGAAGAAATTCTTTGTGAGGGAACCAGTGCTCCCTTTGGGGTCAGTGGATAGAAGCTTGTTATTCAAAAGAAACCATTTTCCAGTGTTTGTAAAACCGTTCACAAGCAAAGAGAGATTTTTGTGGGTGACAGAGATGGGACCATAAAACAAGGGCTAGCTAATGCACTGTTGGACAATTCCAAATATTTTCAAATGATTCTTTAAGTTCTTGCACTTTTCTGCTGCCTTATGCTTCCAACTATATACCAAAATCTCTAAGGAAGTGGAAATTGAGTTCAAAATGAATACTGTGAAACCCCAGAGAAAGTCAGTGATCAAAGGGATCATAGGCTTGCACTAATGCGGGGACCATGTCTAGTTGTGTTTAATTCTGAGGTGTTCAAAATATAGTTGACCAGAAATGGGGGGGGGGAGAATTCTAGATCAGAGTCCAGCTCCTCCTCTGGTATTTACACATTGCTGTTTGATGAAGTACTTGTGACCAATCATTGCAAGGGTATCTGGAGAATAAATCTGAGAAAATCATCAGAGAGACTGTTTGTACTCTGAGACCACTAATATTTTATTTATCACTAGTGATCCATGACTTATAGAGAAATCATATCATAAAACAAAAGTAGTATAAATCAGAATACTTTTAATGCAAGAGAAGCTGTACCTTATGCTGCCAATGCCATCTACATGTGTGGCAGAGGTTCATGCTGTTCATGAGCCTGTACACAGTATGATGAGAACTTGCACTGATGCTGACTCCTTCTGTTTTATAGAACTGCACTCTGATTCTGTATGTGCTTTAACAAGGTGGTCAGAAGGAAGCGTGCACTATTTCTGCCTCTGCAGTATTTGTTTTGTGCATACGTGTAAATGGAAGCATGCACTAGTTTTGCCTGACCTCATGCTTCCTGGGCTGTATTTGCTTTGAGTATGTAAAAAAGCTTGCACTTCTGATGCTCTATCCGTCCTGGGCATGAGAGAAACTTGCAACTCTGCTGCTGCCTATTCTGAACGGGCTTGCCCTATGTTTTTAAGAAAGCACTGCTGCTGGCTACATTTAATGATTCTGAGAAGCTCAAGAAAGAATTTGAAAGGGGCAGAGGATGCTGGTGTTCCAGCCGTATGTCAACAAGAATTTGCTGATATGATTTCAACATGAGTACAACATGAAGGATAACGCAAGGTATGGTATGTGATGTATGCATGGGGGTGGGTGGGGTGGAGGCATTGCCTTTCCTCGCTTGTGAAATAATTAATCAAGTGCCTGGGGTTGCATTGACCACCAATCATTCATGACCACATATCATTCACATGCTATTCCTGACAAAGCCCCTGTACTCGCTCATCTGCATGGTGGTTACATGGTAACAATGTGTACCATGGGCTCCCAGACCCCACACTGGCACCCTCCTCCCCGCATCCTCCACACCTACCGCCGTTCTTTTCTTCCCTCTTTGTCGGTAGATATTTTGTCGCTTTAGATTTTCTAAAGAAAAAATGGTTTGGTCAGTCTTTTTTTGTCATTTTTTAAATTAATCAAAATGACAGATTACAGTTCAGTTAATATCATCTTGGGTGTCTAAAGAAGCTTGCAGTCCTACTTGTATGTACTTGTATGAAAAAAACATGGACGGCTTCTGAACGCCCAATACCCATTGTGATTGTGTATGTTTCTATTTCTTGTGTCAAACACACAAAATGTGGTAAGAATAGTGCTTGCAATAGGTTTAACCACTGGCAATCAATCTGCGGAGCAATCCAACCCATCGTTATTTTGCCCACCATACCACCTCAGACTGAACCCAGTCATATGCAAATCAGTGATGACCCTGTTCCAATAGAAACAGTCCAGCCCAAACTAGACCAGGTCCTTCCTGAAAGGAAACACGAGCAGCCCAAGGCTGGTGTTGCCCTAATTAAGGGTCTTCGTTTGGTATCGCTTGTTTCCAGTGGCACAGTGAGCAAAGGACCCACATCGTGGCGTACCTTTGGGCATTTAGGGTGTTACATCAAACACACAAAAGGTGATAAGTGGAATGCTTGCAATTAGTCTAACCACTGGCAATCACTTGGGGTAGCACCCCATCGTTCTTTAGCCCACCATGCCACATCAGTTTGAACACTGTGCCACTGGAACCAAGCTATACCCAACTGGAGACTGACCTGGGCAAAACCAGTGTTGATTTTCTTGTGGTCCGGTTCAGGGAGGACCTGACCTGGCAGTTTGGACGTGACTGGTCCTTCAGGAGCCAGGTCAAGAATGATTTGCATATGGCTGGGTCCAAACTGAGGAGGCATGGTGTGCTAAGTAACGATGTACTGGGCTGCAGCCCAAGTAATTATCTGTGGCTGAGACTAACTGAAACTTTACATCTATTGCTTTTTTGTACACTTAGGGGCAGATTTATGAAAAGTGGTGCAGCACATAGTGAAGCGTCACTTGTCTTGTGCTCCTTAGCCCCACCAACACCACCATGGCAGTGCCGTATTTCAGTGCTGTTTCTGTTCTGTGTTTGTATGTACGTTGGAAGGTTGCACTATTACTGTCTGTATTGCATCTGTTCTGTGTTAAAGGGACATGTGTTGTTGCTGCCTGTGTTGTACCTGTTCTATGTGTATGAGGGAAACCTGTGCTGACGCTGCCTTGGTGCATCTGTTCTGTGCATTTGAGGAAAGACTCCACTTTACCTGCACCTGTCCAATGTGTGAGAAAACACTTCCATGTTAAGGTGTAGGCTGTACCTGGTCTAAGTTTGTTAGGAAGCAATAAATCCAGCTATATTTGTAGATTACTTTGTTAACGTATGATAGAACATTGTTTTTCTAATGGAAAAACATTTATGTGACGATAATAAAAATATTAAATAATTGAACAACATGGTTCAACTGAAGCAGTCCAGTGATAGGTGAAGGTTTTACTTAACCTTTTGACTGTAGATGCTATGAATTAATCCATAAGTGAACCAAAAGTCTGGTCAGGCACTCAGGGACATATTTAGGAAAAGCCCTTTTCCACCCCCCTACTGCCACCATTTGAGCATCATATATAAAATACAGCGCACCATGGTGCAAGGTAGGGGGCAATAGCGTCAGTTTTTATGAGGCTATCGACGTACTCTGCAGGAGTAGCGCCAAAATGTTGTAACTGAGCCAGAAACCTGGGAATGAGGGGAATAGGCGGGAAAGCATTCAACAGCCAGATCGACCATGAGACTGTCAATGCATCCACCCCCCATGCCCCTGGCTGAGGACCCCCGAGAGCAGAACAGAGGAACCTGAGCAGTGAGCCGGGAACACAGAGGTCAGGTAGGGTACACCAAACCTTTCGCACACCATGAGAAATGCCTCCAGAGAAAGAGAAATCTCCTGCAAAGGGGAAAAACACCTGCTGAGGGAGTCTGCCAACCCATTGTCAACCCCACACACATGTACAGCAACCAGGGACTGAAGGCAGAGCTCTCCCCGGTGAAACAATCGCTGCGCCACCAGATCGAGAGACTTGGACCGAATCCTACTGTGGTACTGAAAATTCTGGACCCGTGTTATAAACATCGTCGTATCACAACGATTTTGGTATCAGCAGACCGAGAATGATTAGAATAGTATGCACAAGCATTGTATTCATATTCAGGTGACGAAATCACCCGAATATCAGAGTTTCCATCCTGAAACTCTGAGGTTCCATTTAAACGACAGCCATTTTGTGATTGCCCTCACATAGGCCAATGACTAATGCCGAAAACGAGTCTGAAGGACACGTACATCTTTGCTGACTCCTCTGTGACCCGAGCAAGCTGACTCCACTGCCTGAAGCCAAACCTGTTCGGCCAGTTTCATTCCCAGTGGCCGAATGAGATTAGTATCAAGGCACAACACATCATAAAAACTTTAATCACACACAAACCATGCCTAATCTTATACACACCTGTCCCTGTTTCTTTCTTTATGACTTGCTTTACAAGGAGGAGGTGCCTGTTTATATTGGGGGTCCGTCGATATCTGATGAAAGTACTGAGCCTTGCCGGGTAATTGATTGAGGGCTGGACAAACTGAAATATGGCTTGTCATCATAACCCTGCTATTTCTTTGTAGTGAAAATATGTGAATGGTCAACTGTAAAATAAGGAATGTTTGCCTAAAGCTAATATTTTGTATAAAAGAGAAGGTTAGCTTTGCAAGGGGAGCAGTCTCCTGAGAATATACACCGTGTTGTACTTCTAGGATACCTGTTACTGGCTGCAGCCAATAAAGAAGATCTTTGACTTCACCAAGAAGACTCTGTGTTTCTGTAGTCTGAAACAGGAAGGACTCGAAGTCTTAGGGTGTGTTCCCTGGCACCACTGGGTTCTGAAAAACCCAGTACTTCACTACCCTAGTTGTTGAGGTAGGCCAGCGTGACCATGTTGTCGGACCGAATCACCAAGTTGTGACTAATGAGAGAATGATGAAACCCCATGCAAGCCCAGAACACGGCCATGGGCTCCCTCCAATTGGATGAACGCCTCCCCTCCTGAGGAGGCCATCAGGCCTGAAGAGTGCTGTTGCCCAGGGTTGCCCCCACCCCAAAGCACTGGCATCCATAGTCAATTCCAAAGGAGGAGCGAGCTGCAAAGGAACACCTTTTGCCAGATTGGAATCCAATGTCCACCATTGCAGATCCTGGTGAACCACCATCGAGACAGGCCCCTCCTGGTCATATTGGTGGGACTGAGGATCCCAACTGGAGAGCATATGAATCCAGAAAGGATAAAGATGAAATTGAGCCCAAGGAACATTAAACACTGCTGCAGCCATAAGACCCAACAACCAAAGCCACTGCCATACTGAAGCAGACAACGGAGACAGGAACTCCAGAGACGGTAAGACATCTATTCTGGCTACTAGCAGTTACACCGGTTGAAATCCGTGCGAAAGTGTGCCCCAATCAATGTCAGATCCTGAGATGGATGCAGCTGTCATTTGTCCCAGTTCAGCAGAAACCCATGTCTTTGCAGAGTGGAACAAACCAACTGATGGTCCTGCACGAGCCGGGCTGGGGAGGGAGCATGAAGTAACCAGTCATTGAGATAAGGGTACAAGTGCACCCCTTGGAGATGTAGAGATGCTACCAGAGGAGCAACCGCTTTTGTGAACACCTGTGGGACAGACCGGAGGCCAAATGGAAGGACTCTGCACTGATAGTGACACCCCTGGATGCACAACCTGAGAAATTGTTGAGACGAGGGATGCACCGGATCATGGTAGTAGGCATCCTGAAGATCCAGGGTGCAAACAAAATGATCCTGAAGCACCAATGGAATCATCCTCTATAAAGTCTCCATTTTGAAGGGGATATGGGTGACAAAGTTGTTCAGAGCTTTCAAATTCAAGACGAGCTGGAAGTCCCCGTATGTTTTGGAACCAAAAAGATTATTGAATAGAAACCTTGACCCCTTTCCGGCTGTGGGACTGGCACCACCGCCTTTTTCTGCAGCAAGGAAGAGATGCCCAACATCAGCGCATCCCGTTTGCCAGGGTCTGATGCCCACAGAGTGGGACATACCCTCGACTGAAGAGGAACTGTCTGGAACTCGATTCGATAACCATGGCAAACAATGTCTAGAACCCAAATATCTGAAGAGATGAGAGTCCATGCCTGAAGAAAATGCTGCAAACATCCCCCAACTTCGAGATCTAGGACAGTCATATAGTCAGGCACTAGACTTAGGAGGTGTTCTTGTCCCTGCCCCTGACCAGCGGAAAGCAGCCTTGTGATCTCACAAACTGTCTCCTGGAGGGAGCCTGAAAGGGAGATTTCTTGCAAAGCAAATGGCGATATCCCAGAGTGGAAGAAAAGGAAGAGGAATGCTTCTGTAATTTCTCCTCCAATACAGCCCTAACAAGACATTGCCCTGGAAAGGGAGCTTCAGTGCTGAAGCACTTTGTGCTGCATTTGTCTTCCAGTCCATAGAAACAAGACTACTGCAAGCAGACACACAAGCTCTACCACATCAAAAGAAATATCCAACAGGAACTCGAATTGACGCTCAATAAGGGACATCAGCCCCAAGCAGTCTGAGGAACCATCCAGAGCACTATTCAAGGCCTTGAGATCCGACAGTAAAGACTGAGCAAAGTAAGTCCCATAAATCCCATCCCTCTAAGCCAAATGAGTCCCAGCATACGCCTTCTTCAGGGACACATCCACTTTCTTCTCCACAGCATCTGGAATAACTGCATCCTCAGCTAAGTGTGCCCTACCAAACTGGCGACAAAAGAGTCAACAGGCACCGAATCAGGCAACACCTGGGCCATTTCCTGCAGAGGGTACATCTTGGCCATAAAACGGGGCAGAAAAATCTTGTCAGGGTCCCTCAACTCTCGCTTTATCACCTCCTGAATACAAGGATAAATAGGCACATCCACAGGAACAGTACTCGGTAACTGGCACAAAAGAGAGCCAGAAGAAGTATCAAGCTCTGGAAAGTCCATGGTCATCTAAACATGCTTGACCAGAAGAGGCAACAAATCCCTGGAAATATATTTGCCTTTCTGCTGATCCGGAGAAGGACCTTCCAACTCCGAACTGGAAGAGGGAGAATCAGCACCTCCATCCGGAACCACAACAGGAGGGACGGCCTCTAACTCCAACAAGGTCTCACAAATCAACTTGCGCAGAAGGGCATCATCACGCTTCCTGCTTTTACGAACATGCTCACAGGAAGAGGAGATGGAAGAAGTGGAGGATGACGAAACATCCACATGCCTCCGCTTTGAAGTGTGTTTTCCCATGACAAAACCACACACCCAGATCAACAGGAGCCAGCGAGGACCACAGAGCAACAAGCAACCTGTGAATTTAAAAGCACTGGAGGTCCCGTCCCTAGCTGGAGGGGAAAAATGACCCAGGAGAAAAAACTAATCACTCTCACCAAACCACCCCAACATGAATGTGAGGGAAGAAGCAAACAACAGTAGAAAAAAAATAAAAATACACTTTGTGGCAACCCACGGCCCTAGCTTTACCGTGACGTTACCGGCAGAAACAGCAACCCGCATCCCGGAGCGTCCTCTGCCTGAAGCCGCCCTAGCCACATTGAGCCAAACACAGGACCTGCCCAGTGGCCCGTCGGCAAAACTGCAGGACAACGCTTCGCTTTGGGGCCAGGCACCCGAGCGGAAACGCATCGGAATCCAGCCCCCCACCACCAAGCCGAGGAAGCCAACATACTGCTAGAGCCCCCAGGAGCCATCATTGGGACCCCGTCATGGACGGGTGGGGGATAGAGCATTCCTCTCTCCAGAAGTAATGAAGGGGAGGAGGATGGTGGGACCTGGGGGTACTATCCAGTGCTATTTCTAACTCTCACATGTGCTTTCCACTAAATTCACACATTAGACACCGTTGACTCAACTTAGTACGCCACAGCGCAGTGCTTGGCTTTGTTGAAAATAGATTTTGTGCAAGTGACAGTAAATCTCTTTTTCCACAACAAAATGTGCAAGCACTGTAGCTGCCCGAACTGAAAATAGGAAATATTTTGGATTGAACGTCATGCTACTAAACACGAGACACCTAGCAACATTTTACAAAATAAAAAAATGAAACCTTCCACCAGTCTCAGGACGGGGCGATTGCGTTGCATCAACAACAGAAAGGGCTCTGGGGCAAACTTGAAGGTGCAGATGAGCGCATTCAAAGCGCTGAGCCTTAGAAGAAGAGAGTGAAGGGAGTACCTTACCCTCGCCCAGCAGATTACTATTAAAGGTGAAAGAGGAAGGAGCTCGGAGGAAGGCAGACACTGGAAACAAGTGAGAAGTTTCATCTTTAACAAAGCAGAAATGGCATGCATACAATATTCCTAATTTTGAGATGTGCTCCATAAATGTCCAGAAGGTATGATTTTAAACTGAAAACATCTAATTTCATTGTATTCTGCCAGCCAACAAAGTTAGCCGTAAAAGCGCTAGTGAGAGTATTTCTCGTGGGATGGGCCATGCCTATGCAAGCTAAGTAGTTTTTGGCTCTACTCTCCTTGCCGGTGGTAGCATATAGATATTAAATAACATGGGGCTCAAAGATGAGCCCTGAGGCACTCCCCAACAGCCATTGAAACAATTCGAATAAAAGGAGCGATCTAGTACCTGGAAGGATCTTTCATCTAAGAACTCAGTGAACCACTTTAGAGCATGCCCTGTAACTCCAATTTCCCTCATTCTGCGGAGTAAGATACTACAGTCAACGGTATCGAAAGCAGCACTGAGATCAAGGAGCATGATTGCCGAAACCATTCCTCCATCAGAGCGCTTCCTGATTTCTTCCGTAACTTCAATCAATGCTGATTCTGTGCTGTGTGAGGGTCTAAAACACATCTGGGAGGGATGAAGAATGTTGTTGTCTTCCAAAAAAGTGGAGAGATGAGTGTTAACATGTTTATTGAGTATCTTAGCGAAGGCTGGCAGCATTTATTACAGATGGGTCTAGGTTAGGTCTCTTGAGCAGAGGCTTTATGATAGCATGCTTCCACTGTGGAGGAATGAAGCTGTGACAAATTCAACAGATCGGTCAAGATAGGGACTAATATTGAAGATCCTTGAGCTAAGATTGATGGAGGTGCAGGATCCAAAGGAGATCCAGATTTAAGAGTGCTCAGTAATGTTAAAGTTGTTTCTGGGGATAGAGGCGGAATCCTTGTTAGGATCACTGTGTCCCTAAGACTTTGCTCACTTAAATCCTGAGAGCTGTGGGATCCTATCGGAAAGGCTGAGTAGATGTCTGAGATTTTGTTTTGGAAGAAGTAGCCTAGATCATTACTATGTTTAAAGGAAGCTTCTACGTCTTCGATTTGAGAGTGTGGGCATACAATTTCTCTTAATATAAGGAAGATTTCATTAGGAGAATTGGCGGACTGTTCTATTTTGGCCGCAGAGTGGGCACTTTGTGCTGCTTTAATTGACACATGGAACTGTCTAATGGACTTCCTATAATCTTCTTTAAGTAGGATGTCATAAGATTTTCTCCATTTCCTTTCCATGCGTCTACAGTCCCTTTTTAATAATCGAAGATGGGTGGAGAACCAAGGGGCTCTTTTTTTCCGATTACCACCCCACCTTGATGTACACGGAAGCATGATGTATAGGCTATTGGTGATCCACTTGTTGAGTGCTTCTAGAGAACCCGCTATGTTTCCATTAAGGGCAGGTTTGGAGTTCTCTAGGACACCAATCCACTCATCAACATTCAGCGAGTGCCAACGCCTATATGGTTGAGATATGATTTAGGGGGATTTGGCTGGCTCTGTAGTAGAAAGATTCAAAGAGATTAACAAATGGTCTGACCAGGCGAAAGGGGTAGGGAGTAGGGCAGTTAGGTCAACTATGGATAGGGCCTCTGATCAGTTGTATAAGATCTAAAGCCTTCATATCAGCCAAGAGGCTTTTGGCTGCAACATTATCTAGTTTTTCTGCATGAATATTAAAATCGCTGAGGACCTTAAAATTAGGTTTAGTGCAGATTAACTCTGCAACTTGCTCAGGAAGTGCTTGTAAACATTTTTGGACTGGGCCAGGAAGACAATATATTAGGGCCCCAGAAAAGCTGTAATGAGAGTTTAGAAGAATAGAGCAAAACATGCTCTCACAGTCTGGGAGTTGAAGGGGACTAGAGGCGACCCTAACTGTGTCCCTGAAAATGATGGCAATCCCCACCCTTTCCCAAGGGTCTATCTAGCCTCTTTATTAGGTAATCGTTAGGCAGGGCTAGTGACACATCTGGCCCTGGGCCCTCATGGAGCCAATTCTCTGTCTGTCAGGAATAATACTATCAGTCTCTGGGTGCTCAAAAGAAGGTTAATATCTAAATTGTGAGCTGCTAAGGATCTACAATTTACCAAAAGCAATGTGCTTACTGATGCTTTCTGAGGCCGAGCTAGCGTGGAGGTGTTCTGTAGACATGCCTGTAAGTGTCTCTGACTTTCAGCGCAAGGCAGAGTGACTCCCATAGGCTCCCCTATCCTCTTATCTCCCTGGAGGGGCTGATCTACATGAATGAAGAAACTCTGCGTCATATAGTAACCTGTCTGTCCTGAAATGAGCAGAGGTACTGACCCCTGGGCCCGATCTGGCGTGGACGGATGCAGACGGGCTTGCCTTAGGTGTGCCTTTGGTGCGTCCGCTGCGCGTCCGCAGCATCACCGGGTTTAAGTGTGTTAGGAGAGTCAGAAACTAGACCACTGACCATCAAGATGGCGACCGTATCTGTGCCAAGGAAAAGGTGTAAAAATGGCTGCTGTCTGTGTATCCGAGATATGGGCCCTATTCCAGCAAAGGAAGGAAGGAGAGGGGACCCTACTAATGGTCCCACTCAAATATTAGGTGACCCAGGGAGGAGGGGAGGAGTGGGAGGGTATTCAATAAGATCCCTTATATATGTTTTGCACCCGTGGCCTCTGAACATGGACTATTGGTGTGAAATCCCCAATAGTCGATAAAATAATCAATCAAACATAAGTACATTAAAAATGCAAACAGTGCCAAATACAGATATAGTTCCAATACCAAGAGCTGACTTAAAAACTGTCACCTACTACTAGCGTCTGCCGCATCACCGGGTTAAGTCTGTCAGGAGAGTCAGCAGCTAGACCGTTGACCTTGTAGTTTTCCTGGAGGGTCCAGATGCAGTTTCTTTGGTGAGAAGGTGAAGTAAAGAATGCAGAGGATTCCTGCTGGAGTCTTGCAATCCAAAACTGAAGAACCACCCAAGAGAGAGACCCTAATTAGCCCTGAAAGGGGGATTCTTCACCTAAACAGGTAAGCACCTATCAGAGGAGGTCTCTGACATCACCTGCTGGCTCTGGCCACCAGATGCTCCCAGCATTTCCTGCCAACTTGGAATCCAAGATGGCAAAACCCAGGGACCCTCTGGAGGAGCTCTGAGCACCACCCCTGGGGTAGGGATCACTCCCCTTTCCTTTCTCCAGTTTCACACCAGAGCAGGGACTGGGGGTCCCTGAGCCGGTGTAGACTGGATTATGCAAGGAGGGCACCATCTGTGCCCCTCAAAGCATTTCCAGAGGCCTGGGGAGGCTACCCCTCCTAAGCCTGTGACACCTATTTCCAAAGGGAGAGGGTGTAACACCCCTCTTCCAAAGGAAATCATTTGTTCTGCCTTCCTTGGCTTGCGCTGCTCAAGCAACAGGAGGGCAGAAACCTATCCGAGAGGTGGCAACAGCTGGGCCTGCTTGGAAAACCTCAGAAGGCTGGAATGGCAATACTGGGGGTCCTCAAAGGAGCCCCCAGGGTGCATGGAATCATATAACCAATGCTTACAAAAGCATTGGGGTATGATTTCAACATGTTCGGAGTTACCATTATGTAGCTGGACATAGTTGGTGACCTACATCCAGTACGCACCTAAAATGGCGTCCCTGCACTCACAAAGCTTGGGAAAATGGTCCTAGAGATCGTGGAGGCACCTCTGCTAGTGCAGGGGTGTCCTCACACACAGGAACTTTGCACCCTGCCCTCAGGGCTGAAGGGCCTGCTATAGGGGTAACTTATAAGTGGCCTGGTGCAGTGTAAATGACAGTGAAAGGGTGCATGCACCTTTTCACGCAGGCTGCAATGGCAGTTATGCAGAAGCCTTTGCATGGGCTCCCTATGGGTGGCAAAAGAAATGCTGCAGCCCATAGGGATCCCCTGGAATCCCAATTCCCTTGGTATCTAGGTACCATATACTAGGGACTTATAAGGGGGCACCAGTATGCCATTTGTGGGTGAAATACTGGGTTACCAGTGTGTAGTGACAAATTTGGGAAAAGAAAGAGCATAAGCACTGGGTCCTGGTTAGCAGGACTCCAGTGACAGTCAAGCACACTGACAAAAATAAACATACTGAGAAGTAGGCCTCAAACCAGAAGCACTGGGGTCCTGGCTAGGAGGATCCCAATGACACAATCAAACACACTGACAAACAGGCCAAAAATGGGGGTAACCTTGCTAGAATTCAGGGCTATTTAGGGTCTCTTTCATGGGTGGTTCGGATTGCAAGACTCTAGCAGGAATCCTCTGCATCCTTTACTTCACCTTCACCTTCTCACCAACGAAATTGCATCTTGACCCTCCAGGAACTCTACAAACTGCTACAAAGAACCAAGGACGACTTCTGCAACATTGTATCTTCAGCTCCTGCCAGCAACTGCAACTGTTTTCCGGTTGTGCATCCTCAGAGGACAGTCTGTCTTCAGCCTGCACCAGAAGAATTAAGGAATCTCCCTTGGAGTGAAGGAGTCCTTCTCCTGCTTTCTGTAATGACGACAGGCGGTGTGGGTCTCCTCTCCTGACGAGCTGGGTGGATCCTGCCTCACGAGTGGTGGACTGAAGCGGTCCTGACTGTACTGACGTTCTACTGTCCAACTTTGGTGGAGGTAAGAGCTTGCCTCCCCACGCAAGACAGTACCCCCATGTACCGCATATTTTGCAGTTGTCAAGGCTTGTTGGCATACTTCCACGAAGTTCTTCCTGCACTGTGCAGCTCCATCCCCAGCACTCTATCCTGTGATGAACAGCTTCCTGAGTGGTTCTCCGGCAGCGTGGGATCCTTTGTTGTAGTGCTGCATGGGCATCGTTTTGAACCTCCTTTGTCCCGGTGCTGTGGGACTCCTGTGCTTGCTGCCTGGTCTTCTGAGACTCTCTGAGCTGCTGAGATCCCCCTGTGCCTCCCCGTCCTGGGTAAAGGCCACCAGGTCCCTCCTAGTCCCAAGCAGCACCATTTTCAGCTAAACACAAGCTGTGCATGTGCCAATGATTGTTGACGGAATTCAGCAATGCAAACCAGACTGCAATCATCCATCCAGTGTGGGACATCTTCTGCCCCAACCAGGAACCCACATCTGTCTTCATGGGTGCATAACTGACTTTGTCTTCTCACCTGTGGTTCTTCTTTTCACCTTTATCCGGGTTAGCAGGGGGTCCTGTTCTACCTGGACTCTTCAGTGCTTCTTGGACCTTCTTCCACAGGTCTTCAGGTCTAGGAATCCATAATTGGTGTCTTGTAATCTCTTCTGGTTCTTGCATAATCTTCTATCACGACTTCTTGTGTTTTTCAGGAAACCTACTGTGATTTACTATTTTTTTCCTGGGCTCTGGGGTGGGTTCTATTACTTACCTTTGGTGTTTTCTTACACTCCCAGCACCCCTCTACACACTACACTTGCCTAGGTGGGAGACCGACTTTCGCATTCCTCTATTTTAGTATATGGTTTGTGTTCCCCCTAGGCCTATTGCAACCTATTGTGATTTTCACTATTTACAATGTTTTCTAACTGTTTACTGACACTAGTGTATTTATTGTGTATATTACTTCCCTCCTAAGGGAGAATAGTCTGTGAGGTATTTTTGGCATTGTATCACTTAAAATAAAGTACCTTTGTTTTTGTAACACTGAGTATTTTCTTTCATGTGTGTGAGTACTGTGTGACTACAGTGGTATTGCAAGAGCTTTGCATGTCTCTTAGATAAGCCTTGGCTGCTCAGCTACAGCTACCCCTAGACAGCTTGGCTTCTAGACTACATTTCACTAATAAGGGATAACTGGACCTGTTATAAGATGTAAGTACCTTTGGTACCCACTACAAACCAGGCCAGCCTCCTATACTTTCTGTCCCACAGAGGTGTTGAGTCCCAGGGGAACCAGGCTCCCCGCATTTTTTTTAATGTATTCTGCCCTTGGGAGGTAGCAGTCCCCGGGTCTGTAGGGTGCCAGGTGGTCCCCCCACATTTCTTTACAATCGTTTTGCACCAGGGAAGTGGCGGTCTCTGAGGCTGTGGGTGGATGGCAGGCAGACCCCTGAATTTCTTTGCAGACATTCTGCCCTGGGATGGTGATGGTTTGCAGGGCTATGGGGGCCCAGATACAATCCCTGAATTTATTTACACACATTCTACCCAAGGGGAGTGATGGTCTCTGGGATGCAGAGGGGCTGGGTACCACCCACATTTCTTTGCACACATTCCACCCTTGGGAGGTGGTGGTCCTTGAAGCTGCGGAGGGCCAGGCGCCCCCCTCGCATTTCATCAAACACATTCTGCCCTGGGAAGGTGATGGTCCCCAGGGCTTCTGGGGACGGCTACCCTCCAATTTCTTTACAAACATTCTTCCCTGTTGAAGTGACAGACTCCAGGGCAGCAGGGTGACCAGGCACCCCCCACATTTCTTTACAAATGTTTTTCTCTTCAGGGAGGTGGCAGTCCCCGGGGCTGCAGAGGTGGCCAGGTAGATCTGTGCATTTCTTTACACGCATTCTGCCCAGTGGAGGTGGTGGTCCCCAGGGCTGCGGAGGTACCGGGCCGCCCACAGTATTTCTTTACAAACTTTCTGCCACAGGGAGGTGTGGTCTCTATGGCAGCAGGGTGGCCAGGTGGCCCCCACATTTCCTTACAAACTTTCTGCCTCAGGGAGGTGGCAGTCTGCGGGGCTGTCGGTGGGGCGTCAGGTGGCCTCCCACATTTATTTACGCACATTGTGATCTGGAGAAGTGGCGGTACCTGGGGTTGTGGGAGGGCCAGGCGCCCCCCCTGCATTTCTTCAAAAACATTCTGCCTTTGGAAGGTGATGGTATCTGGGGCTGTGGGGGGCTGGGCAGCTGCCCCGCATTTATCTGGGGCTCTGGGGGGCAGGGCAGCTCCCTCGCATTTCTTCACAAACATTCTGCCCTGGCAAGGTGTCGGTAGTCGGGGCTGGGGGGTGACCAGATAGTCCCCGCATTTCTTTACAAACATTCTGTCTTAGGGAGATGGTGGTCCCTGGGGCTGTGTGTGGCCATGCGCCCCCCCCAGCATTTCATTACACACATTCTGCCCCATGGAGGTGGCGGTCCCCAGGGCTGCTGGTGGACTGGGCAGCTCCCCTGCATTTCTTTACAAATGTTCCTCACAAGGGAGGTGGCGGTCCCTGGGGATGTGTGTGGGCCGGGTCAAACCTGTATTTCTTTACATACATTCTACACTGGGGAGATGGCAGTCCCTGGGGCTGTGGGGACATGGGCAAACCACCTCATTTATTTAAACACATTCTAGCCCCGGGAGGTGGTGGTCCCAAGGGCTGGGGGGACACGGGCCACTCCCCCACATATCTTCAAACACATTCTGACTTAGGGAGTAGGTAGTCCCCTGGATGTGGGGGATCTGGGCAGCCCCCCTGCATTCCTTTATAAACATTCTGCCCCGGGGAGGTGGCGGTCTCCAGGGCTGTAGCGGGGGCCGGGCAGCTCCCTGCATTTCTTTACAAACATTCTGCCTCAGGAAGGTGATTGTCCCTGGGACTGCAGGAGGGCCGGGCACCCCCTCTGTATTACTTTACACACATTTTGCCCCATAGAGGTGGAGATCTCTGGGGATGCAGGGGACCAGGCGTTCCCCAGCTTTTCTTTACATACATTCTGCCCCAAGGAGGTGGTGATCCACGGGGCTGCATTTCTTTACCAACATTCTGCCCCAGGAAGATGAGGAAGATGGCGATCAGGTGGCCTCCAAGGCATTTCTTTAAACACATTCTGCTCTGGGGATGTGGTGGTCCCTGGGACTGCGAAGGATCCAGGTGGCATACCCACATTTCTTTAGAAACATTCTGCTTCAGGGACCTGGTGGTCCCCGGGGATTTGGGCTGGCCCAGGCAGTCGCCCCGCATTTCTTTATACACATTCTGCCCCAGGGAGGTGACGGTCGCCAGGGTTGGGGGTAGCCAACCATCCCTCCTGCATTTCTTCAAACACATTCTGCCCTTGGGAGGTGATGGTCCCTGGGACGGGGGGAGGCACTCTACATTTCTTTACATTCTGCCTTAGCAAGGTGGTGGTCCCTGGTGTGGCGGGATGGCCAGGCATCCCCTGCATTTCTATATAAACATGGCAGTTCCCAGGGCTGCAGGGGGGCCACATTTCCATATACACATGCTGTGCCCTGTGCCCTGTGGAGGTGGCATCTGCTGGTGGGCCTGGCAGCCCCTCTATATTTCTTTACAAACTTTCGGCCCAGGGGAGGTGCCAGTCCCTGGGTTGGCAGGGAGGAGGCGAGGCAGCTCCCCTGCATTTCTTTACAAACTTTCTGCTGTGGGGAGGTGGCGGTCCCTGGGGCTGCAGGGGACCCAAACAGCCCTCTGCATTGCTTTATACACAGTCTGTGCCCTGTGGAGGTGGCAGTCTGTGGGGCTGCTGGTGGGCTGGGCAGCCCCCCTACATTTCTTTACAAACATTCTGCCCAGGAAAGGTGGCCATCCCCGGGGCTGTGTGGGGCCTCGGTAGCCTCCGTATGTCTTTACACACATTTTACACTGGGGAAGTGGTGGTCCCCGGGCTGTGGGGGTTGGGCAGCCCCCATTTCTTTACACACAACCTGCCCTGGGGAGGTGGCAGTCCCCAGGGATTTGGGGAGGCTGGACAGCCACCTTGTATTTTCAATACACACATTCTGTCCTGTGGAGGTGATTTTCCCCGGGTCTGTGGAAGAGACAGATGTCCCTCTGCCCCAGGGAGGTGATGGTCCTCAGGGCTGCAGGAGTGCTAGACAGCCCACCCACATTTCTTTACACACATTCTGTCCTAAAGGAGGTGGTGGTCCATGGGGCTGCAAAGGCTTCAGGTATGCCCCCCGCACTTATTCAAACATATTCTGCCCGTGGGGGGGAGTTGATGGTCCCCTGGACTGCACGGGTGCCAGGCGACCTCCCATGTTCTTAACAAACATTCTACTCTGCTAAAGTGACAGACCTCGGGGCAGGGTAGCCAGGCGCCCCCAACACTTATCTTTAGAGACATTCTCCCCGGGGAGGTGACAGTCTTTGGGGCTGCTGTGGGGGCCATACGGACCCATGCTTTCCTTTACACACAATCTGCCCTGTGTAGGTGGCAGTCCCCAGGGCTGCAGAGGGTCCAGATGGCCCACTTCATTTCTTTACAAACGTTCTATCCCGGGGAGGTGGAGGTCCCCGGGGCTGCCGGGGGACAGATGGCCCCACATTTCTTTTCAAACATTCTACCATGGAGAGGTGGCAGTCCCTAGGGATGAGGGAGGGCCAAGTGACCCCTCTGCATTTCTTCAAACACATTCTGCCCAAGGGAGCAGGTGTTACCCAGGGGGCGAGATGTCCAGGTGACCCCCCCACATTTTTATACAATCATTCTACCTCCACATTTCTTTACTCACATTCTGCCCTGGAGAGGTGGTGACCCCAGGGTTGTAGGGGGGTTGGACAGCCCCCATGCATTTCGTTACAAACACTCTGCCCAGGGGAGGTGGCAGTCCCTGGGGCTGCAGGGGGACCAGATTGCCCTCGCCATGTCTTTATACATGTTCTGTGCACTGTGGAGGTGGTGGTCCCTGGGCCTGCTGGTTGGCCTGGCAGCCACCTGCATTTCTTTACAAACTTTCTGCCCAGGGGAGATGGCAATCCCCAGGGCTGCGGGGGACCCCATTCTTTACACACATTCTGCCCCAGGATGGTGACAGTCCCTGGGGATGTAGGTGTCTGGACAGCCCGACCATATTTCTTTACACTCATTCTGTCCTAAGGGAGGTGGTAGTCCATGGGGCTGTAGGTGAGCCAGGTGTCCCTCTCACATTTCTTTATAAACATTCTACCTCTGGGAGGTGAAAGTCCCCAAGGGATGCAGCGGGGCCCGGGCAGCCCCCCAATATTTCTTTACACACACCTGCCCCGGGGACGTGACGGTCCCCAGGGCTGGGGGGGGCAACTGTTTCCCTTGCATTTCTTCAAACACATTCTGCCTTTTGGAAGGTGATGGTCCCTGGGGCTGTGGAGGTGGGGACAGGCACCCTCCTCTGCACTTCTTCACATTCTGCCTCGGGGCTGATGTGGGACCGGGTGCTCCTCCCACATTTTCTTACAAACATTCTGCATTGGGGAGTTGGCGGTCCCTAGGGAAGCAGGATGTCCAGGAGGCCCCCAGTATTTTTTTTACACGCATTTTACATCTGGAAGGTTGTCTCATGGTTTCGGGTGGGTCTGATCAGGACCCCTTGAGGTCACCGAATATCCTAAAGAGGTAGTGTAGTGGGGCAGAGGAGCAGCTAAAGGCATACACGGGAAAGGACAGCTATGGACAGGCACAGGAAATAGGAAAGTAAAAGTAGAGCAACCGTTGTGTGAACAAACAGGAAACGGATTACTAATGGACAAACATGCTGGGGTTGTACACAGAGTAGAGCGCAGAACCTTCCACAGTGACAGGGAATGTCAATGCCTCTGGGCAGTTTGCTCTTACAGATAGTCACCCTGTCAGTCCCATAGAAAGGAGGCAGCAGAAGTGATTCTGTCTCTGGACCCTAGAGCACAAACAAGGATAGTACTTACATACACAAGACACGCTCTTTTGGTTCCAGCTGGAAGAACAGTGGCGATTCCTGGAAAAACAGCAATAGCACACTGTCACTGTTAGGCACGAAAGACAACGTATAACACTAGACAAGGATGGGGGCTGGAATTGCCTCCTGGAAACCAGGAGCCAACCCCAGTACAAAGGAGAACACTTATACACTGGTGAAGACTGATAGAACACTTACCAGACACAAATACAGAGAGGAAACAGAAACAGAAGGGACAAACTAAGAGACAGATGCAGGAACTGGGAACAGGCTCAGGCTGAGGCAAAGGCTTGACTACGACTTGAAAACAGGGAGCAAACTTCTGGCTGGAACAAACAGAGATAGAACTGGGAAACTGAGAGCATGCTGTGGCTGGAACAGGCAAGGACAGGGCTAGTATACAGGTAGTAGGAATGAGCAGTAAACAGGGCTGGGAAACAGAGAGCAGGTTCAGGCTGAAACAAGGCAGGAGCAGGACAAAGAAACAGGGAGCAGGCACTGGAACAAACAAACAGGTACAAGGCTAAGAGGTAGGGAGCAGACTCTGG
The DNA here is from genome assembly GCF_031143425.1 of Pleurodeles waltl. NCBI lineage: Eukaryota > Metazoa > Chordata > Amphibia > Caudata > Salamandridae > Pleurodeles > Pleurodeles waltl. The sequence goes on from NC_090441.1 coordinate 223,676,160, forward strand.
CTGGAACAATCAAGAACAGGGCAGAGAAACAGGAAAGAGGTTCAAGCCGGAACAGATCAGTAACAGGAACAAAACTGGAACACCATCCGATAAGGAGTCTTTAACACAAAGGAATTGAACTCCAATGCACAACGGGGATCTTGAGGAAATGGCTGCTTATAAGCAGTTCCAAGCTGGGCTGCACAGGAGAGGTCTCAGGTGTGTGTAGTTTCAGACACTTGCAAGTCCTGGAGGAGAGGATCCGGTGAAATGGAGCAACTGGACTTCTCCCATAGAAAACAATGGGAAACAGAATCCAGGCTTTCCTGACTACCAGGCTGTGCATTATGGGATTTGCAGTCCCAGGAAGCAAATGTAGTACTACACAAGTACACCGTGGCCAAAAGAGAAACAAACCGGAGTCAGCAAGGGACTCCAGATAACTGTTCAAGGTGATTCCCAGGCTTCCGACAGTCCCCGTACAGTGCCCCCTAGAGATGGGACAACCGAGTCATAACAGGTTGTGGTCCCCGGGGCTGCAGGGGGAAGGGCAGCCCTAAAATTCCTTCACATACACTCTGCCCGGGTAGGTGGCAGTCCCCGGGGCTGGAGGGGGGATAGGTGACCCTCCTCATTTCTTTGAACACATTCTAGCCCAGGGAGCCCCCCTGCATTTCTTCAAAAGCATTCTGGCTTGGGGAGATAGTAGTCCCTGGAGATGTTGGCACCCGGTCACCCCCACATTTCTTTACAAACTTTCTGCCTCAAGGAGGTGACAGTCCCCAGGGCTGCAGGGGGGGCAGATGCCCCTCCACACACATTTCTTTACACACATTCTACCCTTCTCAGGTGATAGTTCTGGTGCTTATAGAGGGCCAGTCATCCCACCTGCAATTCTTCAAACACATTCTGCCCTAGGGAGGTGATGGTCCCTGGACCTGTGGGGGGGGGAAATCCCCCAACATTTCATAAAAAAATCTGCCTTAGGGAGGTGGCGGTTTGGGTAGGGTGGGATGTCTAGGCGGCCTGCCTGCATTTCCATACAAACATGTGGCGGACCCTGGGGCTGTGGGTAGGGCAAATGGCCCCTCTTCATTCCTTTACACACATTCTATCCTTGGGAGGTGGCGGTCCCTGGAGCTGTGAGTGGGCCAAGTGCCCCTCCGTATTTCGGCAAACACAATCTGCCTTGGGGAAGTGATGGTCCCTGGGGCTGTGGCAGCCCCTCGCATTTCTTTTCAAACATTCTGCCTTGGGGAGGTGGTGGTCCCTAGGGTGGTGGGATGTCCCTCACGCATTTCCTGACAAACATTCATACCCCAAAGAGGTTGCAGTCCCTGGGGCTGGCCCCCAGTGTTTCTTTACACACATTCTGTCCTCAGGAGGTAGCGATCCCTAGGGATGCTGGTGGGCCAGGCAGTCCCCTTGTTTTACCTTACAATTTCTCTGCCCAGGGAACTGATGTTCCCCAGGGCTGCATGGGGTCCGGGTGTCCCCTGTATTTCTTTACACATGTCAGTCCCCGAGGCTGCAGGGGGGTAGGTGGCCTCCCATTTCTTTACACACATTCTGCCCCGGGGAGGTGGTGGTCCCCAGGGCTGTGGGGGCCCGGGAAGCTCCCCTGCATTACTTCAAATACATTCTTCCTTGGGGAGATGGAAGTCCTGGGCAGCCCCCCTCATTTCTTCACAAGCATTCTGCCCCGGGGAGGTGGCAGTCCCCAGGGCTGCAGTGGGGCTGGGCAGCTCCCCCACATTTCTTTACAAACATTTTGTCCCAGGGAGGTGATGGTCCCTGGGGCTGTGGGTGTGGGCCAGGTGGCCTCTGTATTTCTTTTGTCAGAGGAGGATTCCTATGGAGGATTCCAGGTGAAGATTCTGCATCAGGGAGGTGGCGGTCCCCAGGGCTGCAGGAGGGACTTGGCAGCTCCTCCACATTTCTTTACAAACATTTTGCCCCAGGAGGTGACAGTCCCTGGGGCTGTGGGTGGGGACCAGGTCACCCCTGCGTTTCTTTTGTCAGAATCCTACGGAGGATTCCAGCTGAAAAAACAATGATTGCCAGCATACTGATTTCCAAGACACAAGACAAACAAAATGGAACAAAGACCAATAACTGGACAATGAGCTGGCAGCTCTGGAAGGTTAAGATGACCTCCAGATCAGCTTTTCCATTAGCTCTCTAGTATTTCTCCCCCAAGGCATGAATGGAATGTGAAGCAGGTGCTGCCTAAAGAATGCACACTTCACTGAAGAGAATTCCTGAGAAAGCAGCCTCACCTGAGTTCTCTGTCACAAAGGTTTTAGTTAGGGTAGTAGCATCACAAATAAACATTGCTTAGTGCCTCAGAATCGCACATTCATGGTTAGAGAGAGTTTAATGGATTAGTGTCTCTCTTTGAAGTCTGTCTTCATGATTAGAGTGGTGTTTCATCAGTGAGCATGCGCTTGAGGAAAAACTAAAGTAATACAGTTCCAAGCTTGAACTAGTCTTGTCTAAGGGAGATCAGTGTCTCAGAAGTGAGCCAAAAACACAAGGAGTATGGGGTTCACTCATGTGATGGAGCCGCTGGTAAGGGATTTCGCCTCTGGTTCCTCAATCTCACGTTAAGAGTTTCCGAGTCAGATGATGTGGAAGATTATGTGGTGAGGGGAGTTTCCTTTATGGACTAGGTGGTCTCACACACTATATAGTATCATGCTTCATCATATGACCACCTAGCCCCACCCAGGTAGGACAGTGCCACCTGGGTGGACTCAACCTCACCGTTAAAAGAACAGGAGGGAGTACATAAATTAGATTTTTCTTGAAAAGTATGGGATCCAGCTATACTAGGGAAAAAGGAAAAACACAGTCAGTCACCTGTGTGATAGAACACCTTTAGTAGTGGTGTCTGCTGGTGGGAATAAAAACAAAGGACGGGACACCTATGTGAGGACAAAGACTCACTGGGTCACCTATCTAAAAATGACTGGCCAACATGTTTCTGCCTGCTATTAAGAGCCAAAGAAGGTCTGGAGGCATTCTTCAATGCCTAGGATCCCTAATGCAAGCAATTGAATACTCCGCTAAAAGGAGTGCAAATAGTATGAAGATAAGGGGCCTCCTGTGGAGGGGGGATACCCTATGAGGCCTAAAGGAAACAAAGCAGAAAGGTTTTTTGCATATACGTAACACACAACACTGCACAGCGCACGTAAACGTGACACAGCAAGCAAAAAGTCATGCAAGCATGAGTAACACGTGTCCAAGGGAAGATTTAGTTATCTTACCCTAAACCTGAAAGGCTACTGGCCCCAGGTCAAAAGGAGGGGGAGTGTCCCCTTATAGTCACACACTAGAAAAGTAGGGTTCTTGTTATAGGGAGATGGCATGGATTGGTTCTTTTTCTCTCCCTGACTCTCTTTGTGTTTTTAGATCTCAGAAGTGAGCAACTGCATGAGGATTTTGTGATGAGTTGCATGGAGAGAAGGAAGCTTGATTTGCAGAAAAGGGCCGATTAAGAGAGTAGTAAAAAACTCTTTCTAGCCATTTTTGAACTGTATTAAGGAGGAAAAAAGAGTAAGGTTGATACAATTGGTAGAAGAATACAGTTTGGAAAAAATAAGGAAAGAGAATGTCAGGGGTGTACATAATATTGTACTAGAAGAAGAGCTATAGCCATAGACAGACTGGGTATGAGTTTGCATTGTACTATTAAATAGTAGATATTGTAGAGTAGGTAGATATGATGTGTTAACAAATGTTTATTGTCCTCTTACAGTATTACCTCCACAAGGAAGGTTTTGCTGTACAAATAATATATAACAAGATAGAAGACAGAAAAATTCCTTCTGGGGAAGAACCATATTGTTGTCTGCAATCTCTTCTTTTTCCCGCCCTGTTTCTCCCCAGGGCACATTTGTTTCTCCAGAAGATATTGGAGAGAACAGACGGTGTTCTGGAAGGGCATTAGGAATAGTCATATTTCTGCTCTTGTGCAAGTCCTAGGTAAAAACCACCTGACAGAGTGAAGTGTCCAAAATGCAAACTTCCATGTGAGCAGAATGGCACAAGGATTAGATTGTAAAAAATTAGGAGACATATTAGAATGTATACAAAAGAGTTAGTGACAGTGAGGGAAGATAATAAGACCTCAAGACAAGAGATAGTTAACTCTAGAGAGAAACGATTAAGCCACAAGACTCAATGGACTAGTGTCAGGGACTACTTTTAAAATATCCTCATCAGAAGACCCAAACTCCACAGCAAGTTCAGTTCCCCATACTCCTCCAACCCAAGTCATTGTCTCCCTAGCTCGTTATCCCTTTAGCGCCCCAGATCATTTTAGTGGAGACTCTCATAAGGCCCACATTTTTCAAAACCAATGGTCCTTGCATTTCAAGTGCTGTCCTATGACGTTTCCTGATGCACAGTCTTGAGTATCTTGAGTAGCCTTCATTTTGTCCCATCTCAGTGATGATGCAGCATCTTGGTCCATGCCCCTCATGACAAGAGATGACCCTATATTAAACAACCTTGAAGAATTCGAAAAGGAATTCCTTCAGCTTTTCAATAGAAGGAAGGTGTCACAGGCAACTGATAATGAGCTTCTGGAGCTAAACCAAGGAAATTGAGAGTTGGTTGCTTATCTGGCTCAATGTAATTAGCTGGTAGTGGAAACAGAGTGGCCAGAGAATAAAAGAGCAGTAGTCTTCTACAGAGGCTTAAAGAATGAATTAAAGAACGTATTAGAACAGATACCGAATAGGCCAACAGAGATCTCGGCATTAGTGGATTTGGTACTGAAAATGATTTTCGTCAGAACGAAAGTAGAGGCAAGAAGAAAAAAGAATTTTTAACCAGTGTACCAAGATTTGATAGAATTAAAACAGTAAAGAGCAGATTTATGGAAAGTGGTTCTGCACCTAGTGCAGCACCACTTTCCCTGTGCCCCTTAGCGCCCCCTTAACGCCACCATGTGTGTATCATATTTAAAATATGGCGCACCATGGTGCAGGATCGGGGGCAATAGTGATATTCTATGTGACGCTATTGATGTACTCTGCAGGATTAGTGCCAAAATGTTGGCACTAGTTCTGCAGAGTATATAGGGGCCCATTCTGAAAAATGGAAGCCCCCTTTTAATGCCTGTTCTGATCAGGCATTAATAATGGCAAAAAATAGGGCAAGGAAATCTTGTAGATTTCCTTGTGCCATTATTCAAGCCGCCCCTAATGGGGGAATGCCCCCCTGGCATACATTATGCCTGCCGCAGACATAATGTGGAGCAATGGTTTACAAAGTGGCACAATGCAAACATTGCACCACTTTGTAATTATGGCACTTGGGAAATACCACCTTAATGCCACATTTGTGCTAGAAATAAATGCTGCAAATGTGACGTGAGGTGGCACTAGGGGCTCATAATTATGTCCCTAAGTGGTAAAGACATGGAAGGTCTTCCAGAAGTGGAACAAATACAAATAGGCACCATCAAAGGTCCACTAACTAAAGAAGAAAAAGAGAAAAAAAGGCACAACAAACTATGCCTATATTGAGGGAAAAGTGGGAATGCTGTGAAAATTTGGCCAAAGAAACCAATGTTGCCATCAAAGGAAATCTTGCTGACCCACCAGTAGGAGGAGTTAGACTGGTGAATGTAGATCAGCAAACACCTCCCAAAGATCATCAGGTAGCAAATACATTGCAGACATCGTCTACTCATCTGGTGCTTTCGGTTACTTTAAAATTCCAATACATTGAGTGAAAAGAGGTATCAGTAATGATTAATTCCAGGGCCACAGGGAATTTTTGTGATCTTAAATTTGCAGATTGGACTTGATTGAAGGTCGTAAGGAAAACAAAGAGTGAAGCAGTTTGAGCTGTTGATGGCACCAACCTATCCTCAGGACCAATTGAAAGCTACACCTAGCTAGTGTAATTACTATCTCAAGAAGGATATTATTCAATTTAACTTAATCAATGCACCACAATCCGAACTCATATTGGGGCTTCCATGGTTGACATAACACAACCCCACCATTGACTGGGGTACAAGAACAACTGCAATGGCTTCAGAATACTGCTAAGAAAATTGTTTCCAGAAAATGAATGATGGAATGTGAAGTATCTGCTGCCTAAAGAACGCTTCACTGAAGAGAATTCCTGGGAGAGCAGCCTCACCTCAGTTCTCCATTGTGAAAGTTTAGTCAGGGTAGTAGCATTGCAAATAAACATTGGTTAGTGCTTTGGAAACTATGCATTCGCTGTAAGAGACTGTTTAATGGATTAGTGTGTCTCTTTGGAGTCTGTCTTCAAGATTAGAGTGACATTTCATTAGTGAGCATGCGCTTGAGGAAAAAACTGAAGTGATACAGCTCCAAGCTCAAAGTAGTCTTGTTTAAGCGAGATCAGTGTTTCAGAAGTGAGCAACTGCATGAGGATTTTGTTACAAGTTGCTGGAGAGAAGGAAGCTTCCTTTACAGAAAAGGACTGATTGAGAGAGTAGTATTCAGAATACTGTGGTCACTTCAAATGTACTAAAAAAGGATATACGCTTCAATAAGTTGTCTTCTTCAGCAATATTTATTCCCAGGAGCACGCAAGTATTCCCTACCAAAAAAGCAAGCATTTGCAATGCAATAGTTCTTGCATTTTCTTGAGTTAGAGCTATTGGCATTGTAAATTCATAACTGGACTTTTCTTGCATATAAATTGGTCAACCCTGTCTCATAATTTCACCTTTTCCTGCTATATTTTGGTGGTCACTGGTGGCTATTGACATCAGAATTCACAAACCCTTGAGAAGACACATTGAAAATAGTCTGGAAAATTTTCCTCTTTTTATTTTAACAGAATGAAGTGTTTAGAGTGTTCTTGCCTCACATTTCAACAAAGCTATATTGAAGTTAACAATCCCCGAGCAGGCTGAGAAGATTTATGGTCCACATAAAGAAGATAGACAATGCCCAGTGTGTGTTGGCAGGAAGGGGCCCTGGAGGAGAGATTCCAGATGCGAGGCTAGGAACGTTTCAAATCATTGCTTCTAGGTTTAGCTACATTATAACAAAATGGCATATTGTGGCTTTCTTGAGCAGTAAGCTAAACGACCAACCAGGTGTTTCTTTTGTAAAATAAGCTTATTTTAGGAGCCAGAGGTGAGTACAGCACTGAAATAAAGCCAAAACAAATGTCAGTGACATGGGAAGAGGTGGGAGGAATGGAATGCTGCAATAAAACGCAGGCAGCTACCAGCCTAAAACACCCACAGTGAGAGGGGGGCTCCAAAGAAATGCCAAAGTAGCCCGTCACTGCAACAGATAAATACACCAAAGTGCAATAATACAGTAGTTGGTCATTGCTCTGAAATAGGAGGGAGAAAAAGGCAGAAGTGACACTAGCGAGCAAGAATTTTTAAAGGACACTGCAACCACCAAATTAAATTGCTTTAAGCCATATGAAGTATACTAAAAGTATACACGAAGTGGAACGCTTACACTCAACCTTAAAAAAGAGACAAAAATAATTTAAAAATGTTTCCTAGCTATTTTTGAGCTGTATTAAAGAGGAAAACAGAGTCCACAACTGCTAGAAGAATACAGTTTGGAAAAAATAAAGGAAAAAAATATCAAGGATATGTATAATATTGGACTAGAAAAGGAGCTATAGCCATATACAGACTGGGTATGAGATTGCATGGTATTATTGAATAATAAATATCGTTGAGTAGGTAGATAGGATGTGTTAACACATGTTTGTTGTTGTCTTACAGTATTAATTCCATAAGGAAGGTTTCACTGTACAAATATTATATAACAAGGTAGAAGACAGAAAAATTCCTTCTGGAGAATAACCATATTGTCGTCTGGCTGTCTCTTCTTTTTCCCCATCCCATTCCCTCCTAAGGCATATCTGTTTCTCTAGAAGATAATGGAGAGAACAGACGGCAGTTTGGAAGGGCATTGGTAATAACCACTTCTCTGCTCCTTTGCAAGTCCTAGGTAAGAACTTTACAAACATTCTGTCATGGGATGGTGGTGGTCCCCAGGACTGTAGGGTGGGGCCCAGGCAGCCTCCCACATTTCTTAACACACATTCTGCCCCAGGATGGCTGTCTCTGGGGCTGCACATTGTCCGAGTGGCACTTCCCACATTTCTTTATGCATATTCTACTGCGGGAAGGAGTCCCCAGAGCTGCAGGGGGCCAAGTGTCCCCCGACATTCCATCAAGCACATTCTGCCAAGGGGGGTTATGGTCCCCAGGGCTTCGGGGGGAGGGTGAGCCCCCTCATTTCTTTACAAACATTCTGCCCCTGGGAGGTGGTGGTCCCCAGAGCTGCTGGAGGGCCAGGTGGACCCATCCTTTTCTTTTATACACATTCTGCCCTGTGGAGTTGGCGCTCCCCAAGGCTGCAGAGGGTCCAGACGGCCCCCTTCATTTCTTTATGAACTTTCTGCCCAAGGGAGACGGTGGTCCTCAGGGCTGCGGGATGGACAAGCGTCCCCCTGCATTTCTATAAAAACATTCTGCCCAAGGGAGGTGGCGGTCCCCGGAGCTGTGTGGGGGGCCAGATGGCCTTCCGTATATCTTTACACACATTCTGTTTTGGGGAAGTGGGGGTCCTTCGGCCTGTAGGTGGCTGGGCAGCCCCCCAGCATTTCTTTACAAATATTCTGCCTTGAGGAGGTGGCAGTCCCTGGGGATAGTGGGAAGGCCAGATTGCCCCACAAATTTCTTTACAAACATTCTGCCCAGGGGAGGTGGTGGTCCCATGGGGCTGTGGTGGTGCAGAGCACCCTCCAGCATTTCTTTAAACACATTCTGCCCCGGGAAGGAGGTGTTCTCCGGGCTGTCCGAGGGCCAGGCAGCCCGCTGCATTTCTTTACACACATTCTGCCCCATGGAGGTGGCAATCCCCAGGCTGCAGGTGGGCGGGGCAGACCACTGCATTTCTTTACAAACATTCTGCTTAGGTGAGGTGGCAGTCCCCGGAGCTGCACGGGGGCCAACTGGCACCCCATATTTCTTTACATACATTCTACACCGGGGAGATGGTGGTTCCCGAGGTTGCGGGGGGCTGGGCGGCCACCCATTTCTTTAATACATTCTGCCCCGGGGAGGTGGTGGTCCCTGGAGGTGCAGGGGGCAGTGCAACCCCTCTCATTTCTTCAAACATATTCTAGCCTGGGGAGGAAGTGGTCCCCAGGGCTGCTGGTGCCCGGGCAGCAGCCCTGGCAGCCCCCAAGCATTTCTTCAAACAAATTCTGCCTTGTGGAGATAGTAGTCACCAGGGCTGTGGGGGGGTGGGGGGGCAGGCAGCTCTACTGCATTTCTTCAAACACATTTTTCACCAGGGACGTGGTGGTCCCCGGGGCTCTGGGGGAACTGGGTGGCAACCCTACATTTATCTATAATGATTCTGCCTTGGGGTGGTGGTGGTCCCTGGGACTCCAGGGGAGCCGGGTGGTGTAGGAGGCTGGCCTGGCTTGTAGTGGGTAACAGAGGTACTTACACCTTGTGCCAGGTCCAGCTATCCTTTATTAGTGTAGAAGAGGTGTTTCTAGAAGCTTAGTGTAGGAGGCTGGACTGGCTTGTAGTGAGTACCAAGGGGTACTTGCACCTTGCACCAGGCCCAGTTATCCCTTATTAGTGTATAGGGTGTCTAGCAGCTTAGGCTGATAGGTAATGGTAGCTTAGCAGAGCAGCTTAGGCTGAACTAGGAGACGTGTGAAGCTACTACAGTACCACTAGTATCACTTGCACAATATCATAAGAAAACACAATACACAGATATACTAAAAATAAAGGTACTTTATTTTTATGACAATATGCCAAAGTATCTCAGTGAGTACCCTCAGTATGAGGATAGCAATTATACACAAGTTATATGTACACAATACCAAAAATATGCAGTATAGTCTTAGAAAACAGTGCAAACAATGTATAGTTACAATAGGATGCAATGGGGACACATAGGGATAGGGGCAACACAAACCATATACTCCAAAAGTGGAATGTGAACCACGAATGGACCCCAAACCTATGTGACCTTGTAGAGGGTCGCTGGGACTATTAGAAAATAGTGAGAGTTAAAAAAATAGCCCTCCCCAAGACCCTGAAAAGTGAGTGCAAAGTGCACTAAAGTTCCCCAAAAGACAAAGAGTTGTGATAAAGGAATAATGCAGGAAAGACACCAACCAACAATGCAACAACTGTGGATTTCCAATCTGGGGTACATGTGGAACAAGGGGCCCAAGTCCAAAAGTCACAAGCAAGTCGGAGATGGGCAAATGCCGAGGAAATGCCAGCTGCGGGTGCAAAGAAGCTTCTACTGGACAGAAGAAGCTGCGGTTTCTGCAGGAACAAAAAGGGCTAGAGACTTACCCTTTGGTGGACGGATTCCACTCGCAGTGGAGAGTTGTGCAGAAGTGTTTTCCCGCCAAAAGAATGCCAACAAGCCTTGCTAGCTGCAAATCATGCAGTTAGCGTTTTTAGACGCTGCTGTGGCCCAGGAAGGACCAGGAGGTCGCAAATTGGACCAGGAAAGAGAAGGGATATCGAGCAAGACAAAGAGCCCTCTCTGAAGTAGGTAGCACCCGGAGAAGTGCCAGAAACAGGCACTACGAGGATGCGTGAAACGGTGCTCGCCGAAGTTGCACAAAGGAGTCCCATCGTCGCCGGAGACCAACTTAGAAAGTCGTGCAATGCAGGTTAGAGTGCCGTGGACCCAGGCCTGGCTGTGCATGAAGGATTTCAGCCGAAAGTGCACAGGGGCCGGAGTAGCTGCAAAAGTCGCGGTTCCCAGCAATGCAGTCTAGCGAGGTGAGGCAAGGACTTACCTCCACCAAACTTGGACTGAAGAGTCACTGGACTGTGGGAGTCACTTGGACAGAGTTGCTGGATTCGAGGGACCTTGCTCATTGTGCTGAGAGGAGACCCAAGGGACCGGTAATGCAGCTTTTTGGTGCCTGCGGTTGCAGGGGGAAGATTCCGTCGACCCACGGGAGATTTCTTTGGAGCTTCTGGTGCAGAGAGGAGGCAGACTACCCCCACAGCATGCACAAGCAGGAAAACAGTCGAGAAGGCGGCAGGATCAGCGTTACAGAGTTGCAGTAGTCGTCTTAGCTACTTTGTTGCAGTTTTGCAGGCTTCCAGCGCGGTCAGCAGTCGATTCCTTATCAGAAGGTGAAGAGAGAGATGCAGAGGAACTCTGATGAGCTCTTGCATTCATTATCTAAAGTTTCCCCAGAGACAGAGACCCTAAATAGCCAGAAAAGAGGGTTTGGCTACTTAGGAGAGAGGATAGGCTACTAACACCTGAAGGAGCCTATCAGAAGGAGTCTCTGACGTCACCTGGTGGCACTGGCCACTCAGAGCAGTCCAGTGTGCTGGCAGCACCTCTGTTTCCAAGATGGCAGAGGTCTGGAACACACTGGAGGAGCTCTGGACACCTCCCAGGGGAGGTGCAGGTCAGGGGAGCGGTCACTCCCCTTTCCTTTGTCCAGTTTCGCGCCAGAGCAGGGGCTAAGGGGACCCTGAACCGGAGTAGACTGGCTTATGCAGAATTGGGCACATCTGTGCCCAAGAAAACATTTCCAGAGGCTGGGGGAGGCTACTCCTCCCCTGCCTTCACACCATTTTCCAAAGGGAGAGGGTGTAACACCCTCTCTCAGAGGAAGTCCTTTGTTCTGCCATCCTGGGACAAGCCTGGCTTGACCCCAGGGGGGCAGAAACCTGTCTGAGGGGTTGGCAGCAGCAGCAGCTGCAGTGAAACCCCAGAAAAGGCAGTTTGGCAGTACCAGGGTCTGTGCTACAGACCACTGGGATCATCGAATTGTGCCAACAATGCCAGGATGGCATAGAGGGGGCAATTCCATGATCTTAGACATGTTACATGGCCATATTCGGAGTTACCATTGTGAAGCTACATATAGGTATTGACCTATATGTAGTGCACGCGTGTAATGGTGTCCCCGCACTCACAAAGTTCAGGGAATTGGCTCTGAACAATGTGGGGGCACCTTGGCTAGTGCCAGGGTGCCCTCACACTAAGTAACTTTGCACCTAACCTTTACCAGGTAAAGGTTAGACATATAGGTGACTTATAAGTTACTTAAGTGCAGTGTAAAATGGCTGTGAAATAACGTGGACGTTATTTCACTCAGGCTGCAGTGGCAGGCCTGTGTAAGAATTGTCAGAGCTCCCTATGGGTGGCAAAAGAAATGCTGCAGCCCATAGGGATCTCCTGGAACCCCAATACACTGGGTACCTCAGTACCATATACTAGGGAATTATAAGGGTGTTCCAGTAAGCCAATGTAAATTGGTAAAATTGGTCACTAGCCTGTTAGTGACAATTTGGAAAGAAATGAGAGAGCATAACCACTGAGGTTCTGATTAGCAGAGCCTCAGTGAGACAGTTAGTCACTACACAGGTAACACATTCAGGCACACTTATGAGCACTGGGGCCCTGGAGAACAGGGTCCCAGTGACACATACAACTAAAACAACATATATACAGTGAAAAATGGGGGTAACATGCCAGGCAAGATGGTACTTTCCTACACTTAGGGTGATAGAAGGTAGCTATGGCAAAGCAGCTTAGGCTGAACTAGGAGACATGTAAAGCTCCTACTATACCACTGGTGTCATATGCACAATATCATAAGAAAACACAATACACAGAGTTACTAAAAATAAAGGTACTTTATTTTTATGACAATATGCCAAAAGTATCTCAGTGAGTATCCTCAGTATGAGGATAAGTTATACACACAACATATATGTACACAAACCAAAATTAGGTAAGTAATAGCAAGAAAAGTAATGCAAACAGTGTAGAATTACAATAGATTGCAATAGGAGCACATAGGTATAGGGGCAACACAAACCATATACTCCAAAAGTGGAATGCGAACCACAAATGGACTTCTTCCAGTTTTATTATATGCGGATGACGCAGTTCTAATCGCTCGTACTGCAAATGGTTTACAGGGGTTACTGGATGCATTTTATAATTTTATGTTGAACCTTGATCTGAAAGTAAACTATCCCAAGACTTTTGTTATGACTTGTGGCCCACGCAATACAAAGTCCAAACAATTTACTATGGGAGGGCATACTCTTAATAAGGTTAAAGAATTTTGTTATCTAGGCATGCACTTGAGTTCTTCTCTGTCCTGGAAGACACACATTAATTTTAAGCTTCAACAGTTGATAAGGAATAATGAAGCGATTTTTCACTTTTCAAACAAACTAGGCCATAGACCCCCTGCACAGATTAAAACTCTGTATAATTCTAAGTGCACTGCATCAGTCCTCTATGGGGCAGGCGTTTGGGGCTATAGTAAAATACCGTCACTCCAGAGTGTTGAAAATAAATTTCTGCGCAGATTATTGTTGGTCCCAAAATGTATCGCAAACATAATCTGCCATGAAGAACTTGGTCAGCGCTTCTTGGAGGATAGGGTTTCTATGGCTCCCTTACTGCTCTGGATCAGATGTTGGTCAAATCCTAAGGCAAGTTAGGTCCAAGATTGTATTTCTGAATGTTTACAATTAGAAAACTCTAACAGAATTCCTTGGCTTATGTTTCTACGAAACTCTTTTGAGAACCTAGGGCTTAGATACATGTTTGATGAACCCCATCTGATAACTACAAACTCCAAGTCCGTCTTGAAGTCTACTCACTCCGAGTACACGTCAGAGTTGAGATTTTATAGTTCTCTGAAATTGAAATCTTTTGATTCCTATTCTCGGATTGTGACTGTCCCATGCCTTGAACCCTATTTGACTTGGTTTTCAAGTTTCAGAACAATTTCTCTTTTAACACTTTTTAGACTTAATTTAATTCATTTTAAGGTAGCTTTCCCCGAACCATGTTTTTGGAAAAAGGACTTACCACTCTGTCCCTGTGACTTTAAATCAACTCAGAGCACTTTGCACTTTTTTCTTTTTTGCCCTCTATACGCTGCCCCTAGAGGGGCTTTTATTCTACCCATTTTATGTCTCCTTAGACCCATTCACCATAAGGAAGCTCTAATATATCTTCAGAGATTGCCAGATAACCAAATCTGTCACCATGTATTAGATTTTGTTACAGCTTCTTTAAGTATCAGGAAAAGGCTTATTTTATCTTAACGTTTTATATGAATGTACAGATTATTATTCTAAGATAATATTTGTATTTTTCCGATTTTGTGATTTTAATCATGTCTAGTATATTTATTTGACTATGTCAAGGGGTTTCAGATTGGATGCTCAGGCGATGTTTTTAGCATGGTTTTAAGTCTTTTTTTGTTTTATTAATTCATAGATTGGTAAATGTGTTTTGGTTTGTACTTTTATGGCATTTGCCGAATAAAGTTTTGTTGACTGACTGACTGACACAAATGGACCCCAAACCTATGTGAGCTTGTAGAGGGTCGCTAGGACTGTAAGAAAACAGTGAGGGTTAGAAAAATAGCCCACCCCAAGACCCTGAAAAGTAGGTGTTAAGTGCACCTACTACTCCCAGAGAGCACAGAAGTCGTGATAGGGGGATTCTGCAGGAAGAACAAACACCAGCAATGCAACAGCAGTGGATTTCCGGACCTGTGTACCTGTAAGACAAGGGGACCAAGTCCAATAGTCGCGATAGTGTTGAGAGTGGGCATGAGCCCTTGAAATACCAACTGAGGGTGCAAGGAAGCTGCCACCTGTTGGAAGAAGCTTGGAGTTCTGCAAGGAAGAAGAGGACTAGGAACTTCTTCTTTGGAGTATGGATGTCCCACGTCGCAATGAAGCTTGCAGACGTGTTCCCATGCAGAAAGACCACCAACAAGCCTTGCTAGCTGCAAGGGTTGCTGTAGAGGTTTTTGGGTGCTGCTGTGGCCCAGGAGGGACCACGATGTCGCCACTTGGAGGAGGAGACAGAGGGGTAACCCAGCAACTCAGGGAGCCCTCACAGAAGCAGGCAGCACCCGTAAAAGTACCTGAACAGGCACTTCTAAGGAAAGTGAACTGGAGTCCACGCAAGGTCACAAAAGGGAGTCCCCCCACGCCGGAGGACAACTCAGAAGGTTGTGCACTGCAGGAAGGAGTGCCAGGGACCTAGGCTTGGCTGTGCATGAAGGAAATCCTGGAAGAGTGCACAGGAGCCGGAGCAGCTGCAAATCACTCTGTACCCGGCAATGCAGTCTAGCGTTGGGAGGCAAGGACTTACCTCCACCAAACTTGGACTGAGGAGACACTGGATGGTGGGAATCACTTGGACAGAGTTGCTGAGTTTCAGGGACCACGCTCGTCAGGATGAGAGGGGACCCAGAGGACCAGTGTTGCAGTCTTTTGGTGCCTGCGTCGGCAGGGGGAAGATTCCGTTGACCCACAGGAGATTTCTTCGGAGCTTCTGGTGCAGGGTAAAGGCAGGCTACCCCCAGAGCATGCACCACCTGGAAACAGTCGAGAAAGCCGGCAGGATGAGGCGCTACAATAGTGTTAGTAGCCGTCTTGCTACTTTGTTGCGGTTTTGCAGGCGTCCTGAGCAGTCAGCAGTCGATCCTTTGGTAGAAGGTGAAGAGGGAGATGCAGAGGAACTCTGGTGAGCTCTTGCATTCTTTATCTGAAGATTTCCCCAAAGCAGAGACCCTAAATAGCCAGAAAAGGAGGTTTGGCTACCAGGTTAGGAGGATTGGCTACCAAGAGAGGTAAGAGCCTATCAGAAGGAGCCTCTGACGTTACCTGCTGGCACTGGCAACTCAGAGCAGTCCAGTGTGCCCCCAACACCTTTGTGTCCAAGATGGCAGAGGTCTGGGACACACTGGAGGAGCTCTGGGCACCTCCCCTGGGAGGTGCTGGTCCGGGGAGTAGTCCCTCCCCTTTCCTTTGTCCAGTTTCGCTCCAGAGCAGGACATGGGGGATCCCTGAACATGTGTAGACTGGCTTATACAGAGATGGGCACCATCTGTGCCTATCAAAGCATTTCCAGAGTCTGGGGGAGGCTACTCCTCCCCAGCCTTCACACCTATTTCCAAAGGGAGAGGGAGTAACACCCTCTCTCAGAGGAAATCCTTTGCTCCCCCTTCCTGGGCCAGGGCTGCCTGGACCCCAGAAGGGCAGAAACCTGTCTAAGGGGTTGGCAGCAGCAGCAGCTGCAGTGGAGACCCCGGAAAGGCAGTTTGGCAGTACCCTGGCACTGTGCTAGAGACCCAGGGGATCATGGAATTGTCCCCCCAATACCATAATGGTATTGGGGTGACAATTCCATGATCTTAGACATGTTACATGGCCATGTTCGGAGTTACCATTGTGACGCTACACATAGGTAGTGAATTATGTGTAGTGCACACGTGAAATGATGTCCCCGCACTCACAAAGTCCGGGGAATTTGCCCTGAACGATGTGGGCCCCCCTGGCTAGTGCCAGGGTGCCCACACACTAAGTAACTTTGCACCCAACCTTCACCAGGTGAAGGTTAGACATGTAGGTGACTTATGAGTTACTTAAGTGCAGTGGTAAATGGCTGTGAAATAATATGGACGTTATTTCACTCAGGCTGCTCTGGCAGGCCTGTGTAAGAATTGTCAGAGCTCCCTATGGGTGGCAAAAGAAATGCTGCAGCCCATAGGGATCTCCTGGAACCCCAGTACCCTGGGTACCTCAGTACCATATACTAGGGAATTATATGGGTGTACCAGTATGCCACTGTGAATTGGTAAATTTAGACCCTAGCCTTTTAGTGACAAATTTGGAAAGCAGAAAGAGCATGACCACTGAGGTTCTGGTTATCAGAGCCTCAGTGAGACAGTTAGGCATCACACAGGGAACACATACAGGGCACATACTTATGAGCACTGGGGCCCTGCCTGGCAGGGTCCCAGTGACACATAGACTAAAACAACATATATACAGTAAAATAGGGGGGTAACATGCCAGGCAAGATGGTACTTTCCTACAGTCCCGTAGAGGTGGCTCTCTCATACGTTGTGCCCTGGTGAGGTGGTGGTGCCCAGGACTGTGGGGCGGCGTGCGGCACCCTGCATTTCTTTACACAAATTCTGCCCCAGGGAGATGGTGGCCCCCGAAGTTGTGGTGGGGGCCGGGCAGCTCTCATGTATTTCTTTACAAGCATTCTGCCCTAGGGAGGGGGAAGTCCTCGGGGCTGTGGGGAGGCCATGTGCCCCCCTGCATTTATTTACAAACCTTCTGCCCTTGGGAGGTGGTATTCCCCGGGCTGCAATGGGGCCAGGTAGCCGCCCCCACATTTCTTTACATACATTCTGTCCCAGGGAAGTGGTGGTCCCAAGAGCTGCAGGGGGGCCAGGCAACCTCCCCGGAATTTCTTTACAAACATTCTGCCCTGGAGAGGTGGCAGTCCCTGGGGTTGCGGGGGGCAACCACGCCCGTGCATTACCTCAAATACATTCTGCTCTGAGGAGGTAGAGGTTGACGGGGCTGTAGGGGAGCCAGGTGGCCCACCCGCAGCTCTTTATAAGTATTATATCCCTGAGAGCTGGGGGTCCCTTGGGGCTGTAGCGACACCGGGCATCCCCTGCATCTCTTTACACACATTTTACCTTAGGGAGCTGGTGGTCCCTGGGACTGTGGGGGGCCGAGCGTCCCCCACATTTCTTTGCAAACATTCTGCCCAAGGGAGGTGGAGGTCCCCTGGGCTGTGAGGGGGGCAAGTGGCAACCTCGCATTTCTTACAATCATTCTGCCATGGGGAGATGGCAGTACCAGGGATGAGGGAGGGCAGGGCAGCCCCACCACATTTCTTTACACACATTCTGCCCCATGGAGTTGGCAGTCCCTAGGTCTGTGGGGGGCCAGACGTCCCCCCTGCATTTCATTACTAACATTCTGCCGCGGGGAGGTGGCGGTCCCTGGGGCTGCAGGGGGCAGGACAGCACCCCACATTTCTTTACACACATTCTGCCCAGGAGTGGTGGCATTCCTGTGGCCAGCAGGGGACTGGGTGGCCCACTCGCATTTCTTTACAAACATTCTACCCCAGGGAGGTGGTGGTCCCCGAAGCTGTCGGGATAGCAGGCTGCCCCCGGCATTTCTTTACAAACATTCTGCTCCAGGGAGGTGGTTGTCCCTGGGCTGTGAGGGGGGACAGATGGCCTCTCCACATTTCTTTACACACATTCTGCCCCAGGGAGGTGGTAGACCCCAGGGCTATAGGGGAGCCTTGTAACCCCCCCACAATTCTTTCCAATCATTTGCCCCCGGGGAGGTGGCAGCCCCCTAGGTTGTGGGAGGCTGGACATCCCCCAGCATCACTTTAAACTCATTCTGCCAACAGGAGGTGGTAGTCTCTAGGGCTGCAGAAGGGCTGGGAATTTCGCGCATTTCTTTACACACATTCTGGACTGTGGAAGCAGCGGTACCTAGGGCTGATGGTGGGCCAGGCAGCCCCTGTTTCATTTTGCCACAAACATTCTGCCACAGGGAGCTGTCATTCCCCAGAGCTGCAGAGAGCCTGGCGGCCCCTCCTTCTTTCTTTCTGAACATTCTGACCCAGGGAGGTGGTGGTCTCCAGGTTTGGGGGAGGGGCTGGTGCCCCCCCACATTTGTTACAGCATTCTGCCCAGAGAAGGTGGCCCCTCGTATTTTTTTATGCACATTCTAGACTGGGGAGGTGGCAGTCCCTTTGGCTGTGGGGGAGATGGACGGCCACCCATTTCTTTACACTTATTATGACCTGGGAAGTGGCAGTCTCTGGCGGTGTGGGGGGCCGTGTGACCCACCACAATTATTTACACATATGTTAGACTGGGAAGGTGGTGGTCCACAGGGCTGCGGGGGGCTGGGCAGCCTTCCTGCATTTTTTTACAAACATTCTGCCCAGGGGAGGTGGCGGTCCCGGGTGCTATGTGGGGGGCCAGTGTGAGAAAAGGACTCTTTTTGACAATGTTAGCCCCAACTTTTTGCCTGGTGTTTTGCCTGATGTTTGATGTAACCTAGAAATTGCAGTGCCCAGGGCCCCTGCTACCCAGGTTCCAAGGGCCAGAGCTCTTTGTGATGCATTGGCACAATTGGATAAACATTTAACCTCTTAGCTGCTGGTGCCTTTCCCCCGCAGTGCTGAGCCCTTTGTTGGCTATTTGGGGTGGTTCACACTTAGGCCTTCATAACTTTTTGTCCACATAAGCTATCCATGCCAAATTTGCGTCCTTTTTTTCCAACATCCGAGCGATTCTGATGGTACCCAGAGTTTGTGGTTTCCCCATGGAGGAGACCAAGAAATTAGCCAAAAGACAGTGAAAATCTTTTTTTTTTTTTTTTTTTAAATGGGAAAAAAAGGCTGCCGAAGAAGGCTCGTGGTTTTTTCCCTGAAAATGGCATCAAGAAAGGGTTTCTGGTGCTAAAATCACCATCTTCCCACCTTTCAGGAACGGGCAGACTTGAATCAGAAAACCACATTTTTCAACACAAATTTGGCATTTTACTTGGACATACCCCATTTTTAATATTTTTGGAGCTTTCAGCCTCCTTCCAGTTAGTGACAGGAATGGGTGTGAAACCAATGCTGGATCCCAGAATGCGAAACATTTCTGAAAAGTAGACAAAGTTCTGAATTCATCAAGGGGTCATTTGTGTAGATCCTACAAGGTTTTCCTACAGAAAATAACAGCTGAAATAAAAAAATATTGAAATTGAGCTGAAAACACAGTCATTTTTCTTTATGTTTTACTCTGTAACTTTTTCCAGCGATGTCAGATTTTAGAAAGCAATATACAGTTATCTGCTGTACTCTTCTGGTTGCGGGGATATATATGGCTTGTAGGTTCATCAATAACCCTAGCTACCCAGAGCCAATAAATGAGCTGCACCCTGCAGTTGGTTTTCATTCTATACTGGGTATACAGCAATTCATTTGCTGAAATATGAAGAGTGAAAAATAGGTATCAAGAAAACCTTTGCATTTCCAAAATGGGCTCAAGATAAGGTTTTGAGGAGCAGTGGTTATTTGCACATCTCTGAATCCCGGAATGCCCATACTAGCATGTGAATTGCAGGGCATTTCTCAAATGGACGTCTTTTTTACACACTCTCTTATATTTGAAAGGAAAAAATGTAGAGAAAGATAAGGGGCAATAACACTTGTTTTGCTATTCTATGTTCCCCCAAATCTCCCGATAAAAATGATACCTCACTTGTGTGGGTAGGCCTAGTGCCCGCGACAGGAAATGCCCCAAAACACAACGTGGACACATCCCATTTTTTAACAGAAAACAGAGCTGTTTTTTGCAAAGTGCCTACCTGTAGATTTTGTCCTCTAGCTCAGCCGGCACCTAGGGAAAACTACCAAACCTGTGCATTTTTGAAAACTAGAGACCTAGGGAAATCCAAGATGGCATGACTTGTGGGGCTCTGACCAGGTTCTGTTACCCAGAATCCTTTGCAAACCTCAAAATGTGGCTAAAAAAACACGTTTTCCTCACATTTTGGTGACAGAAAGTTCTGGAATCTGGGAGGAGCCAAAAATTTCTTTCCACCCAGCATTCCCCCAAGTCTCCCGATAAAAATGGTACCTCACTTGTGTGAGTAGGCCTAGCGCCCGCGACAGGAAATGCCCCAAAACACAAAGTGGACACATCCCATTTTTTGACAGAAAACAGAGCTGTTTTTTGCAAAGTGCCTACCTGTAGATTTTGGCCTCTAGCTCAGCCGGCACGTAGGGAAACCTACCAAACCTGTGCATTTTTAAAAACTAGAGACCTAGGGGAATCCAAGATGGGGTGACTTGTGGGGCTCTGACCAGGTTCTGTTACCCAGAATCCTTTGCAAACCTCAAAATGTGGCTAAAAAATCACATTTTCCTGACATTTCGGTGACAGAAAGTTCTGGAATCTAAGAGGAGCCACAAATTTCCTTCCACCCAGCATTCCCCCAAGTCTCCCGATAAAAATGGTACCTCACTTGTGTGGGTAGGCCTGGTGCCAGCGACAGGAATAGATCACACAACTGTCAATGTTGGTCCTTACATAAGGCAGCTGTTAACCCTCGGGTGATCCATTCCTGACGCAGGCACTAGGTGTAGGCACTCAAGTGGGGTAGTGTTTTTATCAGGACAGGTGAGGAATCACTGGGTGGTAGGAATGTTGTGGATCCCAGCATATTCCTGTAGTTTGTGTGACAGAAATGCGAGAAAAATTGAGTTTTTATTCAACATTTCAGCTTTGCGGGGTTTCTGGGTAAGAAAACTTTGGGGAATCCACACAAGTCACACCTCTGTGGACTCCCCCGAATGTCTAGTTTCCAGAAATGTTTGAGTTTAGTGTGTTTCTTGTTGTAAGCAAAGCATATTAGTAATTGGTACCCAACCATAATTTATTTCCCATTCTGTGTAAATATGTATGTACATTCAGGTATTCATATATTCCTATGTTAGTATGTACTTCTATCACATTTAGAATAAGCACCTTTAATATTTATATATGCTTACATAACGAATTATTATTGTATATAGTTAATAGTGGTATGTTCCGATCCACCTTAGAATGTAAGGACAGACGGAAGGACTGGGAGTCAGCTATAGAGTGTTGGTGAAGGAAGCAGAGGACCAGTGGTGACTTGAGGAGTTCGAGAATAAAGTTCATCATCTAAGTTGTTGTCATTGTATTAATTGCAACAACTTATAATTGGCGACGAGGTGCAGGGGACAGCTGAACTTCTCACCCCTGATACTAGTGCTGTCACCAATTCTTACCGCTTCGTGTAAAGGAAGAGCTGCAGCAAGAATCTCCGTCCTATGAGAATGGACAAGAACGTACTTTGGATAAACGCAACTGATCATAACTTCAAAACAGGTCGGCTGTCAGATTGCTTGTATTCATACAAACGTAGGAAAGGGCTGTGTAAGACACTCTTACCAGGAGTTTCGAGGGTTCTGTGTTGTACCTGGCTGAAGCTGGTGCCGATGCATGGATGACTGGCTGATTGAAGTTTATTCCGCCCATCGGCCTCGTGTGTGCGGTGGCAGAGCTCACTGGCGGTGAACAGGTATCCCTCAGCTATCCGTTCCGTATGCGCCGGGCAGTGAGGTAGTGGTTAGTGATCGACGACTGGATCATCATAGTCAAGATCGCTGAATAGATTTTCCGTGAGGGCAGTCAAATTAATGGGAAGCTGTAATTGGGCAGCATAACGAAGGTGGAGGGACGGAGAAACGAAGTGGCAAAAAACTGTGTGGCAACAGAAGGGTCGACTCCCAAAGAGACGCCTTGGGCGGCGTTGAGGAGACGGAAGCAATAAACCTGGCAGGAGACATATTTTTGCGCTACTGTGTCAAACCAGCAGCTGCGCGATGGAGGAAGCGACAAAGACAACAAATCGTGTCTGTCAGGAATTAACAGCAGATTCCTCCCAGTTCTAAAGACGGAAAAAAAAAAAAAAGAACTCCTGATTATAGTAAGAAACGATCCAGATGGGTTTGCAAGAAGACTTGTGTGTGATTATACTGTTGAGGAAATATTCTATATGAACTATGGAAGTATACAGTTTTTAAGATAATTGAAGATTTTGTAGTAAATGTTGGTGTTTTGGATACTTTGTTAGTGTATAATTAATTCTCAGAGATACATTTGTGTTACAGCAGGAGCAGTGTGTGATAACATAAATGTGACGGGGTCCTTTATCCCGAGTCGAGGGGATATTGGAAGAAGGTGACAGACGCGGCACTTAAGGGTGTAGTACGTTTATTTATTTCTTCGTTGAGATTGTAGCACTAGCTTTTCCGCCAAAGTGTTATATTCCAAGTCCAAACTAATATATAAATCCCTTTTCTTTTCAGGGTTCCTTGATGTTCCCGGGACAGCCTGGTCCGGTCCGGAGGGAGAGGTCTTGTTCGCCCGGCTCTCATGGCCCCAGGATTTCCCAAAACAAAGAAGGAGAAAGGAACAGGTAAGTGGGGAAATTTATCTATATAGGGTTAATTGGGGTTAGTAAGGAGTGAGAGGGGGGGGGGGTTTGTGTGGAGGTGGAGGAATGTGGGGGGGGTACGTTTCTCTTGTGTCTTCCTTTTGTTGTGCCCTGTTTGTGACCCCCTTACAGTTCTATCCACTGGTCTGGGTACGGTCCTTGTGGGGTTACCCTTCAGTTAACTGTGGTGCTGATTAAATAGGATCCCCTTCCCTACACGACCTCAGCCCTCTCCTCTTAGCCCCTTTAAACCCAGCCAACCACCCAGAACCCCAGTCCCAGCCCCGGTACGCTCGTACCTGACTTGGCCACGCCCCTCCAGGGACGTGGCCGGCTTGTAGGCGATCTCCCGACTTCGTCTCAACAGGGGCGGGAGGCGCCCAAGGGTTTCCGCTCTCTGTCCGCTGTTCCTTCTCTACGGCGGGGTTTTCCTTCTCTCTTGGTGGTCCGCGGCGTTCGTCTCTCCGGCTCTCCCTGACGTCGGCGTCTCTCTCTGGGTTGCGCGACTCTCTCTTTCCGTCGGTCGTCCCTCCTCCTTCTATCTGACGGATGACGTTGGACGTCATCACGTCAGGAATCCCTCGGGTACCCCCGGGGTATCCTCCGGCGGCCGTTCGCTCCGACCCGGAACCGGCGTCCGGAGGCGCCCGGTTACACATCCCCTCACATGAATGGGGCTGATCGAGCCCCACCAGATCCGGAAACCGGGACAAATAGTCAGCCTGACCCATAAGGTCACCAGGGAGGTGGCAAACCTGGAAGGAGAAAGGTTGGAGTTCCACGAACCATCTCAATATACGATTGTTGGTATTCTTATATCTTGAGAGCCACGTAAGGGGTGCATGGTCCGTATACAGTAGGAAAGGTCTGCCCAAAAGATAGTATTGGAGACTTTCGATAGCCCACTTAATGGCAAGACATTCCCGCTCTATAATGGGGTATCTTTGCTCCCTGGGAAACAGCTTACGGCTAATAAAGACGACGGGATGGCTCACTCCGTCTTCATCCTTTTGAAAAAGAACGGCCCCTACCCCCACGTCGGAGGCATCCGTTTGGAGATGAAAGGGTTTGTCAAACTCAGGACATTTCAATATCGGTTGAGTGGTGAGACACCTTTGCAAGGTATGATAACTATGAAGTTGAGTCGGGTCTAGTCGTGGGATGTTGTTGGGTTGTCCTTTTCTTAAGAGATTGGTTAGGGGGGCAGCCAAACTGGAATAGTGGGGAATGAACCTTCGATAGTACCCTACTAGACCTAAAAAGGAACGAACTCCCTTCTTCGTGGTGGGAGCATTGGTGTGTAGGATGGCTTCGATTTTATTCTTTTGGGGTCGAAGTATACCGTTGCCAATGTGATAACCCAGGTAGGAGATCTCATTAAAAGCCAGTCGGCTCTTGGCGGGGTTGGCTGTCAGTCCAGCCTTCCTTAAAGCCGAGAAGATGTGGTCTATGTGGACCAGATGGTCTTCCCAGGTCTCACTGAAAATAACGATGTCATCCAGATAGGCCGCCGCGTATCTGGTATGAGGTCGTAATATGGTGTCAATGAGACGTTGGAAGGTGGCGGGGGCGCCATGTAACCCAAAAGGGAGAACCTTAAAGTGATACAATCCTGAGGGGGTAGCGAAAGCCGTCTTTTCCTTGTCTTCGGGACCCAACGGGATCTGCCAATATCCCTTGGTCAAGTCAAGGGTAGACATGTATTTCGCTTTCCCCAACCTTTCTAAGAGCTCGTCTATCCTAGGAAGAGGATAGGTGTCAAATTGTGAAATGGAATTGACCCGTCTAAAGTCAATACAGAAACGTATAGACCCATCAGGTTTGGGTACCAAGACCACGGGCGAACACCAGGGGCTTTGGGAAGGTTCTATGATGTCTAGATCTAACATCTTCTCGATTTCGTTTTCTACGAGGGTTTTCCTAGCTTCAGGGATACGATAAGGTTTTAGTCGTACGGTCTTCCCAGGTGGTGTGAGGATTTGATGATGTACCAATCGTGTCCTACCGGGTACCGAGGAGAACACCCGACCGTGTTTATCGAAGAGATTCTTCAATTGTCTATTTTGTTGAATCGAGATCTCTGTATTAATGATAGGAACCTCTCTCTCGCCAGGGGGATCAGTGGGGCACCACCCTATCTGTAGTTCCTTAACGGTATTAACTAGGCAGCCGTGCCTTGGGTCGTTCGGAGGTTCTTCCCATCTTTTTAATAAGTTAACATGGAAGATCTGTGACCTAGGGGGAGTGTCGTTAAGCTGAATTTTATAAGTTACGGGGGTTACTAGTCCTGTTACGGTGTAGGGTCCTTGCCACTTGGCCAACAATTTGTTGTCTGAACTGGGGAGATGAACTAGCACTTTATCTCCTAGGGAAAAGGACCTTAATTGGGTATTCCGATCATAATTCCTTTTCTGTTTGTCTTGGGCCCTCTCCATGTGTTCCCTTACGCTTTCCCATACTGTATGTAGGTGGGTTTTTAACTCACGGGCGTACTTTAGAATGGTTTTTTCCCCGTCTTCTTCTTCCCACATCTCAGCGGCCATATCTAGTAGGGTCCGTGGTTGTCGCCCAAACAACAGCTCAAACGGACTATGGCCCGTAGAGGCTTGTTCGTGTGTCCTGATTGCGTATAATACTAAAGGGAGTTTCCTATCCCAGTCCTTACCAGTCTCCGAGATAGTTTTCTTTAGTAGTGTTTTGAGGGTACGGTTATATCTCTCCACCAAACCATCGGTTTGTGGATGATAAACCGACGTCCGTAACTGTTTAATCCCCAATAGCTGACATATTTGTGTCATCAGGTTGGACATAAATTGGGTACCTTGGTCCGTTAGGATTTCTCGAGGAAACCCAATTCGGGAAAAGAACCCTATCATGGCGTGAGCAACACTTTTGGTGTTAATACTAGAGAGGGGAATAGCCTCAGGGTATCTCGTGGCGTAATCTACTAATACCAATATATAACGATAGCCTCTCGACGAGGGCAGAAGAGGGCCAACGAGGTCCATCCCTATTCTGGAGAAGGGGACATCAATGATGGGGAGGGGTTGCAAAGGGGCCTTTCTCCGTGAGCCTGGGTCAATCAATTGGCATTTTGGACATTGTTGACAGAATTTCCTAATCTGGGAAAATACCCCCGGCCAGTAAAACTTCCTCAACAAATACTCCTCTGTTTTCTCCCTCCCATAGTGTCCACCCCCGGGCTGGCTGTGTGCTAAGTGTAGAACTTGTTGTCTATAAGGTTCTGGAACTATCAACTGTTTCTTTTCGTCTTGGTCTTTGTAAGTGACTCGGTATAATAGGTCCTTAACTATGGTGAACGAGGGACCCTTATCCTGGGGGTTCCGTGGGCGTGCACTTTTCCATGCATGAATTAAACTGGGGTCTTCTCTTTGCGAAGTCCGGAAGCTGGGAAGAGCAGTGAGGGCGAGGACCTTTGTAATTACCCTGGTCCTGCTGGAGGGGTCTTGGGTATAGGTTTTCTTAATTATTCTTTTCTCCTTCCGGGTGAGTTTAGGTCGTACCCTCGGAGGTGATAGAGGCATATTGGAGAAAGGAGCGTCCTTCCACCAGTTGTTGGTTACTTCGAGCTGTCTAAGGCTGTCTAGGAGTTGCGGGAACTCCGAAAAGTCAGTTCCTATAATCGCTTCTTCAACCAGTTGCTCTACTAAACCCACTCTTATGGGTATTTCTTTTCCTCCCCAGGTGAGGGTTGTCCAGATTAGGGGATATTCTCTGGTTTCCCCATGGATGCAACAGATTGATACCGTGAATTCCGAAGTGTAGTAATGTGCGTTGAACAACCCGGCCCTGACCACAGATTGGCTGCACCCTGAATCGATGAGGGCCACTGTGCTTTTCCCATTGATAATCAGTCTCTTTTTATAAGGGGTGTCTCTTCTCCCTCTGTAAAACACTCTTCCCCTTGTGACCCCTATTTCCATGGGTTCTGGTTTTTCTGTCTTCAGGGGGCAACCTCGAGCTATGTGGCCCCATTCCCCGCAACTAAAACACTGAGGTTGTTGTATATAGGGCCTATCTAGTCCCCGGGATTTCGCTATGTCCTCATTGATTCTTCGTCCCGCTGTCGAGGATGTTCCCGAACCCAGACGCAGGGGACTAGGTGTTGATCGGGGGGGGGGGTTACTTTGAATTCAAGGGAGCGATGAAAGGCACAGGCCAACTCGATGGTAGTATTGGTATCCAGGTTTGGATGTTGTTTGATCCAGTTGCGTGTAGACGGAGGCAGAGCATCCAAGTATTGCTCTAAGAGCACGATCTCAATAATGTCTTCCCGATTTGTCCCTATGGGACCCAACCATTTGAGACCCAGATCTTTGATCCTAAAATATAGGGCCCGGGGATTTTCATTGGTTCCCCACTTCGCTTTTCTAAACCGGACGCGATAATGTTCAGAATCAAAACCCACCCGTTCTAAGATGCTCTTTTTAATATCCTTATAGGGGGTTATTCCACCGGGGTTTACCGCTTGATAGGCGGCTTGAAGAGTCCCCGTCAATAAGGGGGCGATATATTGGCCCCATCGCTCCTGAGGCCAAGTAGCGGAAGTAGCAACTCGTTCAAAATTGGTGAAAAAGGCATCGGGGTCTTCACCTTCTTGATATCGTTGTAAGACCGAACTGGGCACATTCGGGTGTACGCGAGTAGCAGCGATGGTATCTGTGAGATTCTTAATGGCGGTTTCATGAACCAACTGGTTGTTGGCCATTATGGTGGCCTGACTCTTAAGGGCATTTTGTAGTGCCTCTCTTTCCAATTTGGCCTCTTTTTGTTGCTCTTCCCACACTAATTGTAGGTGTCTTTGTACGGAGGCAAACTGTTGCATCATATCGGATATGGTACACTTCTCCTCCACGGTTGGGAAGTCTCTGTCACCTATTCCAACATCCCACTTCTGACACCACTGTGACGGGGTCCTTTATCCCGAGTCGAGGGGATATTGGAAGAAGGTGACAGACGCGGCACTTAAGGGTGTAGTACGTTTATTTATTTCTTCGTTGAGATTGTAGCACTAGCTTTTCCGCCAAAGTGTTATATTCCAAGTCCAAACTAATATATAAATCCCTTTTCTTTTCAGGGTTCCTTGATGTTCCCGGGACAGCCTGGTCCGGTCCGGAGGGAGAGGTCTTGTTCGCCCGGCTCTCATGGCCCCAGGATTTCCCAAAACAAAGAAGGAGAAAGGAACAGGTAAGTGGGGAAATTTATCTATATAGGGTTAATTGGGGTTAGTAAGGAGTGAGGGGGGGGGTTTGTGTGGAGGTGGAGGAATGTGGGGGGGGTACGTTTCTCTTGTGTCTTCCTTTTGTTGTGCCCTGTTTGTGACCCCCTTACAGTTCTATCCACTGGTCTGGGTACGGTCCTTGTGGGGTTTCCCTTCAGTTAACTGTGGTGCTGATTAAATAGGATCCCCTTCCCTACACGACCTCAGCCCTCTCCTCTTAGCCCCTTTAAACCCAGCCAACCACCCAGAACCCCAGTCCCAGCCCCGGTACGCTCGTACCTGACTTGGCCACGCCCCTCCAGGGACGTGGCCGGCTTGTAGGCGATCTCCCGACTTCGTCTCAACAGGGGCGGGAGGCGCCCAAGGGTTTCCGCTCTCTGTCCGCTGTTCCTTCTCTACGGCGGGGTTTTCCTTCTCTCTTGGTGGTCCGCGGCGTTCGTCTCTCCGGCTCTCCCTAACGTCGGCGTCTCTCTCTGGGTTGCGCGACTCTCTCTTTCCGTCGGTCGTCCCTCCTCCTTCTATCTGACGGATGACGTTGGACGTCATCACGTCAGGAATCCCTCGGGTACCCCCGGGGTATCCTCCGGCGGCCGTTCGCTCCGACCCGGAACCGGCGTCCGGAGGCGCCCGGTTACACATCCCCTCACATGAATGGGGCTGATCGAGCCCCACCAGATCCGGAAACCGGGACAAATAGTCAGCCTGACCCATAAGGTCACCAGGGAGGTGGCAAACCTGGAAGGAGAAAGGTTGGAGTTCCATGACCCATCTCAATATACGATTGTTGGTATTCTTATATCTTGAGAGCCACGTAAGGGGTGCATGGTCCGTATACAGTAGGAAAGGTCTGCCCAAAAGATAGTATTGGAGACTTTCGATAGCCCACTTAATGGCAAGACATTCCCGCTCTATAATGGGGTATCTTTGCTCCCTGGGAAACAGCTTACGGCTAATAAAGACGACGGGATGGCTCACTCCGTCTTCATCCTTTTGAAAAAGAACGGCCCCTACCCCCACGTCGGAGGCATCCGTTTGGAGATGAAAGGGTTTGTCAAACTCAGGACATTTCAATATCGGTTGAGTGGTGAGACACCTTTGCAAGGTATGATAACTATGAAGTTGAGTCGGGTCTAGTCGTGGGATGTTTTTGGGTTGTCCTTTTCTTAAGAGATTGGTTAGGGGGGCAGCCAAACTGGAATAGTGGGGAATGAACCTTCGATAGTACCCTACTAGACCTAAAAAGGAACGAACTCCCTTCTTCGTGGTGGGAGCATTGGTGTGTAGGATGGCTTCGATTTTATTCTTTTGGGGTCGAGGTATACCGTTGCCAATGTGATAACCCAGGTAGGAGATCTCATTAAAAGCCAGTCGGCTCTTGGCGGGGTTGGCTGTCAGTCCAGCCTTCCTTAAAGCCGAGAAGATGTGGTCTATGTGGACCAGATGGTCTTCCCAGGTCTCACTGAAAATAACGATGTCATCCAGATAGGCCGCCGCGTATCTGGTATGAGGTCGTAATATGGTGTCAATGAGACGTTGGAAGGTGGCGGGGGCGCCATGTAACCCAAAAGGGAGAACCTTAAAGTGATACAATCCTGAGGGGGTAGCGAAAGCCGTCTTTTCCTTGTCTTCGGGACCCAACGGGATCTGCCAATATCCCTTGGTCAAGTCAAGGGTAGACATGTATTTCGCTTTCCCCAACCTTTCTAAGAGCTCGTCTATCCTAGGAAGAGGATAGGTGTCAAATTGTGATATGGAATTGACCCGTCTAAAGTCAATACAGAAACGTATAGACCCATCAGGTTTGGGTACCAAGACCACGGGCGAACACCAGGGGCTTTGGGAAGGTTCTATGATGTCTAAATCTAACATCTTCTCGATTTCGTTTTCTACGAGGGTTTTCCTAGCTTCAGGGATAGGATAAGGTTTTAGTCGTACGGTCTTCCCAGGTGGTGTGAGGATTTGATGATGTACCAATCGTGTCCTACCGGGTACCGAGGAGAACACCCGACCGTGTTTATCGAAGAGATTCTTCAATTGTCTATTTTGTTGAATCGAGATCTCTGTATTAATGATAGGAACCTCTCTCTCGCCAGGGGGAACAGTGGGGCACCACCCTATCTGTAGTTCCTTAACGGTATTAACTAGGCAGCCGTGCCTTGGGTCGTTCGGAGGTTCTTCCCATCTTTTTAATAAGTTAACATGGAAGATCTGTGACCTAGGGGGAGTGTCGTTAAGCTGAATTTTATAAGTTACGGGGGTTACTAGTCCTGTTACGGTGTAGGGTCCTTGCCACTTGGCCAACAATTTGTTGTCTGAACTGGGGAGAAGAACTAGCACTTTATCTCCTAGGGAAAAGGACCTTAATTGGGTATTCCGATTATAATTCCTTTTCTGTTTGTCTTGGGCCCTCTCCATGTGTTCCCTTACGCTTTCCCATACTGTATGTAGGTGGGTTTTTAACTCACGGGCGTACTTTAGAATGGTTTTTTCCCCGTCTTCTTCTTCCCACATCTCAGCGGCCATATCTAGTAGGGTCCGTGGTTGTCGCCCAAACAACAGCTCAAACGGACTATGGCCCGTAGAGGCTTGTTCGTGTGTCCTGATTGCGTATAATACTAAAGGGAGTTTCCTATCCCAGTCCTTACCAGTCTCCGAGATAGTTTTCTTTAGTAGTGTTTTGAGGGTACGGTTATATCTCTCCACCAAACCATCGGTTTGTGGATGATAAACCGACGTCCGTAACTGTTTAATCCCCAATAGCTGACATATTTGTGTCATCAGGTTGGACATAAATTGGGTACCTTGGTCCGTTAGGATTTCTCGAGGAAACCCAATTCGGGAAAAGAACCCTATCATGGCGTGAGCAACACTTTTGGTGTTAATACTAGAGAGGGGAATAGCCTCAGGGTATCTCGTGGCGTAATCTACTAATACCAATATATAACGATAGCCTCTCGACGAGGAGCAGAAGAGGGCCAACGAGGTCCATCCCTATTCTGGAGAAGGGGACATCAATGATGGGGAGGGGTTGTAAAGGGGCCTTTCTCCGTGAGCCTGGGTCAATCAATTGGCATTTTGGACATTGTTGACAGAATTTCCTAATCTGGGAAAATACCCCCGGCCAGTAAAACTTCCTCAACAAATACTCCTCTGTTTTCTCCCTCCCATAGTGTCCACCCCCGGGCTGGCTGTGTGCTAAGTGTAGAACTTGTTGTCTATAAGGTTCTGGAACTATCAACTGTTTCTTTTCGTCTTGGTCTTTGTAAGTGACTCGGTATAATAGGTCCTTAACTATGGTGAACGAGGGACCCTTATCCTGGGGGTTCCGTGGGCGTGCACTTTTCCATGCATGAATTAAACTGGGGTCTTCTCTTTGCGAAGTCCGGAAGCTGGGAAGAGCAGTGAGGGCGAGGACCTTTGTAATTACCCTGGTCCTGCTGGAGGGGTCTTGGGTATAGGTTTTCTTAATTATTCTTTTCTCCTTCCGGGTGAGTTTAGGTCGTACCCTCGGAGGTGATAGAGGCATATTGGAGAAAGGAGCGTCCTTCCACCAGTTGTTGGTTACTTCGAGCTGTCTAAGGCTGTCTAGGAGTTGCGGGAACTCCGAAAAGTCAGTTCCTATAATCGCTTCTTCAACCAGTTGCTCTACTAAACCCACTCTTATGGGTATTTCTTTTCCTCCCCAGGTGAGGGTTGTCCAGATTAGGGGATATTCTCTGGTTTCCCCATGGATGCAACAGATTGATACCGTGAATTCCGAAGTGTAGTAATGTGCGTTGAACAACCCGGCCCTGACCACAGATTGGCTGCACCCTGAATCGATGAGGGCCACTGTGCTTTTCCCATTGATAATCAGTCTCTTTTTATAATGGGTGTCTCTTCTCCCTGTGTAAAACACTCTTCCCCTTGTGACCCCTATTTCCATGGGTTCTGGTTTTTCTGTCTTCAGGGGGCAACCTCGAGCTATGTGGCCCCATTCCCCGCAACTAAAACACTGAGGTTGTTGTATATAGGGCCTATCTAGTCCCCGGGATTTCGCTATGTCCTCATTGATTCTTCGTCCCGCTGTCGAGGATGTTCCCGAACCCAGACGCAGGGGACTAGGTGTTGATCGGGGGGGGTTACTTTGAATTCAAGGGAGCGATGAAAGGCACAGGCCAACTCGATGGTAGTATTGGTATCCGGGTTTGGATGTTGTTTGATCCAGTTGCGTGTAGACGGAGGCAGATCATCCAAGTATTGCTCTAAGAGCACGATCTCAATAATGTCTTCCCGATTTGTCCCTATGGGACCCAACCATTTGAGACCCAGATCTTTGATCCTAAAATATAGGGCCCGGGGATTTTCATTGGTTCCCCACTTCGCTTTTCTAAACCGGACGCGATAATGTTCAGAATCAAAACCCACCCGTTCTAAGATGCTCTTTTTAATATCCTTATAGGGGGTTATTCCACCGGGGTTTACCGCTTGATAGGCGGCTTGAAGAGTCCCCGTCAATAAGGGGGCGATATATTGGCCCCATCGCTCCTGAGGCCAAGTAGCGGAAGTAGCAACTCGTTCAAAATTGGTGAAAAAGGCATCGGGGTCTTCACCTTCTTGATATCGTTGTAAGACCGAACTGGGCACATTCGGGTGTACGCGAGTAGCAGCGATGGTATCTGTGAGATTCTTAATGGCGGTTTCATGAACCAACTGGTTGTTGGCCATTATGGTGGCCTGACTCTTAAGGGCATTTTGTAGTGCCTCTCTTTCCAATTTGGCCTCTTTTTGTTGCTCTTCCCACACTAATTGTAGGTGTCTTTGTCCGGAGGCCAACTGTTGCATCATATCGGATATGGTACACTTCTCCTCCATGGTTGGGAAGTCTCTGTCACCTATTCCAACATCCCACTTCTGACACTACTGTGACGGGGTCCTTTATCCCGAGTCGAGGGGATATTGGAAGAAGGTGACAGACGCGGCACTTAAGGGTGTAGTACGTTTATTTATTTATTCGTTGAGATTGTAGCACTAGCTTTTCCGCCAAAGTGTTATATTCCAAGTCCAAACTAATATATAAATCCCTTTTCTTTTCAGGGTTCCTTGATGTTCCCGGGACAGCCTGGTCCGGTCCGGAGGGAGAGGTCTTGTTCGCCCGGCTCTCATGGCCCCAGGATTTCTCAAAACAAAGAAGGAGAAAGGAACAGGTAAGTGGGGAAATTTATCTATATAGGGTTAATTGGGGTTAGTAAGGAGTGAGAGGGGGCGGGGGGTTTGTGTGGAGGTGGAGGAATGTGGGGGGGGTACGTTTCTCTTGTGTCTTCCTTTTGTTGTGCCCTGTTTGTGACCCCCTTACAGTTCTATCCACTGGTCTGGGTACGGTCCTCGTGGGGTTACCCTTCAGTTAACTGTGGTGCAGATTAAATAGGATCCCCTTCCCTACACGACCTCAGCCCTCTCCTCTTAGCCCCTTTAAACCCAGCCAACCACCCAGAACCCCAGTCCCAGCCCCGGTACGCTCGTACCTGACTTAGCCACGCCCCTCCAGGGACGTGGCCGGCTTGTAGGCTATCTCCCGACTTCGTCTCAACAGGGGCGGGAGGCGCCCAAGGGTTTCCGCTCTCTGTCCGATGTTCCTTCTCTACGGCGGGGTTTTCCTTCTCTCTTGGTGGTCCGCGGCGTTCGTCTCTCCGGCTCTCCCTGACGTCGGCGTCTCTCTCTGGGTTGCGCGACTCTCTCTTTCCGTCGGTCGTCCCTCCTCCTTCTATCTGACGGATGACGTTGGACGTCATCACGTCAGGAATCCCTCGGGTGCCCCCGGGGTATCCTCCGGCGGCCGTTCGCTCCGACCCGGAACCGGCGTCCGGAGGCGCCCGGTTACAATAAATTAATACTTAGTGAATTCTCTAATTAGGGTTAGTTCATTATATAATGGCTGCTGCTAGCATGTCACAACCTCCCCCATTTCTGAACGAAGTGGGAGAACCAAACTTACCGTGAGAGGATTGGATAAAATTATTTGAATCTTACCTTAGAGCTATTGGGGGGGAAACATTTTCACCTTTGAGGAAGCAACACTTTCTGTTGCATAATTTGGGGATACAGGGGCGAAAAGTTTATGATAATCTAGCAGACACTGGGGAAGAAGAAGGAGATGGAGAAGAATTGGATGAATTTGAAAAAGCGATTAAGAAATTGGAGGGACATTTTGGGCAAAAAATGGATATTGTCTTAGAAAGACACAAATTTTTCTCCAGGACACAAGGTAAAGAGGAAAAAATATCAAATTACATTGCATGTTTGAAAGGGCTTGTTACCACTTGTGATTTTGGAGTCCTTGAAGATTCGTTGATCAGAGATCAGTTGGTCAGATGTACAAATAACAACAAAGTACAGGAGAAATTGTTAATTTTGAACCCTACTTTAAAAGAAGCTATTGAAGTTGCTAAGGGAATAGAGCACACAGTAGAATGTATTAAATTAATGAGGGATACCACCATTACAGATGAAGTAAAAGAGGTTAACCCCTTAGCTGCTGGGCCTTTCCCCCCCCAGTGCTGAGCCCTTTTTTGGCTATTTGGGGTAGTTCGCGCTTAGGGCCTCATAACTTTTTGTCCACATAAGCTAACCACGCCAAATTTGCGTCCTTTTTTTCCAACATCCTAGGGATTCTAATGGTACCCAGAGTTGGTGGTTTCCCCTGGAGGAGACCAAGAAAATAGCCAAAATACAGTGAAAATTTAGTTTTTTCCAAAAAAATTGGAAAAAAGGGCTGCCGAAGAAGGCTTGTGGTTTTTTCCCTGAAAATGCCATCAACAAAGGGTTTCTGGTGCTGAAATCACTATCTTCCCACCTTTCAGGAACGGGCAGACTTGAATCAGAAAAACAAATTTTTCAACACAAATTTGGCATTTTACTGGGACATACCCCATTTCTACTATATTTGGTGCTTTCAGCCTCCTTCCAGTTAGTGACAGGAATGGGTGTGAAACCAATGCTGGATCCCGGAATGCTAAACATTTCTGAAAACTAGACAAAATTCTGAATTCAGCAAGGGGTCATTTGTGTAGATCCTACAAGGTTTTCCTACAGAAAATAACAGCTGAAATAAAAAAATATTGAAATTGAGCTGAAAACAACAGCCATTTTTCTTTATGTTTTACTCTGTAACTTTTTCCTGCGATGTCAGATTTCTGAAAGCAATATACCATTTTGTCTGCTGGACTCTTCTGGTTGCGGGGATATAAAGGGCTTGTAGGTTCATCAAGAACCCTAGGTACCCAGAGCCAATAAATGAGCTGCACCCTGCAGTTGGTTTTCATTCTGTACTGGGTATACAGCAATTCATTTGCTGAAATATGAAGAGTGAAAAAGAGGTATCAAGAAAACCTTTGCATTTCCAAAATGGGATCAAGATAAGGTTTTGAGGAGCAGTGGTTATTTGCACATCGCTGAATTCCGAGGTGCCCATACTAGCATGTGAATTGCAGGGCATTTCTCAAATAGACGTCTTTTTTACACACTCTCTTATATTTGGAAGGAAAAAATGTAGAGAAAGATAAGGGGCAATAACACTTGTTTTGCTATTCTGTGTTCCCCCAAGTCTCCCGATAAAAATGATACCTCACTTGTGTGGGTAGGCCTAGTGCCCGCGACAGGAAATGCCCCAAAACACAACATGGACACATCCTATTTTTTTTATAGAAAACACAGCTGTTTTTTCCAAAGTGCCTACCTGTAGATTTTGGCCTCTAGCTCAGCCGGCACATAGGGAAACCTACCAAACCTGTGCATTTCTGAAAATTAGAGACCTAGGGGAATCCAAGGAGGGGTGACTTGCGGGGCTCGGACCAGGTTCTGTTACCCAGAATCCTTTGCAAACCTCAAAAAGTGGCTAAAAAAACAAGTTTTCCTCATATTTCGGTGACAGAAAGTTCTGGAATCTGAGAGGAGCCACAAATTTCCTTCCACCTGGCGTTCCCCCAAGTCTCCCGATAAAAATGATACCTCACTTGTGTGGGTAGGCCTAGCGCCCGCGACAGGAAACGCCCCAAAGCGCAACGTGGACACATCAACATTTTTGGAAGAAAACAGAGGTGTTTTTTGAGAAGTGCCTACCTGTAGATTTTGGCCTCTAGCTCAGCCGGCACCTAGGGAAACCTACCAAACCTGTGCATTTCTGAAAACTAGAGACCTAGGGCAATCCAAGGAGGGGTGACTCGCGGGGCTCGGACCAGGTTCTGTTACCCAGAATCCTTTGCAAACCTCAAAAAGTGGCTAAAAAAACAAGTTTTCCTCACATTTCGGTGACAGAAAGTTCTGGAATCTGAGAGGAGCCACAAATTTCCTTCCACCCGGCGTTCCCCCAAGTCTCCCGATAAAAATGATACCTCACTTGTGTGGGTAGGCCTAGCGCCCGCGACAGGAAAAGCCCCAAAGCGCAACGTGGACACATCAAAAGTTTTGGAAGAAAACAGAGGTGTTTTTTGAGAAGTGCCTACCTGTAGATTTTGGCCTCTAGCTCAGCCGGCACCTAGGGAAACCTACCAAATCTGTGCATTTCTGAAAACTAGAGACCTAGGGCAATCCAAGGAGGGGTGACTCGCGGGGCTCGGACCAGGTTCTGTTACCCAGAATCCTTTGCAAACCTCAAAAAGTGGCTAAAAAAACAAGTTTTCCTCACATTTCGGTGACAGAAAGTTCTGGAATCTGAGAGGAGCCACAAATTTCCTTCCACCCGGCGTTCCCCCAAGTCTCCCGATAAAAATAATACCTCACTTGTGTGGGTAGGCCTAGCGCCCGCGACAGGAAACGCCCCAAAGCGCAACGTGGACACAATTAAAATTTTTGGAAGAAAACAGAGGTGTTTTTTGAGAAGTGCCTACCTGTAGATTTTGGCCTCTAGCTCAGCCGGCACCTAGGGAAACCTAACAAACCTGTGCATTTCTGAAAACTAGAGACCTAGGGCAATCCAAGGAGGGGTGACTTGCGGGGCTCGGACCAGGTTCTGTTACCCAGAATCCTTTGCAAACCTCAAAAAGTGACTAAAAAAACAAGTTTTCCTCACATTTCGGTGACAGAAAGTTCTGGAATCTGAGAGGAGCCACAAATTTCCTTCCACCCGGCGTTCCCCCAAGTCTCCCGATAAAAATGATACCTCACTTGTGTGGGTAGGCCTAGCGCCCGCGACAGGAAACGCCCCAAAGCGCAACGTGGACACATCAAAATTTTTGGAAGAAAACAGAGGTGTTTTTTGAGAAGTGCCTACCTGTAGATTTTGGCCTCTAGCTCAGCCGGCACCTAGGGAAACCTACCAAACCTGTGCATTTCTGAAAACTAGAGACCTAGGGCAATCCAAGGAGGGGTGACTCGCGGGGCTCGGACCAGGTTCTGTTACCCAGAATCCTTTGCAAACCTCAAAAAGTAGCTAAAAAAACAAGTTTTCCTCACATTTCGGTGACAGAAAGTTCTGGAATCTGAGAGGAGCCACAAATTTTCTTCCACCCAGCGTTCCCCCAAGTCTCCCGATAAAAATGATACCTCACTTGTGTGGGTAGGCCTAGCGCCCGCGACAGGAAACGCCCCAAAGCGCAACGTGGACACATCCAAATTTTTTGAAGAAAACAGAGGTGTTTTTTGAGAAGTGCCTACCTGTAGATTTTGGCCTCTAGCTCAGCCGGCACATAGGGAAACCTACCAAACCTGTGCATTTCTGAAAACTAGAGACCTAGGGGAATCCAAGGAGGGGTGACTTGCGGGGCTCAGACCAGGTTCTGTTACCCAGAATCCTTTGCAAACCTCAAAAAGTGGCCAAAAAAACAAGTTTTCCTCACATTTCGGTGACAGAAAGTTCTGGAATCTGAGAGGAGCCACAAATTTCCTTCCACCCGGCGTTCCCCTAAGTCTCCAGATAAAAATGATACCTCACTTGTGTGGGTAGGCCTAACGCCCGCGACAGGAAATGC
Source organism: Pleurodeles waltl (assembly GCF_031143425.1). Classification (NCBI taxonomy): domain Eukaryota; kingdom Metazoa; phylum Chordata; class Amphibia; order Caudata; family Salamandridae; genus Pleurodeles; species Pleurodeles waltl. The sequence continues at coordinate 223,714,216 of NC_090441.1, forward strand.
CCCAAAACAGAACGTGGACACATCAAATTTTTTCATAGAAAACAGTGCCTACCTGTGGATTTTGGCCTCTAGCTCAGCCGGCACCTGGGGAAACCTAGCAAACCAGCACATTTTTGAAAACTAGAAACCCAGGGGAATCCAAGATGAGGTGACTTGTTGGGCTCGGACCAGGTTCTGTTACCCAGAATCCTTTGCAAACCTCAAAATGTGGCTAAAATACCACGTTTTCCACACATTTCGGTGACAGAAAGTTCTGGAATCTGAGGGGAGCCACAAATTTCCTTCCACCCAGCGTTCCCCCAAGTCTCCCGATAAATATGATAACTCACTTGTGTGGTTAGGCCTGGTGCCTGCGACAGGAATAGATCACACAACGGTCAATGTTGTTCCTTACGTGAGGCAGCTGTTGACCCTGGGGTGATCCATTCCTGACACAGGCACTAGGTGTAGGCACTCAAGTGGGGTAGTGTTTTTATCAGGACAGGTGAGGAGTCACTGGGTGGTAGGAATGTTGTGGATCCCAGCATATTCCTGTAGTTTGTGTGACAGAAATGCGAGAAAAATAGAGTTTTTTTTCAACATTTCAGCTTTGCAGGGTATTCTGGGTAAGAAAACTTTGGGGAATCCACACAAGTCACACCTCTGTGGACTCCCCCGAATGTCTAGTTTCCAGAAATGTTTGGGTTTAGTGTGTTTCTCTATATGGCCGCCGAATCCAGGACCAAAAACACAGGTGCCTGCCTTACAAAACCAGTTTGTTTTGCCATAGACAATTTTGATGTCTCCACAATATGATTTGGGTGGTGGAATTTGGGGCTGAACTAAATTGGTGAGCTCCCAAGAGAGCACTCTCTCTCTGCTTGCCGCCGCATTCACCTGCTCTCTGGGTTGGCCTAACCCACTATTACCCAGTTGCACGAACAGCTTGCGAAGGGACAGCAGGACTGTCCTCATCACCTCCCTCATAATGTACTGGAAGAGGAGTTTTCGAATGGGACTCCTCTGACTGAAAAATCACTCCCAGAGTCTGCGCCATTGTCCTATCCCTCAGATGCTGTCTCAGTATCTGATGTCTCAGTCTCTGATCCTATGTCAGAGCGGTCCTCTATAACCCGAGTGCAGGCAGCAGTCATCCATCAAGATGCCATCTCTGCTATTGGCTAAACTGTTGCTCTAAAACACTAGCCTACGTAGACAGTCACAAAATCGATGGTGTGTGTGAGATACGTGCAACAGTAGAGGCCACCTTACCTGCGCTTCTTCCCTCAATCAGCACGTACTTTCAAGACACTCAAAAAACACCTTGTCACATACCATTCGTCAGTCTTTAGCACCTCCTGCGCCCAGTCCAACAATCATTATTGGTGCTCCCACTCCCTCCTCCTCGGATTCCCTCATTACCACCCAGCAAAAGTGCCCTTCATCTCTCCATAGACTTTACTAATGTACTCAGCTATTTACATAAAATACAGATGTGCTCTTTGCAGTAGGCATATAAACCTTCTGCGCTTCTTTATGGCACTAAAACTGCCACTAGACAAGTCGGACCCTTTTCCCCCCAGGGAAACCACACACATATTGACAAAAGTGATGTATATATGACAGCCAACCACCTGAAACTCAACTCAAGCAAAACTGAAATAATCCTCTTTGGCCCTCACCAAAAAAACCTGGGACCCCCCATGGTGGCCCACCACGCTAGGCCCTGCACCCACCCCGCCAACTACGCACGCAACCTCAGCATCATCCTAGACTCCTCCCTCTCTATGACCCAACAAATCAACGCTCTTACCTCCTCATGCTTCAACAAACTCCGTATACTGAAAAACATTCAAATGGATCCCCACAGAGACCAGAAAAACTGTCACTCACGCACTCATCAGCAGCAGGCTTGATTACAGAAACGCCCTCTACGCCAGCACCACTCTAAAACTCAAGTGCAAACTACACGCATCCAGAACTCAGCAGCACGACTCATCCTCGACCTCCACCGACACGAACACATCTCTCCACACCTCAAATCCCTCCACTGGCTCCCCATTGACAAAAGGATCACCTTCAAGATCCTCATCCTCACACACAAATCACTCCACAACACAGGCCCTGCCTACCTCAACGAGAGTCACCTTCCACACCCCCACACGAAATGTCCGTTCAGCTGACCTCTCTCTCGCCTCTGACCCCCGCATCAAACACACCACCACCGGGGGCAGATCCTTCTCCTACATTGCACCCAAAACATGGAACGCACTCACAACCCACATTCGCAAGACCCAAAACCTACTTCTTTTCAGGAAGGGCCTCAAAACCTGGCTTTTTGAACAGTGAACCTCCTAGCCCCTTTCCCTCCCCCCCGTCCCCCCCCCAGCGCCTTGAGACCCTCACAGGTGAGTAGCGCGCTTTATAAATCTCTTTGATACAGATCTACCTATATATATATATATAAATATATATCTACATAGATATATCTATAGATATATCCATGTACCTAGATATATCTATCTACATAGATATATATATATAGATATATACATATATTTTTTTTTAGTTGTTGTATGGTTTCCTTGGGGGCCAAAATGGCCCCCAGGGAAACCCTACAACATCTAAAAAAAAAATTGCCCCCACAGGGGGTCACCCTGCCCACGGGCGACCCCCTGTCATTTCATTTTTTTTTGTGTATTTTTTTTTTTGAAAAAAAAAAAAATCCCCTGGGGGGGGGGCGCGATTGCGCCCCCCCCCTCCCCCCCCCCCCCCCCAGGGGGCACCTACCTTTTTTTTTTTTTTAAGAAAATTATGCGGGGGGGGGCGGCCCGTTTTCCGGGGGGGCCGCCCGCCAAAAGTGAAATCCCTGGTGTCTAGTGGGGTTTCCTGGCCCCCGATCGCAGCTGTGCTGCGATCGGGGGCCAGGAAACCGTTTCAGAAGGCCTCATAAGAAAGGGGAGACTCTCCCCTTTCTTACGAGGCCTTCTGAAACTGTTTCTGGCCCCCGATCGCAGCACAGCTGCGATCGGGGGCCAGAAACAGTTTCAGAAGGCCTCGTAAGAAAGGGGAGAGTCTCCCCTTTCTTACGAGGCCTTTTCAAAATGTTTCCTGACCCCCCCGATCGCAGCTGTGCTGCGATCGGGGGAGCCAGGAAACCTGAAAGTGTTTCCTGGCCCCCGATCGCAGCTGTGCTGCGATCGGGGGCCAGGAAACACTTTCAGGAAGGCCTCGTAAGAAAGGGGAGTGTCTCCCCTTTCTTACGAGGCCTTCCCGAACGTGTAAAAGGCCGTTTTGCCCATGAAAGCAGGAAGCGGCCGCAAGGCTGCTTCCTGCTTTCATGGGGAAAACACCTTTGCAACGTCAGCGTGCCTCGCGGCGCGCTGACGTCACAAAGGGGCGGGTGGGGGGCGGGGGGAGACACGGTAGCTTCCGTGTCTCCCGGGGGGGAAAAAAAAATAAAAAAAAAATCCTCGGGTGCGACGCACCCGAGGATTTATTAATGCCCTTCCTGGTGTCGGCCACTGGTCGTGACCCGCACCAGGGAGGGTGTGTGGGCGTCGGCCAGTGGCCGACGCCCGCACTTAAGAGGTTAAAGTTAGTTCCAAACAGGAGGCTAAAGAAATAAAACATGAGGAAGGGAGTAAAATTCAGGAAATATTACACAAAAGAAATAGCTCAGACAACACAAGAAGTAGGTGCTTTAGGTGTGGCAATAGTAGGCATTTGGCAAATAACCCAGAGCGTCCAGCTAGAAGTTGTGTATGCAGGAAATGAGGAGCTAGAGGACATTATGCAAGAGTATGTAAAAATGATAAAGGCGAGTATGGGGGAAAATGAATTGTGCATAAGGTAGAAGATAATCAAGAGTATCATGATGAATTTGTGTTACAAGTGAAAGGATGTAATGAAACAAAAAGTACAAGTGAAGCATATCCTTCATGCAACATTTTATTGGAAGGGGAAAAGATAAGCGTATTTGCCGATTCATGCTCACCATTCACATTTATAGATTATGGCATCTATGAAAACTATTTTAGGAATAAAGGACACAAATTATTACCAGCTGATATATCCCCGGGTGGATACAATAATGACCCGATACCCTTGAAAGGTATGTTAACTATGCAAATAACATTTAAGGACAGACAGACCACAGGTAAAGTCTACTTTACTAATAGGGGATCAAATCTTCTGGGGTGGAAACACCAAAAGGAGCTAGGGATACGGTTAGACCCCAATTTGGAAGAACCTGTACTTGCAATAGAAAATTCATGCAAAGATTATGCCTTTTGTAAGGACTTCCCTGAAGTCTTTAATAACAAATTAGGTTGTTTAGTTGACTATCAGCATAAAATTATTCTTAAGGATGATGCAAAACCGATTTCTCACAAAGTAAGACCTATTCCCTTCCTCATGCGAGAACCATTGAAGCAAGAATTAAGCAGATTAGAACAATCAGGAGTCATTGAACCAATTGAAAGCTCCTTATGGTTGGCCCCCATTGTAGTAGCCAGGAAATCGGGTAGTAATGGCATACGCATATGGGTTGACTTGAGAGAATTAAATGAATGCATTTGGGTTGAAAGGTTCCCTTTACCAAGAATTAACAACAAGTTAAGCACCATGGGCCCAGCTCAGTTTTTTAGCGTCATCGATCTCTCCTCAGCCTATCATCAAATTGAATTGCATCCCTCTTCACGATCTTTAACTTCCTTTATCACACCATTTGGTGCTTTTAGATATTGCTATATACCATTTGGATTAGCATCTGCGGCTGCGGTGTTTCAGCGCATTATGCAAAGTATCTTGAAGGGAATTGAACATGTCCTATGTTTCCAAGATGACATGTTAATTTATGGTGATACAAAAAAAGAACATGATGATACTCTGAGGAAAGTTCTCAAAGTGTTAAGCTAGGCTGGCATGACAATAAAAAAGGAAAAATGTTGTTTCGGAGTAGAATCAGTAGAATACCTTGGACATAAAATTACGAAAGAAGGAATACAACCCAAATACGACCTAGTAAAAGCAGTAAAGGAAGCTTTACCTCCTATGAACAAACAAGAGCTCAAGTCTTTTCTGGGTCTAGCTGAATACATGGCAAAGTTCGTACAGAACTTTGCCATAGTTACTGCCCCCATGAGGAAACTCTTAAAAAACGATGCACCTTTTAATTGGGGTATAGAGTGCCAACAAGCATTTGATAAGATTAAGGAGACAATAATTCAATCTCCTCATTTGGGTAACTTTGACTCCAAATTAAAAACTTGGGTGACCACAGATGCCAGTAGTCAAGGATTAGGAGCTACATTGTTTCAAAGAGTTGATGGTCAAGACAGAATTATAGCCTTTGCTTCCAGAGCCTTAAATGAAGCAGAAGGAAGATATTCAACCATTGAGAGAGAAACCCTAGCTTGCTACTGGGCAGTAAACCATTTCAATTTTTTTTATGGGACCTTCCATTCACGATCAAAACCGACCATAAACCCTTAGTGAGTGTGTTTACCACTCAGGGTAGAGAACGAGCTACTCCACGAATAGCCAAATGGATGATGGGTCTTGATAATTATAATTTTAAAGTACTATATGTGCCAGGCAACAAAAATGCCATTGCTGACTATCTATCCAGATCCATGAAGTGTAATATAGATAGAAATGATAAACAAGTATGCACAAAGGAAACACTAACACAAGAACCTGTATTAAAAGTGGAATTAGCAAGACTCACTAAAGAGGAATGGATAAGTGAGACCAAGAAGGATAGTGTACTGAACTTACTAAAAGGAAAAATTGTCAATGGGTGGCCTAGCAAGTTAAAAGATGTGGAGGAGGAGTTAAAAGCATACTGGGATGTCAGATTGGAACTCCATATTTGTGATGAGTTGGTTATGAGGGGAGAAAGGGTTATACCTCCTAGCAAACTGTGGCATAAATTAACTGAGTTAGCACATGAAGGTCATCTAGGTCGAAATTTGACAAAAAACAAACTGCGAGCAGTGTATTGGTTCCCCAAGATGGATGGGTTGGTAGAAAATTTGGTCAGAGACTGTACAGTATGTGCCATGAGTGACAAAATTAATGTAACAAGGAAAGCCCCCTTATCACCTATGAGCATTCCATCAAAACCATGGGACAAACTAGGACTAGATATTTTGGGTCCAATAACCAACTTAAGTAATAAAGGCCATTACATTCTTGTTTTGATCGATTATCAGTCACATTGGACGATGTTTAAAATAGAAAATCAAGTAACAACAACAGATGTCACCAAGGGGCAGATGTATCAAAGGGTTTTACCCATTCTATGTCTATGGGAAAATGCTTCAGTACATATGGCCCCAAGTTCCTAATAGATACTTTCATGAGAGAAGGAGTTCCCAGTACATTGGTGACAGACAATGGAGTGCAATTTACTTCTGACGCTATGAGAGAATTCCTTAAAACTTGGGGCATCTACCACTTCAGAACTGCCTTATATAATCCTAAGGCGAACGGCTTAGTTGAACGCATGAATAGGATGTTTAAGGAGTGCATTCAGAGAGCAAGAATGTTGAGTGTATCATGTGAGGAACAGTTAAAACAGATATTGTGGTCTTATCACACCAGGCCAAGTGCAGTTACTGGCATATCGCCTTTCCAATCCTTGAAGGGAAGACACCCTGGTACCAAACTCAATCCCAACTGGTTGAAAGGAGGGGATCAAGTGTATGTACAAAGAGGAGAGTCTGCGGAGCGTGTAAAAAGGAAACAAGAAAAATACAGGAATTGGTACAACGACAAATTTAGTACCAAGCAGGACAGATGGTAAAAGTTAGGCTTCCTAATCACATGCTGAATGAAGGTAGTAAGTTCTCAAAACCACTCTGGATTTAAAAAGTTTATAAAAATGTTGTCAAACTTGATGATGGTAGGTGCTGGAGCATGGACCGTATTGTGCATCATAAAGAGATTAAAAATGGTTGCAAGGACAATCTAACAATGAAAGATGAAGCTGGAGAAGCAGCGAATAGTGAGGAACTCAAGTCAAGTATCAGAAGGTGCCCTGTATGGCACAAGGACTTTATCTTCCCTCGTAAGGAAGGGAGATATATTGTAAGCAAAGCATATTAGTAATTGGTACCCAACCATAATGTATTTCCCATTCTGTGTAAATATGTATGTACATTCAGGTATTCATATATTCCTATGTTAGTATGTACTTCTATCACATTTAGAATAAGCACCTTTAATATTTATATATGCTTACATAACAAATTATTATATATAGTTAATAGTGGTATGTTCCGATCCACCTTAGAATGTAAGGACAGATGGAACGACTGGGAGTCAGCTATAGAATGTTGGTGAAGGAAGCAGAGGACCAGTGGTGACTTGAGGAGTTCGAGAATAAAGTTCATCATCTAAGTTGTTGTCATTGTATTAATTGCAACATTTCTCTATATGGCCGCCGAACCCAGAACCAAAAACACAGGTGCCTGCCTTACAAAACCAGTTTGTTTTGCGATAGATAATTTTGATGTCTCCACAATACGATTTGGGCGGTGGAATTTGGGGCTGAACTAAATTGGGGAGCTCCCAAGATAGCACTCTCTCTCTCTGCTTGCCGCCGCATTCACCTGCTCTCTGGGTTGGGCTAACCCACTATTACCCAGTTGCACAGACTGCTTGCGAAGGGACAGCAGGACTGTCCTCATCACCTCCCTCATAATTTACTGGAAGAGGAGTTATCGAATGGGACTCCTCCGACTGACAAATCACTCCCAGAGTCTGCGCCATTGTCCTATCCCTCAGATGCTGTCTCAGTATCTGATGTCTCAGTCTCTGATCTTATGTCAGAGCTGTCCTCTATAACCCGAGTGACGGCAGCAGTCATCCATCAAGATACCATCTCTGCTATTGGCTAAACTGTTGTCTAAAGCACTAGCTTACGTAGACAGTAACAAAATCGATGGTGTGTGTGAGATACGTGCAACAGTAGAGGCCACCTTACCTGCGCTTCTTCCCTCAATCAGCACGTTCTTTCAAGACACTCAAAAAACACCTTGTCACATACCATTCGTCACAGTCTTTAGCACCTCCTGCGCCCAGTCCAACAATCATTATTGGTGCTCCCACTCCCTCCTCCTCGGATTCCCTCATTACCACCCAGCAAAAGTGCCCTTCATCTGTCCATAGCCGCCCTCCACCCGCACATACATTTCATTTGTATTATAGCGAAGGTAATGGCTGACTTTACTAATGTACTCAGCTATTTACATAAAATACAGATTTGCTCTTTGCAGTAGGCATATAAACTTTCTGCGCTTCTTTATGGCACTAAAACTGCCACTAGACAAGTCTGACCCTTTTGTAGCAGAAATATAATCACAATACTTACTTGACTTTTTTATTGCTGCCTAAAAGCTACAGTTGAAAAGCGTCAGTTGAAGTATGTGCATTGCTTTGAAGACACAAGCTGCAACTGCAAGACAACTGGCGGCAAATATATATATATATATAGTGGTGACCAGGTGTTTGAGTCCGAGGTTGGTGAGGTTGTCTATGAGGGAGGTAGAGTTGTGGTCTTGTAGGTTCTCCAAGTGAAAGTTGAAAACACAGAGGAGGATGTAGTCTGTGGAGGTGACGGCGTGCAAGCTGATGGTGTCGGAGATGGTGTCGCAGAAGGCGGGCGTGGTCCTGGTGGTCTGTAGATTAGTGTACCTCTGAGGGTGGAGTTGTTGTTAATGTGGATTAGGAAGTGCATGTGTTCTGTGCTGTCGATAGTGTCTTGGGAGCTGGTGGTGACTTTGATGGTGTCCCTGTGTAGGATGGCGATGCCACCACCTGGCCTGTTGAGGCAGTCTTTGCGTTGGAGTTTGTATCCCTTGGGGGTGGCGATGGCTTTGTCGGGTTCTGAGGAGGGGTTGGTCCAGGTTTCTGTGAGGAAGGCGATGTCAGGTGAATGTATGTGATGAGGTCCCAGAGTTCTATGGCATGTTTGTGAAGGGAGCAGGTGTTGAGGAGCAGGCAGTTGAGGTGGTTGTGGTGGGTGGTGTTGGTGTGGTGCATGAGGGTGTTATTGCGGGGTGTGTTCTGGTTGTGGGGTGGTGTGCTGCGGAGCTGGTTGGTGGGGGCAGAGCAGGTGTGTGTTGCGTTGGGGGTGTTGTCCGGGGGTAGCTTTGGTTGGTGTGTGGTGTGAGGGATGAGGAGCAGAAGAAAAGACAGGTGAGGCAAGTGAAGGGGCCATGAGTGTGTGTGGGGTTGGAAAGGGTGCAGGTGGGGCGAGGGCCTGGGTTGAGTGAGTGGAGGGTGAGGGGGGAGTAGGTTTGTCTGCGGGGGCCAGGGGGACTGGCGCTGGGCGCGGTCTTGGTGCGGACGGGTGCAGACAGGCTTTAGTTTGGCGCGCCAGCGGCGCATCCGCGCAGCTGCTGCCATTAATGGGGGGGAGGGAGGGAGTGGCAGCTGCGAGGAGGGAGGGCTGGACGAATGGGAAGGCAGGGGCCGCAGGTGACGCAGTGGCTGGGGAATGCTTGGGAAGCAGAGACGGACGGTGAGGAGGAGGGGGAGGTGGGAGGGGACGCAGCGGCTTGGTAATCCTAGGGAAGCAGAGACGGACAGTGAGGAGGGGGGAGGCGGGAGGGGCTGCAAGGACGCAGTGGCTGGGAAATCCTAATGAAGCAGAAACGGACGGTGAGGAGGAGGGGGGAGGCGGGAGGGGCCGCAGGGGACCCAGCAGCTGGGGAATCCTAGGGAAGCAGAAACAGACAGTGAGGAGGAGGTGGGAGGTGGGAGTGGCCGCAGGGGACACAGCGGCTGGGGAACCCTAGGGAAGCAGAAACGAACGGTGAGGAGGAGGGGTGAGGCGGGAGGGGCCGCAAGGGACGCAGTGGCTGTGGAAGCTGGAAAACAAAAGGTACAGATGGAGTGGAGGTGGCGCTGGGCAGCCAAGCGGGGAGCGACCGGCCTGCAAAGCAGGGTCAAGGGTTCCTCCTCGTTACCGCGCCGCGGCTGCCATAAATAGGGGGGAGGGAGGGAGTGGCAGCTGGGAGAAGGGAGGGCTGGACTAATGGGAAGGCTGGGGGGAGGGGCCGCAGGGGACGCAGCGGCTGGGGAATCCTACGGAAGCAGAGACGGACGGTGAGGAGGAGGGGGCCGGCGGGAGGGGCCACAGGGGACACAGTGGCTGGGGAATCCTAGGGAAGCAGAGACGGACGGTGAGGAGGAGGCGGGAGGGGCTGCAGGGGACGCAGCAGCTGGGGAATCCTAGGGAAGCAGAGACGGATGGTGAGGAGGAGGGGGGAGGTGGGAGGGGCCGCAGGGGACGCAGCAGCTAGGGAATCCTAGGGAAGCAGAGACGGACGGTGAGGAGGAGGGGGGAGGCGGGAGGGGCCGCAGGGGACACAGCGGCTGGGGAATCCTAGGGAAGCAGAAACAAACGTTGAGGAGGAGGGGGAGGCGGGAGGGGCTGCAGGGGACGCAGCGGGTGGGGAAGCTGGAAAACAAAAGAGACGGACAGAATGGAGGTGACGCTGGGCGGCGGAGCGGGGAGCGACCTGCCTGCAAAGCAGGGTCAAGGGTTGCTCCATTGCAACATTATTACACTGAAGGTGGACCTTCCACACTGCCAGCCATATCCCAGAACAGCACGCTATAAGATGAAAACTTTGTCACCCTGCCTGGAACAAAAAACCTTCCTAATATGACCCTCAGCGTCCTAATCGAAGATCTATCCAGCAATTTCAACCCCCTTAGAAATTTCTGTTAAATTAAAAATGGAAAACAGTAAATGTAATTAGAAGTATATTCTAGCAAGTTATCAGTAAAGGAGCTGAGATGTGTTAGGCCACACAGAACGGGTACCTGGTCCCTTTTTGCAGCGAATGGTCATTTCTCCAGGTCGGTCTCAATATGTCACATATTTCAGATTTTTCAATAAGTTCAGTGGCAAATACCCACGTTTCTGTGCAGATGGTAAAATAGTCCTGGCCACCCCTCCACCAAAATTGAGTGTGGGAAAGGACTCAAAAGGATCCACCAGTAAATAATGTTTTAAATAACCATTGACAACAAAAGCTGCATGGTGATATTCAGTTATAAAAATGTGTTTAAAATGGAGATATGCAGGTTTCTAAAGATACTTATTTTTCAGAAGTGATGGAGATAGAAATAAACTATAGTCCACAGAATCTTACAACTTGTGTGAAGCCACAAGTAGCATTCAGTCCCTGAACCACCTATGTCCCCTGTATTGCTAAGACCCCACCTAGCCTGGGTTGTGCACATGAATGCTCATTAAGGGGCCCTCTGGCAATTGAAACATGAGTCGAATCCCAGCAATAAATAGACAGTTTGATTTTTGGAATAGCCGTGATTAGAATCCAGCAGCAACAATGTAGGGTCAATGGGAATCTGAGAACAGACAATGGGCCTAAATAGAAAGTTAAATAGTATGAGGAAACCCCAGACCAGAGTTGTGAAAATACCCCCCCGGGCAAGGCAGCAGGTGGAATGTGGAGCTTTGGCAAGACAGGGAGGAGTGGCTGGAGCACTCTCGAAGGAAGTTAATGATGGAGAGTTGGGAAGTGAAGGCGTGAAGCAGAACTGAAACATATGCCCAAAACATGAACAAACTACCTTTATCCACAGCCAGGTTACGCAGGACTGAAGGGTTGCGCAAACACACAGAGACCACAGACACCACACGTACGCAGTGGAAACCATATCCGGCTTTTCGTGGTTCTATTTCTCTTGCATAGACATCTATTTGGGTCTCTGTTAAGTTTAGATCTTGAATGCTGTGATTTCCCTGTAACAGCTTTGCTGGTTCTGGTGCCTTGCCAGTCGCAGTAGCTTTCTTGAGTTTGACGTGGATGTCTGACCCATTAGTTTGGGTCTCCAGTCCGGTGAAAGAAAATCCAGTCAAAGAGCTGCACCTCACTACCAGGCAAGAGGTGTATTCAGTCACCTGGCTTTGTATAACTAAAATGTATAACAGAAAACAATGTTTAAAATACTTATATGGTAATGAAAAACGAAATAAAAGTAAGAAGAAAATAAAAAGGAGGACAAAATAAATAATAAAGGAAGAGGATAGGAATCTGGACAATTACAGGAAGTTGCTATTAGGATTTCTATGGCTTTTATTAGCTTTTAATGCTTCCTCCAGGAGGAAGTGAAGCTCTCCAGAATTCAAATAGTGCAGAAGGCTTATATCTCTTAATAGTTTGTCTTTATTCACCTAGGAAGGTGCCTCATATTTGGGATGGAGACTTGATCGATCTTCCTTCATCCATTCCTTGGGTCATGACTACTTTGGGGGAATGATGGTTGTGGCTGGAGTCCAATCTCACCGGACCTATTTTCCCTCCTTTTATTTTTAGTTTATTAGGTTTTGAAGACAATGGCCATGGATTTTGGCCCTCCTTATGCTGATCTGATAATTCAAAGGATGTTCAATCTTGTTTTTCCTTTCCTGCCACCTGTTGGAGTCTTTCCAGATACCCTCCCCGTGCACGCTTTCATCTCTGACAGCACAAAAGCAGATGTGCCATGGATTCAACCTGTTTATCGCGAGACCAACAGATGCTGGATAGGATCTTATTTCTTCTTGCCTTGCTCTTATTAGTCGGTAGCAAGTTGTATCTCGCAAGCAAGAAATATCTTCTTTCCTACCGATTCTCTGATGAGGTAGAATAGTTTCCAGTGTGGGTCCATCTTCTGATACTTCAATCTAGGGTAATTTTTTGACAATTACCCCCACCCCACCCCTCTCTTTTCTTATCTTCAGTTTGAAACTTCATGCAGACTGTACCCAGTTGATCTTTAAACCATGACCTGGGGCATGAACTGCATGATGAGAAGGGGAGGTTAGCCAGTCCTATGAGTCAGTCTCCTTGTCTGACAATATTTCAATGAGAGTGGATCAGATCAGAAGTTAGCATTGCTGACCATCATCTGTTGAGGCTGTCACCCTAGGAGGTGCATCTCTTTAGGGTGTAGCTCATGACCATCTTCCTATGACTTAGTCCTTGTACCTGAAAAACATATTTGCCTCCATGGGATCTGATGAACTTGAAACAGGAAGCACAAGGTTTTTTTTCCTGAATTTCTTTTGAACTATATCTGCTTGACGGGAACAACTGTTGAGACCCCAAGCTCTGCTCCATAGGTTCCAATGGCACTGGATTTCCAGCCTTGCATCTGGCATAGAATCATATCTGACAAGGGTCCAACCTTTAGCTGTAAAATGTTCACCTTCTTCCAGCTCACAGGATACTTTGATCTGCATTAGCCAATTACTTGGTCTTCCCTAAAACTCATACAAAATGCTCGTACAGTCTGTTCCTTCAAACAAAGAGTTTGTTCTGTTCCCTTTTTGCATCTGACTTTATATACTTTTCTCAAGCATCTGGATCATGCTTGCATCCTTTTTCTGCCAATTTATCCTAGCTGACTCTGTCCAGATCTGTGAAGAGTAATATTTTGTTTCCACTTTTCTGGTCCCCAATCACGGGTACCCATGCTGGCAAACTCTGCTGTGGATTTCCACTTGCAGCACCTGTGAATGATTCTTTGGCTCTTTGCATCAGTTAATTGCAGTTTTCATGCCGGTTGGCAGTGTAGTTTGTTTCCATTTAGGAGTGAACCACAAAGGCACTTGGAATGCTTTTTGACTGGGAATCTGAGAATGTCACCCATAGCATTTAATGGCCTAGTAACACCAAAGCAGTGCATTGTAGGTGCTTTCTTGCAAGACCAACCTGTAATCAGTCATGTTTGTATTTGCCAGATACAAGCATTTAGGCACCAGCGTTAAGATACCGACCACACTGCCTTATGGTGTTGGTGTCAGGTCCTATAGTGTCTAGCAGGTTACACCTTCTGTCTGAGCTGTGCGGGGAAATGAAACACATATTATTTAGCAAAGGGAACGCCCATGCACCGCTCATGGAGCGCATGTCTGAAGCAATGTAATTAAAGGCAGTGCAACGTGCCACATTGAGTTTATTTTCTTAAAAAGGCCAAGCAAATACACATGTGCATGGCTTAGTGAATACCAAAAAGGATTTTGAATTGGGGCTGCATCAAAGAAGTGACACAATCCAGATGTAAAATCCTTGTGGCTCTGTGCCTATGTATATATGGTTTCGCATCAAAATCAATGGGTGGATGCGTGGGAACGCTAATGCACCACCCACGGAACACCTACTTGCTGCAAAGTAATGCAAGGCAGCGCAATGCACTGCACTATTTTTTCTTGCACGCTATTTTTTCTTACAGGGCCACGGAAATCAACATTAGTGTGGCTTTTTAAATACCAAACAGGATTTTGCATAGAAGTGACTCAACTCTGACACAAAATGTTTTTAAATCTGGGCCTAAATATATTTAAGTTCCTGATACAAAAGATGAACAAGTTAAAACCTTTTAGTGAAATCAGGATGACAAGAAAAACTGACAAAAATGATAGCCCCACCTCAGGGCCCCCACACTTAACTACCAACCCAGTAATGTATTTATTTAGGGGGTGTCACACTCCAAACAACCTCCCTGAAGCTACATCCCGTAAGCAGTGCTTACGTTATAACAGAATAGGTGCTAGGGCTCTAGTCAGGAAGCCACTTCAGCTTGTCCCACCCGTTGCCCCTGCCAGCGCTTCCAGTGACAGCACCAAGGCAACTACCAACTATCACACTCTTATAAGTATGGCTTTGCACTTGTAATTGTATTTATATAGCCCTTACTACCCTGACGAGGCGCTGAATCGCTTTTTGGTGAGCAGCACGCCACTCCAGAAACCAAAATGTGTTAGAGATGGATTCATATGAGGACATATAACTTGTTGATTCGGGCAGTGGAAATGTGTGTTTGTTACTTGGATTTAATAGGAGAAAGTAGGGAGGGAGGAGGGAAGAGTGAAGAGATTGTTATTTGGGAGATCATAGTAGTAAAAGGAGAAATAGAGGAGGAAAGGGTTTAGGTTTGTTAGGGAGATAATAGTAGTAAATGATGTTTGAGATGAGTAGGAGCAGTATATATTGAGAGAGGCATGGGATGCGATATAGAGTAGTGCATTGGAGAGCGTTCAAGGCCTGTTTTATTTATACAGCAGTAGAGAATAAATATATAGATACATAAGTACACAGGAAGGTATACATGTGTATGGAGATATATAAATTTGTATTATATAAAGTTCCATTTGTGCATGCATGGATAAATAGTTAGAAACTCAGTCTTGAGATGTTATTTTTTTATTTTTGTTTATTTATATTTATATTTTTGTATTTTATATTTTACCCAATATTTCAGTAGTGAAGCACTTACAGATACAATTGTTATGGTTCTGTTTACACATTGTGATAGATAAAGTAAAATAAAACCGAGACCCATAAGCATCACATCAAATACGTCATGTGACTTATCAGACACCGTAATAGAATAAATAAAGCAGGTGCCTATATGCATGCAATCATATGACCTATATGTAAACTATAAAGTGACCTATATATACATATTAAGCATTAGCAATATGCATATATACATTTTAACCATAAGTAATATATACATTTTATGCAGACCTATGAGAATGTATATATTTTGAAACAATACGTACTGTGTATATTTGTACAAAGAAATTCACATTTCTAAATACATATATGTAATTGAATTACACATGTTTACATACACTGGCATATGCTTTACATTTGTGTTTTGAGTATGGTGGCCATGTAGTCTTCTGAAGATATGGATCTTATATTTGGGGGTACTGAATTCCATAGTTTGGCTACTTAAACATTTCAGACTATTCCAAACCCCAAAACTATAAGAATGGCTTGGACGGCAGGTATTAGTAATTTTACTGTATGTTGAATTAATAAACAACTGTTGTTGGACTCATCTCTAAAGTAGAAAAGCAGCATCACCATGTGGCAGACTGACATAAGTGCCAGTGTTGACAATTAATTGCTGTGCTGAGCACCTGAAAGCATCAGCTTAATTTAAGCACTGCCAGTCAGTTACAGGAACAGCGCTATTCCACCGCAGATATTAAGTGAATGAGTGAAGGTTTCTCTGTATGCAAGAAAGGGAAACATCACATATAGAGTAAACCATTGAGAGGCGATAAATAAACAGGAAACACATTTAGATTAAAACTGAATAAGTGAAGCTGTGGGCTTTAATAACTTCTGAAGAACAACAAGAGGAAGGGAAATGACAGACTTTAGTAGTAACTAAGAGTTAGGGGGTCATTCTGACCTCGGCGGTAAAAGGCGCTTACTGCCGGTCAGAAGACCGCCATAACACCGCCGCGGCCGCGGAAAGCCGCCACGGTCATTCTGACCCACAACGGCCAAACCTCCAAAAATCCGACCTCCACTGCAGCCCGCCACATCAGCGGGCAGCGATAAACTGGAGATGACCAAACCTCCACCGTCACGCCAACAGAAAAACGCCCATGCCATTACGACCCACGAATCAACGCGGCGGGCTTTCCAACGCGGTATTCCATTGGCGGTACACACCGCCGCGGTCAAAATACACACACAGCACCAAAACACAGGCACATTGGACAATTACAAATACACACACCTGATACACATACACAACCCACTCCCACACAATCAATCAACTATAAAACACACCCCCACATCACCCACAAACCCCTACGACCACAATTACTGAGAGAAGGAGAGAGAGACACAGCAGACAATCCATAGCAATACACACTGAGGCACACTACACCATCACACACACCACATAGTAGCACAAAGCACCACACACCAACATACTCATCATCACACCACCCCACACCTCACCCACACCACCCCATGGCACCCCAAAGGCACCCACGCTTTTCGGACCAAGAACTCCGGGTCATGGTGGAGGAAATCCTAAGAGTGGAACCCCAGCTCTTCGGCTCACAGGTGCAGCACACCAGTATAGCTAGGAAGGCGGAGCTATGGCAGCGGATCGTGGACAGGGTCAACGCGGTGGGACAGCATCCCAGGAATAGGGAGGACATCCGCAAACGATGGAACGACCTACGGGGGAAGGTCCGATCGATGGTCTCCAGGCACAACATCGCGGTCCAGAAGACTGGCGGCGGACCCCCACCCACCCCTCCCGAATTTACATCATGGGAGCAAGAGGTCTTCAACATCCTGCATCCTCAGGGCCTCGCAGGAGTAGCCGGAGGAATGGACTCTGGTAAGTCCAATCTCAACTACTAGATCCCCCCCACCCCACCAGCATGCCAACCCACACCCCCACCCTCACCCCCAACCCCCCAGCACACATCCTCCCTGACAATGTCTCACCAGCACAACCCACCCATCCCAACACCAACTCCTGCATGCCAACACAATCCATGGACACCCATCACCCAAGCATGACCACTGCACTTACCCCCCCCCCCCCCACTAACTACACTCACAACACCTCCCTCAAGGGAATGCCTGCACTGGGGGACGAGGGCACCCATAACACGCACGCTATTGCACACACAGAAACAATAACCAAACTCTCTTACCCCATGCAGGACCCGAACGCCAAATCACCAGCCAGGAGGGTCCAGAAATGTCCATCCCACCCCCGGAACAGGCCCACAGTGAGGACAGCAGCTATGTCGACACTGAACCTGATGACCAGCCCGGACCATCGGGGACCTCTGGGCAGTCGGTTCCCCTCACCCAGACACAGGCCACACCAGACCCGACCCCCTCTGCCAACACCAGCACAGCTCCCACCCAGCGGGCCCATGCCTCTGTCTCTAGGACACGTCAATCAGCGGTGTGTCTGCCACTACAGGGCACCCAGGCTATCCCAACACCCCAGCAACAACAGGGACCTGGGGGCAGTGGGAGCGGGCACACCGTCCAGGAGACAGAGGCCGGGGGAAACCGGGCAGCTCGGAGGGCTGCTGTGCGACAGGGGGGGGAGGAGAGGCCCAGGGAACCCACTCTCCAAGAGGCCCTCACCACCATCATGGGGGCCTACCACCACTCCCAAGAGACGATGGCGACGGTACTGGCCAGGTTCACGGAGATCCAGGCACAGCAGGAGGAACGCTACATGGGGTTCAGGGAGGAGCTGAGAATCATCGGGACCGCAATGAGGACCATCGTCCTGGCCCTCAACAGGATAGAAGACGCGTTGCGGGACCATGTGGCACCACACAGGGCCCCTGTCACTAGCCCGGACCAGGAACAGCCTACCACCTCCGCCGGCGCTAGTGGACAGGAGGCCCCAACACCACTGCAGGCCACCAGAACCCCACCTCCTGCTGAAGAACAACCACCCCGTAAGAGGAGCCTGAGATCCAAAAAAAAGACAGAGTAGGATGTCAAGACCCCCGCCAGCAGGACATACCCCCTGAACTCTTCCCACTGTCCCACATTGCCACCCTGTCCAACCATGAACTGCCTCTGCTCCATCCTTCCACAGGCAAAAGGACAATGCACCTGTGAGACTGAGAACTGGACTCTGCCATGGACACTACTCCACCCCCACCCATCACCCTTATAATCACATGTACCAATATCTAGCCCTGTAAATAAATCACATATTGCACACAAATCAGTTTGGAGTCATGCTGTATTATTAGCAAATGTATTACATATTACTGTTCAATATCTGTTCTGTCAATTAGTGATGACAACATACCAATGTCAATACGCTGTAGTTCATGGGCAAACCAAGCAGAAGTCAGGCACTGAGTCATACAGCACTGAGAAGGGAAGGCAAAAACAAAAATTACCCAAAAAGATCTGGTGGGAACTACAGAAAGTACAGATGCAGGAGGCTAGAACCAATTGTGAAATGGCGTGGGTGATTCTGACCTGGGTGTTACTGGAAATACTGTTGTATCACTCTGTCCCTATTGTCTGTGTCGTCCTCTGAGTCTTCCTCCTCTTCACTCTCCACAGGCTCCACGGCTTCTACAACACCACCATCTGGACCATCCTCCTGCAGGAAAGGCACCTGGCGTCGCAAAGCCAGGTTGTGAAGCATACAGCACGCCACGATGATATGGCACACCTTCTTTGGTGAGTACATTAGGGATCCACCTGTCATATGCAGGCACCTAAACCTGGCCTTCAGGAGGCCAAAGGTTCGCTCAATCACCCTCCTAGTACGCCCATGGGCCTCATTGTACCGTTCCTCTGCCCTTGTCCGGGGATTCCTCACTGGGGTCAGTAGCCACGGCAGGTTGGGGTAACCAGAGTCACCTATTAGCCACACACGTTGTCTCTGTAGCTGCTCCATCACATAGGGGATGCTGCTATTTCGCATCACATACGCGTCATGCACTGACCCTGGGAACTTGGCATTTACATGGGAGATGTACTGGTCAGCCAAACAGACCACCTGGACATTCATCGAATGATAACTTTTTCTGTTTCGGTACACCTGCTCATCGTCTTTTGGGGGTACCAAAGCCACATGGGTCCCATCAATGGCACCAATGATGTTGGGGATATGTCCAAGGGCATAGAAATCACCCTTCACTGTAGGCAAGTCACCCTCCTCTGGGAAAATGATGTAGCTCCGCATGAGTTTCATCAGGGCAGACAACACTCTGCTCAAAATCTTAGAAAACATAGGCTGAGACATTCCAGATGACATGGCCACTGTGGTCTGGAATGACCCACTGGCCAAAAAATGGAGGACTGACAAAACCTGCACCAGAGGGGGAATCCCTGTGGGTTGGCGGATGGGGGACATCAGGGCTGGCTCCAGCTGGGCACACAGTTCATGGATAGTGGCACGGTCAAGTCTGTATCGAAGTAATATATGGCGTTCTTCCATTGTCGACAGGTCCACCAGCGGTCGGTACACGCGAGGATTCCTCCTTCTCATCGCAAGTCCCAGCGGACGGTGCCTAGGAAGGACAACATGGAGCACAGAGTCAGCCAAACCACAGGTACGTACAGACAGCTTGCACAGTTAAAGAATGGCAATGGGTTGAAAGGCGTGTATGTGTGGCAATGCAAGGCCTAGGCCTGTGTGTCGCAGTCAAAATTAAGCCATGTAGGCCCTTGAAATGGCGGCTGCCTGACCTGTGAAGTGGGACAATGGGATGTGAGGTCAATGCGCTGGCGGGGCACACCGTGGCGGTAGGCGGTCGAAGACTGCGGCGCAAAGCCGCATTGGTTAACATTGAAGCCTATGGGTTTCAGGAGCCAATGGCGAAGTGCGCCGGCGGTCGCGGTACGCACCGCCGCGGTACGCACCGCCGCGGGCGTGACCGCCATTTTCTATCTGCTCAATCACTCGAGACCTGATCATCCACAGGAGAGGACCTATACTGCAAGTGCTGCTGTGACCTCGGTCTGGAAGATACAATGGCTGCTGCGACTGGGGAAAGGGCCCCTGCCTTCACGTCTGAAGAGTTGGAGAAGCTCGTGGATGGGGTCCTCCCCCAGTATGCGCTACTCTACGGTCCTCCAGACCAACAAGTGAGTACACTGGGTGCACATGGAATGGGCTATGCCTGTGTGGATTGGGGTGGATGTAAGTTGGTGGGGTGGGGGGCGAATGAGGAGTGCAACGCCCGACAGATGAGAGCATGTGCCATATGGCAAAGTTGGTGGGGGGGGCCACTCACATCTAACATGCAGGTCATTCATGATTTCCTCCTTTCCACCCTGTACATGTCAAATAGGTCAGCGCCCATCAGAAGATCGAGATTTGGCGTGCCATCGCCAAGGAAGTCCGGAACTTGGGGGTCCACAACAGACGGGGCACCCACTGCCGCAAGAGGTGGGAGGACATCCGCCGCAGAACAAGGAAGACCGCAGAAACACTGCTGGGGATGGCCTCCCAACCTAGGAGGGGTGCCAGTCGCACCATGACCCCCCTGATGTCCCGGATCCTGGCGGTGGCCTACCCTGAATTGGATGGGCGCTTTAAGACATCACAGCAGACACAAGGGGGTGAGTATCAGCACATTCTCCTATCTTTCTGCGCAGTGGAGGCGTCTGGGTGGGGGAGGAGGGCTGTGGGTGACATTAGGCCAGGGCGCTTTCTGTAGTGTAGTCCTCTCCCTTAGGCATGGCCCTGTGCCCCCGGCCCCCACCTCGGTAGGGTGACAAGTACAGCCATTGAAGGTCCAGCATCTCCCATGTGCGCGTTTGACGTCTCTTGGCCTGTTGTCTTAGTCAGTAGTACTGAGTAGTGTACCCCGAATGCGCGGCTTAGTGCATTAGGCACCTGTGTCTGTCCTCTCCGCCAACGGTGTTGACATTGCATGCACTCAACCTGGTCTTCTTTTTTCTCCCCCCACCCTTTCTCTTCATCTTCTTGTGCATGTGTGCATTAGCATCATCAGGCGGAGGAGATTTGGCATCGGAGCACGAGGGAGCTGCAGGACACAAGGCCCCGGTGGGCCCAGGAACAGACACCGAGGGCACCAGTGATCCGGAGGGCGAGGGGAGCACCACGACGGGGACCGCTGGTGAGAGCAGCGAAAGCGACACGTCCTCAGATGGGAGCTCCCTAGGGGTGGCGGCAACATCCGTGCCCCCCGCCTCTACAGGTACAGCCGCCACCCAGCGCACCAGCCCCGCCCTCCCAGCAGCCCCTCAGTCTTCGCTCCGTGCCGGTTCGCCCAGGAAGGCGCACGTCTCCTTCGCCCCAGGCACCTCAGCCCCTGCCCCTGTTGCCCCTGCTGCCCTCAGTGCGGAGCTCATTGACCTGGTAAGGACGCTCATTGTTGGGCAGACGACCCTTTTGAATGCCATCTAGGGTGTGCAAAGGGAGGTGCAACAGAGCAATGCGTACCTGGAGGGCATTCATTCGGGTCAGGCTGCCCATCAACGAGCGTTCACTGCTCTGGCCTCAGCACTGACGGCAGCCATTGTTCCTGTTTCCAGCATCCCTCTTCTTACTGCCTCCAGCCTTTCTCTGTCTCCTGTTCCTCAGCCTATCCCATCCACACCATCAGACCAGCCTGCACACACCTCAACACCCAAGAGCAGCTCATCCAAACACAAGCACCACAGATCCCACAAACACTCACCCAAGCAACACCCAGATGCAGACATGCCAACAGCCACTGCCACCCCTGTGTCCCCCTCCTCCTCGTCTCCCTCCTCCCTCCCTGTGACGTCTACACTCACACCTGCATGCACCCCAACATCAGCCAGTGCTTCCATCACCACCTCACCCTCCAGTACAGTCCACACTCGTGCAGTCACCACCCACACTGCCATTTACACGTCCCCTGTGTCCTCTCCCACTGTGTCTGTCACCCCCTCTTCCAAGACACACAAACGCAGGCAGACACCCACCCAACAGCCATCCACCTCACGACAGCCTACAGCACCAGCACCTTCACCCAATGACAGCACACCTGACTCTCCTACAACCACCTCCTCTACCTCCACTTCCATCTCCACTTCTCCTACCCTTTACCTTGGCCCTAAAAAACTTTTCCTGGCTAACCTTAACCTCTTTCCCCCCGATGAGCTCCCCCATCCATCTTCAAAGAGTCCCAAGAGCACCGCAGCCACCACCAGCCCAGCTTCGGGTGTCACTGTTGTGCCTGGGTTCTGGAGCCCACCCTTTGCCAGCAGTGACACATCGATCAGCAGCAAGGACACGTCCAGCCCCCCCCCCCGGCAAGAGGACCCGCAAAAACAAGGGCCGCCGTGCGAGGACCGACAGGGCTGCCCCCAAGGAGCAATGTGCGGCCACTTCACCACCCACACCATCTAGGGGAGGCAAGGGCCCGAGAGCCCCATCAAAGGAGCGGAAGGGCAGCAGGAGCGCGGAGAAGGTGGACCCCACATGCCACATCCCAGCTGGGAAGGAGGACACTAAGGAGGCCAGGAGTCCGTCCCCGAAGGGTCCAGAAACGTCACGGTCCGAGGGCGACTGAGCAGGGAGTCCAGGCCAGGTCTGGCTCCCTTGACCTGCTGGATGAGCACCGCTGAACAGGGCCCGCGGTGCAGAAGAGCACCGCTGAACAGGGCCCCGCCGTGGAGTAGAGCACCGCTGAACAGGGCCCGCGGTGCAGAAGAGCACCGCTGAACAGGGCCCGCCGTGGAGTAGAGCACCGCTGAACAGGGCCCGCGGTGCAGAAGAGCACCGCTGAACAGGGCCCCGCCGTGGAGTAGAGCACCGCTGAACAGGGCCCGCGGTGCAGAAGAGCACCGCTGAACAGGGCCCCGCCGTGGAGTAGAGCACCGCTGAACAGGGCCCGCGGTGAAGAAGAGCACCGCTGAACAGGGCCCCGCCGTGGAGATAGGCACCGCTGAACAGGGCCCGCAGTGCAGAAGAGCACCGCTGAACAGGGCCCGCCGTGGAGTAGAGCACCGCTGAACAGGGCCCGCGGTGCAGAAGAGCACCGCTGAACAGGGCCCGCCGTGGAGTAGAGCACCGCTGAACAGGGCCCGCGGTGCAGAAGAGCACAGCTGAACAGGGCCCCGCCGTGGAGAAGAGCACCGCTGAACAGGGCCCCGCCGTGGAGATAGGCACCGCTGAACAGGGGCCCGCGGTGCAGAAGAGCACCGCTGAACAGGGCCCCGCCGTGGAGATAGGCACCGCTGAACAGGGCCCGCGGTGCAGAAGAGCACCGCTGAACAGGGCCCGCCGTGGAGATAGGCACCGCTGAACAGGGCCCGCTGTGAAGAAGAGCACCGCTGAACAGGGCCCGCCGTGGAGAAGAGCACCGCTGAACAGGGCCCGCGGTGCAGAAGAGCACCGCTGAACAGGGCCCGCCGTGGAGAAGAGCACCGCTGAACAGGGCCCCGCCGTGGAGAAGAGCACCGCTGAACAGGGCCCCGCCGTGGAGACAGGCACCGCTGAACAGGGCCCGCGGTGCAGAAGAGCACCGCTGAACAGGGCCCCGCCGTGGAGATAGGCACCGCTGAACAGGGCCCGCGGTGCAGAAGAGCACCGCTGAACAGGGCCCCGCCGTGGAGATAGGCACCGCTGAACAGGGCCCGCAGTGAAGAAGAGCACAGCTGAACAGGGCCCGCCGTGGAGAAGAGCACCGCTGAACAGGGCCCGCGGTGCAGAAGAGCACCGCTGAACAGGGCCCGCCGTGGAGAAGAGCACCGCTGAACAGGGCCCCGCCGTGGAGAAGAGCACCGCTGAACAGGGCCCGCGGTGAAGAAGAGCACCGCTGAACAGGGCCCGCCGTGGAGAAGAGCACCGCTGAACAGGGCCTGCGGTGCAGAAGAGCACCGCTGAACAGGGCCCCTTCATCTCAAGCACCGCTCTGCTGGGCCCTTCCTCTCAAGCACCGCTCCGCTGGGCCCTTCATCTCAAGCACCGCTCCGCTCGGCCCTTCCTCTCAAGCACCGCTCCGCTGGGCACCGCCGTCTCAAGCACCGCTCCGCTGGGCCCTTCCTCTCAAGCACCGCTACGCTGGGCCCTTCATCTCAAGCACCGCTCCGCTGGGCCCTTCCTCTCAAGCACCGCTCCGCTGGGCCCTTCATCTCAAGCACCGCTCCGCTGGGCCCTTCCTCTCAAGCACCGCTACGCTGGGCACCACCGTCTCAAGCACCGCTCCGCTGGGCCCTTCATCTCAAGCACCGCTCCGCTGGGCCCTTCCTCTCAAGCACCGCTCCGCTGAGCACCGCCGTCTCAAGCACCTCTCCGCTGGGCCCTTCATCTCAAGCACCGCTCCGCTGGGCCCTTCCTCTCAAGCACCGCTCCGCTGGGCCCTTCATCTCAAGCACCGCTCCGCTGGGCCCTTCCTCTCAAGCACCGCTCCACTGGGCCCTTCATCTCAAGCACCGCTCCGCTGGGCCCTTCCTCTCAAGCACCGCTACGCTGGGCACCGCCGTCTCAAGCACCGCTCCGCTGGGCCCTTCATCTCAAGCACCGCTCCGCTGGGCACCGCCATCTCAAGCACCGCTCCGCTGGGCCCTTCATCTCAAGCACCGCTCCGCTGGGCCCTTCATCTCAAGCACCGCTCCGCTGGGCCCTTCATCTCAAGCACCGCTCCGCTGGGCCCTTCCTCTCAAGCACCGCTACGCTGGGCCCTTCCTCTCAAGCACCGCTACGCTGGGCACCGCCATCTCAAGCACCGCTCCGCTGGGCACCGCCGTCTCAAGCACCGTTTATGGTTCACTGTGCCCACCATGCCTCCTCCTTGACCAGTGGAGACTGTCATCCACCTGATGGATTGTGGCTTTGCACTCCCCAGGATGGTCCAGTGGGCAGCCCACCCACTGTAGAGACATTGAGAGACTGGGGCTTTGCACTCCCCAGGATGGTCCAGTGGGCAGACCACCCACTGTAGAGACATTGTGAGACTGGGGCTTTGCACTCCCCAGGATGGTCCAGTGGGCAGCCCACCCACTGTAGAGACATTGAGAGACTGGGGCTTTGCACTCCCCAGGATGGTCCAGTGGGCAGCCCACCCACTGTAGAGACATTGAGAGACTGTGGCTTTGCACTCCCCAGGATGGTCCAGTGGGCAGCCCACCCACTGTAGAGACATTGAGAGACTGTGGCTTTGCACTCCCCAGGATGGTCCAGTGGGCAGCCCACCCACTGTAGAGACATTGAAAGACTGTGGCTTTGCACTCCCCAGGATGGTCCAGTGGGCATGGTGGCTCCTCGTGGATCTGGCGTCGTGGACTCATGTGGCTGTGGTGCCCCCCCCCCTTCCCTTCCCCCTGAGGTGCCTGTAGTTTTTACATCTGATGCCCCTGCAGTGTTCTCTCCAAAGGACTCAGGTCTCCTGTGTGGGCTTTGCCCTTATTTCTCAAGGCTTTGGCCCACGGACATGCTGAATTCGTAGGATGTGCAGGACTTGGTACTTCAGTTATACACTGATGTGTATGTCATTAGTTTTGTTGTGAATATCTTTCATGGTTGTACGATAATTTTCTGGAGCTTTTTGGTACATAAATATTTATTCCAAATTTGATTATGTCCTAGCATTTTTCAGGGGTGTTTGGGTGGTGTCACTGTGACTTGGTGCTCTGCATTGGTGAGTACATAGTTGGGGGGGGGGGGTCGCATATGTGTGTGCCCGTAACCTTTCGTCCTCCCCCTCCCGTGTGTCGTAGGTGCAGTACTCACCGTTGTCGTCTGCGCCGGACTTCGTACTCGTGGTAGATGAGAAGGTAGATGAGAGCAGGTAGGATGTTTAATTCGGGTTCCATGTTGTCCTCCTTCCTCCTGGAGTGCGTAGTGGTGAGCGTTTTCCCGTCCGTAGTCTGTTTCCGCCGTGTTTTTATCGGCGGTGCTCCCGCCCCGGAAAAGGTGGCGTATTGGTGAGTTGGAATAGTGTGGGCGGTACATTGTCTGCCGCCTGTCTGTTGGCGGTGACCGCCACGCTGTTTGTTTGTACCGCCGTGGCGGTCGGAGTGTTAAGGTGGCTGTCTGTGTTGGCGGTTCCCGCCAGGCTCAGAATCCCATTTTTTTTACCGCCAGCCTGTTGGCGGGTTGGCCGCCGCTTTAACACCGACCGCCAGGGTTAGAATCACCCCCTTAGTTTGGTTTGCTACTGTCCACCGAACTGGATGCTGGTGATCAGGAACTTAATAACAAAACTCTTGCAGCCTAATTTCCTACCGTTGTCTGATCCCTGAAAAGAAATGGCTTTCACTCTTTATGTCTCAAATGATACCTTAAATGTATGGATTTGAAAAGTAGATAAGATTTCTTCTAAATGCCCCCTGGAAGTCCACATTGCTCAATATTGTTACTTAATAATATATTCAGGACTGTTGGAAAACACATGTTCTGTGTGTGGCTTGGGCGAGTGTGCACACATGCCCTGAACCCTCCATATAGCATGCATCTGTAGTTTTCCCAACAATCATTCCTGTTAGCTGAGGCCATTTTAAAAATGGTTTGAAAAAAGGACTCTGTGGGCTGGAGGAACACACCGAGTTTACTCATTCTTTTCTGAGACTCACTGTCATGTCACCAGAATGAAAATAACTGACAGCTGTTGCCTGTGGTTTGAGTATTGCCTACGAGTTGTTTCCTTTTTATAAGTATCTACCAGTGGCTTTCAAATGGATCCTCCACTCCACCCATGTGGGACACGGGAAAGAAGACATATCTGAGCTGGCTGTATCAATCAATCAATCAAACAAATTTCTTAACCGCACTGCTCACCTGGTAGGGTCTCAAGGCGCTGGGTGGGAGGGTCATTGCTCAAAAATCCATGTTTAGAGGTGCTTTCCGAAGGTTAGGAGGTCCTGGGTCTTGCATAGGTTGGTGGGGAGAGAGTGTCAGGTTTTGGCGGAGAGGTGGGAGAAGGATTGTAGGAGGCAGGACTGGCATGTAGTGAGTACCAAGGGATACTTACACCTTGCACCAGGCCCAGGTATCCCTTATCAGTGTAGAGGGGTGTCTAGCAGCTTAGGCTGATAGAAAAGGTAGCTTAGCAGAGCAGCTTAGGCTGAACTAGGAGACGAGTGAAGCTCCTACAGTACCACTAGTGTCATATGCACAATATCATAAGAAAACACAATACACAGATATACTAAAAATAAAGGAACTTTATTTTTATGACAATATGGCAAAAGTATCTCAGTGAGTACCCTCAGTATGAGGATAGCAAATATACACAAAATATATGTACACAATACCAAAATATGCAGTAATAGCAATAGAAAACAGTGCAAACAATGTATAGTCACAATAGAATGCAATGGGGGCACATAGGGATAGGGGCAACCCAACTGTAAGGAAACAGTGAGGGTTAGAAAAATAGCCCACCCCAAGACCCTGAAAAGTGGGTGCAAAGTGCACCTAAGTTCCCCAAAGAGTACAGAAGTCGTGATAGGGGAATTCTGCAGGAAAGACCAACACCAGCAATGCAACAACAATGGATTTCCAGACGAGAGTACCTGTGGAACAAGGGGACCAAGTCCAAAAGTCACGATCAAGTCGGGAGTGGGCAGATGCCCAGGAAATGCCAGCTGTGGGTGCAAAGAAGCTGCCACCCGATGGTAGAAGCTGTGGATTCTGCAAGAACGACAAGGGCTAGAAACTTCCCTCTTTGGAGGATGGATGTCCCATGTCGTGAAGAGTCGTGCAGAGGTGTTTTCGTGCAGAAAGACCACCAACAAGCCTTGCTAGCTGCAAAGGTTGCGGTTAGGGTTTTTGGATGCTGCTGTGGCCCAGGAGGAACCAGGATGTCGCCAATTGCGTGAGGAGGCCGAGGAGGCGTCTAGCAAGACAAAGAGCCCACTCAGAAGCAAGCAGCACCCGCAGAAGTGCTGGAACAGGTACTACGAAGTGGAGTGAACCGGAGCTCACCCGAAGTTGCACAAGAGGGTCCTACGACGCCGGAGGACAACTCAGGAGGTTGTGCAATGCAGGTTAGAGTGCCGGGGACCCAGGCTTGGCTGTGCACAAAGGAAATCCTGGAAGAGTGCACAGGAGCTGGAGTAGCTGCAAATCACGTGGAACCCAGCAATGCAGTCTAGTGTGGGGAGGCAAGGAATTACCTCTACCAAACTTGGACTGAAAAGTCACTGGACTGTGGGAGTCACTTGGACAGAATTGCTGAGTTCAAGGGACCTCACTCGTCGTGCTGAGAGGAGACCCAGAGGACCGGTGATGCAGTTCTTTGGTGCCTGCGGTTGCAGGGGGAAGATTCCGTCGACCCACAGGAGATTTCTTCAGAGCATCTAGTGCAGAGAGGAGGCAGACTACCCCCACAGCATGCACCACCAGGAAAATAGTCGGCAGGATCAGCGTTACAAGGTTGCAGTAGTCGTCTTCGCTACTTTGTTGCAGTTTTGCAGGCTTCAAGCCCGGTCAGCAGTCGATTCCTTGGAAGAAGGTGAAGAGAGAGATGCAGAGGAACTCTGATGAGCTCTTGCATTCGTTATCTAAAGAATTCCCCAAAGCAGAGACGCTAAATAGCCAGAAATGGAGGTTTGGCTACTTAGGAGAGAGGATAGGCTAGCAACAACTGAAGGAGCCTATCAGAAGGAGTCTCTGATGTCACCTGTTGGCACTGGCCACTCAGAGCAGTCCAGTGTGCCAGCAGCACCTCTGTTTCCAAGATGGCAGAGGTCTGGAGCACACTGGAGGAGCTCTGGGCACCTCCCAGGGGAGGTGCAGGTCAGGAGAGAGGTCACTCCCCTTTCCTTTGTCCAGTTTTGCGCCAGAGCAGGGCTGAGGGATCCCTGAACTGGTGCAGACTGGCTTATGCAGAGATGGGCACCATCTGTGCCCATCAAAGCATTTCCAGAGGCTGGGGGAGGCTACTCCTACCCAGCCCTGACACCTTTTTCCAAAGGGAGAGGGTGTAACACCCTCTCTCTGAGGAAGACCTTTGTTCTGCCTTCCTGGGCCAAGCCTGAGTGGACCCCAGGAGGGCACAAACCTGTCTGAGGGGTTGGCAGCAGCAGCAGCTGCAGTGAAACCCCGGGAAAGGCAGTTTGGCAGTACCCGGGTCTGAGCTAGAGACTCGGGGGATCATGGAATTGTCTCCCCAATGCCAGAATGGCATTGGGGTGACAATTCCATGATCTTAGACATGTTACATGGCCATGTTCGGAGTTACCCTTGTGACGCTATACATATGTCGTGACATATGTATAGTGCACGCGTGTAATGGTGTCCCCGCACTCACAAAGTCCGGGGAATTTGCCCTGAACAATGTGGGAGCACCTTGGCTAGTGCCAGGGTGCACAAACACTAAGTAACTTAGTACCCAACCTTTACCAGGTAAAGGTTAGACATATAGGTGACTTATAAGTTACTTAAGTGCAGTGGTAAATGGCTGTGAAATAACGTGGACATTATTTCACTCAGGCTGTACTGGCAGGCCTGTGTAAGAATTGTCAGATCTCCCTATGGGTGGCACAAGAAATGCTGCAGCCCATAGGGATCTCCTGGAACCCCAATACCCTGGGTACCTCAGTACCATATACTAGGGAATTATAAGGGTGTTCCAGTATGCCAACGTAAATTGGTGAAATTGGTCACTAGCCTGTTAGTGACAATTTGGAAAGAAACGAGAGAGCATAACCACTGAGGTTCTGAATAGCAGAGCCTCAGTGAGACAGTTAGGCATCACACAGGGAACACATACATATAGGTCACAAACTTATGAGCACTGGGGTCCTGGCTAGCAGGGTCCCAGTGACACATAACAAACATACTGAAAACATAGGGTTTTCACTATGAGCACTGGTCCCTGGCTGGCAGGATCCCAGTGAGTCAGTGAAAACACCCTGACATACACTCACAAACAGGCCAAAAGTGGGGGTAACAAGGCTAGAAAGAGGCTACATTCTCACAAGGATCTGCCACCCGAGGTGGTGTGTTGGATGCGGGGGTCTGTAGCGAGGGCGAGGTCAGTGGAGCCGAGCTGTCGAGCTGTATGAGGCCAATTGAAGGGGGAGTATGTGTGCTGTGCTTTGCAGCACAAGGACAGGTATTCCTTTGTCACTCCTTTATTTGGATGGTAGTAGTATACAATGATACCTTTCGTCACCATTCATTTTTTGACAGGTGGGAACACATAGGAGCCGGAAGTCCCGTCCCGGAAGTCCCGCCCTGGAAGTCCCTCCCTGGAAGTCCGGGCGGGAAGTCCCTCCCCGGAAGTCCAGGCGCAGAAGTCCGAGGCCGGAAGTCCAGCCACTGAGGGTCGGCCCCCCTGAAGGGCATCCCCCAAGGTGTCCAGTTGTAATGTGAGTACACTGCACACTGGAATTAAAGGACGTGTAGGTGTGTCATAATGTATAGAGTGATGGTGTGGGGTGCCCAGGGATAGCTGCAAGGCAGACAATAGGGCCTACTAGGGTGTTTTAGGGTTGTGGGATGGATGAACAGAGACTTACCTGTAGGGTGCCATGTTTGTTGGCCAAGGCGGGACATGTCTGGGCATGCTTGGACATGTCTGTGCATGTTCATCGGGTAGTTGCGGCTGCAGGCTGGTGTTGCTTGAGCAGTGGCGAGCTCCATCTGTGGAATGGGAGTCCTAGAGTGTTGCGCGTCCTTTTTTGGAGGTAGGACAGCCCCCCTCGGAGGCGTGGCTGATGACTTTGGAGTTCCTGAATGGTGGCCTGTGATGTAGGGGCGTAGCCTTAGTAGGCCGAGGGCTGGAAATCCATGGGTCTTGAAGAGGCGGGAATTTTGCCGCCTAATTTTAAAAAGTCTAGACTGTGAAATGAGACCAGTTATGAAAATAAAATAAAAAATAAATGCCAAGTCACTGAGGGTGACGTAGAAGGATACACCTCTTCTATGAGCTTACATTGTATATAAGGAGACCCTTAACGCATAGTGTTATACCAGCCGGCAAGAGAGAACCTGGGTATCATGAAGCAGTACAACTATCTCGCAACCAGGGATACCCGTGAGCGGGGGTGAACACTATTGACAAATATTTTCGCCCCCTGAGTCCCTTGGTAATAGATGAGCAGAAGCTGCTAGAAGTCGCTAAAGAGGAGAGCGTCGAAGTAACAGGTTATCATGAGGACTTGTGTCGCCGGATGGCCTCACTCAGCCTGGAGGATCGACCACAGCTGATATCACCTATTAAGGACTCAGAAAGCGCCAGCCAAGCCTCAAGTCAAGAGGGAAGCTTTGAAAATAGTTTCACAGAGATGGAAGTTTTGGAAGAAGCTATAAGCTCACCCCAATCCCAGATGTATGAAGATATGAGATCTCTGGAGGCTGAATCAGGGTCAGATCCCGCAGGTGGTCGGCAAGGTGCTGAAATCAGCGACGATCATGAGGCGATGGACTTTGACATCTTGCAAGATTTCAGAGCAGCAGCCAAATCCACTTCAGATGTGGAGGGTAGTATTATCTTAATGTAGATACTTTAAGCATCTGTGATGCATTTTTTTTAATTTTTTTATTTCTTTCTTTTTTGAACTTCAGATAGCCGCAGAAAATTGCGCCGAGGTTGAGGAGTCTTCAGGGGCTGCTAAGACCTTCATTATGAACTGCTTGTGCTGTTCAAAACAGATTGAAAGTTCCACCTTCCAAAACAACGAATTGTGTAAGGACTATAAAAAAGCATTGGACTTCATAGATCTTGAAAAGGAGACCTCATGTGTAACCTGCCTGGATAGAGAGCATGTTAGGGGTTTTGCAGCCAGTGTTGTGTATGCCTGTCTCACCCGAACACCCGAAATCTATGTGCTTGCATACTGAATAACCTGTATACTAATTTTTTAATGTTGGTACCACCCACAATGTAAGCTTGTAAACTATGGAATGCTAATATTTTGTTATCCTATTTACGTATAATAAAGTGCTTATACACAAAACATGCGTCTTTCATTTTGAGTTTCCGAAGTGCTAACATGTCTGGGGTCTTGTTAAAGAAGCTTTATTATGATACAAAGGATGTTGCGAGCTTGGGAAGCGGCAAAGCGCTGTTAAGAGGGGCTAAAGCTGAAACTAAATCGATAACCAGAAGCCAGGTGAAGGAGTGGCTATCTGGCGAAGAGGTGTATTCTCTTCATAAGCCAGCAAGGAGACGCTTTAAGAGGAGACCCACTATTGTTATTGCGCAATTAGATTATCAATGGCAGGCTGACATAATAAGCCTTCAAGATCTAGCCAAGCATAATAATGGAGCCAGGTACATCTTAACAGTAATAGATGTACTGTCTAAATACGCCTATGCAGAAGCTCTAAATGATAAAAGTGGGGCAAGCGTCACCAGGGCTTTTAAAGTAATCTTTAGGAAAGGCCGAAAACCTCAAAAACTACAAACAGATGCCGGAAAAGAATTCTTAAACAAAACCTTCCAGAAATTATTAAAACAGCATGGGATACAACATTTTGTAACACACACAGAGGTAAAAGCAGCGGTTATAGAGCGCTTTAACGGAACCTTAAAATCTAAGATGTGGAGGTACTTCAAGGCATACAATACATACCGATACCTCCCCGTTCTACAGGATTTTTTAGCTGTTTATAATGCCAGCTATCACAGAACTATCAGAATGGCGCCTGTAGAGGTAACGGCTGACAATTCTCTAAAGGTGTGGAGGACGGTATACAGACGCTACTTCGATGCCAAAATAAAGAAGCCTCTTTTTAAAAAAGGGGACCATGTCAGCGTTTCAAAATTAAAAGGGGCCTTTACGAAAGGATATCAACAGACTTTCAGCAATGAAATATTCATAGTTGATAGTGTTGAGCTTAATGAAGGTATGTACATTTACAGGCTGAAAACTACTCTAGTGAACCAGTAACAGGTGTTTTTTACACTGAAGAGTTACAAAAGATCCCAGACGATGTAAATAGGGTTTACAGGGTTGAAAAGATTCTAGAGTGGAAAGGGCGGGGGGCAAAAAAACAGGCCTTTGTTAAATGGCGTGGATGGCCTGAGAAATTTAACAGTTGGGTGCCTGCCGACTACCTGCAGGACGTGTTAGGAACAATAGCTCAAAAAAGAAGACGAAAGCAATATGGAGACAGCATCCTTTTATATTACATTACCTTCTAACGCATCGATGGCCATGTTCCCGGATAGTAAAATATCAAATTATACGGTCAAATTGGCTAAACTGGTGGATTTGAAAGGGGACTGGGAAGTTACCCTAACAGAAATCCAATACCCCCGCACATGGAATACATTTAAGAGATCAGAATCTAAATTGAGTATAAAGAAGTCACAATCCGAACCTCTATGCAGCGCAGCTTTTCCCTCGGGATACTACCCTACTGTTAATGCGGTGTTGGATGCCATTAACAAGACAATATCCAGCATTGATGGGTTTTCAGAGGTTCAACTGGTGCTTGATAGTGTTAGAAGGAAAGTTTGTATTAAGGCGCCCAGCCAGGACGTCCAGTTTGTTACCTGTGGAAAGTTGAGCAGGGTTTTAGGAACTGTCCAGCATATAAAAAGCAAGCATGAGGCAGATCTGACATGTCCAGATATGGAGGGTGGGTTTTACACACTCTATGTGTATACAGATATAATAGAGCCGCAGAGAGTGGGAGATAGTTATGCTCCCCTGCTGAGGTGGGTTCAACTGAGGAGCAAAAACAACACAATAGCTAATATGCAATATATTAAGCCTGACTATGTAGCAATTTCTAAAAGTCATTTTGACACTATAACAATTATGGTCTTTGATGATCAGTCTGAGCCGGTATCCTTTAAATACGGGAAAGTTATTGTTAAGCTTCATTTCAGTCAACGCCGCGGCGGTGACTATTAACAGCTCATCATGGTGGCTATTAAAGCCTACGGCAACCCTTCTATGTATAGAGAGTATTACAAGCACCAGGCGGGATATGGAGGGCCCCCCTACTTTCAAGGAGCTCCTGTTATGTACGGGGCGGGTCTAGGAGTTTTTTTCCGTAGCTTGTTCAGAAGGGCTATGCCTTTTTTGAGAAAAGGCTATGAAATTGCAAAGCCCCATGTAAAGACAGCTGCCCAGAATATTGCCCAAGATGTGGTGGGGTCTGTGAAGTCGGCTGTCGTTGAACGTATAAACAGACAACCTCAAGAGGGGTCAGGACTGTTGTACAAGCCCCGCCCTAGTATTAAAAGGAAGAGGAGGTCTTCACAACGTCGGTGGCCCCCTGCGCCCTATAAAAAAGGAAGCGATCTTCAAAAAGAGCTCACAAAAGAAGATTCCCAAGGCGGAAGAGAGCGACGAAGAAGAGAACATCCCCTAACATTAATATTTTCTAATAGGCTCGCCACCCTGAAGCATGGCTTTTGTACATTGCGCTTCGGGTGAATGTGCCAAGTCCGAGTTAGATTTGTTCTCTTTAAAACCCACACAGACTAGTATCGAAAACAGTTTTTTCATGGAGGTATCGCCATTAGCGGCCCTGACGCCATTGGCCCCTATAGAGTTTTATGTATCTGGGTCCACGGATATGTATCTAGATCTCAACAATACGCTGTTACATGTGGTATGTAAAATTGTCAAAGCGGATGGATCTGTTATTGCTGCAACCGCTAAAGTGGCTAACGTTGCTTACCCCATAGCGACGATGTTTAATCAGGTGGACATTACCCTGGGTGACAGACTCCTCACGCAAAATGACAATATGTACGCCTACAGAGCTTACATGGAAAGTATCCTAAACTACAGTAGCGATGCCTTGGACACACAGCTTTCAGCAGGGCTTTTTTACAAAGATACTTACGCTAAGTTTGAAAACACGGCTCTAGACAGCCCCAATCTGGGGTTTGTAAAAAGAGCAGGGTTTGCTACAGAGAGTAGAAAGTTCGATCTCCTGGGGCGAATACATTCAGATCTCTTCTTCCAGGATAAGCTAATCGTTAATGGCATAGACCTCAAGATCAAACTCAACCGTAACAAAGATGGCTTTTGCCTCATAACTGGGGATGCGGAGCAGTATAAACTGCTCATACAGTCTGCAAGCCTGTATGTAAAGAGAGTGAATGTATCACCATCGGTCAGATTGGCTCACGCTGAAGCTCTACAACTGTCGAATGCTAAATATCCCATTGAAAGAGTCTCTATGAAAGTCTACAGCATACCAGTCGGCACCCGATTAACACAGCAGCAAAATTTGTTTCTGGGGCAGCTACCAAAACTTGTTATTATAGGGTTTGTTGACAATACAGCTTTTAGCGGTGTACACAACTCCAACCCTTTTAATTTCAAGCACTACGGTATCAACACCGCTGCCCTGGTTCACGAGGGAGCTGTCATACCTGCAAAGCCGTACACACCCAATTTTGGAAATGGAAATTTTATTAGAGAATATCTTGGATTAGTGTTGATAACTGGGAAACACCTGCGTGATTCGGGGGTCGTCGTATCACGCGAAGGATATGGTGCCGGCTACACGCTATTTGCCTTTGATCTGACCCCCGACATGGAAGATGGGGACCATTACAGCCTGGTTAAAAATGGAAATCTAAAAGCTGAAATTCGATTTAGCGCCGCCCTAACTACGAATGTGAACATGGTGGTATTTGCTGTATTTGATAGCGTCATACAAGTTAATCACGCCCGGCAGATTCTGTTTGATTATCTTTGAAAAGAATATAAAATGGACACTGTTCACATACGAAACTTCTTAAGCCGCCATAAAGACGCTAAGAAATACTTTTTAGGTGTTTATCCAAGTGAAGCATTGCTGAAGGAAATAAGTTATGAAAGGCCGCGATCTCTGGTCTTTAACACCGATCCTCACCATGAACCAGGAACTCACTGGGCTGCTATGTTTTTGGACACTGACAGGGTAACGGTGTTTGATAGCCTTGCAGAGTTTCCGGAGCATAGCATCTATACAAAACCCATATTCAAGTATTTTAAAAAAGTGGCTTCTAGAGTAGAATATAACAAGTTGCAAGTACAGGATTCACTATCTATTACGTATGGGGAACATTGTATATATTTCATCTGTAAAATGTCAGAGGGTCTAACTTTTAGAAATTTTAAAAATTTATATTCAAGTGATCGCTTAAACAATGATACATGAAAGAAGGCTTGAAACCTAATTCTCGCAGCGTTACAAATGAATACGATATTTGTAAAAAGTGTAAAGTTTTATAATGCATGTTTGTGTAATGCTCATGTTCAAAATAAAAATATATGAATAAAAGTCTGTATTTAACCAACTACTCAGACTATCTGGTTTTCTTATTTACGCCGCGCCAAGAAAAAAATGCCAGTAGAGTGTTGAAAGTTATAAATGTTTATTACAAGCATTTTGAAATATTCAAGAATCACACACATAAAACTGGTACATAGATAAATAGA
Organism: Pleurodeles waltl; assembly: GCF_031143425.1. NCBI lineage: Eukaryota > Metazoa > Chordata > Amphibia > Caudata > Salamandridae > Pleurodeles > Pleurodeles waltl. The sequence continues at coordinate 223,750,836 of NC_090441.1, forward strand.
GAACCATATAGCGAAGACAGGCAGGGAAGCACAGTTCTGTACACCCTCTTTATATACAAAATATACAGGCAAACAGTAACATGCCATAAGCAATTTTTAATATGGGAGCCATCCCTTCATTTTAAATAGAGACTTTTTAGCCTCCAGAGGTACATCTCCAGGGTAATTTGAGGAGGCTAGAATGGGGAAGTGGGTGATTTTGAAGGTGTGTGAAAGGCAGATGATAGCGGAGAAGATACACCACTGGCGGTCCTAGGGTGTTTCAGAAGTTCAAGTTGGTGGCGGTGTCCTGTGCTACCCACAAGTGATGAGGGTATGTTGAGTTCCGCAGCCGCGCTTAGAAACTGATCCCATCCTCTCGGGGCTGTCTGTTGTGAGAGGGTTTTAGGATGCGTGAATCTTTTGATCAGATCGTACATATGTGACCCACCAACTGGTTGTCCCTTGTAGATGAACTCACCACGCTCATTCCATGATGTTAGGTCTTTAGAATCAGCCATTTTACTTAATAACATCTGCGCTGCCCCTCTATAGCGTTGACTTATGTTTTGTAGTAAGCTCTCAGCAATAGCGTCAGGGGATACCTGCGGCTGGGCTAATGGTGATGGTGTTGCCTGGGCTGCCCCGGGTATAGGAGCATCATCATCATCAACAGTGTATAAAGTCAGTTTGTTTTTTTCAGCCTGTATCTGCTTGTAATATTGCAAGAAATTCTGACGAGCTCGGGAGTAGAGCCCCGCTTTAGCTTCAGGCTTTAAGTCTGTGCGGGCCAAAATATCTTTAATTTCAGCATCCAGGCGGAGTGTTTCAGATCTCCTTATGTCCCATGTGTCATTTGTCGAGGGTGTCAGCTGTTCAAGCTGCTGTTGCGGTACTAGATACATTTTCTGGGCGTAATCCATCAGGTCCGCGACAGGAGGCTCGTAATTAGAGGCATAGCTACACCCAGCAAGAGCCCCTATAAAGCCCCCAGACTGCTTTACCAGTTTCTTCTTTGAAGTAAGGGAGACCTTTTTATTACTAAGCTTCTTGATGAGCTGCCACTTCTTCTTTAGCACCCTGTACTGGCTAGTTGAAATAGGAACATTACCTTTTAGGGTGTTCAGAGCAATTTCTGAAATGGCACCAACTAAGTCGTCTGAAGCGGCACATAGTATGGCTTTTCTCTGAGGGGGACTGGCTGTAACAAGCATTTTCAAGAGGGCCATATTACGGCGTAAACGGGTGGACATGTTTAACACGGTATGGTGTGACGCTTCATGAATAAATGGTTCCTATGCGTTTTAGCGATTCTTTTTATAACCTTTGGGTCTCTGTTTTGGGATGTAGGCGACAGGTAGCTCGGGCGGGAAAATATCAGCCCGCAGTCTGTAGTCTTCCAGAGTACGGGTCTTTAAGTCTACCAATAAGTAGCCGTGGGGTTTAGTGGTTGCATCGTTAAAGGCTTCCATAAAAAACGGAGTGTTCCCCGGATACATTTATTTAGCTATAACGGCTATTTGCTGCTTATCCCGGGCGGTTTTAAATAAAACTAGGTAGGAGGCATTGAGAGCTATAGAACGGCTGCTATTACCCTTGTAAAACAAGTTCTGTACGATGTAACATATACTCAGATTACGATGGTGGGAATATTGCGTAAAAGCTCTCTCTATCTCAGGATGGTCCCCTCCTTCCCGCATAAGATCATCTACAATTACCATATTCACACTATCCTTGGGCAACAAGTCGTCGTCGTTAAGACTCATAGGTATCCCTTCTAGAAATCTAATATTTAGAAAGTGGTGAGTGAGCTCAGTATAAAAATCTTGCCAGCAGGAATAAAGCCAGACAATATTGTTAGGCGTATGGGATAAAATGCTTGGAGCATTTTCTAATAGATTTTTTATAAAGTAGCTTTTGCCGCAGTTTGAGGGTCCTGCTATAACGCATGAGAAGGGGTGTTGCAACCTGGTATCCATGTTGGTAGAGGTTCTCAGCCGTAATGTATCTTTAATAACCGTAAGGGACGTTTTGTAGTCTGACATTAAGACCCTTTTATCGAACACCACTCGTAATGTTTTATACAAAAGTTGGGTTGTGATTTCCCATCTTTTTTTGGTCCTAACTATAGAAGGTTGACTTACAACGATGGTTTTGTCACAGGAATGAGCGGTTTTTGAGGCATACTCATTCATTAGATTCTTTAGACTGTCGAAATGTATTTTTATGGTATTCTTGACATTTAGGCCCTCATTCTGACCCTGGCGGTCTTTGACCGCCAGGGCGGAGGACCGCGGGAGCACCGCCGACAAGCCGGCGGTGCTTCAATGGGGATTCCGACCGCGGCGGTAAAGCCGCGGTCGGACCGGCACCACTGGCGGGGTCCCGCCAGTGTACCGCGGCCCCATTGAATCCTCCGCGGCGGCGCAGCTTGCTGCACCGCCGCGGGGATTCTGACCCCCCCTACCGCCATCCAGATCCCGGCGGTCGGACCGCCGAGATCCGGATGGCGGTAGGGGGGGGTCGCGGGGCCCCTGGGGGCCCCTGCAGTGCCCATGCCACTGGCATGGGCATTGCAGGGGCCCCCGTAAGAGGGCCCCTAAATGTATTTCACTGTCTGCTGCGCAGACAGTGAAATACGCGACGGGTGCAACTGCACCCGTCGCACAGCTTCCACTCCGCCGGCTCGATTCCGAGCCGGCTTCATCGTGGAAGCCTCTTTCCCGCTGGGCTGGCTGGCGGTCTGAAGGAGACCGCCCGCCAGCCCAGCGGGAAAGTCAGAATTACCGCCGCGGTCTTTCGACCGCGGAACGGTAACCTGACGGCGGGACTTTGGCGGGCGGCCTCCGCCGCCCGCCAAGGTCAGAATGAGGGCCTTAATGTTCTACCCTTGACTTTCATACAGACTTTATTGTTAGATGTTTTGTAGCTGTACGTCTTTGGCCCAGTTGACGCGATTTGGACTATGAACTCATCCTTATCTAGTTCACTAGTTAAATCCCCCAGATAATCTCCCAGAGGAGGGTCTTCATCCCCTATTTTGCTCACAAAAATAATAGAGTCTGTGTCATGATACAAACACCGTTCCTGTAGTTTGTCCAGCAATTTGTAAAGCTCCAAACGTGCATGTGCGGTTGTAAAACAAGCTATAAAGATGTTTATATTGTTACTAGTTGTGGGGTACTCTTTAGCATGTTTCCAACCCAGCATGGCCGTATCGTCGTTAATAAACTTACAGGTGGATACGTCATAACAGGGTGCAAAAAGATAATTAAACAAATCGTCAGGATCTGTGACGATGGTTGTGTTTGGTAGGTTTGTGCGTTGCGCAAATTTTCCCCACAAGGAGTTGAGACATAACTTTGCCAGCTGACGTTTGGGGGGGTTGACTTCGATAAAATTAGGTCTCAGGTTTATGCCCTCATGAGTATAGTATTCATTGATGTACTGTTGTCTGGAGGCAGCGGCAGTGCACCAGTTTGGATACCCCGAGGCCTTCTGCTTGTCTCTGAGAAATACATTAATATACTCAGAAAAAAGGTTTGTTGTAGTCTTTTCAAAGTGCAAAATTTCAAATATTTTACCTAGCCGGTATCCTTTCTTTAGGGCCTCTTGAACCTCTATGCTACACCATGTACCCCTGAGCATCCGTTGTGCTTCAGTGTGTAGGCATAAGGTGTCCTCTTTACTTTCAGCGCAGGTACGGCAGAGGGGGAACATGAGCTTACTATCAACTCTGTAGGGCAATACTGGGAAGTAAAGGCCCAGGGCGGATACATTTCACACTTAACTAATCCAAAGTATGTGTCTATAGATTTAAAGTTGCGGTATATAATAGTGGGATGCCCTTTGGGGTTATAATTTCATTTTGTTGACAAATGGATACAAGCTTGTGAAATCATAGTAGTGTATTTTCTCCCTGGGACCTACGGCTCTGTGCAGTTGTATCGCATTTGTGCGGCCCCCAAACAAGGCATGGCGGGGATCCAGCGGTTCAGGTAGCTGCTCACTCTTGAGAAAATGACCTAGATCGACATCTGATGCCAGCATGTCATTCCACTCGTGTTCCTAAAGCGTTCTCATAATGAAGCCCTTGTTTTCAACATATTGAGCTTTCATTAGCGTGCGCCTATAAAGGTGCTCAAACTTTGTGCCCATCAGTTTATTTAACTCGTGGGGTTTGTAGCAACGGGGGCATCCATGATAAAAGCACCCGTTGTATTCAAAGGCTGTTGGCCGTCCGTTGATTACCGCATACCCATCCAGGTAATAAGGCCCTAACCGATATTCACCACCCTGCAAGGCGTGCTGAATGTAGATGTTTTCTTTGTTAGAAATGTACATAAGCCATTGTATCAACGGCGTGAAGTAACGTTTTTGTTCACCGTTATAGAGGTCAGGTGGTATTAAAGCTATGCTTTGTGGCTGTAAAAACATGTGCTTATAGATAGACATGCACATAGAAGCCAGCGTAATACTCTGAAAGGGATCGATGTACTCAATAGATTCTGTCTCCCGAGGCGTGTTGGGGTTGGTTACTTCCACCCGTTTAGTCATGTCTACAACTGCATCTCAGAAAAGATTACAAGCCTGGCGCAAGATCATAACATCCGCTTGACAGTAGGCTTTTAACTCTGTCTGAAAATTAAAAGTTTTGTCACTGTTTTCGCCATACCATTGTAAAAAGTTATTTTCCTCATCTGGCATCATGTACTCAGCTCCATAGCTGTGAGGCAGTGGCATGGGACCCACATAACTTTGATTAGCCCAGGTGTTAAAACAATTGAGAAAATAGCCTTTACACCCAGGAAAGCCAAAAGCTTTTGGCAACTTACTTAACTTCATGGGCAGAAAATGTAAGGTGTCTATAGAACGTATTTGTAGGGTTACAACGGTTCCAGACATTAGCTTAGAGCCTTGGGTGATGAGTTTTACAGGCAGCTTCTCACTAATCAACTTCTGTAAAATAAAAAATGAGTCATATCCTTTTGAGTTATGAGCCATCATAGTGTACCCCTTATATTTGGGTTGCATGAAGTTGGCTAGGAAATCACTCACACAGGATCGACCTTCAAACTCCCAATTCTTATCCGAAGTTAGATGATGAGCATAGATATAATTGGGCTCATGCACGGATGTTTCTTGGGTGCACTCTATATCAAAAATGATATAATCTTCTGTTTTAGGTGGTTGGCGTCCCTTGCGCATGTAGCACCTGGACTCTGCACCCTCCTGAAAAGAAGCCTTACAGCGGGGCCATTTCATGCCAGGGCATTTGTGACCCTCGGCGACGTAATGCCCGCAGTGACCACAATCTGATTTAGGTATGCACCGGACAACACTGTTATGTATGTGCAAACATCCTTGGGAGCGACAGAATAGATTACAGGTGCCGCAGCGTACCTTCTGCTCTGCTATGACTTCGCATCCAGCTGTTTGACACATTTTACCATACATTTCACAGTCATGAGTTAGCTGATTGCTGTAAATGTGATCACAGTGGGTACACACATACCTAGCTCCTAAAAATCCTTTTAAATTCAGGATACCATAAAAATGGTTTTCGTGGTGAAGAATGATATTGTTTTTCAGAGGCTGTCCAGATGTGAAGTATTGCCAGGTGCCGTTGTTGTTGTACAGAATTTTTACCGTAACTTTAAAATAGTTCTCAAAAAGCCCTAGGTAACCAAAACCAACAGGGTGATTTGTAGGTACTTTAAGAGCAGTATGGGCTGCATTAGCTCTAGACAGGATAACAGCATTGCTAGTGTTACGGTCAGCCAAAAGTCCTGCTATGCTTGCGGCCAGGCATGTATTATCTGTCGGGTTGTTAAAATCAACCAGCCATTGTTGTTTCTTCCCTATAATTTTACTAAACAGAATAGTCTTTAAAGGTCTAGAACCACCTCCGGCGCGAAATCTAACAACTAGAGCTATGACTCTAAAGGTTCCATGAGCCATTATCTCACTCCTACTCTGCAAAAGATTAGTGAGGTTTTCTAAAAAATCTACAGCATCAAAGACATCACGGGCTGATCTAGTTGTAAATAAAGGACTATTGAGATCTTGTGCCTGGAACCGCAGCTGAAAAAAATCATTAGGCCCTGTATTGTGTAACATGCATATACGAGTGTTTGTATAGCTTGATGAATAGCTAGAATGCCTTGTTCTAATGAGGTTATACGATCAAGGTTGACAAATCTAAACTCCTCGTAATGTTCTGTAGCATTAAATTTCCGTACAGGATGGGTGTACCTTAAGTCTTCAGGTTGAGGGCTGATGCTCCTTGGCAATCTCCCAGGGGAGGGGTGCTGAGGGGTCCCTCTTAGGGTCTGAGCGGCTAGTTTTTTAATCCTTCTTGTGACGTGTATTCTGGCTTTCTTTGGGCTATTTGTTAAACGCCTGCGGAGCCTCCCACTATTAAGCCAATTCTGCTTGTTCTTAACCCATGTGTTTTTAGGTGACCTTCCACATCCTGATTGATTCGGAAAACTTGTAAATTCAGGCTCAACAGGCTCATTTTTACAACTCATTATTGATGCCTCTCCGGGATTTAAACCCCGACAGGCCTTTCTAACTGTTCTGTCTTCTTAACGACCCCTAGGATTCGTCGAGCCTTATTAAGTATCTTCAGGATTGTTTTTTTATATTTTGACACACTTGTAGCTTTATTCATAAACCCAGAATTAGACATTTTTAGGGACGTCTGAGAGTCTAGTCATAATGGGATGAGCATTAGGTTGGTAGCTGCTGATTCACAAGCTGATACCACATAGCCTGTACACATTTTCACCGTATGATTTATTTCCTCCAGCACGTCATTTAAAGCTCTGTTCTTGTTTTTTGCTTTTCCATGTTTTAAAATTATAGAGCTCACCCTAGCTTTTACCTGTTTGATAGACTTCTGCATTTCTTTGATATTGGTCAGTAAAACCATTTTCTGAGCTAATTCAGAATTGTCGGTGCTGTTAGGGTCATCTATTAATGTAGGGTTTATATTACTATGGGGACTCCTTCGAATCGCTCCCTCGTCACTATTAACAATTTTATTATTGATGTCAGCGCTGCTATCTGCTAAAGCTGGGTCCCTTTGCAAACATCCCTGTGCATTAGTCCCTATTACGTAAGTTGCTGCCGCTCTAGGCTTTTCAATATTATTGTTGAGGGGGTCTAAAGAAGCAGGCTCCCAATACGAACACCCTGGTGCTGATGCCCTGGGGGTCGCAGCTAATTCATAATACCTCTTTTCAACCCCTTTCAAATTGGCACTATAATCATGGTCTGCAGAGGGTGAGGACAATATTATTACACTGGATGAGGGACTAGTAGGTTCATAGGCTGAATCGGGTTCGGCGGGTTCCACGTTCTGAATGAAATTTAAATGCTGATCATAATAAGCCAGGGACTCAGCGGTATGAGGTGCGACGGGGCTGGGGGGCGGTACTCTATATTCCTCATAGTTCACATTAGAGAGATGGTCAGACGCTTCTGTTGGTGTTATTTCAGAACTCTCGGTCAGCCTAGACATATCCTGAAGAAGCTTTATAAGACTTGCGTGCAATGTCCGTTCTGACTCATTACTTTCAATAACCTCTCCATTGAAGTCAGGGCCATTATCGGCTGGGGGCTCCTATCCGGCTGAAGATCAGCCGCTAAATTACCCGAGGCCTTGTTTGTCCGGGGTTTCTTGTGGGGTTTAGCGTTCACTCCTTTAACTCTCTGTTTATGACCGGTCACCGGCTGTGCGGAGCGACCAGGGGATGGGGTGTCTAGTGGGGCCTGTCCTTCACCTAGGTCGTTAGGCACCTGTGAGAAAAAGGTAGGCTTAGACATTTGCTTAGCTGGTTTCTTTAGAGCTAAACCTCTGTGGTCATTTTGAATAACAGGGGCAGCGGTTAGATCCAGTTTTAACTTTAGCTGATTTACAATCTCCAACAGTCTCTTCAAACGGTTTACAAAAAATCTGTACACCTTCATAAATGTTGTCCTGCCGGGCATTTTTGATCTCAACAGCTGATGTCTTTGGTTTATTTTGCCCTACATTTGTGATGTTCTTTAGATGAATTGATAATCGGCCCCTCTTGAGTGACTCTTCTTTTTGCACAAACTGTTTCGAGAGATGTAAACAAAAATATATATTAAAAACTAGAAAAGTATAAACTAGTAACAATAAACCACAGTAAGGTTTCTTACAAACAACTGTGATGAATACTGGGCCCTTCTACTTTACACTATATCTGACTAAAACATGCTTTTTTTAAAACGAAGTCCAAAGCTTTTTAAAAGCTCAACTGATTGTTGTCGTTGTAGAACCCCATTCTTAGTAGCCGGCCCGCTTTTAAGCATAGGCATTGATTGCAGCTCTCTTTTCACCGAAGATGTACCACTTTTAAGCACAAATGTTGTTTGTCGAGCGCGTTTCTCAGGAGGAGGGCCATTTTTAAGCACCGGTGCAGACCTTTTCACAGCTCCCCCTTTAACGCACATTTCTACGGGAACCTGGTTCACATCGCAGGGACCTGTCAAAAAAAAAAATATATATGTATATATATGTAACCACAATGTGATCCCTCTTGGTCTTCAGCTCTCAACAGCGGGTGCTTTGCGCGGGGTTCAGATCCTGACCTTCGCTTACTTCCATTAGAACAAATGGCGCAGCACTCCAGACTAGGTTACTTAAGGGATTTTATTTTCCACAGTACCACTCAACAACTCATGTATATATATATATATATTAGAAGTTTACAAGACCTCACTCCACGACCTACTAATGTGCTTCAACTCAAACTCTATTCCTTGGGTTAAACATGTATCCAGTTGGTTCAACAAACTTGGCCTCAGCCACTTTTGGGAGGAACCCCATAAACTAGAAAAGGCTCACTCCACTGTACTGAAACGCATATATTGGTCCTATGTACGCAACGATTATATCACCCACAGAACTTATGTCACCTTAACAAATCGCTTTAAAGATTTTAAGTGGTATGCACAATTTGAACCATATCTAGATAATATTCCTGACATCCTCGGTAAAAGCTTTTATGCCAGATTCCGTTTCGGGTCGTTGCCGTTGAAGTCATTGATGTGCAGATGGGGTACAAAAACAGATACAAGTACATGCCCAGTTTGTGGTGCAAAATCGGAAACGGTTGAACATTTTATGTTTTTTTGCCCTGCTTACTCCCTTCCCAGGTCTAAGTGGATCCGTCACATTTGTCGCGAAATGGGGATAAGAGATTGTGCCTCTGCTTTGAGGATTCTAAAAAGTCACCATTCTACGGTTTTAATACTTGCTGTTAGTAAATATTTTTTAGTAGCATGGCGAATTCGTAATTCCATTGCCAGGACTGTGTTTTAATTCAGAGCCCTACTTTTTACTCTTTTTACTCTTATAAGAACTGCAGGAGGGGGGGGTTGAAACCGTATTATGTGTATTATGTGTACTGAGAATTTTAACTGGATCATGCTCTTAGGTATCCATGTTTTATATATTTTCATCTATGTATTATTATTATTATTACTATTATTATTGGTTTTATCCTTATTCCTCCACTATTGTATATTCGCTTTGATGATCGACCAATCGAATAAAGCATGTGTTAAATCAAATCATATATATATATATATATATATATATATATATATATAGCATACTTCACAAGGTAATAAGGTTTGCTCTCCCTTTCGCAGTACGCATGCACACACAAACACGCACACACACACACACACCTTCCTTACCTGTAATAGGCGTATTAGAAGAGTGTTGGTTCTCCCGCTCCTCAGCATCCAATTGTTGTTGTATTATGTCAAAGGTTAGTTGCATATCCATGTCATAGTCTTTAAAAACATACATAGAGAAGTAGTTAAAAAATGCAGGAAAAACGTTTTTACTACTATTTCTAAAAGGCTGGTGCTTATACACATACCTTCGGCAAAAGCAGCAGTTTCCGCATCAGACAGCGCCAGCTCCTGAAGATACTGCGTACAGAAAATAAAATAAATTATAAATACTAATAAAAAAATAATTATATATATATATATATATATATATATATATATATATATATATATATATATATATATATATGAAAGCCACATATTAATAAAAATATAGCCTGATTTATTTTGCGGGAACTTGATCCCAAGGGGCTTCAGACCACTTTACAGAAGTACCAGGAGTACCAAATGTATTACAGTGGGCATTTTTAAGCCCCATGCTTTTAATCACTGTGTTTTTGGGGCAGGGCATACAGCTCTGCCATGATGGGGGCGGAAGTAGTGTTTTAAACACTTCCGCCCCTATCATGACGCAAGATCACAGGGCGGGACTCGGAGTGGTTTGAAACCACTCCGAGTCCCTCGCTCATACACATGGCACTCGCAAAAGAGCTGCACACCGACAGCAGCCCCCACGAGTGCAGGACATCAGTGCTAACAGCACCATTCAGGTTTGGGGGGCGGCGGAGGCATTGAGGCCAGCCTCTGTCGCCCCTATCAGGGCAATATATATATATATATATTTTTTTTTAAACAAAAAAGGCGCTGTTCGCCTTTAGGACTGACGGTACAAGGGCTGGTCGCCATTAGGGCTGCCGTGCCTTGTACCTGCAGTGCTACCATTGCTGGTGGATCGGCTAAGGCGTTAGGGGGCCAGCCTTCCTCGGCCCCCTCACACCACGGACATGGCTGGTGATTTTTTTTTTTTTTTTTTTTTTTTTTAAAAAAGAAAAAAAGACAGCACTGGTGGTGAAGACCCTAGAGTCACATTACTCAGCTCTGCGAAGGCCTCAGCCTTAGCCTTCAGCACCCCGCCTACTAAGACAGGTCTCCAGGGCCACCCTTTTACCGGAACCAGCATCAAGTACAGAGTCACAGACGTTGGATTTGGAAGACCCCAACATCACTACAGATCCTGGAGACGTCCTGCATTAAAGGTAAGTGTATAACAGTCTCTGCTTTGTCATTTTCACCCTCTTAAACTGCTAAGCCTCTATGCCCCATACTACAATACCCTCTCTATGCATGCTTATTACAGTTGTTCCCAGTCTATAGTTTTTAAGTAATGCCTGAAATACTTTATAAATTAGAAATACAATTAAAAACTACTTACATTAAGTATAGAGCTGGTTTTATCAGTGTGACTGTTGCCAGGGTGTGCCATGTTAACCGCGTAGTCTTCTGTTGCAGTCTGTTCACTCGCCAAGATGCAGAAAGGTGCTCCAAAACGCCTGTCAGAATGCCAGTGTGCGTCTATGTTATGTCCCTATTTTTATACCAGTTACAATCTGATAAAAGCCAGAAGGGCGTCCTCTAGACTGTCTGAAACTTATGGCAGAAGGAGTTTACGTGTTAAACAGACCAAAGTGTAAAAGCGCTCCTTAAAAAATGTTGTACACTCATATCTGTTACACTCTGATAAAGCAGGCCTTGTAGGCTCCCTCTTACAGGCGGGAAACTCACGGCAATAGAGATAAGAGCTTACGTATTACCCTTCATTTATTTTCTGCAGTCTCCCAAATGTAAAAGCGCGCCTTTGAAAATGTCATACTTTCTTTGGCCTCTCTCATGCACTGCCTGCCTAAGCGTCCCATGTGCACATTTCGCACCACTCTTTTACAAGACAGCATTGCTTATCAGTCCTTGCCAGCTGACTCCACGTAGAAGCCTCTTCGTTTCTTAGCAGTCTTTTAGACTGTTTAAAATTAGGCGCCAGAATGTTACATCAGCAAACTTACATTTTAGTTTGCCGCTCTTATGAGCCTCTTGTTCTTCCCGCTCTTTCTGTGTTGCCCCAGCATTTTTCTCACCCTATGACATCTCCATGGCTGGTTTTCCGCCTTTTTGTGACACTTGCGCCATCCAACTCTTTATGGGCTGTAGCAGTCTCTTTTACCGTTACAAAAAAAAATACCTGTCCATGTTGCTGGACCCTGCCGTCTGCCTTACAAGATTGCCACGTTTAGCAGCCCTGGCCCCTCACTCATACGTAGAGCGTAGCCGCAGATGCATAACACATGTCCTTATTTATATCATTTATTTATTTTTTCTTTTCATAATTAGTGTCATTTACATCAGAGACTTTCAAATAGGAAACTCTCAGTCTAGGTTTGTGACAATACATTACCCTGTAAAGAAGCCAGTGAGGGTCTGTTACACATCCTGGCCCCTGTTCATCATCCCTAACACATTACTCTACGTGGAAAGAAGCCACAATTGCACAACACATGCCTTCATTTATTTTTTATTTCATTTATTTTTCTTTTCATAACGATATCAATTTACATCAGTGACTTTAAAATTAGGCTGTGCAGAATATTGCACTAGCAAACTAGCAGTCTAGGATTGCTGCAGCACGCTCCATCGTGGTACACTGCCGTGCCCTGGCATGTTACACAGCCGCCATCAGCTGGTTTACACACTGTCCCTCTTTATCATGCCTAACACATTACTCCCTCGTAGAAAGAAATCATAATTGCACAACATTTGTCTTTATTTATTTTATTTTCATAACTTCTCTCATTTCAAAGTCTAGACTTTTTAAAATTAGGCGGCAAAATTCCCACCTCTTCGAGACCCATGGATTTCCAGCCCTCGGCCTGCTAAGGCTACATCCCTACATCACAGGCCACCATTCAGGAACTCCATAGGCATCAGCCACGCCTCCTAGGGGGGCTGTCCTACCTCCAAAAAAGGCCGTGCAACACTCTAGGACTCCCATTACACAGATGGAGCTCGACACTGCTCAAGCAACACCAGCCTGCAGCCGCAACTACCCGATGAACATGCAGAGACATGTCCAAGCATGCCCAGACATGTCTCACCTTGGCCAACAAACATGGCACCCCACAGGTAAGTCTCTGTTCATCCATCCCACAACCCTAAAACACTCTAGTAGGCCCTATTGTCTGCCTTGCAGCTATCCCTAGGCACCCCACACCATCACGCTATACCTATGACACACCTACACATCCATTAATTCCAGTGTGCAGTGTACTCACACTACAACTGGACACCTTGGGGGATGCCCTTCAGGGGGGCCGACCCTCAGTGGCTGGACTTCCGGCCCCAGACTTCAGGACCTGGACTTCCGGGCCTGGACTTCCGGGGAGGGACTTCCCACCTCTGGACTTCCGGGGAGGGACTTTCCACCTCTGGACTTCCGGGGAGGGACTTCCGGCTCCTACGTCACTTCCAGGGGGCGTTCCCACCTGTCAAAAAATGAATGGTGACGAAAGGTATCATTGTATACTACTACTGATGGTTAACAAAATGGATGCTAGCCGTCAGCCTCCCAGCCAGGGATGCTACTTGGCAGAAAGCCAGGGGACGTTGTTAGACCCCTTTGAAGTGAGCCAAGCTCCTGTGAATGGTAAGTGGTCAAGCGTGTGCCCTTGTGAACATCCCTCACCCCGTTCCTCTTAATTCTTCCCCAAGGATGTGCTGCAGAATCTTTTGTGTACAAAGGTAGGGAAAATCCCTCTAATATTGTGCCATAATTTCAATTGTCTTGACAGAGAGCACCTTGTCCCACCCCTTCCTGCTAAATCTGCAGGTCAAGAGACATGTGGTTGGGTGTTATGTGTGAAAAATGTTCACTCTTAATTCAGACTTTTCTCAAAATAAGGGAAGGCTTCAGAATTCACATCTGGGCCAGCTAGCCATGGATAGATACAGGACAGAAGCCCCAGGTGATGGTTCTGGGAATTTCTCTCAGACTGGTGAGCAGGCTACACACAGCAGTATGCACTGAGAACATCCATACCATGAACAAGCAGCTTTAAGTAGAGGCTTCTAGGATATTATTTACATGATTGACTGCTCATGAATGCCTGGGGTTCCTCGTGGGGTGTGTTAACGGGGTATCAATAACATCTGACGTAAAGATCATGTCTTAAGTGTTACTTATGAAAATATTACCTCATGGGAATAAATATTACATAACAGCTACATTGAACGGGACAACGTTTTTGTAAATTATATTTTGAACACAATGTTTAGGTCATATGATATTTCTGGATATGATATTCTGATATACAACTAAGGTCAGTGGACACTAAACTCAGCTATGGTCTTTCAAACTTGAAATCCCATGCACTGGTGCCCTTTCCCATGCTGAGATGATTGCCAGTGTGTGGCAGGTGGCCCAGAGGTTGTCTTGGGCGAGTGGAGATCATCAGCGGAGAAGAGGAGAGTCTCTCAGAGGCTTGAGGGCAGCATATTCCCAGGCTGAGTGAGGGCGGCACCCACTTGGACACTGCCTGCTGGTGAAAGTGACTTCTCTGTGCCCTTTCTGGCCCTGCTATGATGTGTGGTGGGGCACTTGCCCATCTCTCAGGAGCTGAAGCTATGGATTGCATGTCAGCTCATTCAAGGAAGATAGTGTTGTATTCATCAGCAATAGCAACCGAGGTGTGGTCTGCTACTGCTCTGCTCGAACAACCTTTATTGATTGTTTTAACAATTTTTAGATCTAGTGTTAGCGATTCCAGTAAAATATACATATGTTTACTTATGGAAGCTTTAAGCCTGAGTTCTTCATCCTTTGGTCAGTTGTGTATTGTACTTTTTTCTTCTGTACAGCATGCACCACGAAGCAACGGGCCAGGCCACTTCAAACATTGGCAAACTTCACTGTGAGTGACTGTGTCCTGCTCTTTCACAAGGGCATCCACACGTAAAGTAATATCTTTAGTGCAAGGGACTACACTGGCAATCTCTGCTTCTGAAAGCAAAACAAATGAGACCTTTTTGTTCTATATTGGCATGTGCCAGCACCTTCCCTACAATACAGTTCGAAATAATCCATAAGGAAAAAAATAGAAGCGTTGACAAAGCTGAAAGGCTTAATGGCATATTTGTCACAACATTCAAACAACACGCTAAGAGCTAGGGCTTGGCATCTACTAGCAGTGGCGAGTCACAAAAGCTGCGGTGTTGTGTTTCAGCATTACGTGCCCTGTGTTCTGTTTCAGCATTACATGCCCTCTGTTCTGCTTCAGCTGTAGGAAAGTACCATCTTGCCTGGCATGGTACCCCCATATTTCACTGTATATATGTTGTTTTAGTCTATGTGTCACTGGGACCGTGCCAGGCAGGGCCCCAGTGCTCATAAGTATGTGCCCGGTATGTGTTCCCTGTGTGGTACCTAACTGTCTCACTGAGGCTCTGCTAACCAGAACCTCAGTGGTTATGCTCTTTCTGCTTTCCAAATTTGTCACTAACAGGCTAGTGACTAAATTTACCAATTCACATTGGCATACTAGTACACCCATATAATTCCCTAGTATATGGTACTGAGGTACCCAGGGTATTGGGGTTCCAGGAGATCCCTATGGGCTGCAGCATTTTTATTGCCACCCATAGGGTGATCTGACAATTCTTACACAGGCCTGCCACTGCAGCCTGAGTGAAATAACATCCACGTTATTTCACAGCCATTTACCACTTCCCCTATATGTCTAACCTTCACCTGGTGAAGGTTGGGTGCAAAGTTACTTAGTGTGTGGGCACCCTGGCACTATCCAAAGTGCCCCCACATCGTTCAGGGCAAATTCCCCGGACTTTGTGAGTGCGGGGACACCATTACACGCGTGCACTATACATAGGTCACTACCTATGTATAGCGTCACAATCGTAACTCTGAACATGGTCATGTAACATATCTAAGATCATGGAATTGTCCCCCCAATACCAGAATGGTATTGGGGGGAAAATTCCATGATCCCCCGGATCTCTAGCACAGTACCCGGGTACTGCCAAACTGCATTTCCGGGGTCTCCACTGCAGCTGCTGCTGCTGCCAACCCCTCAGACAGGTTTCTGCCCTCCTGGGGTCTAGGGAGCCCTGGCCCAGGAAGGCAGAACAAAGGATTTCCTCTGAGAGAGGGTGTTACACCCTCTCCCTTTGGAAAAAGGTGTCAGGGCTGGGGAGGAGTAGCCTCCCCCAGCCTCTGGAAATGCTTTGATGGGCACAGATGGTGCCCATCTCTGCATAAGCCAGTCTAAACCGGTTCAGGGATCCCCCAGCCCTGCTCTGGTGCGAAACTGGACAAAGGAAAGGAGAGTGACCACTCCCCTGACCTGCACCTCCCAGGGGAGGTGCCCAGAGCTCCTCCAGCATGCCCCAGACCTCTGCCATCTTGGATTCAGAGGTGTGCTGGCACACTGGACTGCTCTGAGTGGCCAGGGGTAGCAGGTGATGTCAGAGACTCCTTCTGATAGGCTCTTACCTGTGTTACTAGTCTATGCTCCTTCCTAGGTAGCCAAACCTCGTTTTCTGGCTATTTAGGGTCACTGCTTTGTGGAATTCTTCAGATACTGAATGCAAGAGCTCACCGGAGTTCCTCTACATCCCCTTCTTCACCTTCTGCCAAAGGATCGACCACTGACTGCTCAGGACGCCTGCAAAACCGCAACAAAATAGCAAAGACGACTACTGCAACCTTGTATCGCTTCATCCTGCCGGCTTTCTCGTCTGTTTCCTGGTGGTGCATGCTCTGGGGGTAGCCTGCCTCCTTCTTGCACCAGGAGCTCTGAAGAAATCTACCGTGGGTCGACGGATCTTCCCCCTGCAACCGCAGGCAACAAAAGACTGCACCACCGGTCCTCTGGGTCTCCTCTCAGCACGACGAGCGTGGTCCCTGGAACTCAGCAACTCTATCCAAGTGACTCCCACAGTCCAGTGACTCTTCAGTAAAAGTTTGGTGGAGGTAAGTCCTTGCCTCCGCACGCTAGACTGCATTGCTGGGTACCGGGTAATTAACAGCTGCTCTGGCTCCTGTGCACTCCTCAAGGATTTCCTTTGTGCACAGCCAAGCCTGGGTGCCCGGCACTCTAACCTGCAGTGCACAACCTTCTGAGTTGTCCTCCGGCGTCGTGGGACTCCCTTTTGTGACTTCGGGGTGGACTCCGGTTCACTTTTATTCCTACTGCCTTTTCAGGTACTTTTGCGGGTGCTGCCTGCTTGTTTGGGGGCTCCCTGAGTTGCTGGGTGCCCCCTCTGTCTCTTCCTCCAAGTGATGACATCCTGATCCCTCCTGGGCCACAGCAGAACCCAAAAACCTCTACTGCAACCCTTGCAGCTAGCGAGGCTTGTTTGCGGTCTTTCTGCATGGGAATAACTCTGCAAGCTTCATCGCGATGTGGGACATCAGTTTTCCAAAGGAGAAGTCCCTAGTCCTCTTCTTTCTTGCAGAACTTCAAGCTTCTTCCAACAGGTGGCAGCTTCCTTGCACCCTCAGCTGGCATTTCCTGGGCTCCTGCCCACTCTCGACGCTGTCGCAACTACTGGACTTGGTCCCCTTGTCTTACAGGTACTCGGGTCTGGAAATCCACTGTTGTTGCATTGCTGGTGTTTGTTCTTCCTGCAGAATCCCCCTATCATGACTTCTGTGCTCTCTGGTGTAGTAGGTGCACTTTACAACTACTTTTCAGGGTCTTGAGGTGGGCTATTTTTCCAACCCTCTCTGTTTTCTTACAGTCCCAGCGACCCTCCACAATCTCACATAGGTTTGGGGTCCATTCGTGATTCGCATTTCACTTTTGGAGTATATGGTTTGTGTTGCCGCTATACCTATGTGCTCCTATTGCAATCCATTGTAATTCTACACTGTTTGCTTTACTTTTCTTGCTATTACTTACCTAATTTTGGTTTATGCACATATATCTTGTGTATATAACTTATCCTCATACTGAGGGTACTCACTGAGATACTTTTGGCATATTGTCATAAAAATAAAGTACCTTTATTTTTAGTAACTCTGTGTATTGTATTTTCTTATGATATTGTGCATATGACACCAGTGGTATAGTAGGAGCTTTACATGTCTCCTAGTTCAGCCTAAGCTGCTTTGCCATAGCTACCTTCTATCTGCCTAAGCTGCTAGAAACAACTCTTCTACACTAATAAGGGATAACTGGACCTGGCACAAGGGGTAAGTACCTCTGGTACCCACTACAAGTCAGGCCAGCCTCCTACAGTAAGTACCACAAAGTACCCACTATAAGCCTGAGGGCCATGATCAACCAGTTGCTTTTATCAGCAGGCGGTTGACACCTAGAGAAAAGCGTTGGTCTGCCATAGAGAGGGAGGCCTTTGCTGTGGTCTGACCACTGTCCTCAGATCTTCTAATTGCCTGTTCTGGTACTTCTGCGGGTGCTGCTTGCTTTTGCGGGGGCTCTGTGAGTTGCTGAGCGCCCCCTCTGTCTCCTCCTCCAAGGGGCGACCTCCCGGTCCTTCCTGGGCCATAGCAGCACCCAAAATCCTCAATTGCGACTCTTGCAGCTAGCAAGGCTTGTTCGCGGTATTTCTTTGTGGAAACAATTCTGCATCCTCCAGCACGCCGTGGGACATATTCTGACCAAAGGAGAAGTTCCTGGCACCTTTCGTTGTTTCAGAATCTTTGGCTTCTTCCACCCAGAGGCAGCCCTTTTGCACCTTCATCTGGGGTTTAGTGGGCTCCTGCCCCCCCCCCCCGGACACTTACGTGACTCTTGGTTCCAGGAGATCCCTATGGGCTGCAGCATTAGATTTAGATTTCAGCGGACGCAATATCCCGTCAGTCAATATCTAAATAAGCCCTAGGTGCCAAATAGGGCAAAGAACTGTTTTATATCAGGGACACCAGGTGGGTGCAGCCCCTCTGGGACAAGATTAAGACCATATAGGCATTGGAACACCCTAAAACTCCGCCCAACGTGACGGCCTTTCTGGGATTCACTGGTTACTATAGGTTTATTAAAGGTGATGGTACCATTGTTGCCCTCTTGACTGATCTGACATCTAAGAAGCAACCCAAAAAGGTGATCTGAAAGGAGGCCCATCAGAAAGCCTTTGACATCCACAAGGTTTCCACGTGCAAGGTGCTTGTGCTCAAGGGCCCTGACTTTTCCCAGGAATTCATTTTGCAGACAGATGCTTCAGAGCAAGGCGTAAGGGCTGATCTAGCACAGTTGAATGAGGAGGGCATAGGCTAGTGAGTAGCCTCCATCAGAAGAAGGTTACATTCCCGGATATAGAGGTAGAATGCTATTGAGAAAGAAGCCTTTGATGTGGTCTGGACACTGAAGAATATGGGGCCATATCAGTTTGCGACTCACTTCCAGGTTCTGGCACACCACAAACCCCTAAGATGACTAATGCAGATGAGGGGTGTAAATCCCAAATTGTTGGGAGGTCCATTTCCCCACAGGGTATGGACTTTTTGGTGAAACACTGCACTTGTTCAGACCGCAATATGCTGATGGTCTACCCTGGTTCTTCTGCCTTAGTGATAAGAACTTCCAGCACAGTGGGTAGCTCTCCCCACTTTCAACTGGAGGGGATATGTGTTCGATCTGTCAACCTTGGGGTACTCTTTCCCCAAACATTTTGCCTTCACCCCTGTTTTACTAAATTTGTTTTTTAGCCTCAAGGCTCTGCGCACTTTGTCACTGCTGACCAGTGCTAAAGTGCTTGTGATTTTTTTTTTTTTATCCGAAATTGGATTACACCCAATTGGCACATAACATTTACCTGTAAGTCCTTACTAAAATGGTACTATATGTACCCAGGGCCTGAAAATGCTATTAGTGGGCTTGCAGTACTGATTGTGCCACCCAGTTTTAAACTGTCATTTCAACCTGGCAATGTAAACCTTTTGACAGGCTTAAATCTTCACCTCTATAGCAGGCCCTAAACAAAGTTGGAAGTTTGAAGTGTATTTAAAATGTTGTAAATGTACTTTTAAGTTTTATGCGTCCTGGTTGTGAAAAAACTCTTCCATTTTTTTTTTCACTACATACTACCTCTCTCATAGAATAATATTGGGATACCCTATTCCATTTAATAAGTGATACATTTTGACTGAGAGCAGGTAGGATTGTTCACATTGATATCTGCAGAACCTTAATTAAAAACCCTCCTTAATAATAAAGTTTTATTTTTGAAGTTGTCATTTTCTTGTTCTACCTATTAGGTGCTTGCTGCCTTTTTCCTGGGTCACATGACTACCTGTAGTTGGCAGTGGGCCTTTGTGTACTCCTCCCAGACAGTATCACAGAGGGGGACTAGATGTGAGCTGGATGGGCAATCTCTAGCAGGATGGAAGGGCGGATCTGTCACACACCACACTTTCACTTCAAAGGGTCTGCCTCAGCACATTCACAAAGGATTTCACACCAGTCTATAGGGACCCTAGACAATCTAGGTCAAGGGCAGCAAGGACGAAAATTCCAGGCACATCTGTGGGGAAAAAGCCTAGCTTCTCCCAGTCAAAGGCTGGCACCAGGCATAAATATTGGATGCTGCATAAATACTTTACACATTGCCTGTAAGTTCACCCTTACTGCTTTCATGCCAAGCTACCAGATGTTTTAAGCACAGGTTAATTTAGTGACTTTTGTGGTTCATCCTGACCAATAACACAATAACCAAATACCTCACACAATCTGGATTTAGGGCCTGTTTCAGATCCTATCAGATGGTAATACTCCGTCACAAATGGTGGATATCCCGTCCACTGTATTACGATCCTCATAGGATATAATGGGATCGTAATAAGGCGGACGGGATATCCATCACATTTGTGATGGAATATTCCCCTCTGCCGATGCTTAGTTTTTTTCTAGATTTTTCTTGTTGCTGCGTCCATGTTAAAAGCATAGAGACTCAATGGCAAATGATATTTAATGCTTTATTGAGCTGAGCTATATTTCTCTTCTCTATTGTACCTTTATATTTTATTAAACCTGCATTCGGTTTTTCTTAATCACTGATCTCAAATTCTCTTTTTGGATCAGTCTTTGCTTTACTTACTGTATTTTGAAAGGTTGCTTTGAACCTTATTCATCGAAGCATCATCCTCGACTACGCAAACTGGGCACCACTACATGTAGGTTATCTAAGCACCAGCGCAGTGGCAACACCATAGCTGATAGGGGTGACCTCTTTATCCTCTTTGTGCACTGATGGTGTAAACTCTTCCAAACAGATATGGATGTGTAGGAGGCTGGACTGGCTTGTAGTGAGTACCAGGGGGTACTTGCACCTTGCACCAGGCCCAGTTATCCCTTATTAGTGTATAGGGTGTCTAGCAGCATAGGCTGATAGATAATGGTAGCTTAGCAGAGCAGCTTAGGCTGAACTAGGAGACCTGTGAAGCTACTACAGTACCACAAGTGTCACTTGCACAATATCATAAGAAAACACAATACACAGTTATACTAAAAATAAAGGTACTTTATTTTTATGACAATATGCCAAAGTATCTTAGAGTGTACCCTCAGCAAGAGGATAGCAAATATACACAAGTTATATGTACACAATACCAAAAATATGCAGTATAGTCTTAGGAAACAGTGCAAACAATGTATAGTTACAATAGGATGCAATGGGGACACATAGGGATAGGGGCAACACAAACCATATACTCCAAAAGTGGAATGCCAACCACGAATGGACCCCAAACCTATGTGACCTTGTAGAGGGTCGCTGGGACTATTAGAAAATAGTGAGAGTTAGAAAAATAGCCCTCCCCAAGACCCTGAAAAGTGAGTGCAAAGTGCACTGAAGTTCCCCAAGAGACAAAGAAGTCGTGATAGAGGAATAATGCAGGAAAGACACAAACCAACAATGCAACAACTGTGGATTTCCAATCTAGGGTACCTGTGGAGCAAGGGGACCAAGTCCAAAAGTCACAAGCAAGTCGGAGATGGGCATATGCCCAGGAAATGCCAGCTGTGGATGCAAAGAAGCTTCTACTGGACAGAAAAAGCTGAGGTTTCTGCAGGAACGAAAAGGGCTAGAGACTTCCCCTTTGGTGGACGGATCCTGCTTGCCGTGAAAAGTCGTGCAGAAGTGTTTTCCCACCAAAAGAACGCCAACAAGCCTTGATAGCTGCAAATCGTGCGGTTAGCGTTTTTGGATGCTGCTGTGGCCCAGGAGGGACCAGGAGGTCGCAAATTGGACCAGGAGATAGAAGGGACGTCGAGCAAGACAAGGAGCCCTCTTAGCAGCAGGTAGCACCCAGGGAAGTGCCAGAAACAGGCACTACAAGGATGCGTGAAACGGTGCTCGCCGAAGTTGCACAAAGGAGTCCCACGTCGCCGGAGACCAACTTAGAAAGTCGTGCAATGCAGGTTAGAGTGCCGTGGACCAAGGCTTGGCTGTGCACAAAAGATTTCCGCCGGAAGTGCACGGAGGCCGGAGTATTTGCAAAAGACGTGGTTTCCAACAATGCAGTCTGGCGTGGGGAGGCAAGGACTTACCTCCACCAAACTTGGACTGAAGAGTCACTGGACTGTGGAAGTCACTTGGACAGAGTTGCTGGATTCAAGGGACCTCGCTCGTCGTGCTGAGAGGAGACCCAAGGGACCAGTAATGCAGCTTTTTGGTGCCTGCGGTTGCAGGGGGAGGATTCCGTCGACCCACGGGAGATTTCTTCGGAGCTTCTAGTGCAGAGAGGAGGCAGACTACCCCCACAGCATGCACCACCAGGAAAACAGTCGAGAAGGCGGCAGGATCAGCGTTACAGAGTTGCAGTAGTCGTCTTTGCTACTATGTTGCAGTTTTGCAGGCTTCGAGCGCGGTCAGCAGTTGATTCCTTGGCAGAAGGTAAAGAGAGAGATGCAGAGAAACTCTGATGAGCTCTTGCATTCGTTATCTAAAGTTTCCCCAGAGACAGAGACCCTAAATAGCCAGAAAAGAGGGTTTGGCTACCTAGGAGAGAGGATAGGCTAGCAACACCTGGAGGAGCCTATCAGAAGGAGTCTCTGATGTCACCTGGTGGCACTGGCCACTCAGAGCAGTCCAGTGTGCTGACAGCACCTCTGTTTCCAAGATGGCAGAGGTCTGGAGCACACTGGAGGAGCTCTGGACACCTCCCAGGGGAGGTGCAGGTCAGGGGAGTGGTCACTCCCCTTTCCTTTGTCCAGTTTCGCGCCAGAGCAGGGCTAAGGGGCCCTGAACCGGCGTAGACTGGCTTATGCAGAATTGGGCACAAATGTGCCCAAGAAAGCATTTCCAGAGGCTGGGGGAGGCTACTCCTCCCCTGCCTTCACACCATTTTCCAAAGGGAGAGGGTGTAACACCCTCTCCCAGAGGAAGTCCTTTGTTCTGCCATCCTGGGACAAGCCTGGCTTGACCCCAGGAGGGCAGAAACCTGTCTGAGGGGTTGGCAGCAGCAGCAGCTGCAGTGAAACCCCAGGAAAGGCAGTTTGGCAGTACCAGGGTCTGTGCTACAGACCACTGGGATCATGGAATTGTGCCAACTATGCCAGGATGGCATAGAGGGGGCAATTCCATGATCATAGACATGTCACATGGCCATATTCGGAGTTACCATTGTGAAGGTACATATAGGTAGTGACCTATATGTAGTGCACGCGTGTAATGGTGTCCCCGCACTCACAAAATCCGGGGAATTTGCCCTGAACAATGTGGGGGCACCTTGGCTAGTGCCAGGGTGCCCACACACTAAGTAACTTTGCACCTAACCTTTACCAGATAAAGGTTAGACATGTAGGTGACTTATAAGTTACTTAAGTGCAGTGAAAATGGCTGTGAAATAATGTGTGCATTATTTCACTCAGGCTGCAGTGGCAGGCCTGTGTAAGAATTGTCAGAGCTCCCTATGGGTGGCAAAAGAAATGCTGCAGCCCATAGGGATCTCCTGGAACCCCAATACCCTGGGTACCTCAGTACCATATTCTAGGGAATTATAAGGGTGTTCCAGTAAGCCAATGTAAATTGGTAAAATTGGTCACTAGCCTGTTAGTGACAATTTGAAAGAAATGAGAGAGCATAACCACTGAGGTTCTGGTTAGCAGAGCCTCAGTGAGACAGTTAGGCACCACACAGGGAACACATACATATAGGCCACAAACTTATGAGCACTGGGGTCCTGACTAGCAGGGTCCCAGTGACACATAACAAACATACTGAAAACATAGGGTTTTCACTATGAGCACTGGGCCCTGGCTAGCAGGATCCCAGTGAGACAGTGAAAACACCCTAACATACACTCACAAACAGGCCAAAAGTGGGGGTAACAAGGCTAGAAAGAGGCTACTTTCTCACAGGATGTCTCTAGCTGAGGACAAGGATGTGGAGCATCCACAAGGGGCTCAAAGGTGTCTGGTCCAGAATCTGACAAGCACAGAGCCAGCCAGAATGATTCTGGGTTGGATAGGAAGACACAAGCAGTGTGAGGTGTTAATACTCACATGTTTCAATCCCACAATTGCACTATATAGTGGATAAGAGGTTGGTATTTGGCCTAGTACTACTGACAAAATGAGAAGGATGATATTTCTGAACTAAATGGAATTTCTATTTGCACAAAACATGAGAGCCACTGTGGCCTGCAGGGTGCAAAGTGATTTCTGCATCAGGTGCCTGTCCCAGTCAGCTGTTCTACCAGATTAAGCCACAATGTGCAGTAGAAAAACAAGTGATTAATGTGACAACATGTGAGTGTTTAAATGTGGATAATGAGAACAGAGTTGCCAAGATATGTAAACTAGCAGAATGTTTATTTTAAATCTTCAATTGGCAGAAACAAATGTCTGCACGTTTGTATACATGTATTGTTATAAATGGAAATGACTTCCTTGAAATAGATAAATCAGTTCTGAACGTGATTTACAACAGATCTTCCTCCAAGGAAGCACATTATAGAAATTATCAAAGAAATACATTCACAGACCTGCTCCTGCACAGTTTAAATCAGCTCAATAGTTGAAGAATAGTAGCTACAAACCAGAGGGAAGACCTTCTCTGTGAAGGTGTCTGTGTAGGTGAAGAGGTGCTCCTGGGTCTCAGCATTGAAGAAAGACACCATCCCTCCCTCAAAGTCCATGTAAACTCCAATGCGACCCACTAATGGTAGCTGTCCAGAAAGTGACTCAGGTGAGCTGTAAATCTTAGGTCTCCATGCATTACGCACCAAAACCCAGAAGCCATTGTCGGGCTGAATTGTAATTCTAGCAACAGACTGCGTGGATACCCCTACAAACCACAATAGTAAATAATTTCTTTTTACACTCTTTGTGGGCACCTTCAGCTCCCAGCAATGCTTCCCAGAGGTGAAGCCTACAGTTCCTAGCACACAAGGATGATGACGAAATCTCTTCATATTCTTGGAAACATTCTTTTTAGCAGAAAGCCGTGTGACTCGCTTTCCATCTGTAGAGATGTTGAGCGAAGGATGAGCTGTGTCCGGGTCCCAGAAGAGAGATTCTGTGGAGAAAAAGAGAAGGTTAAGATAGGTCAATCAGTCTGCTCAGCTGTCAGTCCCTTCTGTCTCATCTATCTTCCCCTTCTAAGCCACCAGCTTCTTTCTGTTATTTATCTCTCCATCTATCTATCCTCCCATCGTCCATCTGTACATCCTGCCTGTCCAAATTTCTTTATTTTTTGATACAGTATAAATAAGCACAAGGCATTTGAAGGTTGTGGAGGCTGAAATACTACCTTTAAGATGACATTGAAACCTACAATTGCTATGGCAGGCCTGCAGAACCCTTTGCATGGGCTCCCTGTGGGTGGCAGAATACCTAAAAAAAGTTTTCACAATAGGTCACTGTAAGTCACCCCTATGGTAGGCCCTCTTAGCCTGATGACAGGGTGCAAGTACCTGTGTGTGAGGGCACCTCTGCACTAGCAGAGGTGCCCCACAAACTCCAGACCTACTTTACTGGACTTTGTGAGTGTGGAGATGCCATTTTATGCGTGTACTGGACACAGGTCACTACCTATGTCCAGGTTGTAGGAGGCTGGCCTGGCTTGTAGTGGGTACCAGAGGTACTTACACCTTGTGCCAGGTCCAGTTATCCCTTATTACTGTAGAAGAGGTGTTTCTAGCAGCTTAGCCTGATAGAAGGTAGCTATGGCAAAGCAGCATAGGCTGAACTAGGAGACATGCAAAGCTCCTACTATACCACTGGTGTCATATGCACAATATCATAAGAAAACACAATACACAGAGTTACTAAAAATAAAGGTACTTTATTTTTATGACAATATGCCAAAAGTAAATCAGTGAGTACCCTCAGTGTGAGGATAAGTTATATACACAAGATATATGTACACAAACCAAAATTATGCAGGTAATAGCAAGAAAAGTAATGCAAGCAGTGTAGAATTACAGTATATTGCAATAGGAGCACATAGGTATAGGGGCAACACAAACCATATACTCCAAAAGTGGAATGCGAACCACGAATGGACCCCAAACCTGTGTGAGCTTGTAGAGGGTCGCTGGGACTGTAAGAAAACAGTGAGGGTTAGAAAAATAGCCCACCCCAAGACCTGAAAAGTAGGTGTAAAGTGCACCTACTACCCCCAGAGAGCACAGAAGTCGTGGGAGGGGTATTCTGCAGGAAGAACAAACACCAGCAATGCAACAACAGTGGATTTCCTGACCTGAGTACCTGTAAGACAAGGGGACCAAGTACAATAGTCGCGACAGTGTCGAGAGTGGGCAGGAGCCCAGGAAATGCCAGCTGAAGGTGTAAGGAAGCTGCCACTGGTTGGAAGAATCTTGGAGTTCTGCAAGAAAAAAGAGGACTAGGAACTTCTCCTTTGGAGGATGGATGTCCCACGTCACGATGAAGCTTGCAGAGGTATTCCCATGCAGAAATACCACCAACAAGTCTTGCTAGCTGCAAGGGTCACGGTAGAGGTTTTTGGGTGCTGCTGTGGCCCAGGAGGGACCAGGATGTTGCCACTTGGAGGAAGAGACAGAGGGGGCACCCAGCAACTCAGGGAACCCTCACAGAAGCAGGCAGCCCCTGCAGAAGTACCCCAACAGGCACTTAGAAGCAAAGTGAACCGGAGTCCACGCAAAGTGACAAAAGGGAGTCCCACGACGCCAGAGGACAACTCAGAAGGTTGTGCACTGCAGGAAGGAGTGCCAGGTACCCAGGCTTGGCTGTGCACGAAGGAACTCCTGGAAGAGTGCACAGGAGGTGGAGCAGCTGCAAACCACGCCTTACACATCAATGCAGTCTTGCGTGGGGAGGCAAGGACTTACCTCCACCAAACTTGGACTGAAGAGTCACTGGACTGTGGGAGTCACTTGGACAGAGTTGCTGTGTTCCAGGGACCACGCTCGTCAGGATGAGAGGGGACCCAGAGGACCAGTGTTGCAGTCTTTTGGTGCCTGCGTTAGCAGGGGGAAGATTCCGTCGACTCATGGGAGATTTCTTCAGAGCTCCTGGTGCAGGGTGAAGGCAGGCTACCCGCAGAGCATGCACCACCTGGAAACAGTTGAGAAAGACGGCAGGATTAGGCGCTACAATGTTGCTGGTAGTCGTCTTGCTACTTTGTTGCGGTTTTCTGAGCAGTCAGTGCTCGATCCTTTGGTAGAAGATGAAGGGGGAGATGCAGAGGAACTCTGGTGAGCTCTTGCATTTTTTATCTGAAGAATTCCTCAAAGCAGAGGCCCTAAATAGCCAGAAAAGGAGGGTAGGCTACCAAGTTAGGAGGATTTGCTACCAAGAGAGGTAAGAGCCTATCAGAAGGAGCCTCTGACGTCACCTGCTGGCACTGGCCACTCAGAGCAGTCCAGTGTGCCCCCAACACCTCTGTTTCCAAGATGGCAGAGGTCTGGGACACACTGGAGGAGCTCTGGGCACCTCCCCTGGGAGGTGTAGGTCAGGGGAGTGGTCACTCCCCTTTCCTTTGTCCAGTTTCGCACCAGAGCAGGGCTGGGGGATCCCTGAACCGGTGCAGACTGGCTTATGCAGAGATGGGCACCATCTGTGCCCATCAAAGCATTTCCAGAGGCTGGGGGAGGCTACTCCTCCCCAGCCCTTCACACCTATTTCCAAAGGGAGCGGGTGTAACACCCTCTCTCAGAGGAAATCCTTTGTTCTGCCTTCCTGGGCCAGGGCTGCCTGGACCCCAGGGGGCCAGAAACCTGTCTGAGGGGTTGGCAGCAGCTGCAGTGGAGACCCCAGAAAGGCAGTTTGGCAGTACCCGGGTATTGTGCTAGAGACCCAGGGGATCATAGAATTATCCCCCCAATACCAGAATGGTATTGGGGTGACAATTCCATGATCTTAGACATGTTACAGGGCCATGTTCGGAGTTACCATTGTGACGCCATACATAGGTAGTGACCTATGTATAGTGCACGTGTGTAATGGTGTCCCCACACTCACAAAGTCCAGGGAATTTGCCCTGAACGATGTGGGGGCACCTTGGCTAGTGCCAGGGTGCCCACACACTAAGTAACTTTGCACCCAACCTATAGGTCACTGTAAGTCACCCCTATGGTAGGCCCTCTCTGCCCAGAGGGCAGGATGCAGGTACCTGTGTGTGAGGGTAACCCTGCACCAGCAGAGGTGCTCCCACAAATTCCAGACCCACTATACTGGACTTTGTGAGTGTGGGGACGCCATATTACGCCTTTACTGGACATAGGTCACTAACTTTGTCCAGCTACAAAATAGTAACTCCGAACCTAGGCATGTTTGGTATCAAACATGTTGGAATCATACCCCAATGCTTCTTCAAGCATTGGTTATATGATTCCATGCACTCTGGGGGCTCCTTAGAGGACCCCCAGCATTGCTCCTACAGCCTTCTGAGGTTTTTCAGGCAGCCTCAGCTGCTGCTACCTCACAGACAGGTTTCTGCCCTCCTGTTGCTCGAGCAGCTCTAGCCCCGAAAGGTAGAACAAAGGATTTCCTTTGGGAGAGGGATGTTACACCCTCTCCCTTTGGAAATAGGTGTTACTGGACTTGGGAGGGGTAACCTCCCCAGCCCACTGGTATGCTTTGAAGGGCTCATTTAGTGCCCTCCATGCATAAACCAGTCTACACCGGTTCAAGGATCCCCAGTCCCTGCTCTGGCGTGAAACTGGACAATGGAAAGGGAAATGACCACTCCCCCGTCCATCACCACCCCAGGTGTGGTGCCCAGAGCTCCTCCAGAGGGTCTCTGGGTCTTGCCATCTTGGCAACAAATCTGCAACAAAGACAAAGACTTTGCCTGCAACATTGTTTCTCCGGCTCCTTCCAGCTTCTGCAACATTTTCCCAGTCACGCACCCTCTGAGGACTGCACAGGAAAGAAGAAGGAATCTCCCTTGGACAGCGACCAGCTGCGTGAATCCCCTCTCCTGCTGAGCTATGTGGATCCTGCAACATGGGTGGTGGTCGGAAGTGGTCCAGACGGTCCTCTCTACCAGCTGTCTAACTTTGGTGAAGGTATGCCCTTGCCTTCCCACGCAGGACACTAACCCCATGCACTGTTTTTTACAGCTGCCAAGGCTTGTTGGCACTTCTTCCAAGAGGTCTTCAGGCATCCTGTTGCTTCAGCCCCCAGCACTTCTTCCTAAAATGCACAGCTCCCTGAGTGACTCATCTACGGCGTGGGACTCCTTTTTGTAGTGCTGCATGGGCTCCATTTGCAACTTCTGTGTCCCCATCCTGTGGGACTCCTGTGCGTGCTGTCTGTGCATCTCTGGGCTCTCTGTGACGCTGAGGAGCCCCTCTGACTCCCCCTCCTGGGTTGAGTCCTCCTGGGCCTTGCTGGTCCCCGGCAGCACCACTTTCTGCCAACTGTGAGTTTTGCCTGTGCCAAGGCTTATTAGTGGAATCCGAACAAACAATCCTGACTGCAATGCTGACTCTTCTTACTCACTGGCGACCAATTACTGCATCCTCAGCTTTGGTGGTTAGGGTTCCTGGCCCAATGGACTCTGCTGTGTCTTCTGGACTTGGCCCTCTGTTTCCACAGGTCTTCCTCTTCAGGAATCCATTAGTTTCTTGCAGTCGTCTCTGGGTTTTGCTTTCTCTTCTTTTCTTCTAAGTGGGTGTTTTGGGATAAGTCTAGTGATTAACTCCTGCTTTTCTGGTCGCTGGTGGGTGTTGTGGTACTTACCTTTGTGCTTTTCTAGTACCCCCAGCTCCCCTCTACACATTCCACTTACCTAGGTGGGGGGTGCAACTCTCACATTCTATTTTTTTATGGTTTGTGCTCCCCCTAGGGTTACTATTCTCTTTTGTGATTTACATTGCTTTGGACTGTTTTCTAAATCTTCTTATGCTTATTTCTGACAACTAGTGTGGTTCATTTCTGTATTACTTACCTCCTAAGGGAGTATTGCCTCTACAGTAATTTTGGTGTTGTGTTGCCATAATAAAGTACCTTTATTTTTGTAACACTGAGGGGGTGATTCTGACCTCGGCGGTAAAAGGCGCTTACCGCCGGTCAGAAGACCGTCAAAACACCGCCGCGGTAAGCCGCCACGGCCATTCTGACCCACAACTGCCAAACCGCCAAAAATCCGACCTCCACTGCAGCCCGCCACATCAGCGGGCAGCGATAAACTGGAGATGACCAAACCTCCACCGTCACACCAACAGAAAAACGCCCATGCCATTACGACCCACGAATCCACGCGGCGGTCATTCAAACGCGGTATTCCATTGGCGGTACACACCGCCGCTGTCAAAATACACACACAGCAACAAAACACAGCCACATTGGACAATTTGAAATACACACACCTGAAACACATACATCCACCACTCCCACACAATCAATCAACTATAAAACACACACCCACATCACCCACAAACCCCTACAACCAAAATTTTGACGAAGGAGAGAGAGACACAGCAAACAATATACAGCTATACACACTGAGGCACACTACACCATCACACACACCACATAGAAGCACAAAGCACCACACACCAACATACTCATCACCACATACACCACCCCACACCTCACCCACACCACCCCATGGCACCCCAAAGGCACCCACGGTTTTCGGACCATGAACTCCGGGTCATGGTGGAGGAAATTCTAAGAGTGGAACCCCAGCTCTTCGGCTCACAGGTGCAGCACACCAGTATAGCCAGGAAGGCGGAGCTATGGCAGCGGATCGTGGACAGGGTCAACGCGGTGGGACAGCATCCCAGAAATCGGGAGGACATTCGCAAACGATGGAACAACCTACGGGGGAAGGTGCGCTCGATGGTCTCAAGGCACAACATCGCGGTCCAGAAGCCGGCGGCGGACCCCCACCCACCCCTCCCGAATTTACATCATGGGAGCAAGAGGTCTTGAACATCCTGCATCCTCAGGGCCTCGCTGGAGTAGCCGGAGGAATGGACTCTGGTAAGTCCAATTTCAACTACCCTCACCCCCAACCCCCCAGCACACATCCTCCCTGACAATGTCTCACCAGCACAACCCACCCACCCCAACACCAACCCCTGCATTCCAACACAAACCATGGACACCCATCACCTAAGCATGACCACTGCACATACCCATCCCCCCCCACAAACCACCCTCACAACACCTCCCTCAAGGGAATGCCTGCACTGGGGGACAAGGGCACCCATAACTTGCACGCTATTGCACACACAGAAACAATAACCAAACTCTCTTACCCCATGCAGGACCCGAACGCCAACACACCGCTCAGGAGGGTCCAGAAATGTCCCTCCCACCCCCGGAACAGGCCCACAGTGAGGACAGCAGCTCTGTCGACACTGAACCTGATGACCAGCCCGGACCATCGGGGACCTCTGGACAGTCGGTTCCCCTCAGGCAGCCACAGGCCACACCAGACCCGACCCCCTCTGCCAACACCAGCACAGCTCCCACCCAGCGGGCCCATGCCTCTGTCTCTAGGACAGGTCAATCAGCGGTGTGTCTGCCACTACAGGGCACCCAGGGTAACCCACCACCCCAACAACAACAGGGACCTGGGGGCAGTGGTAGCGGGCACACCGTCCAGGGGACAGAGGCCGGGGGAAACCGGGCAACTCGGAGGGCTGCTGTGCGACAGGGGGGGGAGGAGAGGCCCAGGGAACCCACTCTCCAAGAGGCCCTCACCACCATCATGGGGGCCTACCACCACTCCCAAGAGACGATGGCGACGGTACTGGGCAGGTTCACGGAGATCCAGGCACAGCAGGAGGAACGCTACATGGGGTTCAGGGACGAGCTGAGAAACATCGGGACCGCAATGGGGACCATCGTCCTGGCCCTCAACAGGATCGAAGACACGTTGCGGGACCATGTGGCACCACACAGGGCCCCTGTCACTAGCCCAGACCAGGAACAGCCTACCACCTCCGCCGGCGCTAGTGGACAGGAGGCCCCAACACCACGACAGGCCACCAGAACCCCACCTCCTGCTGAAGAACAACCACCCCGCAAGAGGAGCCTGAGATCCAAAAAAACGACAGAGTAGGATGTCAAGACCCCCGCCAGCAGGACATACCCCCTGAAGTCATCCCACTGTCCCACATTGCCACCCTGTCCAACCATGAACTGCCTCTGCTCCATCCTTCCACAGGCAAAAGGACAATGCACCTGTGAGACTGTGAACTGGACTCTGCCATGGACATTACTCCACCCCCACCCATCACCCTTATAATCACATGTACCAATATCTAGCACTGTAAATAAATCACATATTGCACACAAATCAGTTTGGACTCTGCAAGTGCTGTATTCTTAACAAATGTATTACACATTACTGTTCAATATCTGTTCTGTCAATTAGTGATGACAACATACCAATGTCAATACGATGTAGTTCATAGGCAAACCAAGCAGAAGTCAAGCTCTGAGTCATACAGCACAGAGAAGGGAAAGGGAAAATCAAAAATTAGTTACAAAGAACTGGGGGGAAATACAGAAACTAGAGATGCAGGAGGCTCTAAGCAAACGTGAAATGGCGTGGGTGATTCTTACCTGTGGGCTACTGGAAATACTGGTGGATAACAGTCTCCCTGTTGTCTGTGTTCTCACCGTCGTCTTCCTCCTCTTCACTCTCCGCAGGCTCCACAGCTGCCACAACACCACCATCTGGACCATCCTCCTGCAGGAAAGGCACCTGGCGTCGCAAAGCCAGGTTGTGAAGCATACAGCACGCCACGATGATATGGCACACCTTCTTTGGTGAGTACATCAGGGATCCACCAGTCATATGCAGGCACCTAAACCTGGCCTTCAGGAGCCCAAAGGTTCGCTCAATCACCCTCCTAGTACGCCCATGGGCCTCATTGTACCGTTCCTCTGCCCTTGTCCTGGGATTCCTCACTGGGGTCAGTAGCCACGGCAGGTTGGGGTAACCAGAGTCACCAATTAGCCACACACGCTGTCTCTGTAGCTGTTCCATCACATAGGGGATGCTGCTATTTCGCATGATGTACGCGTCATGCACTGACCCAGGGAACTTGGCATTTACATG
This sequence comes from Pleurodeles waltl, assembly GCF_031143425.1. Taxonomy (NCBI): domain Eukaryota; kingdom Metazoa; phylum Chordata; class Amphibia; order Caudata; family Salamandridae; genus Pleurodeles; species Pleurodeles waltl. Next base: position 223,784,022 of record NC_090441.1, read on the forward strand.
GGAGATGTACTGGTCAGCCAAACAGACCACCTGCACATTCATAGAATGATAATTTTTCCTGTTCCTGTACACCTGTTCATCGTCATTTGGGGGGACTAAAGCCACATGGGTCCCATCAATTGCACCAGTGATGTTGGGGATGTGTCCAAGGGCATAGAAATCAGCTTTCACTGTAGGCAAATCACCCTCCTCTGGGAAAATGATGTAGCTCCGCATGAGTTTCATCAGGGCAGATAACACTCTGGACAAAACTTTTGAAAACATAGGCTGAGACATTCCAGATGACATGCCCACTGTTGTCTGGAATGAGCCACTTGCCAAAAAATGGAGGACAGACAGAACCTGCACTAGAGGGGGAATTCCTGTGGGTTGGCGGATGGGGGACATCAGGGCTGGCTCCAGCTGGGCACACAGTTCATGGATAGTGGCTCGGTCAAGTCAGTATCGTAGTATTATATGGCGTTCTTCCATTGTCGACAGGTCCACCAGCGGCCGGTACACGGGAGGATTCCTCCTTCTCATCGCAAGTCCCAGCGGACGGTGCCTAGGAAGGAGAATATGGAGTACAGAGTCAATCAACTCACAGGTACGTACAACACAGCTTGCACAGTACACATAAAAGTATGGCTTGCTATGTTTGTATGTGTGCCAAAGCAAGGCCTAGGCCTGTGTGACGCAGTAGAAATTAAGCCATGTGGGCCCTTGAAATGGCGGTTGCCTGACCTGTGAAGTGGGACAATGGGATGTGAGGTAACTGCGCTGGCGTGGCACACCGTGGCGGTAGGCGGTCGAAGACCGCTGTGAGAAGACGCATTGGTTAACATTGAACCCTATGGGATTCATGAGCCAATGACGATGTGCGCCGGCGGTCGCGGTACGCACCGCCGCGGTACGCACCGCCGCGGGCGTGACCGGCATTTTCTATCTGCTTAATCACTCGAGACCTGATCATCCACAGGAGAGGACCTATACTGCAAGTGCTGCTGTGAACTCGGTCTGGAAGTGACAATGGCTGCTGCGACTGGGGAAAGGGCCCCTGCCTTCACGTCTGAAGAGTTGGAGAAACTTGTGGATGGGGTCCTCCCCCAGTATGCGCTACTCTACGGTCCTCCAGACCAACAGGTGAGTACACTGAGTGCACATTGAATGGGTTATGCCTGTGTGGAGTGGGGGGGATGTAAGTTGGTGGGGAGGAAATGAGGAGTGCAACGCACGACAGATGAGAGAATGGGCCACATGGCAAGGTTGGGGAGGGGGGGGCATGTACTCCAAACATGCAGAAATGTGACGTTTTCTCTTTCCCACCCTGTACATGTCAAACAGGTGAGCGCCCATCAGAAAATCGATATTTGGCGTGCCATCGCCAAGGAAGTCCGGGCCCTGGGGGTCTACACCAGACGGGGCACCCACTGCCGCAAGAGGTGGGAGGACATCCGCCGCGGAACCCGAAAGACCGCCGAGTCACTGCTGGGGATGGCCTCCCGACCTTGGAGGGGTGCCAGTCGTACCCTGACCCCCCTGATGTCCCGGATCCTGGCGGTGGCCTACCCTGATTTGGATGGGCGCTTGAGGACAGCACAGCAGACACAAGGGGGTGAGTATCAGCACATTCTGCTATCTTTACGTGCAGTCGAGGCGTCTGGGTGGGGGAGGAGGGCTGTGGGTGACAGTAGGCCAGGGCGCTTTCTGGAGTGTAGTCCCCTCCCTTAGACATGGCCCTGTGCCCCCGCCCCCCACCTCTGTCGGGTGCCAAGTGCAGCTATCCATGGTCCAGCATCACCCATGTGCGCGTCTGTTGTCCCTAGACCTGTTGGCCTAGTCAGAAGTACTGAGTAGTGTACCCCAAGTTCGCGAATTAGTGCATGAGGCACCTGTGTCTGTCCTCTCCGCCAAGGGTATTGACAAGGCATGCACTCAACTTTGTTTTATTTCTCCCCCCACCCTTATTCTCAGCCCCTGCCTCTGTTACCCCTGCTGCCCTCAGTGCGGAGCTCATTGACCTCGTGAGGACGGTCATTGTTGGGCAGACTACCCTTTTGAATGCCATCCAGGGGGTGGAAAGGGAGGTGCATCGGAGCAATGCCTACCTGGAGGGCATTCATTCGGGTCAGGCTGCCCATCAACGAGCGTTCACTGCTCTGGCCTCAGCACTGACGGCAGCCATTGTCCCTGTCTCCAGTCTCCCTCTTCTATCTGCCTCCACCCTTTCTCTGTCTCCTGTACCTCAGCCTATCCCATCCACACCATCAGACCAGCCTGCACACACCTCAACACCCAAGGCCAGCTCATCCAAACATAAGCACCACAGAAGACACAAGCATTCACCCAAGCAACACCCAGATGCAGACATACCAACAGTCACTACCACCTCTGTGTCCCCGTCCTCCTCGTCTCCCTCCTCCCTCCCTGTGACGTCTACACTCACACCTGCATGCACACCACCATCAGCCAGTTCTTCCATCACCAGCACACCCTCCACTACAGTCCTCACACGTGCAGTCACCACCCCCACTGCCATGTACACGTCCCCTGTGTCCTCTCCCACTGTGTCTGTCACCCCCTCTTCCAAGACACATAAACGCAGGCAGACACCCAAACAACAGCCAACCACCTCACGACAGCCTACGTCCCAGTCACCTGCACCCAAGGACAGCACACCTTGACTCTCATACAACCACATCCTCTTCCTCCACTTCTATCACCACTACTCCTACCCTTTACCTTGGTCCAAAGAAATGTTACCTCTCCAATCTTAACCTCTTTCCCTCCCCTGACCCACCCCCTCCATCTGGGAAAAGTCCCAAGGGCACCTCAGCCACCACCAGCCCAGCATCTAAGGTGAAAGTGGTGCATGGGTTATGGAGTCCACCCTTTGGCGGCAGTGACACTTCGATCAGCAGCAAGGGGACAGCCAGCCCCCCCCCAGGCAAGAGGACCCGGAAAGTGAAGGGCCGCCGTGAGCGGACAGAGACGGCTGCCCCCAAGGAGGTAACTCCGGCTACTTCACCTGCCACAACAGCCAGGTGAGGCAAGGGCCCGAGAGCCCCATCTAAGGAGCGGAAGGGCAGCAGGGCGGAGAGGTCAGCCACCAGGAGCGCGGAGCAGGAGGGCCCCACAAGCCCCATCCCGGCTGCAAGGGACGACACCAAAGGGCCCAGGACTCCGTCCCCGAAGGGGCCTGACACTGCACGTTCGGAGGGCGAGTGAGCAGGGTGTCCAGGCCAGGTCTGACTCCCTTGACATAGTGCACGAGCATCGCTGAACAGGGCCCGCCGTGCAGACAGGTACCGCTGAACAGGGCCCCGCCGTGCAGAAGAGCACCGCTGAACAGGGCCCCGCCGTGCAGAAGAGCACCGCTGAACAGGGCCCCGCCGTGAAGACAGGTACCGCTGAAGAGGGCCCCGCCGTGCAGACAGGTACCGCTGAACAGGGCCCCGCCATGCAGAAGAGCACCGCTGAACAGGGCCCCGCCGTGAAGACAGGTACCGCTGAAGAGGGCCCGCCGTGCAGAAGAGCACCGCTGAAGAGGGCCCCGCCGTGCAGAAGAGCACCGCTGAACAGGGCCCGCCGTCTCAAACACCGCTCTGCTGGGCCCTTCATCTTAAGCACCGCTCCGCTGGGCCCTCCTGTTAAGCACCGCTCCGCTGGGCCCTCCTGTCAAGCACCGCTCCGCTGGGCCCTTCATCTCAATCACCGCTCCGCTGGGCCCTTCATCTCAAGCACCGCTCCGCTGGGCCCTCCTGTCAAGCACCGCTCCGCTGGGCCCTTCATCTAAAGCACCGCTCCGCTGGGCCCTCCTGTCAAGCACCGCTCCGCTGGGCCCTTCATCTCAAGCACCGCTCCGCTGGGCCCTCCTGTCAAGCACCGCTCCGCTGGGCCCTTCATCTCAAGCACCGCTCCGCTGGGCCCTTCATCTCAAGCACCTCTCCGCTGGGCCCTCCTGTCAAGCACCGCTCCGCTGGGCCCTTCATCTCAAGCACCGCTCCGCTGGGCCCTTCATCTCAAGCACCGCTCCGCTGGGCCCTTCATCTCAAGCACCGCTCCGCTGGGCCCTCCTGTCAAGCACCGCTCCGCTGGGCCCTTCATCTCAAGCACCGCTCCGCTGGGCCCTCCTGTCAAGCACCGCTCCGCTGGGCCCTTCATCTCAAGCACCGCTCCGCTGGGCCCTCCTGTCAAGCACCGCTCCGCTGGGCCCTTCCTCTCAAGCACCGCTCCGCTGGGCCCTTCATCTCAAGCACCGATCCGCTGGGCCCTCCTGTCAAGCACCGCTCCGCTGGGCCCTTCATCTCAAGCACCGCTCCGCTGGGCCCTCCTGTCAAGCACTGTTCACGGTTCACTGTGCCCACCATGCATCCTCCTTGTCCAGTGGAGACATTTATCCACCTGATGGACTGTGGCTTTGCACTCCCCAGGATGGCACAGTGGGCAAGCCACCCAATGTAGAGACATTGAGAGACTGTGGCTTTGCACTCCCCAGGATGGCACAGTGGGCAAGCCACCCACTGTAGAGACATTGAGAGACTGTGGCTTTGCACTCCCCAGGATGGCACAGTGGGCAAGCCACCCACTGTAGAGACATTGAGAGACTGTGGCTTTGCACTCCCCAGGATTGAACAGTGGGCAACCCACCCACTGTAGAGACTTGTGAGACTGTGGCTTTGCACTCCCCAGGATTGAACAGTGGGCAACCCACCCACTGTAGAGACTTGAGAGACTGTGGCTTTGCACTCCCCAGGATGGTCCAGTGGGCATGGTGGGCCCTTCGTGGATCTGGCGTCGTGGACTCATGTGGCTGTGGTGCCCCCCCCTTCCCTTCCCCCTGAGGTGCCTGTAGTTTTGTCACCAGATGCCCCTGCAGTGTTCTCTCCAAAGGACTCAGGTCTCCTGTGTGGGCTTTGCCCTTGTTTCGCGACACTTTGGCCCACGGACATATTTAATTCGTCAGATGTGCAGGACTACTTGCTACAGTTATCCACTGCTGTGTAAATATTTTTTTTAAATGTAAATATTTTTGATGGTTGCACAATACTTTTCAGAAGCTACTTTGTACATAAATATTTATTCCCAATTTGATTCTGTCATAGCATTTTTTACGGGTGTTTGGGTGGTGTCACTGTGACTTGTTGTTCTGCATTGGTATGTACATATTGGGGGGGTGGGGGGGGTCGCATATGTGTGTGCCCGTAACCTTTCGTCCTCCCCCCTCCCGTGTGTCGTAGGTGCAGTACTCACCGTTGACGTCTGCGCCGGAGTTCGTACTCGTGGTAGATGAGCAGGTAGACGAGAGCAGGTATGATGTTCAATTCGGGTTCCATGCTGTCCTCCTTCCTCGTGGAGTGCGTAGAGGTGAGCGTTTTCCCGTTCGTAGTCTGTTTCCGCCGTGTTGTTATCGGCGGTGCTCCCGCCCCGGAAAAGATGGCGGATTGGTGGGTCGTGATAGGGTGGGCGGTACATTGTCTCCCGCCTGTCTGTTGGCGGTGACCGCCGCGCTGTTTGTTTGTTCCGCCGTGGCGGTCGGAGTGTTAAAGCGGCGGCCTGTGTTGGCGGTTCCCGCCAGGGTCAGAATTGCATTTTTTTGACCGCCGGCCTGTTGGCGGGTTGGCCGCCGCTTTATCACCGACCGCCAGGGTCAGAATCACCCCCTGAGTGTTTTCTTTCATGTTTGTAAGTGCTGTGTGACTACAGTGGTATTGCATGAGATTTGCATGTCTCCTAGATAAGCCTTGGCTGCTCATCTACAACTACTCCTAGGGAGCCTGGCTTCTAGACCTGCCTACACTACTCTAATAGGGGATACCTGGACCTGGTATAAGGTGTAAGTATCTCAGGTACCCACCACACACCAGGCCACCCTCCTACATTGGTGGTGCATCTGTAGGATAAGCACTTGCAATTGCCTTATAACTCTGTCACCTGGTACCTTGCACAGGAAAGACCACTCTTTACATAGATGTAAACATAGTACCTAGTGTTAGGAATCTAGTCTCTAGATTTGGGTAAGGTAGAGGTCTAGGCATAGCCCTTGCTCCAAACTTCTTGAGAGAGACTAGAAGTTTGGGAGGTTAGGCACACCCTACACCACTCTAACACATACCATGTCTGCAACTGGGCACACCTATGAGGCCATGAATTCCCCTTATAAGAACCTGAACTTCAAGGAATTTAAATGGATGTGTGCAGAAAGGAAGTTAAACATGGGGAAGAATCCTAATAGGAGCCTGCTCTTGGGCCTCCTCCTCTAGGATGACCCGGAACAAACTGGTGACCAGGAGAAGGAGGGGGTGGGAGTAGATTCTAACCCCTCAGAGATAGGAAAATACATTTTAGATCTGGGGGATGATTAACAGAATTACTCACAGGGTCACAAAGGTCCTAGCAGACCAACTAGCATAGCAGGAAGCCATACTAGTAGGGCTCCCTTTACACCCAGAGGGCTAGTGGAAAGGGTCAGTAAGCCTAGGGACAGACCCTCCTCTGTCCATTCCCATGTCACCTCAGTGGCTGAAGTGACCAACTGCTCCAATCCAGAGGGAGACTCCATAGACAGGGAGCTCAGGAAACTGAGGGGGCCTGTAAAGTTCAGAGAGTCCCTCGAAGGCAGTGGGCTGCTGCACTCTGGTTGGCCTTCTCTGATAAGGAGAGGGATAGACTTCTCACTGTCAGAGAAGAGGATGCAGACAACTACAGTATACTTAAGTCTGCATTCTTAGATGGGTTTGGTATCACAACTAAACAATACAGAATAAAGTTCAGGGACACCAGAAAAGAGTCCTTGCAAGACTGGATAGACTTTGTGGACTGTTCTGTTAAAGCTTTGGAATGCTGGTTACATGGCAGCAAAGTGTTTGATTATGAGGGTTTGTACAACTTCATTCTGAGAGAGCATATACTTAATAATTGTGTGTCTGATTTGTTGCACCAATATCTAGTGGACTCAGATCTGACCTCTGCCCGAGAATTGGGAAAGAAGGCAGACAAATTGGTCAGAACAAGAGTGAGCAGAAAAGTTCATACAGGGAGTGACAAAGACAAGAAAAAGGAAGCAGGTAATTCTCGGGACAAGGGTAGGGACAAAGACAAAAGTAAAGACTCCTCATCAGGTGCACAAAACTCCTCTGGGGGTGGGAGTAAAACCTCTTCCTCCTCTGCACAGGTTAAAAAGCCTTGGTGCTATGTGTGCAGAAATAAAGTCCATAGGCCAGGGGACAGCTCCTGTCCTGGTAAAGGCCCTGAGCCTTTCACCATTACTACCTCCACTTCTACTCCTAGTGCCTCTAGGATGAGTAGTAATAGTGGTGGAACTACTGGCCGTAATCAGCCCAAATGTGTAGTTGGGTTCACATTAGGGTCGATAGTAGAAACTGGGGTAGGTATAGAAACCCCAAGACAGTTTCTGTCTCACAGGGTGGCAGTGTCCTTGCCACCCTAGCTGCTTGTCCCTTTAATATGGATAAGTACAAGCAGCACATTCAGATAAATGGTGTTGAGGCCCAAGCCTACAGGGACACAGGTGCCAGTGTCACCATAGTTACTGAAAACTATGTAAGACTATCCCCTGCTCTTCAGCAGTCTTTGGAGGTCTGCTGTATTGGACAGCTCGGATGACTGCACTACATCCCCGGCCACTCAAGGCGAGGCTAACTTCAGGCCTTCCTTCCTCGGCTTCAGCAGACAGAAGTAGCAGCGTTCTGACGTGGACCTCGACTTCCCGGACTGCTCCCGTTACCTCAGAAAGAAGGTACAACAGCTGCCCTGACAAAGCTCACAGGAAGTGAACTAAACGCATTGGCTGCATTTTCTGTACTGTTTGCCAAAAGAGAAACAAGGAATAAAGGATTGATGAATGTACATTTTGGACCTGGACTTGAAATGAAAAGCAGTTATATTATGTTGGTGCACCATCAGGCGGAGTTGGTGAGAAGAGGCAGAGTCGGTGACAATGGGAGGCGAGCACCGAAGACCTGAAGCCCGCACGTTGGAACGAGCACCGGGTCCGTGGGTCTGGCGGGTCTGATCGCAGGTCACAGGTCTCTTGTAAGCTTGCTGGAAGTCAGAGAGGTGGAAGGCAGAAGGTGGAAGGCAGAAGGTGGAGAGGCGGGGAGGCGACACTCGCACACCTGGCCCAGCGCCCGCCCAGTGCTCTACCACTGACCACAGCTGCTGCGATCCAAGCCTCAGCCTGCACCCAGTCCCAGCAAAGATCAAGTGGAGTTCAAGGGGAGCTGAAGGAGATCCACAGGAGCAGGGCTGAGCGGGCCGAACAGAGCAGTGCGGAGGTCAGAGCAGAGAGGAGGGGAGCGCAAGGTTTCAGGGATGCCAAGGGAGGTCCAGGAAGAGCAGGGGCGGAGCGCAGAGGCTGTTGCCAGCCTCTGCCAAGCGGGTGCCCCAAGAACCCTGCGGAGGTGGCACGACCAGTGCTGGGTTTGGCTTGCGGGGGTTGGAGAGCCTCGCTCCGAACACCAACCTCAGCTGAGCGTGCAACCCTCCTCTTCCTTTCTGTCCATTCCATCAATCAGCCAGCCAGACCCCACCTAGACCTTGCTCAGATCGAGCTCAGGCACAACACAACAACTGAGCAATGCTTATGCCCTGCAAAGACAGGGACCCTAGGCTGAGTTCAAGGCCGAACCCAAGACAGCTCTCAAACCAATTAAAATTGCCAAATCCGCCACTACACACCTCGAAAATATCGTTCCTACTGTCCTTCCACCGACAAAGTGATTTAAAGGCGAGGTACTCCACGGCATATCAGATTCTCAACCCGGGCCTGCCAAAGACATTCTTAAAAACCTTCCGAGGGAAGATGTGGAAAACGAACCTAGGGGTCTCACGCCCAATTAGCTCACAGCCTCGGAGCCCCAGTCCATCCTGACCACTGCAGCTGCCCATTAACCAGAAACTACGCAAAAAGGAACTGCCTAATAACCTCACTATAGAGATATCCACCAGCCTGGCGCAAAATCATGACTCCCCAAAAGAAAGTCACCCAAACAGGAACAGCACTAAAGCAATAATAACAAAACAGGGCAGGTCAGTTAAAAGAACAGCTCAAAGATCAGTCCTGGACTTCATTAACAGGGCACCAAATAGCTTTGCATCAGCTGTAGGCCAGCCCCCGATCAGGAACAATCTCTGCACCAAGAAAATGGCTGAACAGCGCATAAAGGACTTTCAAGTCCCGGCATACAATGGGTCAGTCCAGCCGAAAGACGACACAATCATAGAAATATTGTCCAACAACACTACAGACAAAATAACAATGACAAATGCGGACTACACAAACTATGAGGACCAAATCAAACATGGAAGTAGCGTTGCCACCTTGCCCAGCATCCCAAATAATACAGCCTTCCAGCCAGCCCAAAAAATACAGAAACATAACACATGTACCTCACACCTTGGGCCGCGTAAGCCTCACAAGCCCCACAGGGAAATACCTCTCAACTAGCAAGGACAAGCTTCCACCTTCTTCATCCCCTGCACATCATTTTGAACCACAATGGTATTTATATCTGGACCACGGTTCACAAAACCTCTTCGACCTTTGCCTCTCACTTGCGTCTGAAACATTCCATTTCCCTGCGGCTGTTGCACCATCTGTTGTAACCCATTACCCTGCATCCCTGCTTGTGCTGCCTTAATTTGCATCACCATCACTTTCTCCTTCAGGTTTCTCTGCTTCAACTCAATTTCGTCACTACAGTATTTTGCGTACTGCAACACTTCATCAATCGGCTTCGCTTGCCAATAGATCAAATGATTCTTAATCATCTGGCTAATCTCTGGTCTCAGTCCCTCAACAAACCTGAACACAAGGTGGTTCATGTTTTTTAGCTCTATAACTCTCTGTACCACTGTAGTGCTTGAACGCTTTCAACAACCTCTCATAGTATGCATGTATCGACTCCTTGCCTTCCTGTGCCGTTCGATCAATCTTTTGCCAATCAATGTTTTGCGGCAACACTTTCTGCTTCAAAAACTCACCTTAAAGTAGTACCTCATCACCTCAGGAGACAGGGCTCCTGTGACTTTGTCCCTTGCTGGTTCTGCTGTCGGCAAATCCACACCTCTTGCATTCAAGCCACAAGTCAGCTGGAACTATAATCTCAAAAAGCATATTCAAGTCTTCCCAAAGACAATTCACAAGCTTCACAAACCTGTCTGTCTGCTGATACCACTCTATCGGCTTCTCCCTCAGCCTGGGAAAGTCATTTGTGAAGGACAAAATGTCACCCCTAGACCATGGTACATGGACAAGAACCCCTCCCTCTGTCTCTCTCATAGGGTACGCTTGAACTGTACCAGTTTCAGGTGATGGTTTCACCTGCTGCTGCTCTGAGCAATCACTCTTCCCTTTATCTCTTTTCTTTGCCCATCCGCCTTACCATTTCTTCAATGCTCCCCAAACCTATGCGCTCTGCAATATTTCTTTAAGGTGAGCTTTCATCCCAGTAGACCTCATGTGGTCAAAATCCTTAGGTTCAAAGTCTAATCTGGAACTCGTCTTCAAATGTTTAGTATTGTCTATGCCATATTTATCTGCTAGGTTTGCCAAACTCTGGTGCACTTTGCTCACTTCTTTAGTTATTTTCGGGCACAAATATCTCAATTCTGCCTCAGTATAAGACTCTAGTCTGTTTACTCCCATGCTTCCTTCAACTAATTCAGCTGCTTCCATGCCCAACTTCACAAAATTCAGGTACTCTTCTCTTTCCGACCGCTCTGCTGTCGCAGGGGTAGTCTGTGGTGAATTTAACCTGTCTAACCATTCATTCAGTTGTTGCGCAGTCAAACCCTGCAGTGAGATGTTACCCGCCTGCATCATCGGTGTCTGTGGTACATTTACACTTGAGATCTGCGGAGTCAGCAGTCCCAAACCTGAATGTTTCATGGCATCTGGAGGAACCCCTATCAGACTGAAGTCCAACAGGGACCTAGATCTCTCTACTGTCTGTTCCACTGGAGTCATCCCCTGAGAGCTCCCTATGAGCCCTCCTCTGGTCATGTCCTGTGTCATTACCCCCTGATCACATACGCTAGGTTTGGCCTGCATATACAATGGTTCTGGTGGACCAACTGTAATAGGTAAGGATATGGCAGCTGGTGCCTGCTTATTTCCCACAACCTGTAGAACATTAGCTCCCATGTTCTGATTCATTGTCTGTACTGTAGCTAACTTCGGTCTTGTGACCGAAGTATAACTCGCCTATTGCATCCTATTGTATTTTACAGTGTTTGCACTACTTTCTGATTTTGGTTTGTGTGTATATTTTATGTATTTTACTTACCTCCTAAGGGAGTATATCATCTGAGATGTTTTTGGCACATTGTCACTAAAATAAAGTTCCTTTATTTTTAGTAACCCTGAGTATTGTCTTTCTTATGATATAGTACCTATATGATATAAATGGTATAGTAGGAGCTTTGCATTTCTCCTAGTTCAGCCTTGGCTGCTCTGCTATAGCTACCTCTATCAGCCTAAGCTGCTAGAATACTACTACTCTACTAATAAGGGATAACTGGACCTGGCACAAGGTGTAAGTACCATTGGTACCCACTAAACACCAGGCCAGCCCCCTACAATGGGTAGCAGAGTAACTGCTGTGGCCCATGGGGATCCCCTGGAACGTCAATGCCCTGGGTACCTGGGTACCATATACTAGGGGCTTACTTGGGGGCACCAGTATCCCAATTGTGAGAACAAAAGTTACCACTAGTTTAGAGGAGAGAGCATAACTACTGGGGCCCTGTTTAGTAGGATCCCAATCGACACAGTCAAACACACTTACAAACAGGCAATAAAAAGGGGCAACCAAGCTAGAAAGAGGCCACTTTCCTACACAACACCCCCTCCCCCAAACGAAGGACAATAAGGCTAACCTTGGCCAGTTGAGACTCTATTGTCTAAGTGGTGATAAGTGGAGAGTAGCTCTGCAGTAGAGTGGTTATTCCCTTTATCATCCACTATGTGTTTCCTTCCCTGTGGGGAGGTGAACCACCACGTTTGGTTACTTCTACCTGAAGTACATTTAAACTGTGGACCCTGTTATCCCTTATTAGTAGAATAGAGGTGTTCTAGCAGCTTAGGCTGATAGAGGTAGCTATAGCAGAGCAGCTTAGGCTGAACTAGGAGACACGCAAAGCTCCTACCATACCACTTATATCATATATAGCACTGTATCACAAGAAAACACAATACTCAGAGTTACTAAAAATAAAGGTACTTTATTTTAGTGACAATATGCCAAAAGTATCTCAGAGGATATATTCCCTTAGGAAGTAAGTAATATACACAAATTATATGTACACAAACCAAAAACAGGTAAGTAACAGAAAAGTAGTGCAAACAATGTAGAATCACAATAGAATGCAATAGGTAGAAATAGGCCCAGGGGCAACACAAACCATATACTCCAAAGGTGGAATGCGAGCCACGAATGGACCCCAGGCCTAGTGTAGGTTGTATAGGGTCGGTGGGAGTGTAAGAAAACACTAATGGGTGTCCACGATACCCCACCCCAAGACCCTGAAAAGTAGGAGTAAATTTACCCTACCACCCCAGAAAGACAGTAAAGTCAAGTTACGGGATACTGCAAGGACAACAACTGCCAGCAAAACACTGAAGACGGATTCCTGGACCTGAGGACCTGTAAAGGAAGGGGACCAAGTCCAAGAGTCAAACAAGTGTCCAGGGGGGGCAGGAGCCCACTGAACCCCGGATGAAGGTACAAAAGGGCTGCCTCCGGGTGGAAGAAGCCAAAGATTCTGCAACAACAGAAGATGCCAGGAATGTCTTCTTTGGTCAGAAGATGTCCCACGGCGTGCTGGAGGATGCAGAGTTGATTCCACGCAGAAAGACCGCAAACAAGCCTTGCTAGCTGCAAGAATTGTGGTTGAGGATTTTGGGTGCTGCTAAGGCCCAGGAAGGACCAGGATGCCACTTGGAGGAGGAGACAGAGGGGGCGCTTAGCAACTCAGAGAGCCCCCACAGAAGCAGGCAGCACCCGCAGAAGTACCGGAACAGGCACTTAGAAGATCTGAGGACAGCGGTTGACTCAGAGTCACAAAGGAGGATCCCACGACGTCGGAGTCCAACTCAGCGAGTTGGGCAATGCAGGACGGAGTGCTGGGGACCTGGGCTAGGCTGTGCACAAAGGAAGTCTTGGAAAAGTGCTCAGAAGCCCGAGCAGCTGCAGATCACGCAGTGCACAGGATTACTGTCTGGCGTGGGGAGGCAAGGACTTACCTCCACCAAATTTGGACAGAAGGGACACTGGACTGTGGGAGACACTTGGACCCAGCTCCTGTGTTCCAGGGACCTCCCTCGTCAGGATGAGAGGGGACCCAGAGGACCGGTGATGCAGAAGTTTGGTGCCTGCATTAGCAGGGGGAAGATTCCGTCGACCCACGGGAGATTTCTTCTTGGCTTCCAGTGCAGGGTGAAGGCAGACAGCCCTCAGAGCATGCACCACCAGGAAACAGTCGAGAAAGCCGGCAGGATGAGGCGCTACAATGTTGCTGGTAGTCTTATTGGTACTTTGTTGTGGTTATGCGGGCGTTATGGAGCAGTTAGCGGTCGATACTTGGCAGAAGTCGAAGAGGGAAGCGCAGAGGAACTCTGGTGAGCTCTTGCATTCGTTATTTGAAGAGAAACCCACAGGAGAGACCCTATTTAGCCCTCAGAGGAGGATTGGCTACAGAGAGAGGTAAGCACCTATCAGGAGGGGTCTCTGACGTCACCTGCTGGCACTGGCCACTCAGAGCTGTCCATTATGCCCTCACACCTCTGCAACCAAGATGGCAGAGGTCTGGGACACACTGGAGGAGCTCTGGGCATGTCCCCTGGGGAGGTGCAGGTCAGGGGGGTGGTCACTCCCCTTTCCTTTGTCCAGTTTCACACCAGAGCAGGGCTGGGGGGATCCCTGAACCGGTGTAGACTAGCTTATGCAAGGAGGGCACCATCTGTGCCCTTCAAAGCATTTCCAGAGGCTGGGGGAGGCTACTCCTCCCCAGCCCTTCACACCTATTTCCAAAGGGAGAGGGTGTAACACACTCTCTCAGAGAAAATTCTTTGTTCTGCCTTCCTGGGACTGGGCTGTCCAGACCCCAGGAGGGCAGAACTCTGTCTCTGGGGTGGCAGCAGTGGTAGCTGCAGAGAAATCCCCAGAGAGCTGGTTTGGCAGTACCCGGGGTCCATAGTGGAGCCCGTGGGATGCGTGGAATTGGCACCCCAATACCAGATTTGGCATGGGTGGACAATTCCACGGTCTTAGACATGTTACGTGGCCATATTGGGAGTTACCATTGTGAAACTACATATAGGTTTTTACCTATCTGTAGTGCACACGTGTAATGTTGTCCCTGCATTCACAAAGTTCGGGGAAATGGCCCTGTACGAAGTGGGGGCACCTTTTCTAGTGCAAGGATGCTCTCACCCTTAGTAACTTTGCACCTAACCTTCTGCTAGTGAAGGTTAGACATATAGGTGACTTATAAGTTACTTAAGTGCAGTGAAAATGGCTGTGAAATAACGTGTGCATTATTTCTCTCAGGCTGCAGTGGCAGTCCTGTGTAAAGGTTTGTCTGAGCTCCCTATGGGTGGCAAAAGAAATGCTGCAGCCCTTAGCGATCTCCTGGAACCCCAATACCCTGAGCACCAAGGTACCATGAACTAGGGAATTATAAGGGCGTTCCAGTCTGCCAATTGAAAATGGTAAAAGTGGTCACTAGCCTATAGTGACAAATTTAATGGCAGAGAGAGCATAAGCACTGAGGTTCTGATTAGCAGAGCCTCAGTGACCCAGTTAGTCACTACACAGCTATACACTTTCAGACCACAAACTATGAGCACTGGGGTCCTGGTTTGCAGAATCCCAGTGAGACCGGCAAAAACAAACTTACATACATGTAAAAATAGGGGTATCATGCCAGGCAAGATGGTACTTTCCTACACCCACAGGGAGCCCATGCAAAGGTTTCTGCAGGACTGCCATTGCAGTATTGGTGAACCAGGTGCATGCACCCGTTTTCACTATAGGTCACTGAACCAGGTCACTATAAGTCACCCTTATGGTAGGCCCTCTAAGCCCAGAGGGCAGGGTGCAGGTACCTGTGTGTGAGGGCATCCCTCACACACCCTTTACTGGACTGTGTGGGATGCCATTTTAAGCATGTAGTGGACATAGGTCACTACCTATGTCCAGCTACATAATGGTAACTCCAAACGTAGGCATGTTTGGTATCAAACGTGTTGGAATCATACACCAATATTTTTCCAAGTATTGGTTATAACATTCCATGCCCTCTTGGGGCTCCTTAGAGGACCCCAGCATTGCTCCTACAGCCTTCTGAGGTTTTCCAGGCAGCCACAGCTGCTGCCACCTCAAAGACACGTTTCTGCCCTACTATTGCTCGCGCAGCTTGAGCATAGGAAGGCAGAACAAAGGATTTCCTTTGGGAGAGTTTTGTTACACATTCTCCCTTTGGAAATAGGTGTTACTGGACTTGGGAGGGGTAACCTCCCAAGCCCACTGGTATGCTTTGAAGGGCACATTTGGTGCACTCCTTGCCTAAACCAGTCTACACCAGTTCAGCGATCCCAGTCCCTGCTCTGGCTCAAAACTGGACAATGGAAAGAAGAGTGACCACATCCCTGTTCATCACCACCCCAGTGGTGGTGCCCAGAGCTCTTCCAGAAGGTCCCTGGGTTTTGCTATCTTGGATTCAAGGTTGGCAGGGAACTCTGAGAGCATCTGAGTGGCCAGGTCAGGCAAGTGATGTCAGAGCCCCCTCCTAATAGGTGGTCACCCAGCTGGGTGACCAATCCCCCTTTCAGGACTATTTAGTGTCTCTCTTTTGGTTGATTCCTCAAATTTGGCTTGCAAGGTTCGAGAAGGATTCCTCTGCATCCCTTACTTCTACTTCTGACCAAAAAAACTGCATCTGGACTCTCCAGGTCCCGGCAATCTGCAACAAACACGAAAGCTTTGCCTGCAACATTGTTTCTCCGGCTCCTTCCAGCTTCTGCAACATTTCCCCAGTCGGGCATCCTCTGACGACAGCCCGTTTTCAGTCTGCACAGGAAAGAGGAAGGAATCTCCATTGGAGTGAAGGAGTCACTCCCCTGTAAATGCAGGCACTAACAGCAATGACAATTGGATATGTTGATCCCCTCTCCTGCTAAGGTGCATGGATCCTGCCACATGGGTGGTGGTCAGAAGTGGTCAAGACGGTCCTCTCTACCAGTTGTCCAACTTTGGTGGAGGTAAGCCCATGCCTTCCTACGCAGGACAGTACCCCGGTGTGCAGCGTCTTTTGCAGCAACCACGGCTTGTTGGAACTTCTTCCAAGGGGTCTTTAGTCTTCGTGTAGCTCCGGCCCCTAGCACTCCTTCCTACAATGCACAGCTCCATGAGATAGTCTCCTACGGCGTAGGATCCCTTTTCATAGTGCTGCATGCGCTCCATTTGCACCTTCTGTGTCCTCGTCCTGTGGGACTCCTGTGCATGCTGTCTGTGCTTCTGTGGGCTGTGTGCGATGCTGAGGGACCCCTTTGACTCCCCTGACTGGGTTGAGTCGTCCTGGGCCTTGCTGGTCTCCAGCAGCATGACTGTCTGCCTACTGCGAGTATTGCCTTTGCCAAGGTTTGTTGGTGGAATCCGGACATGCAATCCCAACTGCCATCTTCATTCCGGTGTGGGACATCACCTGCATCCTCCAGAAACTTCACTCTGATTCCAAGGCTGCAGTGCTGACTCTTCTTCCTCACCATCGACCAATTCCTACATCCTCTGCTTGGTGGGTAGGGGCTCCTGTCCCCACTGGACCATGCTGTGTTTTCTGGATTTGGTCCCTTCTTTCAACAGGTCTTCCTCTTCAGGAATCCACCATTGGTTTCTTGTAGTTGTCTCTGGGTTTTGCATTTCTCTTCTTTTCTTCTAAGTGGGTGTGTTTTGGGAAAAGTCCAGTGATTTACTCCTGCTTTCCTGTCGCTGGGGGGTGTTGTGGTACTTAACTTTGTGCTTTTCCAGTACCCCCAGCTCCCCTCTACACATTCCACTTACCTAGGAGGGGGTGCAACTCTCGCATTCCATTTTTTTAGTATATGGTTTGTGCTCCCCCTAGGGTCACTATTCTCTAGTGTGTTTTACATTGCTTTGCTCTTTTTTCTAACTATTCTCATGCCTAGTTCTGACAACTAGTGTTTATAATTTGTGTATTACTTACCTCCTAAGGGAGTATTGCCTCCACAGTAATTTTGGTGTTCTATTACCATAATAAAGTTCCTTCATTTTTGTAACACCAAGTGTTTTCTTTCATGTGTGTGAGTACTGTGTGACTACAGTGGTATTGCATGAGCTTTGAATGTCTCCTAGATAAGCCTTGGCTGCTCATCCCCAGCTACCCCTAGAGAGCCAGGCTTCTGGACACTACCTACCCTACACTAATAGAGATTACCTGGACCTGGTATAGGGTGTAAGTACTTTAAGTACCCACCACACACCAGGACAGCTTCCTACGAGCAGTTGCTGGTGGGTCTGGACTCGCTGGTCTAGTGTTCAGAGCTTGCATTACAAGCAGAACAAGTCATCTATATAGTGTTACTAGCTCACTGTATAGATTGCGGAGATCAGCTGCCTGCATGTTTTGTATACCTGGGTGAGGTGTGTATGTGGCAAACATAGGCCACATTGTTCTTTCATTACCTAAGGGACTAATCTCACGGGTTGTACTACGTGTGATAGGGCGCCATTAAACTAGTTCTGAAGTAATTGGGATTTCAATATACTGGTATGCTTGGTAACGTCGTGGTACGTTTGCGATTCTGTATGTGTGCAATGTGAATGATCTTTGGTCTTCCTCAGGAAAGGTGACCCAAGAGTAAAATGTTTCTGTTTGGTAAGTTTCACCAGCTTCTACTATGAATGTGACATCCTCGCCTTCATCTGTTTAGCAATGCACTACTATGTGTAGTGTTATTGCTTGTTTGGCATTCTCAGGAATGTCTAAGGCATTAGCCATATTGTGTAATGGGTAGAGAGATGGAACACCAAGTGGGGAGAAAGTGCTTTTAATGGTTCAAGCTCAAACAACCTACAGCCCAAATAGGTGCTCCCTGTTCAGCTGAGGAGGATCTTCCCCAAGACCACGGACATCTCCGTATAATGGTACTTAGGGTACCTGTTGTGTATGAGACAGTGATAGTCGGGGTATCCGTTAATTAGTGCTTAAACACCATTGTTGGTGGCGCCATGTCGTAGTTTGACTCTTGCTCTAGGCAATACAGCTAGTTTAAGGATGACAGCACTTTTGTTTGTAGGTCAATAGGCCACTCCTACAACAAGTCACAACTGTCGTCCCAACCCTCTCGGCTCACAAGCAGCACCTCACCAAAAACCCAAAGTGTAAAAGGTGATTTGTGACAGCCTTTACGCATGGAGTCAAGAGTGCGACATCTCAGGGAGGTCGTGGGTAAACAGAGATTTCCCCTTTCTCACATGAACAACATGTCTCAATCAAACACAGGCACTGAAAGAGATGCAGTAGAGTTTTCATTAACAAGACTGCAATCTACTATAAATTGCACGGGCTGCAATGATTAGGATAATGAACAATGCAAGAAACAGAATGGTAAAAACAAGAGTCATAAATACAAAGACCACCACCATCTTGCAATAACATGTAACATGAAATAGATGTGAAATAGGCCTTAATACCCAGGCATGATGAACCTAATCTCTAACCTAGAGAGCTAGGTGTGTTAAACCTAATCTTTCAGTATCATGTCCATGAGTGGAGCCCCCCAACCCTTGTTACCTTGGAATGAGGTCTCTACATCAGACTGCATGGGGACACAAAGGCTGGGTCAGCATCAAGGCGATGTGTAGCATAGATAGTATCGATGGCATCTGCTAGGAATCCCTCTGATTATCTTGTCTGTGTGAGATGTATTTATACAGATCTGGTAGGACCCCTGATGCAGGTATGTTCCCACACAATAGATAATAAGTCATGCTTGGAGCAGCAATTATATAAACAATTGCCTGAAAAGGTACATTATGTTACTGTCACACGAAAGTGGGAAAGTACATGATGTGAATACCTGCATATCTAATTTCTCTTTGACGCTGATAGTGACGCCTTTACAGAGTGGCACTGGTAACATGAAACTGAAACATCTTCCTAACCATAAACATGGCAACCATCTTGCTAAAACAGAGCAAGCTAAGTAGATTAAACGTCACTGGGAGATGGGGCACAGGCCTGCAAGCCAAAGGCTAGGCTAAACTCTAGATTCCCATTAAAACTAAATAGGATCCACTACACAACAGTTCTGCCCAGGAATGCACCGCTCAGTCGAGGGCATGCATCGGTTCTGCTCAGGGATGTGTTGCTCAGAAGAGAGAATATATTAGTTCCCCTGGCAAGCAACTTAGGCCGACTTCCAAGGGTCCAGTACTGGGGTGTGTAGGAGGCTGGACTGGCTTGTAGTAAGTACCAAGGGGTACTTGCACCTTGCACCAGGCCCAGTTATCCCTTATTAGTGTATAGGGTGTCTAGCAGCATAGGCTGATAGATAATGGTAGCTTAGCAGAGCAGCTTAGGGTGAACTAGGAGACGAGTGAAGCTCCTACAGTACCACTAGTATCACTTGCACAATATCATAAGAAAACACAATACACAGATATACTAAAAATAAAGGTACTTTATTTTTATGACAATATGCCAAAGTATCTCAGAGTGTACCCTCAGTATGAAGATAGCAAATATACACAAGATATATGTACACAATACCAAAATATTCAATAATAGTATTAGAAAACAGTGCAAACAATGTATAGTTACAATAGGATGCAATGGGGACACATAGGGATAGGGGCAACACAAGCCATATACTCCAAAAGTGGAATGCGAACCACGAATGGACCCCAAACCTATGTGACCTTGTAGAGGGTCGCTGGGACTATTAGAAAATAGTAAGGGTTAGAAAAATAGCCCACCCCAAGACCCTGAAAAGTGAGTGCAAAGTGCACTAAAGTTCCCCAAACCAGCAATGCAACAACAATGGATTTCCAGTCGAGGGTACCTGTGGAACAAGGGGACCAAGTCCAAAAGTCACAAGCAAGTCGGAGATGGGCAGATGCCCAGGAAATGCCAGCTGTGGGTGCAAAGAAGCTGCTACTGGACAGTAGAAGCTGAAGGTTCTGCAGGAACGACAAGGGCTAGAGACTTCCCCTTTGGAGGGTGGATCCCCCACGCCGTGGACAGTCGTACAGAAGTGTTTTCCTGAAGAAAGACCGCCAACAAGCCTTGCTAGCTGCAAATCGTGCCATAAGGGTTTTTGGATGCTGCTGTGGCCCAGGAGGGACCAGGATGTCGCCAATTGCATCTGGGGCAGAGGGGGTGTCGAGAAAGACAAGGAGCCCTCTCAGCAGCAAGTAGCACCCGCAGAAGTGCCAGAAACAGGCACTATGAGGATGCGTGAAATGGTGCTCACCCGAAGTCGCACAAAGGAGTCCCACGTCGCCAGAGGACAACTTAGGAGGTTGTGCAATGCAGGTTGGAGTGCCGTGGACCCAGGCTGGACTGTGCACAAAGGATTTCCGCCGGAAGTGCATGGAGGCCGGAGTATTTGCAAAAGTCGCGGTTCCCAGCAATGCAGTCTGGCGTGGGGAGGCAAGGACTTACCTCCACCAAACTTGGACTGAAGAGTTACTGGACTGTGGGAGTCATTTGGACAGAGTTGCTGGATTCAAGGGACCTCGCTCGTCGTGCTGAGAGGAGACCCAGGGGACCGGTGATGCAGTTCTTTGGTGCCTGCGGTTGCAGGGGGACGATTCCGTCGACCCACGGGAGATTTCTTTGGAGCTTCTAGTGCAGAGAGGAGGCAGACTACCCCCACAGCATGCACCACCAGGAAAACAGTCGAGAAGGCAGCAGGATCAGCGTTACAGAGTTGCAGTAGTCGTCTTTGCTACTTTGTTGAAGTTTTGCAGGCTTCCAGCGTGGTCAGCAGTCGATTCCTTGGCAGAAGGTGAAGAGAGAGATGCAGAGGAACTCGGATGAGCTCTTGCATTCGTTATCTAAGGAATCCCCAGAGACAGAGACCCTAAATAGCCAGAAAAGAGGGTTTGGCTAACTAGGAGAGAGGATAGGCTAGCAACACCTGAAGGAGCCTATCAGAAGGAGTCTCTGACGTCACCTGATGGCACTGGCCACTCAGAGCAGTCCAGTGTGCCAGCAGCACCTCTGTTTCCAAGATGGCAGAGGTCTGGAGCACACTGGAGGAGCTCTGGGCACCTCCCAGGGGAGGTACAGGTCAGGGGAGTGGTCACTCCCCTTTCCTTTGTCCAGTTTCGTGCCAGAGCAGGGCTAAGGGGTCCCTGAACCGGTGTAGACTGGCTAATGCAGAAATGGGCACCATGGGTGCCCATGAAAGCATTTCCAGAGGCTGGGGGAGGCTACTCCTCCCCTGCCTTCACACCATTTTCCAAAGGGAGAGGGTGTAACACCCTCTCTCAGAGGAAGTCCTTTGTTCTGCCATCCTGGGCCAAGCCTGGCTGGACCCCAGGAGGGCAGAAACATGTCTGAGGGGTTGGCAGCAGCAGCAGCTGCAGTGAAACCCCTGAAAAGGCAGTTTGGCAGTACCAGGGTCTGTGCTACAGACCACTGGGATCATGGGATTGTGCCAACTATGCCAGGATGGCATAGAGGGGGCAATTCCATGATCATAGACATGTTACATGGCCATATTCGGAGTTACCATTGTGAAGCTACATATAGGTAGTGACCTATATGTAGTGCACGCGTGTAATGGTGTCCCCGCACTCACAAAGTCCGGGGAATTGGCCCTGAACAATGTGGGGGCACCTTGGCTAGTGCCAGGGTGCCCTCACAGTAAGTAACTTTGCACCTAACCTTTACCAGGTAAAGGTTAGACATATAGGTGACTTATAAGTTACTTAAGTGCAGTGTAAAATGGCTGTGAAATAACGTGGACGTTATTTCACTCAGGCTTCAGTGGCAGGCCTGTGTAAGAATTGTCAGAGCTCCCTATGGGTGGCAAAAGAAATGCTGCAGCCCATAGGGATCTCCTGGAACCCCAATACCCTGGGTACCTTAGTACCATATACTAGGGAATTATAAGGGTGTTCCAGTAAGCCAATGTAAATTGGTAAAATTGGTCACTAGCCTGTTAGTGACAATTTGAAAGAAATGAGAGAGCATAACCACTGAGGTTCTGGTTAGCAGAGCCTCAGTGAGACAGTTAGTCACTACACAGGTAACACATTCAGGCACACTTATGAGCACTGGGGCCCTGGCTGGCAGGGTCCCAGTGACACATACAACTAAAACAACATATATACAGTGAAAAATGGGGGTAACATGCCAGGCAAGATGGTACTTTCCTACAGGGTGGCACCACTTGGCAGGGTAGGCTTACAGATGGCAGAGTCCAGATGGAAGAGCATGGTGGTTGGAAGTCTTTTATGTCCCTGAGATGTCAGGTCAGGAGGCCAGCCAACTAGCCTTTGGAGTCACTCTAGGTTCAAGAGATGCAGGTCCAGTCCTTCTCACCAAGGCAAGAGGGCAGTAGACAACAGGTCAGCAAAGCAAAGCAGGAGTCGAGTA
Organism: Pleurodeles waltl; assembly: GCF_031143425.1. Lineage (NCBI taxonomy): Eukaryota > Metazoa > Chordata > Amphibia > Caudata > Salamandridae > Pleurodeles > Pleurodeles waltl. The sequence continues at coordinate 223,806,654 of NC_090441.1, forward strand.
GAGTGGCAGTCCTTCAGCAGCACAGCCGTCCTTCTTCCTGGCAGAGTGTTCACAGGTCCAGAAGTGAACTAAAGTGGTGGTGTCCAATTCTTAACCCAGTTGTGCCTTTGAAGTGGAGGAAACTTGAAAGACATGCCTTTTAAATGCAGAGATGTCCTGCCCTTCCTGGCACCAGGCTAACTACACAGGGTATGCAGCCCCTAGCACTGGGACAGTGTAGGAAAGCGCCATATTTCTGGCATAGTTACCTCCACTTTTTGCCTGATGTTAGTGTGTTTAGACTGTAATTGTAGGAGGCTGGACTGGTTTGTAGTGAGTACCAAGGGGTACTTGCACCTTGCACCAGGCCCAGTTATCCCTTATTAGTGTATAGGGTGTCTAGCAGCTTAGGCTGATAGATAATGGTAGCTTAGCAGAGCAGCTCAGGCTGAACTAGGAGACGTGTGAAGCTACTACAGTACCACTTAGTGTCATATGCACAATATCATAAGAAAACACAATACACAGTTATACTAAAAATAAAGGTACTTTATTTTTATGACAATATGCCAAAGTATCTTAGAGTGTACCCTCAGTGAGAGGATAGGAAATATACACAAGATATATATACACAATAGCAAAAATATGCAGTATAGTCTTAGAAAACAGTGCAAACAATGTATAGTTACAATAGGATGCAATGGGGAAACATAGGGATAGGGGCAACACAAACCATATACTCCAGAAGTGGAATGCGAACCACGAATGGACCCCAAACCTATGTGACCTTGTAGAGGGTCGCTGGGACTATTAGAAAATAGTGAGAGTTAGAAAAATAACCCTCCCCAAGACCCTGAAAAGTGAGTGCAAAGTGCACCAAAGTTCCCCTAAGGACAAAATAGTCGTGTTAGAGGGAGAATGCAAGGAAAACACAAATCAGCAATGCAACAACGATGGATTCCTGTCTGAAGGTACCTGTGGAACAAGGGGACCAAGTCCAAAAGTCACAAGCAGCTCGGAGATGGGCAGATGCCCAAGAAATGCCAGCGGTTGGTGCAAAGAAGCTCTTACTAGGCTGAAGAACTGTGAATATTGCAGGAACGACAAGGGCTAGAGACTTCCCCTTTGGAGGATGGATCCCCCACGCCTTGGAGAGTCGTGCAGAAGTGTTTTCCCGCCGGACGGACGCCAACAAGCCTTGCTACACGCAAATCGTGCGTTTGGCGTTTTTGGACGCTGCTGGGGCCCAGGAGGGACCAGAAGGTCGCAAATTGGACCTGCAGAGAGAGGGGACGTCGAGCAAGACAAAGAGCCCTCACTGAAGCAGGTAGCACCCGGAGAAGTGCCAGAAACAGGCACTACGAGGATGCGTGAAACGGTGCTCGCCGAAGTTGCACAAAGGAGTCCCACGTCGCCGGAGACCAACTTAGAAAGTCGTGCAATGCAGGTTAGAGTGCCGTGGACCCAGGCTTGGCTGTGCACACAGGATTTCCGCCGGAAGTGCACAGGGGCCGGAGAAGCTTGCAAAGTCGCGGTTCCCAGCAATGCAGCCCAGCGAGGTGAGGCACGGACTTACCTCCACCAAACTTGGGCTGAAGAGTCACTGGACTGTGGGGGTCACTTGGACGGTGTCGCTGGATTCGAGGGACCTCGCTCGTCGTGCTGAGAGGAGACCCAAGGGACCGGAGATGCAGCTTTTTGGTGCCTGCGGTTGCAGGGGGAAGATTCCGTCGACCCACGGGAGATTTCTTCGGAGCTTCTGGTGCAGAGAGGAGGCAGACTACCCCCACAGCATGCACAAGCAGGAAAACAGTCGAGAAGGCGGCAGGATCAGCGTTACAGAGTTGCAGTAGTCGTCTTTGCTACTATGTTGCAGGTTTGCAGGCTTCCAGCGCGGTCAGCGGTCGATTCCTTATCAGAAGGTGAAGAGGGAGATGCAGAGGAACTCGGCTGAGCTCATGCATTCGTTATCTAAAGTTTCCCCAGAGACAGAGACCCTAAATAGCCAGAAAAGAGGGTTTGGCTACCTAGGAGAGAGGAAAGGCTACTAACACCTGAAGGAGCCTATCACAAGGAGTCTCTGACGTCACCTGGTGGCACTGGCCACTCAGAGCAGTCCAGTGTGCCAGCAGCACCTCTGTTTCCAAGATGGCAGAGGTCTGGAGCACACTGGAGGAGCTCTGGACACCTCCCAGGGAAGGTGCAGGTCAGGGGAGTGGTCACTCCCCTTTCCTTTGTCCAGTTTCGCGCCAGAGCAGGGGCTAAGGGGTCCCTGAACCGGTGTAGACTGGCTTATGCAGAATTGGGCACCTCTGTGCCCAACAAAGCATTTCCAGAGGCTGGGGGAGGCTACTCCTCCCCTGCCTTCACACCATTTTCCAAAGGGAGAGGGTGTCACACCCTCTCTCAGAGGAAGTTCTTTGTTCTGCCATCCTGGGCCAGGCCTGGCTGGACCCCAGGAGGGCAGATGCCTGTCTGAGGGGTTGGCAGCAGCAGCAGCTGCAGAGAAACCCCAGGAAGGGCAGTCTGGCAGTACCAGGGTCTGTGCTACAGACCACTGGGATCATGGAATTGTACCAACAATGCCAGGATGGCATAGAGGGGGCAATTCCATGATCATAGACATGTTACATGGCCATATTCGGAGTTACCATGGTGAAGCTACATATAGGTAGTGACCTATATGTAGTGCACGCGTGTAATGGTGTCCCCGCACTCACAAAGTTCAGTGAATTGGCTCTGAACAATGTGGGGGCACCTTGGCTAGTGCCAGGGTGCCCTCACACTAAGTAACTTTGCACCTAACCTTTACCAGGTAAAGGTTAGACATATAGGTGACTTATAAGTTACTTAAGTGCAGTGTAAAATGGCTGTGAAATAACGTGGACGTTATTTCACTCAGGCTGCAGTGGCAGGCCTGTGTAAGAATTGTCAGAGCTCCCTATGGGTGGCAAAAGAAATGCTGCAGCCCATAGGGATCTCCTGGAACCCCAATACCCTGGGTACCTCAGTACCATATACTAGGGGATTATAAGGGTGTTCCAGTAAGCCAATGTAAATTGGTAAAAATGGTCACTAGCCTGTCAGTGACAATTTGGAAAGCAATGAGAGAGCATAACCACTGAGGTTCTGATTAGCAGAGCCTCAGTGAGACAGTTAGTCACTACACAGGTAACACATACAGGCACACTTATGAGCACTGGGGCCCTGGGTTACCAGGGTCCCAGTGACACATACAACTAAAACAACATATATACAGTGAAAAATGGGGGTAACATGCCAGGCAAGATGGTACTTTCCTACACAACCCCCCCCCAAACGAAGGACAATAAGACTAGCCATTACCTGATGAGTCTTCATTGTCTAAGTGGAAATATCTGGAGAGTCCATCTGCATTGGAGTGGCTACTCCCAGGTCTATGTTCCACTGTATAGTCCATTCCCTGTAGGGATATGGACCACCTCAACAATTTAGGATTTTCACCTTTCATTTGTTTTAGCCAAAGTAGAGGTTTGTGGTCTGTCTGAACAATGAAGTGAGTGCCAAACAGGTATGGCCTCAACTTCTTCAGAGCCCAGACCACAGCAAAGGCCTCCCTCTCAATGGCAGACCAACGCTTTTCTCTAGGGGTCAACCTTCTACTAATAAAAGCAACAGGTTGATCCTGGCCCTCAGAATTAAGTTGTGATAGGACTGCCCCTACTCCTAATTCAGATGCATCAGTTTGGACATAGAATTTTTTAGAGTAACAAGGGCTTTTCAGGACAGGTGCAGAGCACATGGCCTGCTTCAGCTCCTCAAAAGCTTTCTGACAGTTTGCTGTCCATAATACCTTTTTAGGCATTTTCTTGGATGTGAGGTCATTAAGAGGGGCTGCAATGGAGCCATAGTTCTTAATGAACCTCCTGTAATACCCAGTGAGGCCTAGGAAGGCTCTTACCTGAGTCTGAGTGGTAGGGGGAATCCAATCAATAATAGTTTGGATTTTCCCCTGAAGTGGTGCAATCTGTTCCCCACCAACAAGGTGTCCCAGATAAACCACCTTACCCTGCCCTATCTGGCACTTTGAAGCCTTGATAGTGAGGCCTGCCTTTTGCAGGGCCTCCAAAACTTTCCAAAGGTGGACCAGGTGATCATCCCAGCTGGAGCTAAAGACAGCTATATCATCCAAATATGCTGCACTGAAAGCTTCCAGCCCTTGCAGGACTGTGTTCACCAACCTCTGAAAAGTGGCAGGTGCATTTTTCAAACCAAAAGGCATTACAGTAAACTGGTAATGTCCTCCAATGGTAGAAAATGCAGTCTTAGGTTTAGCATCTTCTGACATTTTGATCTGCCAATACCCTGCAGTCAAATCAAAAGTGCTTAGATACTTGGCAGATGCCAGTGTATCTATTAGCTCATCTGCCCTGGGTATAGGGTGAGCATCTGTTTTGGTTACCAAGTTGAGACCTCTATAGTCTACACAAAACCTCATTTCCTTCTTTCCATCTTTAGAATTGGGTTTTGGTACCAGTACCACAGGAGAAGCCCATGGACTGTCAGAGTGCTCAACCACTCCTAGTTCCAACATCTTCTGAACTTCTTGCTTTATGCAGTCCCTGACATGGTCAGGCTGCCTATAGATCTTACTTTTGACAGGTAAACTGTCTCCAGTATCTATAGTGTGCTCACACCAAGAAGTGGTGCCTGGCACAATGGAGAAGAGTTCTGAAAATTGTCCTAGGAGATTTATGCAATTATCTTTCTGCTCAGCAGTAAGACAATCAGCCAAAACTACCCCTTCCACAAGAGCATCTTGTTCTGTGGAAGAGAAGAGATCAGGTAGAGGATCACTGTCTTCTTCCTGTCCCTCATCTGTTGCCATGAGCAGGGTGAGATCAGCCCTGTCATAGTAGGGTTTCAGGCGGTTGACATGGAGCACCCTAAGGGGACTCCTGGCAGTGCCTAAGTCAACCAAGTAGGTGACTTCACCCTTCTTTTCAACAATTGTGTGTGGACCACTCCATTTATCTTGGAGTGCTCTTGGGGCCACAGGCTCCAAGACCCACACTTTCTGCCCTGGTTGGTACTGAACCAAAACAGCCTTCTGATCATGCCATTGCTTTTGGAGCTCTTGGCTGGCCTGAAGGTTTTTACTGGCCTTTTTCATGTACTCAGCCATCCTTGATCTGAGGCCAAGTACATAGTCCACAATATCCTGCTTAGGAGCTTTTAAAGGTTGTTCCCAACCCTCCTTTACAAGTGTGAGTGGACCCCTAACAGGGTGTCCAAAAAGAAGTTCAAAGGGGCTGAAGCCCACTCCTTTCTGGGGTACCTCCCTGTAGGCAAAAAGGAGGCATGGTAGAAGGATATCCCATCTCCTGCGGAGTTTTTCAGGGAGTCCCATAATCATGCCTTTGAGAGTTTTATTAAATCTCTCCACCAGTCCATTTGTTTGTGGATGATAGGGTGTTGTGAACTTGTAAGTTACACCACACTCCTTCCACATGGCCTTTAAGTATGCAGACATGAAATTGCTTCCTCTGTCTGATACTACTTCCTTTGGGAAGCCCACCCTGGAAAATATTCCCAGGAGGGCCTTTGCCACTGCAGGAGCTGTAGTGGTCCTTAAAGGAATAGCTTCAGGATACCTTGTGGCATGGTCCACTACCACTAAGATAAACCTATTGCCTGAAGCAGTAGGAGGGTCAAGGGGGCCAACTATGTCAACCCCTACCCTTTCAAAGGGAACCCCAACCACAGGCAGTGGGATAAGGGGTGCCTTTGGAGTGCTACCTGTCTTGCCACTGGCTTGACAGGTTTCACAGGACTTACAAAAATCTTTTGTGTCCTCAGACATCCTAGGCCAATGAAACAGTGGTACCAATCTGTCCCAAGTTTTCATTTGACCCAGGTGCCCAGCTAAGGGAATGTCATGTGCCAGTGTTAGGAGGAACTTTCTGTACTCCTGAGGAATCACTAATCTCCTGGCAGCTCCAGGTTTAGGATCCCTTTGCTCAGTGTACAAGAGGTTGTCCTCCCAGTAAACTCTGTGTGAGTCACTGACATCCCCATTAGCCTGTTTGACAGCTTGCTGTCTGAGACCCTCTAATGTGGGACAGGTTTGCTGTGCCACACTCAGCTCCTCTCTGGCAGGCCCCCCTTCACCCAAAAGCTCAGCAGTGTCTGCTTCCAGCTCCTCTGGTGTAGGTTCTGCACAGGGAGGGAATTCTTCTTCCTCAGAATTAGAATCCACTGTAGAGGGAGGGATAGTAGGAAGTGGTTTGCTTCTACTAGCCCTAGCTTTAGGGAGCACTTGGTCCATTGTTCCAGGATCCAAGCTTCCCTGTCCTTTTTGCTTTTTGGCCTGAGCCCTTGTCAAAGCAAAAATATGCCCTGGGATGCCCAGCATTGCTGCATGGGCCTCCAACTCCACATCTGACCAAGCTGATGTCTCCAAATCGTTCCCTAATAGACAGTCTACAGGTAAATCTGAAGCTACCACAACTTTCTTTGGACCAGATACCCCCCCCCAGTTGAGATTTACAACAGCCATGGGGTGGCTTTGTGTTATGTTGTGAGCATCGGTTACTTGGTACTGGTGTCCAAGTATGTGTTGTTCAGGGTGCACCAGTTTCTCAATCACCATTGTGACACTGGCACCTGTGTCCCTGTAGGCCTGGACCTCAACACCATTTATTAGGGTTAGTTGCTTGTACTTCTCCAAGTTATGGGGGCAAGCAACCAAAGTGGCTAAGTCAATAGCCCCTTCAGAGACTAAAGTAGCCTCTGTGGTCTCCCTAATCAGACCAACCCCAACTAAATTACCAACAGTGAGCCCAGCTACTCCCTTGGATTGGCTATTAGTAGGTTTGCTCCCACCACCACTGCTATTAGTAGGGACACTAGGTGTAGCAGTAGGGGTTGTAGTGGTAGGAGCTGTGGTGCCTTTCTTTGGACAACTGGGATCTGTTGTCCAATGGCCTTTTATCTTACATAAATAGCACCATGGTTTCTTTTCCTTGTTCTGATTAGAGGAGGGTTTGGGCCCACCACCCCCACCAGAGTGTTTTTGTGGTCCTGATGAAGACTCATTTTTAGATTTGTCCCCACCCTTGTCAGAAGACTTACCATCCTTCTTTTTGTTGCCATCTTTGTCACCCCCTGTATGAACTTTTCTGTTCACTCTTGTTCTGACCCATTTGTCTGCCTTCTTTCCCAATTCTTGGGGAGAGGTCAGATCAGAGTCCACCAAGTACTGGTGCAACAAATCAGACACACAATTATTAAGAATATGCTCTCTCAGGATTAAGTTATACAGGCTGTCATAATCAGTAACTTTACTGCCATGTAACCACCCCTCCAAGGCCTTCACTGCCTGGTCAATGAAATCAACCCAGTCTTGTGAAGACTCCTTTTTGGTATCTCTGAACTTGATCCTGTACTGTTCAGTGGTTAAGCCATAACCATCCAGGAGTGCATTCTTAAGAACTTGGAAATTGTTAGCATCATTTTCTTTTACAGTAAGGAGCCTATCCCTACCTTTTCCAGTAAATGATAGCCATAGGATAGCAGCCCACTGCCTTTGAGGGACATCCTGTACAGCACAGGCCCTCTCAAGTGCAGCAAACCACTTGTTAATGTCATCCCCCTCTTTGTAAGGGGGAACTATCTTATGCAGATTCCTGGAATCATGCTCTTTTGCAGGATGACTATGGGGAATACTGCTGCTGCCACCATGGGTATCTAAACCCATTTTCTGTCTTTCCCTCTCTATTTCTAAAGACTGTCTATCCAAATCCAGCTGTTGCTTCTTGAGCTTCAGTCTGGTTTGCTCCACTCTCAATCTATTGAGCTCCCTTTCCAACAATCTGTCATCAGGGTGGGTGGGAGGGACATTTCTAGATACAGAGGTATGATGGGAATGAACAGAAGGAGACCTGTCCCTTACAGAGGGCACCCTAACAGCTTGGCTACCAGTATAATGTGAGAGCACATCATCAGTATGATGTGATTCAACCTCTGTACCAACTATGCTAGACTGTCTAGTAATGGGCAGGCTGAGAAGTTTCTTTCCTGAACCTTTTCCTGGGGGAGTCCCTGGATCAGATTGAGAACCATTAGCTACTTTTTCTACAGATTGGTCACTTATGGCCTTATCCTGTACTCTAAGCATATTAATTAACAGTTCTAAGGAAGGATTCTTCCCTACACTCAAACCTCTCTCTATGCAGAGACTCCTTGCTCCTTTCCAGCTAAGGTGATCATATGCAAGTTTGGACAGTTCAACTTTTTGGCCTGTGCCAGACATTTTTTAGAGAGAGTTAAAGTGATAGATAAAGAGAAAAAAGTTTTCAGAACTTTTTGGAAAGACAGAAAAAAACTTTTTAAACTTTTAAGAACTTTTTGAAAGTTTAGAAGTACTTTTCAGCACTTAGAAAAGAGTGAAAAGAGGAAATGCAAAACTTTTTGGCTATGTGTATATACACTGACCTTGTTTTGTATATTTTTCTCTTATGAAAAGTACAATGACAAGAGTGGTAAGTAGTCTCAAGCACTTATCCCACCACTGCACAACCAATGTAGGAGGCTGGACTGGTTTGTAGTGAGTACCAAGGGGTACTTGCACCTTGCACCAGGCCCAGTTATCCCTTATTAGTGTATAGGGTGTCTAGCAGCTTAGGCTGATAGATAATGGTAGCTTAGCAGAGCAGCTCAGGCTGAACTAGGAGACGTGTGAAGCTACTACAGTACCACTTAGTGTCATATGCACAATATCATAAGAAAACACAATACACAGTTATACTAAAAATAAAGGTACTTTATTTTTATGACAATATGCCAAAGTATCTTAGAGTGTACCCTCAGTGAGAGGATAGGAAATATACACAAGATATATATACACAATAGCAAAAATATGCAGTATAGTCTTAGAAAACAGTGCAAACAATGTATAGTTACAATAGGATGCAATGGGGAAACATAGGGATAGGGGCAACACAAACCATATACTCCAGAAGTGGAATGCGAACCACGAATGGACCCCAAACCTATGTGACCTTGTAGAGGGTCGCTGGGACTATTAGAAAATAGTGAGAGTTAGAAAAATAACCCTCCCCAAGACCCTGAAAAGTGAGTGCAAAGTGCACCAAAGTTCCCCTAAGGACAAAATAGTCGTGTTAGAGGGAGAATGCAAGGAAAACACAAATCAGCAATGCAACAACGATGGATTCCTGTCTGAAGGTACCTGTGGAACAAGGGGACCAAGTCCAAAAGTCACAAGCAGCTCGGAGATGGGCAGATGCCCAAGAAATGCCAGCGGTTGGTGCAAAGAAGCTCTTACTAGGCTGAAGAACTGTGAATATTGCAGGAACGACAAGGGCTAGAGACTTCCCCTTTGGAGGATGGATCCCCCACGCCTTGGAGAGTCGTGCAGAAGTGTTTTCCCGCCGGACGGACGCCAACAAGCCTTGCTACACGCAAATCGTGCGTTTGGCGTTTTTGGACGCTGCTGGGGCCCAGGAGGGACCAGAAGGTCGCAAATTGGACCTGCAGAGAGAGGGGACGTCGAGCAAGACAAAGAGCCCTCACTGAAGCAGGTAGCACCCGGAGAAGTGCCAGAAACAGGCACTACGAGGATGCGTGAAACGGTGCTCGCCGAAGTTGCACAAAGGAGTCCCACGTCGCCGGAGACCAACTTAGAAAGTCGTGCAATGCAGGTTAGAGTGCCGTGGACCCAGGCTTGGCTGTGCACACAGGATTTCCGCCGGAAGTGCACAGGGGCCGGAGAAGCTTGCAAAGTCGCGGTTCCCAGCAATGCAGCCCAGCGAGGTGAGGCACGGACTTACCTCCACCAAACTTGGGCTGAAGAGTCACTGGACTGTGGGGGTCACTTGGACGGTGTCGCTGGATTCGAGGGACCTCGCTCGTCGTGCTGAGAGGAGACCCAAGGGACCGGAGATGCAGCTTTTTGGTGCCTGCGGTTGCAGGGGGAAGATTCCGTCGACCCACGGGAGATTTCTTCGGAGCTTCTGGTGCAGAGAGGAGGCAGACTACCCCCACAGCATGCACAAGCAGGAAAACAGTCGAGAAGGCGGCAGGATCAGCGTTACAGAGTTGCAGTAGTCGTCTTTGCTACTATGTTGCAGGTTTGCAGGCTTCCAGCGCGGTCAGCGGTCGATTCCTTATCAGAAGGTGAAGAGGGAGATGCAGAGGAACTCGGCTGAGCTCATGCATTCGTTATCTAAAGTTTCCCCAGAGACAGAGACCCTAAATAGCCAGAAAAGAGGGTTTGGCTACCTAGGAGAGAGGAAAGGCTACTAACACCTGAAGGAGCCTATCACAAGGAGTCTCTGACGTCACCTGGTGGCACTGGCCACTCAGAGCAGTCCAGTGTGCCAGCAGCACCTCTGTTTCCAAGATGGCAGAGGTCTGGAGCACACTGGAGGAGCTCTGGACACCTCCCAGGGAAGGTGCAGGTCAGGGGAGTGGTCACTCCCCTTTCCTTTGTCCAGTTTCGCGCCAGAGCAGGGGCTAAGGGGTCCCTGAACCGGTGTAGACTGGCTTATGCAGAATTGGGCACCTCTGTGCCCAACAAAGCATTTCCAGAGGCTGGGGGAGGCTACTCCTCCCCTGCCTTCACACCATTTTCCAAAGGGAGAGGGTGTCACACCCTCTCTCAGAGGAAGTTCTTTGTTCTGCCATCCTGGGCCAGGCCTGGCTGGACCCCAGGAGGGCAGATGCCTGTCTGAGGGGTTGGCAGCAGCAGCAGCTGCAGAGAAACCCCAGGAAGGGCAGTCTGGCAGTACCAGGGTCTGTGCTACAGACCACTGGGATCATGGAATTGTACCAACAATGCCAGGATGGCATAGAGGGGGCAATTCCATGATCATAGACATGTTACATGGCCATATTCGGAGTTACCATGGTGAAGCTACATATAGGTAGTGACCTATATGTAGTGCACGCGTGTAATGGTGTCCCCGCACTCACAAAGTTCAGTGAATTGGCTCTGAACAATGTGGGGGCACCTTGGCTAGTGCCAGGGTGCCCTCACACTAAGTAACTTTGCACCTAACCTTTACCAGGTAAAGGTTAGACATATAGGTGACTTATAAGTTACTTAAGTGCAGTGTAAAATGGCTGTGAAATAACGTGGACGTTATTTCACTCAGGCTGCAGTGGCAGGCCTGTGTAAGAATTGTCAGAGCTCCCTATGGGTGGCAAAAGAAATGCTGCAGCCCATAGGGATCTCCTGGAACCCCAATACCCTGGGTACCTCAGTACCATATACTAGGGGATTATAAGGGTGTTCCAGTAAGCCAATGTAAATTGGTAAAAATGGTCACTAGCCTGTCAGTGACAATTTGGAAAGCAATGAGAGAGCATAACCACTGAGGTTCTGATTAGCAGAGCCTCAGTGAGACAGTTAGTCACTACACAGGTAACACATACAGGCACACTTATGAGCACTGGGGCCCTGGGTTACCAGGGTCCCAGTGACACATACAACTAAAACAACATATATACAGTGAAAAATGGGGGTAACATGCCAGGCAAGATGGTACTTTCCTACAGTAATTCACTGGGATCCTGCTAAGCAGGACCCCAGGGACTGTCCTCTCCCCTCTAAATTTGGTTGCTGGTAATAATTTGTACCCACAATGGGCATACTGATGCACCCATGTAAGTCCCTAGTATATGGGACCTAGGTACCAAGGTCATTGGTGCACCAGGGGACCCCCATGGCCTGCAGCATGCATTGTGCCACCCATGGGAGACCATGCAAACTGTGTCTACAGGCCTGCCATTGCAGCCTGTGTGAAATGCTGCACGCACCCTTTCACACCAAACCTGGTCAATGCACTTAGACATTATCAGCCACTCCTCAGGTAGGCCCTTCAGCCCAAGAGCAGTGTGCATGTTGCTAGGTGTAAGGGTACCCCAGCATGAGCAGGGTACCCCTACAGATCTCACGCCCATTCCTGGACTCTGTAAGCACGAGGAAGCCATCTTAAGGTATGTAGTGGACGCTAGTCAACATGAGGGGTCCACCTACCTAATGACTTATCCGAACCTAGGCATGTTTGGTATCAAACATGTTGGAATCATGCAACTACTCTAATTCCAGTGTTAGTTGCATGGTACCATGTACTCTGGTGGTTCCTTAGAAGATCCTCAGTTCTGCCCATGAGGCCTTAAGGGGTCTAGTTGCCAGCCCACTCTGCTGCTGACCCCACTCACTGTTCTGCCCTCCTGATGGTCAGCCAGGTTCAGGCTGGAGAAGCAGAACAAAAGATTTCCTGCAAGGGATGGGTGTGACCACCTCCCCCCGTGTACTAGGTGTCTAAGGGCTGTGGTGGGGTGACATCTGAGCTCCACCAGACTGCTTTGAACAGGCACGTTTGGTGCCCTCCTTTTATAATAAGGTTTGCACCAGTTCAGAAACCCCTAGTTCCTGCTCCGGTGCCAAACTACACAAAGGACAGGGGAGTGACCACCCCTGTCTAGCTCCTCCTCTACGTAGGTGAACAGAGGTCTGACAGATGGCCACTTGATTCTGCCATCTTAGAAACAAGATGGGCAGTAGCCCCTAGGAGCATCTTACTGGTTTGGCCAGGTAGATAACATCCCTGCCCGCTCTGGTAGGTGGGTCACTTCAGAGAATGACCAACCCCCTTTTGGGGTTATTTAAGGGCTCCCTTACAGGTGGGTCCTCAGATTCATCGAGCAAGACTCTCCAAGGAACTCTCTGCAAAACATCTTGTGCTCCTGGCCTCTAGAACCGCTGCTGGTCTGCTTTGGTACAGAAAAAGTCTGCTTCTGCTGGGAAGGCTATATTGCAACATTGTTTCCCTGGATCATGCAAGAATTCTGCAACATCCAAGACTGTGCATCCTCTGGGATCACACGGACTCTGTTTGCACGAGGAAGAATGAAGGAATCTCCCTTGGAGGGAAGGAGTCCCTTCCCTGCAACCGCAGGCACCTCAAGACAATGTCGACCAGCTTGTGGGGTCTGCTGTCCCACGGACATCCAATGACTCTGCAACACAGGTGGTGAGTCTGTGGCCTACTCTGAGTCCTGCATGTATTCTAACCAACTTGGAAGACTGTGGGCCCCTGCTCCGGCCACTGGACTGGAACCCCTGTGCACCGCAACTGTTGCACTTGCCAAGGCTTATTGACTCTTCCACCAGGAGATCTCTAGACACCCAGAGGCCCCAACCTCCAGAGCTCTGCAACATGAAGATCAACCCCTGTCCTGCAACTCCTGTGAGGTGGGACTTCTCTTTTGTTGTGTTTGTGAGGCACTCTTGTGATTTCCTGTTTGGTTCGTCTGTGGGTCACTCATGGGGGTTCCAATGACTTCTGCTGGCCTTCGTGCATGGTGAGGGTCAGTCCTGACTTCCCCTCCTGGATAGAGTCTCCTGGACCTTGCTCGTCCCCAAAACTTTGCAAACTCTTTTTCAGCTCCTGCTTGAACTTGCCAGTGCTTGTTGGTAGCTGGCTGGTCATTAACCCTCCTGAATTAAGCCACTGTTGAGGGACAGCTCGTAGGCAACTCTCTGGCTCTTCTGCAGCTTCTGAACCCACCAGCTGGATATCTTCTTCCACTGGCTTGCAGGAACTTCACCTACGGGAGGGTGGGCATAGCTACCTGGGCACCTCCAAGGGTGCTGGACTCTGTCCCCTTCCTTTGCAGACCCTCCACATCTGGAATTCATCCCTGGGTTCCACCGGCCCAGCCCATGGGTCATGATTGCAGCTAGACAATCAGAGGCACCCACTGACTTCAGAGAGAGTCCCTTCTCCATCTGCATCCAGGTCCCTGGTATAGGTACTTCTGTCTTCTGGGTATCACGGGGTAGAGACTCTCTCCATCCTACCTCTTGTCTGCTGGTTTCCTCTGGGTCCACTTGGAAGGGTCCTGAATTTTACAAACTCCAACCACTACTATGGGACACCTCTGGTGTTTTTATCTACTCCCAGCCCCTAGCTAACTACCACACTTACCTTGGTTGGGAGTCACTATTTCACATTCCACTTTTTTTAGTATCTTGTTTGGCCCTCCCAGAGTGCCCTGTGTATTTTCATGCTATTTCTGCTGGTTATTTTGTGTACATATTGTATGTAGATATCCCTAAAGGGAGGTATACCAATGCTAGTCTAGTAGTAGTGCTATTGTGTGTGGTTCTTTCTTGTGAGTGAGTTTCTGTCTGACTAAAGTGCTATTGCAAGTGCATTACATTCCTCCTGGATTGCTCAACTCAGCTGCACCTAGAGCTTTTGCTATCTGGACAAGTATTCATGATCACTAAGGGTTGCCTTGACTCAGTATAGGGTGCCACACCATAGGTGTACACCATAAGCTGAACCATGCTCCTACAGACTGGAGTAGGGATGGGCAGGATTCGCTGAGTTTCACTCTGCAGTATTTCTAAGGAGTTACATGAACACTCTGCGAGATTACGCTGAGTTCCACGAACGGGTGGAAATCAGCACGTCATACTGCTTGTACTGATTTTTTGTGCCAGGAACTGATTCTGAACTGAAAAATCAATGCAAACTGCAACACGGGCATGCCATTGTGATTCCAGAGACACCAAACTTGAAGGAAGTATTTCTTCCTATTTAAAAGTTACACTTATAAAATGCCATTTGGCAACTCCAACGTTACACTGTGGGAGAGACAGGCCAGCAATAGAGAAAAACGAGTTCAAGAGTTTTTCACTACCAGGTCATGTAAAATTAAATTAAAAAGTACATGTCCCACTTTCCAAATACATTGCACCTTGCCCTGTAGGCTGTCTAGGGCCTACCCTAGGAATGACTTATATGTATTATAGAGAAATGTTTTGGCCTGGCAAAAGGTTTAAAGTCTAAATCTGCACCGACTGCAATTTGCAGACCTGAAACATGTTTAAAAGGCTACTTAAGTGGATGGCACAATCAGTGCTGCAACCCGACTAGTAAAATTTCATTTGCAGGCCCTTGGCACATGTAGTGCACTTTACAAGGGACTTATAAATAAATTAAATATGTAATTTGAGGATAAGCCATGATTACCAAGTTTTAGAGGATAGAACACACACACTTTAGCACTGGGTAGCAGTGTGTAAAGTGTGTAGAGTCCTATTACCAGCAAGCATGAGGTCAGAAAAGTTGAGAAGGCAAAAAGTTGAGGGGGAGACCATCCAAAGGCTGACAGTTCTAATACAAGCCCCCCCAGCTGAAATTAGGGAGAACTACTCAACCCCTTGGGAGTCCTCTTCACTAAAGCAGACGCATGGTGTTCTATAATAAAGTCCACCCTGGTACTGGCCCAGAGGTCTGCCTCCTCAGCAAGCTTCCTGGGGTCTGTCAGCTTGTAGTAGAATAGGTGTTGGAACAACTCTGAAGAACAAACACTGAGCATGTGCTCTCTCATGATTAGATTTTACAGCCCAACATAATCATTAACTTTGCTTCCTTGCACCCAACCATTCAGTACTTGCTGTAGTAATCTACAGACTCTACTCAGGACTGTTTGGGTAGCTTCTGGCTGTCTCTGAACCTTTGGCAGTACTTTTCAGGAGTCAGCCCAAATGTGGCAATCGATATGGCCTTCATGGAAGAGTACCTGATTTGGTCCCTGTTGAAATCTATAAATATAACTGTAGGAGGCTGGACTGGCTTGTAGTGAGCACCAAGGGGTACTTACACCTTGCACCAGGCCCAGGTATCCCTTATTAGTGTATAGGGGTGTCTAGCAGCTTAGGCTGATAGAAAAGGTAGCTTAGCAGAGCAGCTTAGGCTGAACTGGGAGACGAGAGAAGCTCCTACAGTACCACTAGTGTCACTTGCACAATATCATAAGAAAACACAATACACAGATATACTAAAAATAAAGGTACTTTAGTTTTATGACAATATGCCAAAGTATCTCAGTGAGTACCCTCAGTATGAGGATAGCAAATATACACAAGATATATGTACACAATACCAAAATATGCAGTAATAGCAATAGAAAACAGTGCAAACAATGTATAGTCACAATAGAATGCAATGGGGGCACATAGGGAGAGGGGCAACACAAACCATATACTCTAGAAGTGGAATGCGAACCACAAATAGACCCCAAACCTATGTGACCTTGTAGAGGGTCGCTGGGACTGTAAGAAAACAGTGAGGGTTAGAAAAATAGCCCACCCCAAGACCCTGAAAAGTGGGTGCAAAGAGCACCTAAGTTCCCCAAAGAGCACAGAAGTAGTGATAGGGGAATTCTGCAAGGAAGACCAACACCAGCAATGCAACAACGATGGATTTCCTGACGAGAGTACCTGTGGAACAAGGGGACCAAGTCCAAAAGTCACGATCAAGTCGGGAGTGGGCAGATGCCCAGGAAATGCCAGCTGTGGGTGCAAAGAAGCTGCCACCGGATGGTAGAAGCTGTGGATTCTGCAAGAACGACAAGGGCTAGAAACTTCCCCTTTGGAGGATGGATGTCGCACATCGTGAAGTGTCGTGCAGAGGTATTTCCGTGCAGAAAGACCGCAAACAAGCCTTGCTAGCTGCAAGGGTTGCAGTTAGGGTTTTTGGATGCTGCTGTGGCCCAGGAGGGACCAGGATGTTGCCAATTGCGTGAGGGGACAAAGGGGACGCCCAGCAAGACAAGGAGCCCTCTCAGAAGCAAGCAGCACCCGCAGAAGTGCCGGAACAGGCACTGCAAAGTGGAGTGAACCGGAGCTCACCCGAAGTCACAAAAGAGGGTCCCATGACGCCAGAGGACAACTCAGGAGGTCGTGCACTGCAGGAAGGAGTGCCGGGGACGCAGGCTTGGCTGTGCACAAAGGAAATCCTGGAAGAGTGCACAGGAGCCGGAGTAGCTGCAAAACACGCGGTTCCCAACAATGCAGTCTAGCATGGGGAGGCAAGGACTTACCTCCACCAAACTTGGATTGAAGAGTCACTGGACTGTGGGAGTCACTTGGACAGAGTTGCTGAGTTCAAGGGACCTCACTCGTCGTGCTGAGAGGAGACCCACAGGACCGGTAATGCAGTTCTTTGGTGCCTGCGGTTGCAGGGGGAAGATTCCGTCGACCCACAGGAGATTTCTTTGGAGCTTCTAGTGCAGAGAGGAGGCAGACTACCCCCACAGCATGCACCACCAGGAAAACAGTCGAGAAGGTGGCAGGATCAGCGTTACAAGGTCGCAGTAGTCGTCTTTGCTACTTTGTTGCAGTTTTGCAGGCTTCCAGTGCAGTCAGCAGTGATTCCTTGGCAGAAGGTGAAGAGAGAGCTGCAGAGGAACTCTGATGAGCTCTTGCATTCGTTATCTAGAGAATTCCCCAAAGCAGAGACCCTAAATAGCCAGAAAAGGAGGTTTGGCTACCTAGGAGAGAGGATAGGCTAGCAACACCTGAAGGAGCCTATCAGAAGGAGTCTCTGACGTCACCTGCTGGCACTGGCAACTCAGAGCAGTCCAGTGTACCAGCAGCACCTCTATTTCCAAGATGGCAGAGGTCTGGAGCACACTGGAGGAGCACTGGGCACCTCCCAGGGGAGGTGCAAGTCAGGGGAGTGGTCACTCCCCTTTCCTTTGTCCAGTTTCGCGCCAGAGCAGGGCTGGGGGATCCCTGAACCGGTGTAGACTGGCTTATGCAGAAATGGGCACCATCTGTGCCCATGAAAGCATTTTCAGAGGCTGGGGGAGGCTACTCCTCCCAAGCCCTAACACCTTTTTCCAAAGGGAGAGGGTGTAACACCCTCTCTCAGAGGAAGTCCTTTGTTCTGCCATCCTGGGACAAGCCTGGCTGGACCCCAGGAGGGCAGAAACCTGTCCGAGGGGTTGGCAGCAGCAGCAGCTGCAGTGAAACCCCTGAAAAGGCAGTTTGGCAGTACCGGGGTCTGTGCTACAGACCACTGGGATCATGGGATTGTGCCAACTATGCCAGGATGGCATAGAGGGGGCAATTCCATGATCATAGACATGTTACATGGCCATATTCGGAGTTACCATTGTGAAGCTCTACATAGGTAGTGACCTATCTATAGTGCAAGCGTGTAATGGTGACCCCACACTCACAAAGTCCGGGGAATTTGCCCTGAACAATGTGGGGGCACCTTGGCCAGTGCCAAGGTGCCCACAAACTAAGTAACTTAGCACCCAACCTTTACCAGGTAAAAGTTAGACATAAAGGTGACTTATAAGTTACTTAAGTGCAGTGGTAAATGGCTGTGAAATAAAGTGGACGTTATTTCACTCAGGCTGCACTGGCAGGCCTGTGTAAGAATTGTCAGATCTCCCTATGGGTGGCATAAGAAATGCTGCAGCCCATAGGGATCTCCTGGAACCCCAATACCCTGGGTACCTCAGTACCATATACTAGGGAATTATAAGGGTGTTCCAGTATGCCAATGTGAATTGGTGAAATTGGTCACTAGCCTGTTAGTGACAATTTGGAAAGTAATGATAGAGGATAACCACTGAGGTTCTGGATAGCAGAGCCGCAGTGAGACAGTTAGTCATAACACAGGTAACACATACAGGGCACACTTATGAGCACTGGGGCCCTGGCTGGCAGGGTCCCAGTGACACATACAACTAAAACAACATATATACAGGGAAATATGGGGGTAACATGCCAGGCAAGATTGTACTTTCCTACACAACCCCCCCCCCCCAAACGAAGGACAATAAGACTAGCCATGACGTGATGAGTCTTCATTGTCTAAGTGGAAATATCTGGAGAGTCCATCTGCATTAAAGTGGGTACTCCCAGGTCTATGTTCCACTGTATAGTCCATTCCCTGTAGGGATATGGACCACCTCAACAATTTAGGGTTTTCACCTTTGTAGGAAAGTACCATTTTGCCAGGCATGCTACCCCCATTTTTTCACTGTATATATGTTGTTTTAGTTGTATGTGTCACTGGGACCCTGCCAGCCAGGGCCCCAGTGCTCATAAGTGGGCCTGAATGTGTTACCTGTGTAGTGACTAACTGTCTCACTGAGGCTCTGCTATCCAGAACCTCAGTGGTTATGCTCTCTCATTTCTTTCAAATTGTCACTAACAGGCTAGTGACCAATTTTACCAATTTACATTGGCTTACTGGAACACCCTTATAATTCCCTAGTATATGGTACTGAGGTACCCGGGGTATTGGGGTTCCAGGAGATCCCTATGGGCTGCAGCATTTCTTTTGACACCCATAGGGAGCTCTGACAATTCTTACACAGGCCTGCCACTGCAGCCTGCGTGAAATAACGTCCACGTTATTTCACAGCCATTTACCACAACACTTAAGTAACTTATAAGTCACATATATGTCTAACTTTTACCTGGTAAAGGTTAGGTGCAAAGTTACTTAGTGTGAGGGCACCCTGGCACTAGCCAAGGTGCCCCCACATTGTTCAGGGCAAATTCCCCGGACTTTGTGAGTGCGGGGACACCATTACACGCGTGCACTACACATAGGTCACTACCTATGTGTAGCTTCACAATGGTAACTCCGAATATGGCCATGTAACATGTCTATGATCATGGAATTGCCCCCTCTATGCCATCCTGGCATAGTTGGCACAATCCCATGATCCCAGTGGTCTGTAGCACAGACCCCGGTACTGCCAAACTGCCTTTTCAGGGGTTTCACTGCAGCTGCTGCTGCTGCCAACCCCTCGGACAGGTTTCTGCCCTCCTGGGGTCCAGCCAGGCTTGTCCCAGGATGGCAGAACAAAGGACTTCCTCTGAGAGAGGGTGTTACACCCTCTCCCTTTGGAAAATGGTGTGAAGGCAGGGAAGGAGTAGTCTCCCCCAGCCTCTGGAAATGCTTTTATGGGCATACATGGTGCGCATTTCTGCATAAGCCAGTCTACACCAGTTCGGGGACCCCTTAGCCCTGCTCTGGCGCGAAACTGGACAAAGGAAAGGGGAGTGACCACTCCCCTGACCTGCACCTCCCCTGGGAGGTGTCCAGAGCTCCTCCAGTGTGCTCCAGACCTCTGCCATCTTGGAAACAGAGGTGCTGCTGGCACACTGGACTGCTCTGAGTGGCCAGTGCCAACAGGTGACGTCAGAGACTCCTTCTGATAGGCTCCTTCAGGAGTTGCTAGCCTATCCTCTCTCCTAGGTAGCCAAACCCTCTTTTCTGGCTATTTAGGGTCTCTGTCTCTGGGGATTCCTTAGATAACGCATGCAAGAGCTCATCCGAGTTCCTCTGCATCTCTCTCTTCACCTTCTGCCGAGGAATCGACTGCTGACCTCGCTGGAAGCCTGCAAAACTGCAACAAAGTAGCAAAGACGACTACTGCAACTCTGTAACGCTGATCCTGCCGCCTTCTCGACTGTTTTCCTGGTGGTGCATGCTGTGGGGGTAGTCTGCCTCCTCTCTGCACTAGAAGCTCCGAAGAAATCTCCTGTGGGTCGACGGAATCGTCCCCCTGCAACCGCAGGCACCAAAGAACTGCATCACCAGTCCCCTGGGTCTCCTCTCAGCATGACGAGCGAGGTCCCTTAAATCTAGCAACTCTGTCCAAGTGACTCCCACAGTCCAGTGACTCTTCAGTCCAAGTTTGGTGGAGGTAAGTCCTTGCCTCCCCACGCCAGACTGCATTGCTGGGAACCGCAACTTTTGCAGCTACTCCGGCCTCCGTGCACTTCCGGCGGAAATCCTTTGTGCACATTCCAGCCTGGGTTCACGGCACTCTAACCTGCATTGCATGACTTCCTAAGTTGTCCTCCGGCGACGTGGGACTCCTTTGTGCGACTTCGGGTGAGCACCATTTCACGCGTCCTCATGGTGCCTGTTTCTGGCACTTCTGCGGGTGCTGCCTGCTGCTGAGAGGGCTCCTTGTCTTGCTCAACGCCCCCTCTGTCCCCAGACGCAATTGGCGACATCCTGGTTGCTCCTGGGCCACAGCAGCATCCAAAAACCCTTACCGCATGATTTGCAGCTAGCAAGGCTTGTTGGCAGTCTTTTGGCGGGAAAACACTTCTGCACGACTCTCCACGGAGTGAGGGATCTGTCCTCCAAAGGGGAAGTCTCTAGACCTTGTTGTTCATGCAGAAACCTCAGCTTCTACTGTCCAGTAGCAGCTTCTTTGCACCCACAGCTGGCATTTCCTGGGCATCTGCCCATCTCCGACTTGCTTGTGACTTTTGGACTTGGTCCCCTTGTTCCACAGGTACCCTCGACTGGAAATCCATTGTTGTTGCATTGCTGGTTTGTGTCTTTCCTGCAGAATTCCCCTATCACGACTTCTATGTCCTTTGGGGAACTTTAGTGCACTTTGCACTCACTTTTCAGGGTCTTGGGGTGGGCTATTTTTCTAACCCTTACTATTTTCTAATAGTCCCAGCGACCCTCTACAAGGTCACATAGGTTTGGGGTCCATTCGTGGTTCGCATTCCACTTTTGGAGTATATGGTTTGTGTTGCCCCTATCCCTATGTGTCCCCATTGCATCCTTTTGTAACTATACATTGTTTGCACTGTTTTCTAATACTATTACTGCATATTTTGGTATTGTGTACATATATCCTGTGTATATTTGCTATCCTCATACTGAGGGTACACTCTGAGATACTTTGGCATACTGTCATAAAAATAAAGTACCTTTATTTTTAGTATATCTGTGTATTGTGTTTTCTTATGATATTGTGCAAGTGATACTAGTGGTACTGTAGGAGCTTCACTCGTTTCCTAGTTCAGCCTAAACTGCTCTGCTAAGCTACCATTATCTATCA
Source organism: Pleurodeles waltl (assembly GCF_031143425.1). Lineage (NCBI taxonomy): Eukaryota > Metazoa > Chordata > Amphibia > Caudata > Salamandridae > Pleurodeles > Pleurodeles waltl. The sequence continues at coordinate 223,828,341 of NC_090441.1, forward strand.
GCCTATGCTGCTAGACACTCTATACACTAATAAGGGATAACTGGGCCTGGTGCAAGGTGCAAGTACCCCTTGGTACTCACTACAAGCCAGTCCAGCCTCCTACAACCTTTCATTTGTTTTAGCCAAAGTAGCGGTTTGTGGTCTGTCTGAACAATGAAGTGAGTGCCAAACCGGTAAGGCCTCAACTTCTTCAGTGCCCAGACCACAGCAAAGGCCTCCCTCTCTATGGCAGACCAACGCTTTTCTCTAGGGGTCAACCTCCTGCTGATAAAAGCAACAGGTTGATCCTGGCCCTCAGAATTAAGTTGTGATAAGACTGCCCCTACCCCTAATTCAGATGCATCAGTTTGGGCAATTAATGTTTTGGAGTAACAGGGGCTTTTCAGGACAGGTGCAGAGCACATGGCCTGTTTCAGCTCCTCAAAAGCTTTCTGACAGTTTCATGTCCATAATACCTTTTTAGGCATTTTCTTAGATGTGAGGTCATTAAGATGGGCTGCAATGGAGCCATAGTTCTTTATGAACCTCCTGTAGTACCCAGTGAGGCCTAAAAAGGCTCTCACTTGAGTCTGAGTTGTAGGGGGAACCCAATCTATGATAGTTTGGATTTTCCCCTGAAGTGGTGCAATCTGTTCTCCACCTACCAGGTGTCACAGATAAACCACTTTCCCCTGCCCTATCTGGCACTTTGAAGCCCTGATAGTGAGGTCTGCTTTTTGCAGGGCCTCCAAAACTTTCCATAGGTGGACCAGGTGATCATCCCAGCTGGAGCTAAAGACAGCTATATCATCTAGATATGCTGCACTAAAAGCTTCCAGCCCTTGCAGGACTGTGTTCACCAACCTTTGAAAAGTGGCAGGTGCATTATTCAATCCAAAAGGCATTACTGTGAATTGGTAATGGCCTCCAATGGTTGAAAATGTAGTTTTTGCTTTTGCATCTTCTGATAATTTGGTCTGCCAATACCCTGCAGTCAAATCAAAAGTGCTTAGATACTTGGCAGATGCCAGTGTATCTATTAGCTCATCTGCCCTGGGTATAGGGTGAGCATCAGTTTTGGTTACCTGGTTGTGGCCTCTGTAATCAACACAAAATCTCATTTCCCTTTTACCATCTTTGGAATGAGGTTTTGGTACAAGTACCACAGGAGAGGCCCATGGACTTTCAGAGTGCTCAACCACTCCCAGTTCAAGCATTTTCTGTACTTCTTGCTTTATGCAGTCTCTGACATGGTCAGGCTGCCTATAGATCTTACTTTTGACTGGCAAGCTGTCTCCAGAATCTATAGTGTGCTCACACCAAGAAGTGGTACCTGGCACAGTAGAGAAGAGTTCAGAAAACTGACCCAGGAGATTTATGCAGTGGTCTTTCTGCTGAGCAGTAAGACAATCTGCCAAAACTACACCTTCCACTAGAGCATCTTGTTCTGTGGAAGAGAAGAGATCTGGGAGAGGGTCACTCTCTTCTTCCTGTCCCTCATCTGTTGTCATGAGCAGGGTGAGATCAGCCCTGTCATAGTAGGGTTTCAGGCGATTGACATGGAGCACCCTACGGGGACTCCTGGCAGTGCCTAAGTCAACTAAGTAGGTGACTTCTCACTTCTTTTCAACAATTATGTGGGGTCCACTCCATTTGTCTTGGAGTGCTCTTGGGGCCACAGGCTCCAAGACCCACGCTTTCTGCCCTGGTTGTTACTGAACCAAAACAGCCTTCTGGTCATGCCATTGCTTTTGGAGCTCTTGGCAGGCCTGAAGGTTTTTACTAGCCTTTTTCATGTACTCAGCCATTTTAGATCTTAGGCCAAGTACATAGTCCACTATGTCTTGCTTTGGAGCTTTTAAAGGTTGTTCCCAACCCTCCTTAACAAGTGTTAGAGGACCTCTTACAGGGTGTCCAAATAGGAGTTAAAAGGGGCTGAAGCCCACTCCTTTTTGGGGTACCTCCCTGTAAGCAAAAAGGAGGCAAGGTAATAGGATATCCCATCTCCTGCAGAGTTTTTCAGGGAGTCCCATTATCATACCTTTGAGAGTTTTGTTAAATCTCCACCAGTCCATTTGTTTGTGGATGATAGGGTGTGGTGAACTTGTATGTCACACCACATTCCTTCCACATGGCCTTTAAGCAAACAGACATGAAATTGCTTCTCCTGTCTGATACCACCTCTTTTGGGAAGCCCACCCTGGAAAAAATTCCCAGGAGGGCCTTTGCCACTGCAGGAGCTGTAGTGGTCCTTAGAGGAATTGCTTCAGGATATCTGGTGGCATGGTCCACTACCACCAAGATAAACCTATTGCCTGAAGCAGTAGGAGGGTCAAGGGGGCCAACTATGTCAACCTCTACCCTTTCAAAGGGTACCCCAACCACAGGCAGTGGAATAAGGGGTGCCTTTGGAGTGCCACCTGTCTTGCCACTGGCTTGACAGGTTTCACAGGACTTACAAAATTCCTTTGTGTCCTCTGACATTCTAGGTCAATGAAACAAGGGGACAAGCCTGTCCCAAGTTTTCATTTGCCCCAAATGTCCAGCTAAGGGAATGTCGTGGGCTAGAGTTAGGAGGAACTTTCTGTATTCCTGAGGAATCACACATCTCCTGGCAGCTCCAGGTTTTGGATCCCTTGCTTCAGTATACAAAAGGTTATCCTCCCAGTAAACTCTGTGAGAGTCACTGACATCCCCCTTTGCTTGTTTGACAGCTTGCTGCCTTAGACCCTCTAGCGTGGGACAGGTATGCTGTGCCACACTCAGCTCCTCCCTGGCAGGTCCCCCTTCACCCAAAAGCTCAGCAGTGTCTGCTTTCAGCTCCTCTGGTGTAGGTTCAGCACAGGGTGGAAATTCTTCTTCCTCAGAAGTTGAATCCACTGTAGAGGGAGGGATAGTAGGTAGTGTTTTACCTTTACTAACCCTAGCTTTAGGGAGCTCTTGGACCATTCTTCAAGGATCCAAGTCACCCTGTCCTTTTTGCTTTATGGCCTGAGCCCTTGTCAAAGCAAAAATATGCCCTGGAATGCCCAGCATTGCTGCATGAGCCTCCAACTCCACTTCTGCCCAAGCTGATGTCTCTAAATCGTCCCCTAGTAGACAGTCTACAGATAAATCTGAGGCAACCACAACTTTCTTTGGACCAGTAACCCCCCCCCCCCAGTTGCGATTCACAACAGCCATGGGGTGGCTAAGAGTGTTGTTATGAGCATCAGTTATTTAGTAGTGGTGACCAAGTAGGTGTTGTTCAGGGTGGACCAGTTTCTCTATTACCATTGTAACACTGGCACCTGTGTCCCTGTAGGCCTGAACCTCAACACCATTTATTAGGGGAAGTTGCTTGTACTTATCCATATTAAGGGGACAAGCAACCAAGGTGGCTAAATCAATAGCCCCCTCAGAGACTAACACAGCTTCTGTGGTCTCCCTAACCAGACCAACCCCAACTAAATTACCAAAAGTGAGCCCAGCTACTACCTTGGATTGTCTATTAGTAGGTTTGCTCCCACCACCACTGCTATTACTAGGGGCTCTAGGTGTAGCAGCAGGGGTTGTAATGGTAGGAGGCTTGGTGCTTTTCTTTGGACAACTGGGATCTGTTGTCCAATGGCCTTATATTTTACATAAATAGCACCATGGTTTCTTTTCCTTGTTTTGATTTGAAGAGGATTTGGGCCCACCAACCCCACCAGAGTGTTTTTGTGGGCCTGATGAAAACTCATTTTTAGATTTGTCCCCACCCTTGTCAGAAGACTTACCATCCTTCTTCTTGCCATCCTTGTCACCCCCTGTATGAACTTTTCTGTTCGCCCTTGTTCTGAACCTTTTGTCTGCCTTCTTTCCCAATTCTTGGGGAGAGGTCAGATCAGAGTCTACCAGGTACTGGTGTAACAAATCAGACACACAATTATTAAGAATATGCTCTCTCAGGGTTAAGTTATACACGCTTTCATAGTCAGAAACTTTACTGCCATGTAACCACCCCTCCAAGGCCTTCACTGAATGGTCAACAAAGTCTACCCAGTCGTGTGAAGACTCCTTTTTGGTTTCTCTGAACTTCATCCTGTACTGTTCAGTGGTTAAGCCATAACCATCAAAGAGTGCATTCTTAAGAAGTTTAAAATTATTGGCATCACTTTCTTTAACAGTAAGGAACCTATACCTACCCTTTCCACTGAAAGATAGCCATAGGATAGCAGCCCACTGCCTTTGAGTGACCTCCTGTACAACACAGGTCCTCTCAAGTGCAGCAAACCACTTGTTAATGTTATCCCCCTCCTTGTAAGGGGGAACTATCTTGTGCAGATTCCTAGAATCATGCTCTTTTGCAGGATGACTATTTGGAATACTGCTGCTGCCACCATGGGGTCCTAACCCCAACCTCTGTCTTTCTTTTTCTAAATCTAAGGTTTGCCTATCTAAATCCAGCTGTTGCTTCTTGAGCTTCAGCCTGGATTCTTCCACTCTCAATCTATTGAGCTCCCTTTCTAACACTCTGTCATCAGGGTGGGTGGGTTGGGCATGCCTTGTGTGAGAAGGTAGCCTCTTTCTAGCCTTGTTACCCCCACTTTTGGCCTGTTTGTGAGTGTATGTCAGGATGTTTGTCACTGTTTTTACTGTCTCACTGGGATCCTGATGGCTAGGCCCCAGTGCTCATAGTGAAAACACTATGTTTTCAGTATGTTTGTTATGTGTCACTGGGATCCTGCTGGTCAGGACCCCAGTGCTCATAGGTTTGTGGCCTATATGTATGTGTCACTGGGACCCTGTCACACAGGGCCCCAGTGCTCATAGGTGTGCATGTATATGTTCCCTGTGTGGTGCCTAACTGTCTCACTGAGGCTCTGCTAATCAGAACCTCAGTGGTTATGCTCTCTCATTACTTTCAAATTGTCACTAAGAGGCTAGTGACCAATTTTACCAATTTACATTGGCTTACTGGAACACCCTTATAATTCCCTAGTATATGGTACTGAGGTACCCAGGGTATTGGGGTTCCAGGAGATCCCTATGGGCTGCAGCATTTCTTTTGCCACCCATAGGGAGCTCTGACAATTCTTACACAGGCCTGCCACTGCAGCCTGAGTGAAATAACGTCCACGTTATTTCACAGCCATTTTACACTGCACTTAAGTAACTTATAAGTCACCTATAAGTCTAACCTTTACCTGGTAAAGGTTAGGTGCAAAGTTACTTAGTGTGAGGGTACCCTGGCACTAGCCAAGGTGCCCCCACATTGTTCAGAGCCAATTCACTGAACTTTGTGAGTGCGGGGACACCATTACACGCGTGCACTACATATAGGTCACTACCTATATGTAGCTTCACCATGGTAACTCCGAATATGGCCATGTAACATGTCTATGATCATGGAATTGCCCCCTCTATGCCATCCTGGCATTGTTGGTACAATTCCATGATCCCAGTGGTCTGTAGCACAGACCCTGGTACTGCCAGACTGCCCTTCCTGGGGTTTCACTGCAGCTGCTGCTGCTGCCAACCCCTCAGACAGGCAGCTGCCCTCCTGGGGTCCAGCCAGGCCTGGCCCAGGATGGCAGAACAAAGAACTTCCTCTGAGAGAGGGTGTGACACCCTCTCCCTTTGGAAAATGGTGTGAAGGCAGGGGAGGAGTAGCCTCCCCCAGCCTCTGGAAATGCTTTCTTGGGCACAGATGTGCCCAATTCTGCATAAGCCAGTCTACACCGGTTCAGGGACCCCTTAGCCCTTGCTCTGGCGCGAAACTGGACAAAGGAAAGGGGAGTGACCACTCCCCTGACCTGCACCTCCCCTGGGAGGTGTCCAGAGCTCCTCCAGTGTGCTCCAGACCTCTGCCATCTTGGAAACAGAGGTGCTGCTGGCACACTGGACTGCTCTGAGTGGCCAGTGCCACCAGGTGACGTCAGAGACTCCTTGTGATAGGCTCCTTCAGGTGTTAGTAGCCTTTCCTCTCTCCTAGGTAGCCAAACCCTCTTTTCTGGCTATTTAGGGTCTCTGTCTCTGGGGAAACTTTAGATAACGAATGCAGGAACTCATCCGAGTTCCTCTGCACCTCCCTCTTCACCTTCTGATAAGGAAACGACCGCTGACCGCGCTGGAAGCCTGCAAACCTGCAACATAGTAGCAAAGACGACTACTGCAACTCTGTAACGCTGATCCTGCCGCCTTCTCGACTGTTTTCCTGCTTGTGCATGCTGTGGGGGTAGCCTGCCTCCTCTCTGCACCAGAAGCTCCGAAGAAATCTCCCGTGGGTCGACGGAATCTTCCCCCTGCAACCGCAGGCACCAAAAAGCTGCATTACCGGTCCCTTGGGTCTCCTCTCAGCACGACGAGCGAGGTCCCTCGAATCCAGCGACTCTGTCCAAGTGACCCCCACAGTCCAGTGACTCTTCAGCCCAAGTTTGGTGGAGGTAAGTCCTTGCCTCACCTCGCTGGGCTGCATTGCTGGGAACCGTGACTTTGCAGTTACTCCGGCCCCTGTGCACTTCCGGCGGAAATCCTTCATGCACAGCCAAGCCTGGGTCCACGGCACTCTAACCTGCATTGCACGACTTTCTAAGTTGGTCTCCGGCGACGTGGGACTCCTTTGTGCAACTTCGGCGAGCACCGTTTCACACATCCTTGTAGTGCCTATTTCTGGCACTTCTCCGGGAGCTACCTGCTTCAGTGAGGGCTCTTTGTCTTGCTCGACGTACCTTCTCTCTGCAGGTCCAATTTGCGACCTCCTGGTCCCTCCTGGGCCCCAACAGCGTCCAAAAACGCCAAACGCACGATTTGCGTGTAGCAAGGCTTGTTGGCGTCCTTCCGGCGGGAAAACACTTCTGCAGGACTCTCCAAGGCGAGTGGGATCAGTCCACCAAAGGGGAAGTCTCTAGCCCTTTTCGTTCCTGCAGAAACCTCAGCTTCTTCTGTCCAGTCAAAGCTTCTTTGCACCCGCAGCTGGCATTTCCTGGGCATCTGCCCATCTCCGACTTGCTTGTGACTTTTGGACTTGGTCCCCTTGTTCCACAGGTACCCTAGATTGGAAATCCACAGTTGTTGCATTGCTGGTTTGTGTCTTTCCTGCATTATTCCTCTAACACTACTCTTTTGTCCTTAGGGGAACTTTAGTGCACTTTGCACTCACTTTTCAGGGTCTTGGGGAGGGTTATTTTGCTAACTCTCACTATTGTCTAATAGTCCCAGCGACCCTCTACAAGGTCACATAGGTTTGGGGTCCATTCGTGGTTCGCATTCCACTTTTGGAGTATATGGTTTGTGTTGCCCCTATCCCTATGTTTCCCCATTGCATCCTATTGTAACTATACATTGTTTGCACTGTTTTCTAAGACTATACTGCATATTTTTGCTATTGTGTATATATATCTTGTGTATATTTCCTATCCTCTCACTGAGGGTACACTCTAAGATACTTTGGCATATTGTCATAAAAATAAAGTACCTTTATTTTTAGTATAACTGTGTATTGTGTTTTCTTATGATATTGTGCATATGACACTAAGTGGTACTGTAGTAGCTTCACACGTCTCCTAGTTCAGCCTAAGCTGCTCTGCTAAGCTACCATTATCTATCAGCCTAAGCTGCTAGACACCCTATACACTAATAAGGGATAACTGGGCCTGGTGCAAGGTGCAAGTACCCCTTGGTACTCACTACAAGCCAGTCCAGCCTCCTACATTGGTTGTGCAGTGGTGGGATAAGTGCTTGAGACTACTTACCACTCTTGTCATTGTACTTTTCATAAGAGAAAAATATACAAAACAAGGTCAGTGTATATACACATAGCCAAAAAGTTTTGCATTTCCTCTTTTCACTCTTTTCTAAGTGCTGAAAAGTACTCCTAAACTTTCAAAAAATTCTTAAAAGTTTAAAAAGTTTTTTTCTGTCTTTCCAAAAAGTTCTGAAAACTTTTTTCTCTTTTTCTATCACTTTAACTCTCTCTGAAAAATGTCTGGCACAGGCAAAAATGTTGAACTGTCCAAACTTGCATATGATCACCTTAGCTGGAAAGGAGCAAGGAGTCTCTGCATAGAGAGAGGTTTGAGTGTAGGGAAGAATCCTTCCTTAGAACTGTTAATTAATATGCTTAGAGTACAGGATAAGGCCATAAGTGCCAAATCTGGTGAAAAAGTAGCTAATGGTTCTCAATCTGATCCAGGGACTCCCCCAGGAAAAGGTTCAGGAAAGAAACTTCTCAGCCTGCCCATTACTAGACAGTCTAGCATAGTTGGTACAGAGGTTGAATCACACCATACTGATGGTGTGCTCTCACATTATACTGGTAGCCAAGCTGTTAGGGTGCCCTCTGTAAGGGACAGGTCTCCTTCTGTTCATTCCCATCATACCTCTGTATCTAGAAATGTCCCTCCCACCCACCCTGATGACAGATTGTTAGAAAGGGAGCTCAATAGATTGAGAGTGGAACAAACCAGACTGAAGCTCAAGAAGCAACAGCTGGATTTGGATAGACAGTCTTTAGAATTAGAGAAGGAAAGACAGAAGTTTGGTTTAGAAACCCATGGTGGCAGCAGCAGTATTCCCCATATTCATCCTGCAAAAGAGCATGATTCCAGGAATCTGCACAAGATAGTTCCCCCTTATAAGGAGGGGGATGACATTAACAAGTGGTTTGCTGCACTTGAGAGGGCCTGTGTTGTACAGGATGTCCCTCAAAGGCAGTGGGCTGCTATCCTATGGCTATCATTTAGTGGAAAAGGTAGGGATAGGCTCCTTACTGTGAAAGAAAATGATGCCAATAATTTTACAGTTCTTAAGAATGCACTCCTGGATGGTTATGGCTTAACCACTGAACAGTACAGGATAAAGTTCAGAGAGACCAAAAAGGAGTCTTCACAAGACTGGGTTGATTTCATTGACCATTCAGTGAAGGCCTTGGAGGGGTGGTTACATGGCAGTAAAGTTACTGATTATGAAAGCCTGTATAACACAATCCTGAGAGAGCATATACTTAATAATTGTGTGTCTGATTTGTTGCACCAGTACCTGGTAGACTCTGATCTGACCTCTCCCCAAGAATTGGGAAAGAAGGCAGACAAATGGGTCAGAACAAGGGTGAACAGAAAAGTTCATACAGGGGGTGACAAAGATGGCAATAAGAAGAAAGATGGTGAAAAATCTCAAGATAAGCATGGGGATAAGGGTAAAACCAAAGATCCCACTTCAAATCTTAAACACTCTTCAGAGGGTGGGGATAAAACAAATTCTTCCTCTTCTTCCCAACCTGCACACATTAAAAAGCCTTGGTGCTTTGTGTGTAAAAATAGAGGCCATAGGCCAGGGGATAAGTCCTGTCCAGGTAAACCCCCTGAGCCTACCACCACTAATACATCAAGCTCTAGTGCCCCTAGCAGTAGTGGTACTAGTGGTGGGACTGCTGGCAACAGTCAAGCAAAGGGTGTAGTTGGGTTCACTTATGGGTCCATAGTGGAAACTGATGTAATCAGTCCCAAGACAGTTTCTGTCACACCTAGTGGCATTGGCCTTGCCACACTGGCTGCTTGTCCCCTTACAATGGATAAGTACAGGCAGACAGTTTCAATAAATGGTGTTGAGGCCTTGGCCTACAGGGACACAGGTGCCAGTTTCACTTTGGTGACTGAAAACCTAGTGCCTCCTGAACAACACATCATTGGACAACAGTATAAGATTATTGATGTCCATAACTCCACTAAGTTTCTTCCCTTAGCTATAATTCAGTTTAGTTGGGGTGGAGTTACTGGCCCTAAGCAGGTGGTGGTATCACCTAGCTTACCTGTAGACTGTCTCTTAGGTAATGACCTAGAGGCCTCAGGTTGGGCTGATGTAGAGTTTTATGCCCATGCAGCCATGCTGGGCATCCCTGAGGAATTGTTCCCTCTCATTTCAAGTGAAATGAAAAAGCAAAGGAGAGAAGGCCTGAAAACTCAGGATCCCTCTCCATCAACAGGTAAAAAGGGTATCACAGTATCCCCTAACCACCCTACCATTCAGGATACTATTCCTGTGGTGGGAGAAACCTCTCCTGGGGTGGCACCTGTTCCAAGGGAATCATCAGCTGGCAAAGCTGGACTCCCTGAGATGGAAGTACCTCTCTGTGGGATAACTAACATTGGTGAGAAAAACAGCACCATTTTAGTTAACATGGAGCATCCCTCCAACCCTCCCAGAGAAACTTTAGTGCAGAAACCCTGCACTACCTCACAACACTTAGGACAGCATCCCTGCCCTAGTGTGGAGCTCATAGGACAGCATCCCTGCCCTGCTCCAACTCAAGAGAAACAGCATCCCTGTTCTCTCTTCCAGCCAGATGGACAAAGTTTTTGCCCATCTATGGCTTTTCTGAGACAGCATCCCTGTCTGGCATTTCCATCACTACAAATAGGTTCAGTGGACAATTCCCACTGCTCTAAACTAAAACTTACTGATAGAAACTCTGAAAATACATCTTCACATTGTTGCTTAGCTAAAAAACTTCAAACAGGGTGGTTTACATCCCCACAGGGAAGTAACCTTATAGTGGATGATAAAGGGAGTAACCAGTCTATTGCAGAGCTACTCTCTACTTATCACCACTTAGACAATAAAGTCTCAACTGGCCAAGGTTAGCCTTATTGTCCTTCGTTTGGGGGGGGGTTGTGTGAGAAGGTAGCCTCTTTCTAGCCTTGTTACCCCCACTTTTGGCCTGTTTGTGAGTGTATGTCAGGATGTTTGTCACTGTTTTCACTGTCTCACTGGGATCCTGATGGCTAGGCCCCAGTGCTCATAGTGAAAACACTATGTTTTCAGTATGTTTGTTATGTGTCACTGGGATCCTGCTGGTCAGGACCCCAGTGCTCATAGGTTTGTGGCCTATATGTATGTGTCACTGGGACCCTGTCACACAGGGCCCCAGTGCTCATAGGTGTGCATGTATATGTTCCCTGTGTGGTGCCTAACTGTCTCACTGAGGCTCTGCTAATCAGAACCTCAGTGGTTATGCTCTCTCATTACTTTCAAATTGTCACTAAGAGGCTAGTGACCAATTTTACCAATTTACATTGGCTTACTGGAACACCCTTATAATTCCCTAGTATATGGTACTGAGGTACCCAGGGTATTGGGGTTCCAGGAGATCCCTATGGGCTGCAGCATTTCTTTTGCCACCCATAGGGAGCTCTGACAATTCTTACACAGGCCTGCCACTGCAGCCTGAGTGAAATAACGTCCACGTTATTTCACAGCCATTTTACACTGCACTTAAGTAACTTATAAGTCACCTATATGTCTAACCTTTACCTGGTAAAGGTTAGGTGCAAAGTTACTTAGTGTGAGGGCACCCTGGCACTAGCCAAGGTGCCCCCACATTGTTCAGAGCCAATTCACTGAACTTTGTGAGTGCGGGGACACCATTACACGCGTGCACTACATATAGGTCACTACCTATATGTAGCTTCACCATGGTAACTCCGAATATGGCCATGTAACATGTCTATGATCATGGAATTGCCCCCTCTATGCCATCCTGGCATTGTTGGTACAATTCCATGATCCCAGTGGTCTGTAGCACAGACCCTGGTACTACCAGACTGCCCTTCCTGGGGTTTCACTGCAGCTGCTGCTGCTGCCAACCCCTCAGACAGGCAGCTGCCCTCCTGGGGTCCAGCCAGGCCTGGCCCAGGATGGCAGAACAAAGAACTTCCTCTGAGAGAGGGTGTGACACCCTCTCCCTTTGGAAAATGGTGTGAAGGCAGGGGAGGAGTAGCCTCCCCCAGCCTCTGGAAATGCTTTCTTGGGCACAGATGTGCCCAATTCTGCATAAGCCAGTCTACACCGGTTCAGGGACCCCTTAGCCCCTGCTCTGGCGCGAAACTGGACAAAGGAAAGGGGAGTGACCACTCCCCTGACCTGCACCTCCCCTGGGAGGTGTCCAGAGCTCCTCCAGTGTGCTCCAGACCTCTGCCATCTTGGAAACAGAGGTGCTGCTGGCACACTGGACTGCTCTGAGTGGCCAGTGCCACCAGGTGACGTCAGAGACTCCTGCTGATAGGCTCCTTCAGGTGTTAGTAGCCTTTCCTCTCTCCTAGGTAGCCAAACCCTCTTTTCTGGCTATTTAGGGTCTCTGTCTCTGGGGAAACTTTAGATAACGAATGCAAGAGCTCATCCGAGTTCCTCTGCATCTCCCTCTTCACCTTCTGTTAAGGAAACGACCGCTGACCGCGCTGGAAGCCTGCAAACCTGCAACATAGTAGCAAAGACGACTACTGCAACTCTGTAACGCTGATCCTGCCGCCTTCTCGACTGTTTTCCTGCTTGTGCATGCTGTGGGGGTAGCCTGCCTCCTCTCTGCACCAGAAGCTCCGAAGAAATCTCCCGTGGGTCGACGGAATCTTCCCCCTGCAACCGCAGGCACCAAAAAGCTGCATTACCGGTCCCTTGGGTCTCCTCTCAGCACGACGAGCGAGATCCCTCGAATCCAGCGACTCTGTCCAAGTGACCCCCACAGTCCAGTGACTCTTCAGCCCAAGTTTGGTGGAGGTAAGTCCTTGCCTCACCTCGCTGGGCTGCATTGCTGGGAACCGCGACTTTGCAGCTACTCCGGCCCCTGTGCACTTCCGGCGGAAATCCTTCGTGCACAGCCAAGCCTGGGTCCACGGCACTCTAACCTGCATTGCACGACTTTCTAAGTTGGTCTCCGGCGACGTGGGACTCCTTTGTGCAAATTCGGCGAGCACCGTTTCACGCATCCTCGTAGTGCCTGTTTCTGGCACTTCTCCAGGTGCTACCTGCTTCAGTGAGGGCTATTTGTCTTGCTCCACGACCCCTCTCTCGTCAGGTCCAATTTGCGACCTCCTGGTCCCTCCTGGGCCCCAGCAGCGTCCAAAAACGCTAAACGCACGATTTGCGTGTACCAAGCCTTGTTGGCATCCTTCCGGCGGGAAAACACTTCTGCACGACTCTCCAAGGCAAGAGGGATCCGTCCACCAAAGGGGAAGTCTCTAGCCCTTTTCGTTCCTGCAGAAACCTCAGCTTCTTCTGTCCAGTCGAAGCTTCTTTGCACCCGCAGCTGGCATTTCCTGGGCATCTGCCCATCTCCGACTTGCTTGTGACTTTTGGACTTGGTCCCCTTGTTCCACAGGTACCCTAGATTGGAAATCCACAGTTGTTGCATTGCTGGTTTGTGTCTTTCCTGCATTATTCCTCTAACACTACTCTTTTGTCCTTAGGGGAACTTTAGTGCACTTTGCACTCACTTTTCAGGGTCTTGGGGAGGGTTATTTTGCTAACTCTCACTATTGTCTAATAGTCCCAGCGACCCTCTACAAGGTCACATAGGTTTGGGGTCCATTCGTGGTTCGCATTCCACTTTTGGAGTATATGGTTTGTGTTGCCTCTATCCCTATGTTTCCCCATTGCATCCTATTGTAACTATACATTGTTTGCACTGTTTTCTAAGACTATACTGCATATTTTTGCTATTGTGTATATATATCTTGTGTATATTTCCTATCCTCTCACTGAGGGTACACTCTAAGATACTTTGGCATATTGTCATAAAAATAAAGTACCTTTATTTTTAGTATAACTGTGTATTGTGTTTTCTTATGATATTGTGCATATGACACTAAGTGGTACTGTAGTAGCTTCACACGTCTCCTAGTTCAGCCTAAGCTGCTCTGCTAAGCTACCATTATCTATCAGCCTAAGCTGCTAGACACCCTATACACTAATAAGGGATAACTGGGCCTGGTGCAAGGTGCAAGTACCCCTTGGTACTCACTACAAGCCAGTCCAGCCTCCTACACCTTGACACAGAAGAATGGTGAGAATGAACAGAGGGAGACCTTTCCCTAACAGATGGCACCCTAACATTCTGGCCTACAGAAGTAACACTCCTACTGTGATGAGAAGTAACACTCTTACTGTGATGTGAAGTCACATCAGTACCATCTATGCTAGGAGGCCTGCTAAGGGGCAGGTTGGAAAGATTCTCTTCTAACTCTTTTACTAGGGGTGCCCGAGAATCAGAGTGGGAACCATCTGCTAATCTCTCACCAGAAGTGCCAACTAAGGTCTTATCTTGTTCAACGAGCATGTTAACTAATAGTTCTCTAGAGGGATTCTTCCCTACCCCTAAATCTCTTTCAACACAGAGGTGGTCATTCCGACCTAGGCGGGCGGCGGTTGCCGCCCGCCCGTCGGAATCCGCCTGAATACCGCCCCGCGGTCAATTGACCGCGAGGGGTATTCTGACTTTCCCGCTGGGCCGGCGGGCGATCTGATTCAGATCGCCCGCCGGCCCAGCGGGAAAGCGCCTTCCACAAGGAAGCCGGCTCGGAATCGAGCCGGCGGAGTGGAAGGCGTGCGACGGGTGCAGCAGCACCCGTCGCGCTTTTCAGTGTCTGCATCGCAGACACTGAAAAGCCTAGTTGGGCCCTGTTAGGGGGCCCCTGCCGTGCCCATGCCATGGGCATGGGCACGGCAGGGGCCCCCAGGGGCCCCGCGACCCCCCCTACCGCCATCCTGTTCATGGCGGCTTTCCCGCCATGAACAGGATGGCGGTAGGGGGGGTCAGAATCCCCTCGGCGGCGCAGCGAGCTGCGCCGCCTTGGAGGATTCTAAGGGTCAGTGGAAAACCGGCGGGAGACCGCCGGTTTTCCCGTTCTGACCGCGGCCAAAGCGCCGCGGTCAGAATGACCAAGGGAGCACCGCCGGCCTGTCGGCGGTGCTCCCACCCCCGTTGGCCCTGGCGGTAGGGAACCGCCAGGGTCAGAATGAGGGCCAGAGACTCCTTGCCTTCCAGCTAAGGTGGTCATATGCAGTCTTGGCCAGATCCAGAGTTTGACCTGTACCAGACATTATAGAAAAGGTTTAAGGGACAGAAAAAGAAAGAAAAAGTTTTCAGAACTTTTTAAAGGACGGAAAAAAAACTTTTTAAACATTTTAAGAACTTTTTGAAAGTTTTAGAGGTACTTTTCAGCACTTAGCAAAAGAGTAAGAGAAGAAAAGCAAAACCTTTTGGTTAGGTGTACATACACTGAACTTGTTTTGTATATTTTTCTCTTATGAAAAGTACAATATGACAAAGTGGTAAGTAGTTGCAAAGTACTTATCCCACCGCTGCACAACCAATGTAGGAGGCTGGACTGGCTTGTAGTGAGCACCAAGGGGTACTTACACCTTGCACCAGGCCCAGGCCCAGGTATCCCTTATTAGTGTAGAGAGGTGTCTAGCAGCTTAGGCTGATAGAAAAGGTAGCTTAGCAGAGCAGCTTAGGCTGAACTAGGAGACGAGTGAAGCTCCTAAAGTACCACTAGTGTTGCTTGCACAATATCATAAGAAAACACAATACACAGATATACTAAAAATACAAGTATCTCAGTGAGTACCCTCAGTATGAGGATAGCAAATATACACAAGATATATGTACACAATACCAAAATATGCAGTAATTGCAATAGAAAACAGTGCAAGCAATGTGTAGTCACAATAGAATGCAATGGGGGCACATAGGGATAGGGGCAACACAAACCATATACTCCAAAAGTGGAATGCGAACCACGAATAGACCCCAAACCTATGTGACCTTGTAGAGGGTCGCTGGGACTGTAAGAAAACAATGAGGGTTAGAAAAATAGCCCACCCCAAGACCCTGAAAAGTGGGTGCAAAGTGCACCTAAGTTCCCCAAAGAGCACAGAAGTAGTGATAGGGGAATTCTGCAAGGAAGACCTACACCAGCAATGCAACAACAATGGATTTCCTGACGAGAGTACCTGTGGAACAACGGGACCAAGTCCAAGAGTCACGATCAAGTCGGGAGTGGGCAGATGCCCAGGAAATGCCAGCTGTGGGTGCAAAGAAGCTCGAACTGGATGGTAGAAGCTGTGGATTCTGCAAGAACGACAAGGGCTAGAAACTTCCCCTTTGGAGGATGGATGTCCCACATTGTGAAGAGTCGTGCAGAGGTGTTTCAGTGCAGAAAGAACGCAAACAAGCCTTGCTAGCTGCAAGGGTCACGGTTAGACCCCCACGGTGCTACTGTGGCCCAGAAGGGACCAGGATGTCGCCAATTGCGTGAGGGGACAGAGGGGAGCAAGACAAGGAGCCATCTCAGAAGCAAGCAGCACCCGCAGAAGTGCCGGAACAGGCACTACGAAGTGGAGTGAACCAGAGCTCACCCGAAGTCACAAAAGAGGGTCCCACGATGCCGGAAGACAACTCAGGAGGTCGTGCACTGCAGGTTAGAGTGCCGGGGACCCAAGCTTGGCTGTGCACAAAGGAAATCCTGGAAGAGTGCACAGGAGCCGGAGTAGCTGCAAAACACGCGGTTCCCAGCAATGCAGTCTAGCGTGGGGAGGCAAGGACTTACCTCCACCAAACTTGGACTGAAGAGTCACTGAACTGTGGGAGTCACTTGGACAGAGTTGCTGAGTTCAAGGGACCTCGCTCGTCGTGCTGAGAGGAGACCCAGAGGACTGGTGATGCAGTTCTTTGGTGCCTGCGGTTGCAGGGGGAAGATTCCGTCGACCCACTGGAGATTTCTTCAGAGCTTCTAGTGCAGAGAGGAGGCAGACTACCCCCACAGCATGCACCACCAGGAAAACAGTCGAGAAGGCGGCAGGATCAGCGTTACAAGGTCGCAGTAGTCGTCTTTGCTACTTTGTTGCAGTTTTGCAGGCTTCCAGCGTGGTCAGCAGTCGATTCCTTGGCAGAAGGTGAAGTGAGAGATGCAGAGGAACTCTGATGAGCTCTTGCATTCGTTATCTAAAGAATTCCCCAAAGCAGAGACCCTTAATAGCCATAAAAGGAGGTTTGGCTACCTAGGAGAGAGGATAGGCTAGCAACAACTGAAGGAGCCTATCAGAAGGAGTCTCTGACGTCACCTGCTGGCAATGGCCACTCAGAGCAGTCCAGTGTGCCAGCAGCACCTCTGTTTCCAAGATGGCAGAGGTCTGGAGAACACTGGAGGAGTTCTGGGCACCTCCCAGGGGAGGTGCAGGTCAGGGGAGTGGTCACTCCCCTTTCCTTTGTCCAGTTTCGCGCCAGAGCAGGGCTGGGGGATCCCTGAACCGGTGTAGACTGGCTTCTGCAGAAATGGGCACCATCTGTTCCCATGAAAGCATTTCCAGAGGCTGGGGGAGGCTACTCCTCCCAAGCCCTAACACCTTTTTCCAAAGGGAGAGGGTGTAACACCCTCTCTCTGAGGAAGTCCTTTGTTCTGCCTTCCTGGGCCAAGCCTGGCTGGACCCCAGGAGGGCAGAAACCTGTCTGAGGGGTTGGCAGCAGCTGCAGTGAAACCCCGGGAAAGGCAGTTTGGCAGTACCCAGGTCTGTGCTAGAGACCCGTTGGATCATGGGATTGTGCCACCAATGCCAGGATGGCATTGGGGGGGTAATTCCATGATCATAGACATGTTACATGGCCATATTCGGAGTTACCATTGTGAAGCTATACATAGGTAGTGACCTATGCATAGTGCACGCGTGTAATGGTGTCCCCGCACTCACAAAGTCCGGGGAATTTGCCCTGAACAATGTGGGGGCACCTTGGCTAATGCCAGGGTGCCCACACACTAAGTAACTTAGCACCCAACATTTACCAGGTAAAGGTTAGACATATAGGTGACTTATAAGTTACTTAAGTGCTGTGGTAAATGGCTGTGAAATAACGTGGATGTTATTTCACTCAGGCTGCAGTGGCAGGCCTGTGTAAGAATTGTCAGAGCTCCCTATGGGTGGCAAAAGAAATGCTGCAGCCCATAGGGATCTCCTGGAACCCCAATACCCTGGGTACCTCACTACCATACACTAGGGAATTATTAGGATGTTCCAGTATGCCAATGTGAATTGGTGAAATTGGTCACTAGCCTGTTAGTGACAATTTGGAAAGTAATGAGAGAGCATAACCACTGAGGTTCTGGATAGCAGAGCCTCAGTGAGACAGTTAGTCATAACACAGGTAACACATACAGGGCACACTTATGAGCACTGGGCCCTGGCTGACAGTGTCCCAGTGACACATACAACTAAAACAAGATATGTACAGTGAAATATGGGGGTAACATGCCAGGCAAGATGGTACTTTCCTACAATAACTGTACTCAATCACATTATAATTTACAATGTAGTTATAAGCATTAAACTCAACAAAAGTTGTATTCATTAACAGTTAATCAGTGTATTATATTGTTAGAGTGTAGATATACATGCATACCCTGAATGGTATGTTCCAATGATGTAACCTCAGAATACTGGATAATGGAACGTACCGGAGTTCAACTTGGAATGTTGGTGAGGCGAGAGAAGGCGGCTGAGGAGTCTAGTTGAATAAAGAGACTTGACCTCATCCTGTTCCTGCTTGGTTACTACAGTTCCCAACCTCTAAAGTGAGGAGTGTGTCCCACCCCTTTGTGGGAATGTGTTTCTACAACCCCCCTCCATCCCAGTGCTCTTCTGGGATTATGCACCCTCAGGGCTATCTCACAGGCAGAAAACCACTTGTCAATGTCATGTCCCAACACATAATTGGACACCAGCTCCCTAGGGTTTCAAATCTTTCTATTTCCTTCAGACACTGTAGAATTGCTGCCATCATCATTGCTCAAATCTGCTTGTATGGCTTTGATGTCCAGCCCTTTTAGACTCAGTTCACGAGACAGCATGTGTTTCTTATCTTCTACGGCTCTTTCAGACTCAGCCTTCTTTTCCTCCAAGGTTAGTTTCTTCTCCACTGCCTCCTTTTTTAACTTGACAATTTGCAGCCTGGAATCCCTTTCCTCTCCTCCAGTTCCTCTGGGGACGAGTTGCAGGAAAAGGCACTGCTCCCCGCCCTGGCAAGAAGAGCCAACTCCACCCCTTCCACTGAAGGTGGTTCCTCAGAAGGTTCCTCCTCAGGCTTCTCCATCTCCTTTTCCTGTCCGATGGCTCCAACCAGCATGAAGTGGGCTTCGGCCCCAGCCCTTGGCACCTTTTGAAATTCCACCTTCCTGGTTGTGCTCTTGGCAGAAAGTCCAAACTCCTTGCAGAAATCCTTGAGCTGGGTCACAGTGTAGACCTCAATGTTGGCCAACTCAAATGACATTTTTGCAGATGTGAGGTGGTAGTGTGACACAAAATTTGAGTGTGTCATTGCGGAAACACAAGTCCAAATCCTCACTGCTGAAAATCAGTGTACGAAATTTGGTTGTTGGTTGACCGAGGGGGTGAACCCTGGTCAAGCAGCAACCACATTCCTTTTCAGGATAAGACACAAGCAAACCCCAAATTAACCTGTGGTTAATCTCTGGTAGCTTGGCACAGGGCAGTCAGGCTCAACTTAGAGGCAATGTGTAAAGTATTTATGCAACACTTCAAAAAGTAACACTGTGAAAACACACCAAAAATGGAGCCCACAACAGAGTTAGAAAAATAGAGTTGATTTTAATAAATAAAAAAGGACCAAAATGACAAAAATCCAATTAGTATCACCCGAGATATTGAATTTCAAGTTTTTAAGTAAAAATAGCTCTAACAAAGCACAAAGTGTTGTTGGGGATATCTAGTCTCCCCTGACCGGGACATGGCTGACCGCCATGGAGCACGAACCATATATCGGGAACCAATTAGGCCCGCTGAACAAAATACCCAAGTTAAGCCGCTAGTGATCGGAGTTTGCCCATTCGCATGACTTTTAACGTCACTGGCAATGCAAAGTTGTACCAAACGTTGGAATTCTTGCACCGTGCGATTTACATGGAAGTGCCCATCTTGTTTTTTTGCTTGTTATAGTGCTGGGGCCTAGTTGATATCCTTTATATATCTCTCTCATCCCCCATTTTTAAAACCTATTTTTGCCTTGTTTCTTTTCATGCTATTACCTTTTCTCTTTCTCTTTTTATATTTTAACTTTTCTCCTAATTATTGTGTTTTTTTACTTTTTAACGTTTTCTTTTTTCTTCCAGTTTTTTTCCTTTCTTTTTCCTTATCCTTCCTTCCTTATTTCCCCCTCCAAATCCCGAGCGACAAGAGGTGCAGCCCTGTGCCATATTTCCGAGGTGGAGGTGGCTGCCATGGTGTTCTATGTGCAGCACCACTTCCCCTCCACCTTGGCAGTAGGCGGCATGCCGGGGTCTGGGAATAGCCTCCTGGAGCACCTGTAACGCTGAGAGAGGGTGCGCTCGGCTGTGCGCCACAGCTCTGGGGTCCGGCGCACCCTGCAACAGCTGACGCACTGATAGGCCGACATCCTAGATTGCAAAATGGACCTGCTTGACCTGCTAGGCGGCAAGGTTGCAGGGCTTGGTGAGTAATAATTAATTATTAGTTATGCTCTATGGTAATAGTTTCTTCCCAAATAGCAAGCATGCTGCTCATTCACAGGGAAGTTAACTTCATGTTACAAATATAATATTATGTGATTGACATCTAGACAGGTGATCAGCGCAACCTAATTGTACTTCTTTTTGGTGCTCGCTTGGGATGATAAGAAGTAATGCAGTGACTCCTCCTGACTCCTGTGTCCTGTCAAAGGTAGTCATAGTTAATATATTAATATTGGTGATTTTGCATGTTCTCTCACTTCTCTGTGCCTTTCTTTTTTGTAGTTTATAAAGTGCTAATTGCCAAGCAATTTCTCAGTGATGTGTAGTAGTTTTGCATGCATCCAATCTATGCATTGAGAGATTGAGAATGATATGAGAACTGTAGAAATCATTCATTGCAAGTTATTACTAATTCCAAAATGTAGTTTATGAAATTAGGAATAGTTTTAGGAAATTTCAAATAGGAGGATGGTTCTTGATACTAATATTATTATTATAATACAGGTCCCTTGTTTATTAACAGTACCACTAATCTTTACAAAATAATTTCTCACATCATCCAGCACCCAGGGGCAGGAGGAGGGCTGCTGTTGCGGCGGGTGAGGCAGCTGAAGGTGGCCCCTTCACAAGTGCTGAGGCAGATGGGTCTGCTGGCCCCAGTAAGTCCTCCTGTTGTTGTTAAAATTAATATTTATTTCCCTAACGTTTACCGCTCCACACTTAAAATCTTTTTTTACCTTTTTACTGTGCTTGTCTTCCAATTGTTTTCCAATTCCACTTCAATTTATCTGTTTCGTAAATCTTTCGTATACCTGCATTATCCTATTTACTTATTAGCTATATTTCTAATTTCTATATTTCAAGCTGCCTGGCTGTACCAGTCTGTCTGTAGCTTCCTTTCTTCTGCTTTCTCAGTGAGCTTGCTCTCTCCCCTTAAGTATCATATCTTGTGGAGTGGTAGTAAGGCTCAGGGAACCCATGCACTGAAGATTGCATGCCCATGGAAAGTGTTCTACTCATGTTTCGTGAGAAGGCATTCTTTTTCTTACTCCAGCTCAATCATAAAAAAAAATTTAAACACGTGTTTTTGAACATGGTCATGTAATTGTTTGTACCCTCCAATGTTGTGTATGCATTATTAGTATACTAGCAGTTGATGACTGTGCACCATGGTTGGAAGTATGAGGAGGATGGCCCCATTGCATTAGCCAACCAAGACCATATGTCCTTCATTGACCAATTCTTGCACCTTTTTATTTCTCCCGAAAAACTCAGATTCATCAATAGCTAGTTCAGCACCTCCATTACCAATTTTTTGTTACTTGAGTACCTGGCTTTTAACTAGGCCTGGGCGGAGTGAATGGAGTCCGGCTTTGCAGTATTAAATGGAGTTGAAAAAAACTCAGTATAATTCCGCGAAGCTGGAGTTCCATGCCCTGCAGAATCCTCCTGAACGCTCCCATTTCAGAAGCGCTAAGCAGGGTCAGGCCTGGTCAGCCAGGTCCGACCCTGCTTATTGCTTCTGAGATGGGCACATTCATGAGGGCCGACGGCAGTGAAAGCTGCGTTTCAGGCTGGTGCACAAGAGGCCTGAAACGGCAGCTTTCTTTCACTGCCTACTGCCCTGGCCTGAATTTAGGCCACGGCCGTAGGCAGCAAAAGCTGCCAGGCCTGTTGTGCACCGGCCTGCCCCGTGTGCAATGTACACGGGACAGGCTGGTGCACAAGAGGCCTGAAACGCAGCTTTCACTGCCTATGGCCCTGGCCTACATTCAGGCCAGGGCCGTAGGCAGTGGAAGAAAGCGGCCGTTTCAGTCCTTGTTTGTGCACCAGTGTGCACAAACAATGACAAAAAAAGAGAAGAGCACTTACCTGTGTCTCCTCGGGGGTCCTCCTCTCAGCACAGCTGCCTCCATCCTCTGCTCCGGTGTGCGCTGTAGCCCAGTTATGGGCTGCACAGTGCAAACGCAGACTGTCTGCACTTGCGCTGCGCAGCCCATAATGGGCTGCAGCATGCACAAGGTGAGCTCCGCTCCGCAGGTGGGGCTAGCAGAGTTTTTTTGGACAGCTACGTGCTCTAAGCACGGCAGAGCAGAGCTCCCAGCATACCGATACTTTTAACAAATTTCCCAAAAACAAAATGCCCACTTGATATTTTGATGGAAGAGAATCCGTACCTGAAATTGAAGAATGTCTTCAAATCCATCGAAAGGAAGGGCATCCAGGAATGAAACCTCATTGTCAGATTTAATATCGTTGACAGGATTGGCAGAAGGATCCAAGGAGCAGTAGTGCACAGCAGCCTCAAGCACAGGAACACCCACGAGGACAGCACCATCCAAAGGCCCTGATTTATACTTTTTGACGCAAACCTGCGCTAGCCGGAGCAGAGGAGGGAGGCAGCCGCGATACGAGGAGGACTTGTCAGAGAAGAGTGCCCCCGAGGAGACACAGGTAAGTCCTCATCTCTTTTTTTGTCATTGTTTATACACACTGCCCTGGGTACCTAGGTACATTATACTATGGACTTATAAGGGGGGGTCCAGTGTGCCAATTGAAATTGGTAAATTAAGTCACTAGCATATAGTGACAAATTTAAAAGCAGAGAGAGCATAAGTGTAGGAGGCTGGACTGGCTTGTAGTGAGTACCAAGGGGTACTTGCACCTTGCACCAGGCCCAGTTATCCCTTATTAGTGTATAGGGTGTCTAGCAGCATAGGCTGATAGATAATGGTAGCTTAGCAGAGCAGCTTAGGCTGAACTAGGAGATGAGTGAAGCTCCTACAGTACCACCGGTGTCACTTGCACAATATCATAAGAAAACACAATACACAGTTATACTGAAAATAAAGGTACTTTATTTTTATGACAATATGCCAAAGTATCTCAGAGTGTACCCTCAGTATGAGGATAGCAAATATACACAAGTTATATGTACACAATACCAAAAATATGCAGTATAGTCTTAGAAAACAGTGCAAACAATGTATAGTTACAATAGGATGCAATGGGGACACATAGGGATAGGGGCAACACAAACCATATACTCCAGAAGTGGAATGCGAACCACGAATGGACCCCAAACCTATGTGACCTTGTAGAGGGTCGCTGGGACTATTAGAAAATAGTTAGGGTTAGAAAAATAGCCCACCCCAAGACCGTGAAAAGTGAGTGCAAAGTGCACTGAAGTTCCCCAAAGGACAAAGAATTCGTGATAGGTGAATACTGCAGGAAAGACACAAACCAGCAATGCAACAACGATGCATTTCCAGTCGAGGGTACCTGTGGGACAAGGGGACCAAGTCCAAAAGTCACAAGCAAGTCGGAGATGGGCAGATGCCCAGGAAATGCCAGCTGTGGGTGCAAAGAAGCTTCTACTGGACAGAAGAAGCTGAGGATTCTGCAGGAACAAAACGGGCTAGAGACTTCCCCTTTAGAGGACAGATCTCTCTCGCCGTGGAGAGTTGTACAGAAGTGTTTTCCCGCCGAAAGATCACCAACAAGCCTTGCTAGCTGCAAATCGTGCGGGAAACGTTTTTGGAAGCTGCTGGGGCCCAGGAGGGACCAGGAGGTCGCAAATTGGACCTGAAGAGAGAGGGGACGTCGAGCAAGACAAAGAGCCCTCACTGAAGCAGGTAGCACCCGCAGAAGTGCCAAAAACAGGCACTACGAGGATGCATGAAACGGTGCTCGCCGAAGTTGCACAAAGGAGTCCCACGTTGCCGGAGACCAACTTAGAAAGTCGTGCAATGCAGGTTAGAGTGCCGTGGACCCAGGCTTGGCTGTGCACAAAGGATTTCCGCCAGAAGTGCACAGGGGCCGGAGTAGCTGCAAAGTCGCGGTTCCCAGCAATGCAACCCAGCGAGGTGAGGCAAGGACTTACCTCCACCAAACTTGGACTGAAGAGTCACTGGACTGTGGGGGTCACTTGGACAGAGTCGCTGGATTCGAGGGACCTCGCTCGTCGTGCTGAGAGGAGACCCAAGGGACCGGTAATGCAGCTTTTTGGTGCCTGCGGTTGCAGGGGGAAGATTCCGTCGACCCACGGGAGATTTCTTCGGAGCTTCTGGTGCAGAGAGGAGGCAGACTACCCCCACAGCATGCACAAGCAGGAAAACAGTCGAGAAGGCGGCAGGATCAGCGTTACAGAGTTGCAGTAGTCGTCTTTGCTACTATGTTGCAGGTTTGCAGGCTTCCAGCGCGGTCAGCGGTCGATTCCTTATCAGAAGGTGAAGAGAGAGATGCAGAGGAACTCGGATGAGCTCTTGCATTCGTTATCTGAAGTTTCCCCAGAGACAGAGACCCTAAATAGCCAGAAAAGAGGGTTTGGCTACCTAGGAGAGAGGATAGGCTAGCAACACCTGAAGGAGCCTATCACAAGGAGTCTCTGACGTCACCTGCTGGCACTGGCCACTCAGAGCAGTCCAGTGTGCCAGCAGCACCTCTGTTTCCAAGATGGCAGAGGTCTGGAGCACACTGGAGGAGCTCTGGACACCTCCCAGGGGAGGTGCAGGTCAGGGGAGTGGTCACTCCCCTTTCCTTTGTCCAGTTTCGCGCCAGAGCAGGGGCTAAGGGTCCCTGAACCGGTGTAGACTGGCTTATGCAGAATTGGGCACCTCTGTGCCCAACAAAGCATTTCCAGAGGCTGGGGGAGGCTACTCCTCCCCTGCCTTCACACCATTTTCCAAAGGGAGAGGGTGTCACACCCTCTCTCAGAGGAAGTTCTTTGTTCTGCCATCCTGGGCCAGGCCTGGCTGGACCCCAGGAGGGCAGATGCCTGTCTGAGGGGTTGGCAGCAGCAGCAGCTGCAGTGAAACCCCAGGAAGGGCAGTTTGGCAGTACCAGGGTCTGTGCTACAGACCACTGGGATCATGGGATTGTGCCAACTATGCCAGGATGGCATAGAGGGGGCAATTCCATGATCATAGACATGTTACATGGCCATATTCGGAGTTACCATTGTGAAGCTACATATAGGTAGTGACCTATATGTAGTGCACGCATGTAATGGTGTCCCCGCACTCACAAAGTTCAGGGAATTGGCTCTGAACAATGTGGGGGCACCTTGGCTAGTGCCAGGGTGCCCTCACACTAAGTAACTTTGCACCTAACCTTTACCAGGTAAAGGTTAGACATATAGGTGACTTATAAGTTACTTAAGTGCAGTGTAAAATGGCTGTGAAATAACGTGGACGTTATTTCACTCAGGCTGCAGTGGCAGGCCTGTGTAAGAATTGTCAGAGCTCCCTATGGGTGGCAAAAGAAATGCTGCAGCCCATAGGGATCTCCTGGAACCCCAATACCCTGGGTACCTCAGTACCATATACTAGGGAATTATAAGGGTGTTCCAGTAAGCCAATGTAAATTGGTAAAATTGGTCACTAGCCTGTCAGTGACAATTTGAAATAAATGAGAGAGCATAACCACTGAGGTTCTGGATAGCAGAGCCTCAGTGAGACAGTTAGGCACCACACAGGGAACACATACATATAGGCCACAAACTTATGAGCACTGGGGTCCTGACTAGCAGGGTCCCAGTGACACATAACAAACATACTGAAAACATAGGGTTTTCACTATGAGCACTGGGCCCTGGCTGGCAGGATCCCAGTGAGACAGTGAAAACACCCTGACATACACTCACAAACAGGCCAAAAGTGGGGGTAACAAGGCTAGAAAGAGGCTACTTTCTCACACAGCCCCCCCCCCCAAACGAAGGACAATAAGGCTAACCTTGGCCAGTTGAGACTTTATTGTCTAAGTGGTGATAAGTAGAGAGTAGCTCTGCAATAGACTGGTTACTCCCTTTATCATCCACTATATGGTTACTTCCCTGTGGGGATGTAAACCACCCTGTTTGAAGTTTTTTAGCTAAGCAACAATGTGAAGATGTATTTTCAGAGTTTCTATCAGTAAGTTTTAGTTTAGAGCAGTGGGAATTGTCCACTGAACCTATTTGTAGTGATGGAAATGCCAGACAGGGATGCTGTCTCAGAAAAGCCATAGCTGGGCAAAAACTTTGTCCATATGGCTGGAAGAGAGAACAGGGATGCTGTTTCTCTTGGGTTGGAGCAGGGCAGGGATGCTGTCCTATCAGCTCCACACTAGGGCAGGGATGCTGTCCTAAGTGTTGTGAGGCAGTGCAGAGTTTCTGCACTAAAGTTTCTCTGGGAGGGTTGGAGGGATGCTCCATGTTAACTATAATGGTGCTCTTTTTGTCACCAATGTTAGTTATCCCACAGAGAGTTACTTCTACCTCAGGGAGTACAGCTTTGCCAGCTGATGATTCCCTTGGAACAGGTGCCACCCCAGGAGAGGTTTCTCCCTCCACAGGAATGGTATCCTGAATGGCAGGGTGGTTAGGGGATACTGTGATACCCTTTTTACCTGTTGATGGAGAGGGATCCTGAGTTTTCAAGCCTTCTCTCCTTTGCTTTTTCATTTCAGTAGAAATGAGAGGGAACAATTCCTCTGGGATGCCCAGCATGGCTGCATGGGCATAAAACTCTACATCAGCCCAACCTGAGGCCTCTAGGTCATTACCTAAGAGACAGTCTACAGGTAAGCTAGGTGATACCACCACCTGCTTAGGGCCAGTAACTCCACCCCAACTAAACTGAATTATAGCTAAGGGAAGAAACTTAGTGGAGTTATGGACATCAATAATCTTATACTGTTGTCCAATGATGTGTTGATCAGGGTGCACTAGGTTTTCAGTCACCAAAGTGATACTGGCACCTGTGTCCCTGTAGGCCAAGGCCTCAACACCATTTATTGAAACTGTCTGCTTGTACTTATCCATTGTAAGGGGACAAGCAGCCAGTGTGGCAAGGCCAATGCCACTAGGTGTGACAGAAACTGTCTTGGGACTGACTACCCCAGTTTCTACTATGGACCCAAAAGTGAACCCAACTACACCCTTAACTTGACTGTTGCCAGCAGTCCCACCACTAGTACCACTACTGCTAGGGGCACTAGAGCTTGATGTATTAGTGGTGGTAGGCTCAGGGGGTTTACCTGGACAGGACTTATCCCCTGGCCTATGGCCTCTGTTTTTACACACAAAGCACCAAGGCTTTTTAATGTGTGTGGGTTGAGAAGAAGAGGAAGAATTAGTTTTATCCCCACCCTCGGAAGAGTGTTTAAGATTTGAAGTGGGATCTTTGGTTTTACCCTTATCCCCAT
The DNA here is from genome assembly GCF_031143425.1 of Pleurodeles waltl. Classification (NCBI taxonomy): domain Eukaryota; kingdom Metazoa; phylum Chordata; class Amphibia; order Caudata; family Salamandridae; genus Pleurodeles; species Pleurodeles waltl. The sequence continues at coordinate 223,855,778 of NC_090441.1, forward strand.
GCTTATCTTGAGATTTTTCACCATCTTTCTTCTTATTGCCATCTTTGTCACCCCCTGTATGAACTTTTCTGTTCACCCTTGTTCTGACCCATTTGTCTGCCTTCTTTCCCAATTCTTGGGGAGAGGTCAGATCAGAGTCTACCAGGTACTGGTGCAACAAATCAGACACACAATTATTAAGTATATGCTCTCTCAGGATTGTGTTATACAGGCTTTCATAATCAGTAACTTTACTGCCATGTAACCACCCCTCCAAGGCCTTCACTGAATGGTCAATGAAATCAACCCAGTCTTGTGAAGACTCCTTTTTGGTCTCTCTGAACTTTATCCTGTATTGTTCAGTGGTTAAGCCATAACCATCCAGGAGTGCATTCTTAAGAACTGTAAAATTATTGGCATCACTTTCTTTCACAGTAAGGAGTCTATCCCTACCCTTTCCACTAAATGATAGCCATAGGATAGCAGCCCACTGCCTTTGAGGGACATCCTGTACAACACAGGCCCTCTCAAGTGCAGCAAACCACTTGTTAATGTCATCCCCCTCCTTATAAGGGGGAACTATCTTGTGCAGATTCCTGGAATCATGCTCTTTTGCAGGATGACTATGGGGAATACTGCTGCTGCCACCATGGGTATCTAACCCAACCTCTGTCTTTCTTTCTCTAGTTCAAAAGACTGTCTATCCAAATCCAGCTGTTGCTTTTTAAGCTTCAGTCTGGTTTGTTCCACTCTCAACTTATTGAGTTCCCTCTCTAACATTCTGTCATCAGGGTTGGTGGGAGGGACATTCTTAGACACAGAAGAATGAACAGAAGGAGACCTGTCCCTTACAGAAGCCACCCTAACAGCTTGGCTAACAGAAACATCACTACCAGTATGGTGAGAATAAATGCTTTTGCTATGATGTGAGACAACACTATTTGTATGGTGTGGCTCATCATCATTACCAACTATGCTAGACTGTCTAGTAATGGGCAGGCTAGGAAGTTTCTTTCCTGAATCTTTTCCTGGGGGAGTCCCTGAATCAGATTGAGAACTATTAGGTACTTTTTCAACAGATGAGGCACCTATGGCCTTATCCTGTTCTCTAAGCATGTTAAGTAACAGTTCCAAGGAAGGATTCTTCCCTACACTCAAACCTCTCTCTATACAGAGACTCCTTGCTCTTTTCCAGCTAAGGTTGTCATATGCAAGTTTGGACAGATCAACATTTTGGCCTGTGCCAGACATTTTTAGAGAGAGTTAAAGTGATAGTAAAAGATAAAACGTTTGTCAGAGCTTTTAGAAAGACAGAGAAAAAAAACTTTTAAAACTTTTTAGAACTTTTTAGAAAGTTAGAAGTACTTTTCAGCACTTAGAAAAGAGTGAAAAGAGGAAATGCAAAACTTTTTGGCTATGTGTATATACACTGACCTTGTTTTGTATATTTTTCTCTTATGAAAAGTACAATGACAAGAGTGGTAAGTAGTCTCAAAGCACTTATCCCACCACTGCACAACCAATGTAGGAGGGTGGACTGGCTTGTAGTGAGTACCAAGGGGTACTTGCACCTTGCACCAGGCCCAGTTATCCCTTATTAGTGTATAGGGTGTCTAGCAGCTTAGGCTGATAGATAATGGTAGCTTAGCAGAGCAGCTTAGGCTGAACTAGGAGACGTGTGAAGCTACTACAGTACCACTTAGTGTCATATGCACAATATCATAAGAAAACACAATACACAGTTATACTAAAAATAAAGGTACTTTATTTTTATGACAATATGCCAAAGTATCTTAGAGTGTACCCTCAGTGAGAGGATAGGAAATATACACAAGATATATATACACAATAGCAAAAATATGCAGTATAGTCTTAGAAAACAGTGCAAACAATGTATAGTTACAATAGGATGCAATGGGGAAAAATAGGGAGAGGGGCAACACAAACCATATACTCCAAAAGTGGAATGCGAACCACGAATGGACCCCAAACCTATGTGACCTTGTAGAGGGTCGCTGGGACTATTAGAAAATAGTGAGAGTTAGAAAAATAACCCTCCCCAAGACCCTGAAAAGTGAGTGCAAAGTGCACTAAAGTTCCCCTAAGGACAAAGAAGTCGTGTTAGAGGAATAATGCAGGAAAGACACAAACCAGCAATGCAACAACTGTGGATTTCCAATCTAGGGTACCTGTGGAACAAGGGGACCAAGTCCAAAAGTCACAAGCAAGTCGGAGATGGGCAGATGCCCAGGAAATGCCAGCTGCGGGTGCAAAGAAGCTTCTACTGGACAGAAGAAGCTGAGGTTTCTGCAGGAACGAAAAGGGCTAGAGACTTCTCCTTTGGTGGACGGATCCCGCTCGCCTTGGAGAGTTGTGCAGAAGTGTTTTCCAGCTGAAAAGACGCCAACAAGCCTTGCTAGTCGCAAATCGTGCATTTGGCGTTTTTGGACGCTGCTGGGGCCCAGGAGGGACCAGGAGGTCGCAAATTGGACCTGAAGAGAGAGGGGACGTCGCGCAAGACAAAGAGCCCTCACTAAAGCAGGTAGCACCCGGAGAAGTGCCAGAAACAGGCACTACGAGGATGCGTGAAACGGTGCTCGCCGAAGTTGCACAAAGGAGTCCCTCGTCGCCGGAGACCAACTTAGAAAGTCGTGCAATGCAGGTTAGAGTGCCGTGGACCCAGGCTTGGCTGTGCACAAAGGATTTCCGCCGGAAGTGCACAGGGGCCGGAGTAGCTGCAAAGTCGCGGTTCCCAGCAATGCAGCCCAGCGAGGTGAGGCAAGGACTTACCTCCACCAAACTTGGACTGAAGAGTCACTGGACTATGGGGGTCACTTGGATAGAGTCGCTGGATTCGAGGGACCTCGCTCGTCGTGCTGAGAGGAGACCCAAGGGACCGGTAATGCAGCTTTTTGGTGCCTGCGGTTGCAGGGGGAAGATTCCGTCGACCCACAGGAGATTTCTTCGGAGCTTCTGGTGCAGAGAGGAGGCAGACTACCCCCACAGCATGCACAAGCAGGAAAACAGTCGAGAAGGCGGCAGCATCAGCGTTACAGAGTTGCAGTAGTCGTCTTTGCTACTATGTTGCAGGTTTGCAGGCTTCCAGCGCGGTCAGCGGTCGATTCCTTATCAGAAGGTGAAGAGAGAGATGCAGAGGAACTCGGATGAGCTCTTGCATTCGTTATCTGAAGTTTCCCCAGAGACAGAGACCCTAAATAGCCAGAAAAGAGGGTTTGGCTACCTAGGAGAGAGGATAGGCTAGCAACACCTGAAGGAGCCTATCACAAGGAGTCTCTGACATCACCTGGTGGCACTGGCCACTCAGAGCAGTCCAGTGTGCCAGCAGCACCTCTGTTTCCAAGATGGCAGAGGTCTGGAGCACACTGGAGGAGCTCTGGACACCTCCCAGGGGAGGTGCAGGTCAGGGGAGTGGTCACTCCCCTTTCCTTTGTCCAGTTTCGCGCCAGAGCAGGGGCTAAGGGGTCCCTGAACCGGTGTAGACTGGCTTATGCAGAATTGGGCACCTCTGTGCCCAACAAAGCATTTCCAGAGGCTGGGGGAGGCTACTCCTCCCCTGCCTTCACACCATTTTCAAAAGGGAGAGGGTGTCACACCCTCTCTCAGAGGAAGTTCTTTGTTCTGCCATCCTGGGCCAGGCCTGGCTGGACCCCAGGAGGGCAGATGCCTGTCTGAGGGGTTGGCAGCAGCAGCAGCTGCAGTGAAACCCCAGGAAGGGCAGTTTGGCAGTACCAGGGTCTGTGCTACAGACCACTGGGATCATGGGATTGTGCCAACTATGCCAGGATGGCATAGAGGGGGCAATTCCATGATCATAGACATGTTACATGGCCATATTCGGAGTTACCATTGTGAAGCTACATATAGGTAGTGACCTATATGTAGTGCACGCATGTAATGGTGTCCCCGCACTCACAAAGTTCAGGGAATTGGCTCTGAACAATGTGGGGGCACCTTGGCTAGTGCCAGGGTGCCCTCACACTAAGTAACTTTGCACCTAACCTTTACCAGGTAAAGGTTAGACATATAGGTGACTTATAAGTTACTTAAGTGCAGTGTAAAATGGCTGTGAAATAACGTGGACGTTATTTCACTCAGGCTGCAGTGGCAGGCCTGTGTAAGAATTGTCAGTGCTCCCTATGGGTGGCAAAAGAAATGCTGCAGCCCATAGGGATCTCCTGGAACCCCAATACCCTGGGTACCTCAGTACCATATACTAGGGAATTATAAGGGTGTTCCAGTAAGCCAATGTAAATTGGTAAAATTGGTCACTAGCCTGTCAGTGACAATTTGAAATAAATGAGAGAGCATAACCACTGAGGTTCTGGTTAGCAGAGCCTCAGTGAGACAGTTAGGCACCACACAGGGAACACATACATATAGGCCACAAACTTATGAGCACTGGGGTCCTGACTAGCAGGGTCCCAGTGACACATAACAAACATACTGAAAACATAGGGTTTTCACTATGAGCACTGGGCCCTGGCTGGCAGGATCCCAGTGAGACAGTGAAAACACGCTGACATACACTCACAAACAGGCCAAAAGTGGGGGTAACAAGGCTAGAAAGAGGCTACTTTCTCACACCCCTTCACCCAAAAGCTCAGCAGTGTCTGCTTCCAGCTCCTCTGGTGAAGGTTCTACACAGGGTGGGAATTCTTCTTCCTCAGAAGTTGAATCCACTGTAGAGGGAGGGATAGTAGGTAGTGCTTTACTTCTACTAGCCCTAGCTTTAGGGAGCACTTGGTCCATTGTTCCAGGATCCAAGCTTCCCTGTCCCTTTTGCTTTTTGGCCTGAGCTCTTGTCAAAGCAAAAATATGCCCTGGAATGCCCAGCATTGCTGCATGAGCCTCCAACTCCACTTCTGCCCAAACTGATGTCTCTAAATCATTCCCTAATAGACAGTCTACAGGTAAATCTGAGGCAACCACAACTTTCTTTGGGCCAGTAACCCCCCCCCCCCAGTTGAGATTTACAACAGCCATGGGGTGGCTAAGGGTGTTCTTGTGAGCATCGGTTACTTGGTACTGGTGACCAAGTAGGTGTTGTTCAGGGTGGACCAGTTTCTCTATCACCATTGTGACACTGGCTCCAGTGTCCCTGTAGGCCTGAACCTCAACACCATTTATTAGGGGTAGCTGCTTGTACTTATCCATATTAAGGGGACAAGCAACTAAGGTGGCTAAATCAATAGCCCCGTCAGAGACTAACACAGCCTCTGTGGTCTCCCTAACAAGACCAACCCCAACTAAGTTACCAAAGGTGAGCCCAGCTACTCCCTTAGATTGGCTATTAGTAGGTTTGCTCCCACCACCACTGCTATTAGTAGGGACACTAGGTGTAGCAGTAGGGGTTGTAGTGGTAGGAGGCTTGGTGCTTTTCTTTGGACAACTGGGATCTGTTGTCCAATGGCCTTTTATTTTACATAAATAGCACCATGGTTTCTTTTCCTTGTTTTGATTTGAAGAGGATTTGGGCCCACCACCCCCACCAGAGTGTTTTTGTGGGCCTGATGAAAACTCATTTTTAGATTTGTCCCCACCCTTGTCAGAAGACTTACCATCCTTCTTCTTGCCATCTTTGTCACCCCCTGTATGGACTTTTCTGTTCACCCTTGTTCTGACCCATTTGTCTGCCTTCTTTCCCAATTCTTGGGGAGAGGTCAGATCAGAGTCCACCAAGTACTGGTGCAACAAATCAGACACACAATTATTAAGAATATGATCTCTCAGGATCAAGTTATACAGGCTGTCATAATCAGTAACTTTATTGCCATGTGTAGGAAAGTACCATCTTGCCTGGCATGTTACCCCCATTTTTCACTGTATATATGTTGTTTTGGTTGTATGTGTCACTGGGACCCTGGTAACCCAGGGCCCCAGTGCTCATAAGTGTGCCTGAATGTGTTACCTGTGTAGTGACTAACTGTCTCACTGAGGCTCTGCTAATCAGAACCTCAGTGGTTATGCTCTCTCATTTCTTTCCAAAGTGTCACTAACAGGCTAGTGACCAATTTACCAATTTATATTGGCTTACTGGAACACCCTTATAATTCCCTAGTATATGGTACTGAGGTACCCAGGGTATTGGGGTTCCAGGAGATCCCTATGGGCTGCAGCATTTCTTTTGCCACCCATAGGGAGCTCTGACAATTCTTACACAGGCCTGCCACTGCAGCCTGAGTGAAATAACGTCCACGTTATTTCACAGCCATTTTACACTGCACTTAAGTAACTTATAAGTCACCTATATGTCTAACCTTTACCTGGTAAAGGTTAGGTGCAAAGTTACTTAGTGTAAGGGCACCCTGGCACTAGCCAAGGTGCCCCCACATTGTTCAGAGCCAATTCCCTGAACTTTGTGAGTGCGGGGACACCATTACATGCGTGCACTGCATATAGGTCACTACCTATATGTAGCTTCACAATGGTAACTCCGAATATGGCCATGTAACATGTCTATGATCATGGAATTGCCCCCTCTATGCCATCCTGGCATAGTTGGCACAATCCCATGATCCCAGTGGTCTGTAGCACAGACCCTGGTACTGCCAAACTGCCCTTCCTGGGGTTTCACTGCAGCTGCTGCTGCTGCCAACCCCTCAGACAGGCAGCTGCCCTCCTGGGGTCCAGCCAGGCCTGGCCCAGGATGGCAGAACAAAGAACTTCCTCTGAGAGAGGGTGTGACACCCTCTCCCTTTGGAAAATGGTGTGAAGGCAGGGGAGGAGTAGCCTCCCCCAGCCTCTGGAAATGCTTTGTTGGGCACAGAGGTGCACAATTCTGCATAAGCCAGTCTACACCGGTTCAGGGACCCCTTAGCCCCTGCTCTGGCGCGAAACTGGACAAAGGAAAGGGGAGTGACCACTCCCCTGACCTGCACCTCCCCTGGGAGGTGTCCAGAGCTCCTCCAGTGTGCTCCAGACCTCTGCCATCTTGGAAACAGAGGTGCTGCTGGCACACTGGACTGCTCTGAGTGGCCAGTGCCACCAGGTGACGTCAGAGACTCCTTGTGATAGGCTCCTTCAGGTGTTGCTAGCCTATCCTCTCTCCTAGGTAGCCAAACCCTCTTTTCTGGCTATTTAGGGTCTCTGTCTCTGGGGAAACTTCAGATAACGAATGCAAGAGCTCATCCGAGTTCCTCTGCATCTCTCTCTTCACCTTCTGATAAGGAATCGACTGCTGACCGCGCTGGAAGCCTGCAAACCTGCAACATAGTAGCAAAGACGACTACTGCAACTCTGTAACGCTGATCCTGCCGCCTTCTCGACTGTTTTCCTGCTTGTGCATGCTGTGGGGGTAGTCTGCCTCCTCTCTGCACCAGAAGCTCCGAAGAAATCTCCCGTGGGTTGACGGAATCTTCCCCCTGCAACCGCAGGCACCAAAAAGCTGCATTACCGGTCCCTTGGGTCTCCTCTCAGCATGACGAGCGAGGTTCCTCGAATCCAGCGACTCTGTCCAAGTGACCCCCACAGTCCAGTGACTCTTCAGTCCAAGTTTGGTGGTGGTAAGTCCTTGCCTCACCTCGCTGGGCTGCATTGCTGGGAACCGCGACTTTGCAGCTACTCCGGCCCCTGTGCACTTCCGGCGGAAATCCTTTGTGCACAGTCAAGCCTGGGTCCACGGCACTCTAACCTGCATTGCACGACTTTCTAAGTTGGTCTCCGGCGACGTGGGACTCCTTTGTGCAACTTCGGCGAGCACTGTTTCACGCATCCTTGTAGTGCCTGTTTCTGGCACTTCTCTGGGCGCTACCTGCTTCAGTGAGGGCTCTTTGTCTTGCTCGACCTCCCCTCTCTCTTCAGGTCCAATTTGCGACCTCCTGGTCCCTCCTGGGCCCCAGCAGCGTCCAAAAACGCCAAACGCACGATTTGCAACTAGCAAGGCTTGTTGGCGTCCTTTGAGCAGGAAAACACTTCTGCACGACTTTCCCAGGCAAGCGGGATCCGTCCACCAAAGGAGAAGTCTCTAGCCCTTTTCGTTCCTGCAGAAACCTCAGCTTCTTCTGTCCAGTAGAAGCTTCTTTGCATCCGCAGCTGGCATTTCCTGGGCATCTGCCCATCTCCGACTTGCTTGTGACTTTTGGACTTGGTCCCCTTGTTCCACAGGTACCCTAGATTGGAAATCCACAGTTGTTGCATTGCTGGTTTGTGTCTTTCCTGCATTATTCCTCTAACACGACTTCTTTGTCCTTAGGGGAACTTTAGTGCACTTTGAACTCACTTTTCCGGGTCTTGGGGAGGGTTATTTTTCTAACTCTCACTATTTTCTAATAGTCCCAGCGACCCTCTACAAGGTCACATAGGTTTGGGGTCCATTCGTCGTTCGCATTCCACTTTTGGAGTATATGGTTTGTGTTGCCCCTATCCCTATGTTTCCCCATTGCATCCTATTGTAACTATACATTGTTTGCACTGTTTTCTAAGACTATACTGCATATTTTTGCTATTGTGTATATATATCTTGTGTATATTTCCTATCCTCTCACTGAGGGTACACTCTAAGATACTTTGGCATATTGTTATAAAAATAAAGTACCTTTATTTTTAGTATAACTGTGTATTGTGTTTTCTTATGATATTGTGCATATGACACTAGGTGGTACTGTAGTAGCTTCACACGTCTCCTAGTTCAGCCTAAGCTGCTCTGCTAAGCTACCATTATCTATCAGCCTAAGCTGCTAGACACCCTATACACTAATAAGGGATAACTGGGCCTGGTGCAAGGTGCAAGTACCCCTTGGTACTCACTACAAGCCAGTCCAGCCTCCTACATTGGTTGTGCAGTGGTGGGATAAGTGCTTTGAGACTACTTACCACTCTTGTCATTGTACTTTTCATAAGAGAAAAATATACAAAACAAGGTCAGTGTATGTACACATAGCCAAAAAGTTTTGCATTTCCTCTTTTCACTCTTTTCTAAGTGCTGAAAAGTACTTCTAACTTTCTAAAAAGTTCTAAAAAGTTTTAAAAGTTTTTTTTCTCTGTCTTTCTAAAAGCTCTGACAAACTTTTTATCTTTTACTATCACTTTAACTCTCTCTAAAAATGTCTGGCACAGGCCAAAATGTTGATCTGTCCAAACTTGCATATGACAACCTTAGCTGGAAAAGAGCAAGGAGTCTCTGTATAGAGAGAGGTTTGAGTGTAGGGAAGAATCCTTCCTTGGAACTGTTACTTAACATGCTTAGAGAACAGGATAAGGCCATAGGTGCCTCATCTGTTGAAAAAGTACCTAATAGTTCTCAATCTGATTCAGGGACTCCCCCAGGAAAAGATTCAGGAAAGAAACTTCCTAGCCTGCCCATTACTAGACAGTCTAGCATAGTTGGTAATGATGATGAGCCACACCATACAAATAGTGTTGTCTCACATCATAGCAAAAGCATTTATTCTCACCATACTGGTAGTAATGTTTCTGTTAACCAAGCTGTTAGGGTGGCTTCTGTAAGGGACAGGTCTCCTTCTGTTCATTCCCATCATACCTCTGTATCTAGGAATGTCCCTCCCACCAACCCTGATGACAGAATGTTAGAGAGGGAACTCAATAAGTTGAGGGTGGAACAAACCAGACTGAAGCTTAAAAAGCAACAGCTGGATTTGGATAGACTGTCTTTTGAACTAGAGAAGGAAAGACAGAAGTTGGGTTTAGAAACCCATGGTGGCAGCAGCAGTATTCCCCATAGTCATCCTGCAAAAGAGCATGATTCCAGGAATCTGCACAAGATAGTTACCCCTTATAAGGAGGGGGATGACATTAACAAGTGGTTTGCTGCACTTGAGAGGGCCTGTGTTGTACAGGATGTCCCTCAAAGGCAGTGGGCTGCTATCCTATGGCTATCATTTAGTGGAAAAGGTAGGGATAGGCTCCTTACTGTGAAAGAAAATGATGCTAATAATTTCCAAGTTCTTAAGAATGCACTCCTGGATGGTTATGGCTTAACCACTGAACAGTACAGGATAAAGTTCAGAGAGACCAAAAAGGAGTCTTCACAAGACTGGGTTGATTTCATTGACCATTCAGTGAAGGCCTTGGAGGGGTGGTTACATGGCAGTAAAGTTACTGATTATGACAGCCTGTATAACTTAATCCTGAGAGAGCATATTCTTAATAATTGTGTGTCTGATTTGTTGCACCAGTACTTGGTGGACTCTGATCTGACCTCTCCCCAAGAATTGGGAAAGAAGGCAGACAAATGGGTCAGAACAAGAGTGAACAAAAAAGTTCATACAGGGGGTGACAAAGATGGCAACAAAAAGAAGGATGGTAAGTCTTCTGACAAGGGTGGGGACAAATCTAAAAATGAGTCTTCATCAGGCCCACAAAAACACTCTGGTGGGGGTGGTGGGCCCAAATCCTCTTTTAATCAGAACAAGGAAAAGAAACCATGGTGCTATTTATGTAAAATAAAAGGCCATTGGACAACAGATCCCAGTTGTCCAAAGAAAGGCACCACTGCTCCTACCACTACAACCCCTACTGCTACACCTAGTGTCCCTACTAATAGCAGTGGTGATGGGAGCAAACCTACTAATAGCCAATCCTAGGGAGTAGCTGGGCTCACTTTTGGTAATTTAGTTGGGGTTGGCCTTGTTAGGGAGGCCACAGAGGCTGTGTTAGTCTCTGAGGGGGCTATTGATTTAGCCACCTTAGTTGCTTGTCCCCTTAATATGGATAAGTACAAGCAGCTACCCCTAATAAATGGTGTTGAGGTTCAGGCCTACAGGGACACTGGTGCCAGTGTGACTATGGTCATAGAGAAACTGGTCCACCCTGAACAACACCTACTTGGTCACCAGTACCAAGTAACCGATGCTCACAACAACACACTTAGCCACCCCATAGCTGTTGTAAATCTCAACTGGGGGGGGTTTACTGGTCCAAAGAAAGTTGTGGTAGCTTCAGATTTACCTGTAGACTGTCTATTAGGGAATGATTTGGAGACATCAGCTTGGTCGGATGTGGAGTTGGAGGCCCATGCAGCAATGCTGGGCATCCCAGGGCATATTTTTGCTTTGACAAGGGCTCAGGCCAAATAGCAAAAAGGACAGGGAAGCTTGGATCCTGGAACAATGGACCAAGTGCTCCCTAAAGCTAGGGCTAGTAGAAGCAAACCACTTCCTACTATCCCTCCCTCTACAGTGGATTCTACTTCTGAGGAAGAAGAATTCCCTCCCTGTGCAGAACCTACACCAGAGGAGCTGGAAGCAGACACTGCTGAGCTTTTGGGTGAAGGGGTGCCTGCCAGAGAGGAGCTGAGTGTGGCACAGCAAACCTGTCCCACATTAGAGGGTCTCAGACAGCAAGCTGTCAAACAGGCTAATGGGGATGTCAGTGACTCTCACAGAGTTTACTGGGAGGACAACCTCTTGTACACTGAGCATAGGGATCCTAAACCTGGAGCTGCCAGGAGATTAGTGATTCCTCAGGAGTACAGAAAGTTCCTCCTAACACTGGCACATGACATTCCCTTAGCTGGGCATCTAGGACAAATGAAAACTTGGGACAGGCTTGTTCCCCTGTTTCATTGGCCTAGAATGTCTGAGGACACAAAGGAATTTTGTAAGTCCTGTGAAACCTGTCAAGCCAGTGGCAAGACAGGTGGCACCCCAAAGGCACCCCTTATCCCACTGCCTGTGGTTGGGGTTCCCTTTGAAAGGGTAGGGGTTGACATAGTTGGCCCCCTTGACCCTCCTACTGCTTCAGGCAATAGGTTTATCTTGGTGGTAGTGGACCATGCCACAAGATATCCTGAAGCTATTCCTTTAAGGACCACTACAGCTCCTGCAGTGGCAAAGGCCCTCCTGGGAATATTTTCCAGGGTGGGCTTCCCAAAGGAAGTAGTATCAGACAGGGGAAGCAATTTCATGTCTGCATACTTAAAGGCCATGTGGAAGGAGTGTGGTGTAACGTACAAGTTCACAACACCCTATCATCCACAAACAAATGGACTGGTGGAGAGATTTAATAAAACTCTCAAAGGCATGATTATGGGTCTCCCTGAAAAACTCCGAAGGAGATGGGATATCCTTCTACCATGCCTCCTTTTTGCCTACAGGGAGGTACCCCAGAAAGGAGTGGGCTTCAGCCCCTTTGAACTTCTTTTTGGACACCCTGTTAGGGGTCCACTCACACTTGTAAAGGAGGGTTGGGAACAACCTTTAAAAGCTCCTAAGCAGGATATTGTGGACTATGTACTTGGCCTCAGATCAAGGATGGCTGAGTACATGAAAAAGGCCGGTAAAAACCTTCAGGCCAGCCAAGAGCTCCAGAAGCAATGGCATGATCAGAAGGCTGTTTTGGTTCAGTACCAACCAGGGCAGAAAGTGTGGGTCTTGGAGCCTGTGGCCCCAAGAGCACTCCAAGATAAGTGGAGTGGTCCCCACACAATTGTTGAAAAGAAGGGAGAAGTCACCTATTTAGTTGACTTAGGCACTGCCAGGAGTCCCCTTAGGGTGCTCCATGTCAACCGCCTGAAACCCTACTATGACAGGGCTGATCTCACCCTGCTCATGGCAACTGACGAGGGACAGGAAGAAGACAGTGATCCTCTACCTGATCTCTTCTCTTCCACAGAACAAGATGCTCTTGTGGAAGGTGTAGTTTTGGCTGATTGTCTTACTACTGAGCAGAAAGATAATTGCATAAATCTCCTAGATCAATTCTCTGAACTCTTCTCTACTGTGCCAGGTACCACTTCTTGGTGTGAGCACACTATAGATACTGGAGACAGTTTACCTGTCAAAAGTAAGATCTATAGGCAGCCTGACCAGGTCAGGGACTGCATAAAGCAAGAGGTCCAGAAAATGTTAGAACTAGGAGTAGTTGAGCACTCTGACAGTCTATGGGCTTCTCCTGTGGTACTGGTACCAAAACCCCATTCCAAAGATGGAAAGAAGGAAATGCGGTTTTGTGTAGACTATAGAGGTCTCAACTTGGTAACCAAAACTGATGCTCACCCTATACCCAGGGCAGATGAGCTCATAGATACACTGGCATCTGCCAAGTATCTAAGCACTTTTGATTTGACTGCAGGGTATTGGCAGATCAAATTATCAGAAGATGCTAAACCTAAGACTGCATTTTCTACCATTGGAGGACATTACCAGTTTACTGTAATGCCTTTTGGTTTGAAAAATGCACCTGCCACTTTTCAGAGGTTGGTGAACACAGTCCTGCAAGGGCTGGAAGCTTTCAGTGCAGCATATTTGGACGATATAGCTGTCTTTAGCCCCAGTTGGGATGATCACCTGGTCCACCTATGGAAAGTTTTGGAGGCCCTGCAAAAGGCAGGCCTCACTATCAAGGCTTCAAAGTGCCAGATAGGGCAGGGTAAGGTGGTTTATCTGGGACACCTTGGTGGTGGGGAACAGATTGCACCACTACAGGGGAAAATCCAAACAATTATTGATTGGGTTCCCCCTACCACTCAGACTCAGGTGAGAGCCTTCCTAGGCCTCACTGGGTATTACAGGAGGTTCATTAAGAACTATGGCTCCATTGCAGCCCCTCTTAATGACCTCACATCCAAGAAAATGCCTAAAAAGGTATTATGGACAGCAAACTGTCAGAAAGCTTTTGAGGAGCTGAAGCAGGCCATGTGCTCTGCACCTGTCCTGAAAAGCCCTAGTTACTCTAAAAAATTCTATGTCCAAACTGATGCATCTGAATTAGGAGTAGGGGCAGTCCTATCACAACTTAATTCTGAGGGCCAGGATCAACCTGTTGCTTTTATTAGTAGGAGGTTGACCCCTAGAGAAAAGCGTTGGTCTGCCATTGAGAGGGAGGCCTTTGCTGTGGTCTGGGCTCTGAAGAAGTTGAGGCCATACCTGTTTGGCACTCACTTCATTGTTCAGACAGACCACAAACCTCTACTTTGGCTAAAACAAATGAAAGGTGAAAATCCTAAATTGTTGAGGTGGTCCATATCCCTACAGGGAGTGAACTATACAGTGGAACATAGACCTGGGAGTAGCCACTCCAATGCAGATGGACTCTCCAGATATTTCCACTTAGACAATGAAGACTCATCAGGTCATGGCTAGTCTTATTGTCCTTCGTTTGGGGGGGGGTTATGTAGGAAAGTACCATCTTGCCTGGCATGTTACCCCCATTTTTCACTGTATATATGTTGTTTTGGTTGTATGTGTCACTGGGACCCTGGTAACCCAGGGCCCCAGTGCTCATAAGTGTGCCTGAATGTGTTACCTGTGTAGTGACTGTAGGAAAGTACCATCTTGCCTGGCATGTTACCCCCATTTTTCACTGTATATATGTTGTTTTAGTTGTATGTGTCACTGGGACCCTGGTAACCCAGGGCCCCAGTGCTCATAAGTGTGCCTGAATGTGTTACCTGTGTAGTGACTAACTGTCTCACTGAGGCTCTGCTAATCAGAACCTCAGTGGTTATGCTCTCTCATTTCTTTCCAAATTGTCACTGACAGGCTAGTGACCATTTTTACCAATTTACATTGGCTTACTGGAACACCCTTATAATTCCCTAGTATATGGTACTGAGGTACCCAGGGTATTGGGGTTCCAGGAGATCCCTATGGGCTGCAGCATTTCTTTTGCCACCCATAGGGAGCTCTGACAATTCTTACACAGGCCTGCCACTGCAGCCTGAGTGAAATAACGTCCACGTTATTTCACAGCCATTTTACACTGCACTTAAGTAACTTATAAGTCACCTATATGTCTAACCTTTACCTGGTAAAGGTTAGGTGCAAAGTTACTTAGTGTGAGGGCACCCTGGCACTAGCCAAGGTGCCCCCACATTGTTCAGAGCCAATTCACTGAACTTTGTGAGTGCGGGGACACCATTACACGCGTGCACTACATATAGGTCACTACCTATATGTAGCTTCACCATGGTAACTCCGAATATGGCCATGTAACATGTCTATGATCATGGAATTGCCCCCTCTATGCCATCCTGGCATTGTTGGTACAATTCCATGATCCCAGTGGTCTGTAGCACAGACCCTGGTACTGCCAGACTGCCCTTCCTGGGGTTTCACTGCAGCTGCTGCTGCTGCCAACCCCTCAGACAGGCAGCTGCCCTCCTGGGGTCCAGCCAGGCCTGGCCCAGGATGGCAGAACAAAGAACTTCCTCTGAGAGAGGGTGTGACACCCTCTCCCTTTGGAAAATGGTGTGAAGGCAGGGGAGGAGTAGCCTCCCCCAGCCTCTGGAAATGCTTTGTTGGGCACAGATGTGCCCAATTCTGCATAAGCCAGTCTACACCGGTTCAGGGACCCCTTAGCCCCTGCTCTGGCGCGAAACTGGACAAAGGAAAGGGGAGTGACCACTCCCCTGACCTGCACCTCCCCTGGGAGGTGTCCAGAGCTCCTCCAGTGTGCTCCAGACCTCTGCCATCTTGGAAACAGAGGTGCTGCTGGCACACTGGACTGCTCTGAGTGGCCAGTGCCACCAGGTGACGTCAGAGACTCCTGCTGATAGGCTCCTTCAGGTGTTAGTAGCCTTTCCTCTCTCCTAGGTAGCCAAACCCTCTTTTCGGGCTATTTAGGGTCTCTGTCTCTGGGGAAACTTTAGATAACGAATGCACGAGCTCAGCCGAGTTCCTCTGCATCTCCCTCTTCACCTTCTGATAAGGAAACGACCGCTGACCGCGCTGGAAGCCTGCAAACCTACAACATAGTAGCAAAGACGACTACTTCAACTCTGTAACGCTGATCCTGCCGCCTTCTCGACTGTTTTCCTGCTTGTGCATGCTGTGGGGGTAGCCTGCCTCCTCTCTGCACCAGAAGCTCCGAAGAAAGTCCCGTGGGTCGACGGAATCTTCCCCCTGCAACCGCAGGCACCAAAAAGCTGCATTACCGGTCCCTTGGGTCTCCTCTCAGCACGACGAGCGAGGTCCCTCGAATCCAGCGACGCTGTCCAAGTGACCAACACAGTCCAGTGACTCTTCAGCCCAAGTTTGGTGGAGGTAAGTGCTTGCCTCACCTCGCTGGGCTGCATTGCTGGGAACCGCGACTTTGCAGCTACTCCGGCCCCTGTGCACTTCCGGCGGAAATCCTTCCTGCACAGCCAAGTCTGGGTCCACGGCACTCTAACCTGCATTGCACGACTTTCTAAGTTAGTCTCCGGCGACGTGGGACTCCCTTGTGCAACTTCGGCAAGCACCATTTCACGCATCCTCATAGAGCCTGTTTCTGGCACTTCTCCGGGTGCTACCGGCTTCAGAGAGGGCTCTTTGTCTTGCTCGACGTCTCCTCTCTCTGCAGGCCCAATTTGCGACCTCCTGGTCCCTCCTGGGCCTCAGCAGCGTCCAAAAACGCTAACCGCACGATTTGCAGCTAGCAAGGCTTGTTGGCGTTCTTTCGGCGGGAAAACACTTCTGCACGACTCTCCAGGGCGAGAGGAATCCGTCCACCAAAGGGGAAGTCTCTAGCCCTTTTCGTTCCTGCAGAAACCTCAGCTTCTTCTGTCCAGTAGAAGCTTCTTGGCACCCGCAGCTGGCATTTCCTGGGCATTTGCCCATCTCCGACTTGCTTGTGACTTTTGGACTTGGTCCCCTTGTTCCACAGGTACCCTAGATTGGAAATCCACAGTTGTTGCATTGCTGGTTTGTGTCTTTCCTGCATTATTCCTCTAACACGACTTCTTTGTCCTTAGGGGAACTTTAGTGCACTTTGCACTCACTTTTCAGGGTCTTGGGGAGGGTTATTTTTCTAACTCTCACTATTTTCTAATAGTCCCAGCGACCCTCTACAAGGTCACATAGGTTTGGGGTCCATTCGTGGTTCGCATTCCACTTTTGGAGTATATGGTTTGTGTTGCCCCTATCCCTATGTTTCCCCATTGCATCCTATTGTAACTATACATTGTTTGCACTGTTTTCTAAGACTATACTGCATATTTTTGCTATTGTGTATATATATCTTGTGTATATTTCCTATCCTCTCACTGAGGGTACACTCTAAGATACTTTGGCATATTGTCATAAAAATAAAGTACCTTTATTTTTAGTATAACTGTGTATTGTGTTTTCTTATGATATTGTGCATATGACACTAGGTGGTACTGTAGTAGCTTCACACGTCTCCTAGTTCAGCCTAAGCTGCTCTGCTGAGCTACCATTATCTATCAGCCTAAGCTGCTAGACACCCTATACACTAATAAGGGATAACTGGGCCTGGTGCAAGGTGCAAGTACCCCTTGGTACTCACTACAAGCCAGTCCAGCCTCCTACATTGGTTGTGGAGTGGTGGGATAAGTGCTTGAGACTACTTACCACTCTTGTCATTGTACTTTTCATAAGAGAAAAATATACAAAACAAGGTCAGTGTATATACACATAGCCAAAAAGTTTTGCATTTCCTCTTTTCACTCTTTTCTAAGTGCTGAAAAGTACTTCTAAAACTTTCAAAAAGTTCTTAAAAGTTAAAAAAGTTTTTTTCTGTCTTTCCAAAAAGTTCTGAAAACTTTTTTCTCTTTTTCTATCACTTTAACTCTCTCTAAAAAATGTCTGGCACAGGCAAAAATGTTGAACTGTCCAAACTTGCATATGATCACCTTAGCTGGAAAGGAGCAAGGAGTCTCTGCATAGAGAGAGGTTTGAGTGTAGGGAAGAATCCTTCCTTAGAACTGTTAATTAATATGCTTAGAGTACAGGATAAGGCCATAAGTGCCCAATCTGGTGAAAAAGTAGCTAATGGTTCTCAATCTGATCCAGGGACTCCCCCAGGAAAAGGTTCAGGAAAGAAACTTCTCAGCCTGCCCATTACTAGACAGTCTAGCATAGCTGGTACAGAGGTTGAATCACACCATACTGATGGTGTGCTCTCACATTATACTGGTAGCCAAGCTGTTAGGGTGCCCTCTGTAAGGGACAGGTCTCCTTCTGTTCATTCCCATCATACCTCTGTATCTAGAAATGTCCCTCCCACCCACCCTGATGACAGATTGTTAGAAAGGGAGCTCAATAGATTGAGAGTGGAACAAACCAGACTGAAGCTCAAGAAGCAACAGCTGGATTTGGATAGACAGTCTTTAGAATTAGAGAAGGAAAGACAGAAGTTGGGTTTAGATACCCATGGTGGCAGCAGCAGTATTCCCCATAGTCATCCTGCAAAAGAGCATGATTCCAGGAATCTGCACAAGATAGTTCCCCCTTATAAGGAGGGGGATGACATTAACAAGTGGTTTGCTGCACTTGAGAGGGCCTGTGCTGTACAGGATGTCCCTCAAAAGCAGTGGGCTGCTATCCTATGGCTATCATTTAGTGGAAAAGGTAGGGATAGGCTCCTTACTGTAAAAGAAAATGATGCCAATAATTTCCAAGTTCTTAAGAATGCACTCCTGGATGGTTATGGCTTAACCACTGAACAGTACAGGATAAAGTTCAGAGAGACCAAAAAGGAGTCTTCACAAGACTGGGTTGATTTCATTGACCAGGCAGTGAAGGCCTTGGAGGGGTGGTTACATGGCAGTAAAGTTACTGATTATGACAGCCTGTATAACTTGATCCTGAGAGAGCATATTCTTAATAATTGTGTGTCTGATTTGTTGCACCAGTACTTGGTGGACTCTGATCTGACCTCTCCCCAAGAATTGGGAAAGAAGGCAGACAAATGGGTCAGAACAAGAGTGAACAGAAAAGTTCATACAGGGGGTGACAAAGATGGCAACAAAAAGAAGGATGGTAAGTCTTCTGACAAGGGTGGGGACAAATCTAAAAATGAGTCTTCATCAGGCCCACAAAAACACTCTGGTGGGGGTGGTGGGTCCAAATCCTCCTTTAATCAGAACAAGGAAAAGAAACCATGGTGCTATTTATGTAAAATAAAAGGCCATTGGACAACAGATCCCAGTTGTCCAAAGAAAGGCACCACAGCTCCTACCACTACAACCCCTACTGCTACACCTAGTGTCCCTACTAATAGCAGTGGTGGTGGGAGCAAACCTACTAATAGCCAATCCAAGGGAGTAGCTGGGCTCACTTTTGGTAATTTAGTTGGGGTTGGTCTGATTAGGGAGACCACAGAGGCTACTTTAGTCTCTGAAGGGGCTATTGATTTAGCCACTTTGGTTGCTTGCCCCCATAACTTGGAGAAGTACAAGCAACTAATCCTAATAAATGGTGTTGAGGTCCAGGCCTACAGGGACACAGGTGCCAGTGTGACAATGGTGATTGAGAAACTGGTGCACCCTGAACAACACATACTTGGACACCAGTACCAAGTAACCGATGCTCACAACATAACACAAAGCCACCCCATGGCTGTTGTAAATCTCATCTGGGGGGGGTAACTGGTCCAAAGAAAGTTGTGGTAGCTTCAGATTTACCTGTAGACTGTCTATTAGGGAATGATTTGGAGACGTCAGCTTGGTCAGATGTGGAGTTGGAGGCCCATGCAGCAATGCTGGGCATCCCAGGGCATATTTTTGCTTTGACAAGGGCTCAGGCCAAAAAGCAAAAAGGACAGGGAAGCTTGGATCCTGGAACAATGGACCAAGTGCTCCCTAAAGCTAGGGCTAGTAGAAGCAAACCACTTCCTACTATCCCTCCCTCTACAGTGGATTCTACTTCTGAGGAAGAAGAATTCCCTCCCTGTGCAGAACCTACACCAGAGGAGCTGGAAGCAGACACTGCTGAGCTTTTGGGTGAAGGGGGGCCTGCCAGGGAGGAGCTGAGTGTGGCACAGCAAACCTGTCCCACATTAGAGGGTCTCAGACAGCAAGCTGTCAAACAGGCTAATGGGGATGTCAGTGACTCTCACAGAGTTTACTGGGAGGACAACCTCTTGTACACTGAGCATAGGGATCCTAAACCTGGAGCTGCCAGGAGATTAGTGATTCCTCAGGAGTACAGAAAGTTCCTCCTAACACTGGCACATGACATTCCCTTAGCTGGGCACCTGGGTCAAATGAAAACTTGGGACAGATTGGTACCATTGTTTCATTGGCCTAGGATGTCTGAGGACACAAAGGAATTTTGTAAGTCCTGTGAAACCTGTCAAGCCAGTGGCAAGACAGGTGGCACTCCAAAGGCACCCCTTATCCCACTGCCTGTGGTTGGGGTTCCCTTTGAAAGGGTAGGGGTTGACATAGTTGGCCCCCTTGACCCTCCTACTGCTTCAGGCAATAGGTTTATCTTGGTGGTAGTGGACCATGCCACAAGATATCCTGAAGCTATTCCTTTAAGGACCACTACAGCTCCTGCAGTGGCAAAGGCCCTCCTGGGAGTATTTTCCAGAGTGGGCTTCCCAAAGGAAGTGGTATCAGACAGGGGAAGCAATTTCATGTCTGCATACTTAAAGGCCATGTGGAAGGAGTGTGGTGTAACGTACAAGTTCACAACACCCTATCATCCACAAACAAATGGACTGGTGGAGAGATTTAATAAAACTCTCAAAGGCATGATTATGGGACTCCCTGAAAAACTCCGCAGGAGATGGGATATGCTTCTACCATGCCTCCTTTTTGCCTACAGGGAGGTACCCCAGAAAGGAGTGGGCTTCAGCCCCTTTGAACTTCTTTTTGGACACCCTGTTAGGGGTCCACTCACACTTGTAAAGGAGGGTTGGGAACAACCTTTAAAAGCTCCTAAGCAGGATATTGTGGATTATGTACTTGGCCTCAGATCAAGGATGGCTGAGTACATGAAAAAGGCCAGTAAAAACCTTCAGGCCAGCCAAGAGCTCCAGAAGCAATGGCATGATCAGAAGGCTGTTTTGGTTCAGTACCAACCAGGGCAGAAAGTGTGGGTCTTGGAGCCTGTGGCCCCAAGAGCACTCCAAGATAAATGGAGTGGACCCCACACAATTGTTGAAAAGAAGGGTGAAGTCACCTACTTGGTTGACTTAGGCACTGCCAGGAGTCCCCTTAGGGTGCTCCATGTCAACCGCCTGAAACCCTACTATGACAGGGCTGATCTCACCCTGCTCATGGCAACAGATGAGGGACAGGAAGAAGACAGTGATCCTCTACCTGATCTCTTCTCTTCCACAGATCAAGATGCTCTTGTGGAAGGTGTAGTTTTGGCTGATTGTCTTACTGCTGAGCAGAAAGACAATTGCATAAATCTCCTAGGACAATTTTCAGAACTCTTCTCTACTGTGCCAGGCACCACTTCTTGGTGTGAGCACACTATAGATACTGGAGACAGTTTACCTGTCAAAAGTAAGATCTATAGGCAGCCTGACCATGTCAGGGACTGCATAAAGCAAGAAGTTCAGAAAATGTTGGAACTAGGAGTGGTTGAGCACTCTGACAGTCCATGGGCTTCTCCTGTGGTACTGGTACCAAAACCCAATTCTAAAGATGGAAAGAAGGAAATTAGGTTTTGTGTAGACTATAGAGGTCTCAACTTGGTAACCAAAACTGATGCTCACCCTATACCCAGGGCAGATGAGCTTATAGATACACTGGCATCTGCCAAGTATCTAAGCACTTTTGATTTGACTGCAGGGTATTGGCAGATCAAATTGTCAGAAGATGCTAAACCTAAGACTGTATTTTCTACCATTGGAGGACATTACCAGTTTACTGTAATGCCTTTTGGTTTGAAAAATGCACCTGCCACTTTTCAGAGGTTGGTGAACACAGTCCTGCAAGGGCTGGAAGCTTTCAGTGCAGCATATTTGGACGATATAGCTGTCTTTAGCTCCAGCTGGGATGATCACCTGGTCCACCTATGGAAAGTTTTGGAGGCTCTGCAAAAGGCAGGCCTCACTATCAAGGCTTCAAAGTGCCAGATAGAGCAGGGTAAGGTGGTTTATCTGGGACACCTTGTTGGTGGGGAACAGATTGCACCACTTCAGGGGAAAATCCAAACTATTATTGATTGGGTTCCCCCTACCACTCAGACTCAGGTGAGAGCCTTCCTAGGCCTCACTGGGTATTACAGGAGGTTCATTAAGAACTATGGCTCCATTGCAGCCCCTCTTAATGACCTCACGTCCAAGAAAATGCCTAAAAAGGTATTATGGACAGCAAGCTGTCAGAAAGCTTTTGAGGAGCTGAAGCAGGCCATGTGCTCTGCACCTGTCCTGAAAAGCCCTTGTTACTCTAAAAAATTCTATGTCCAAACTGATGCATCTGAATTAGGAGTAGGGGCAGTCCTATCACAACTTAATTCTGAGGGCCAGGATCAACCTGTTGCTTTTATTAGTAGGAGGTTGACCCCTAGAGAAAAGCGTTGGTCTGCCATTGAGAGGGAGGCCTTTGCTGTGGTCTGGGCTCTGAAGAAGCTGAGGCCATACCTGTTTGGCATTCACTTCATTGTTCAGACAGACCACAAACCTCTACTTTGGCTAAAACAAATGAAAGGTGAAAATCCTAAATTGTTGAGGTGGTCCATATCCCTACAGGGAATGGACTATACAGTGGAACATAGACCTGGGAGTAGCCACTCCAATGCAGATGGACTCTCCAGATATTTCCACTTAGACAATGAAGACTCATCAGGTAATGGCTAGTCTTATTGTCCTTCGTTTGGGGGGGGGTGTGTAGGAAAGTACCATCTTGCCTGGCATGTTACCCCCATTTTTCACTGTATATATGTTGTTTTAGTTGTATGTGTCACTGGGACCCTGGTAACCCAGGGCCCCAGTGCTCATAAGTGTGCCTGAATGTGTTACCTGTGTAGTGACTAACTGTCTCACTGAGGCTCTGCTAATCAGAACCTCAGTGGTTATGCTCTCTCATTTCTTTCCAAATTGTCACTGACAGGCTAGTGACCATTTTTACCAATTTACATTGGCTTACTGGAACACCCTTATAATTCCCTAGTATATGGTACTGAGGTACCCAGGGTATTGGGGTTCCAGGAGATCCCTATGGGCTGCAGCATTTCTTTTGCCACCCATAGGGAGCTCTGACAATTCTTACACAGGCCTGCCACTGCAGCCTGAGTGAAATAACGTCCACGTTATTTCACAGCCATTTTACACTGCACTTAAGTAACTTATAAGTCACCTATATGTCTAACCTTTACCTGGTAAAGGTTAGGTGCAAAGTTACTTAGTGTGAGGGCACCCTGGCACTAGCCAAGGTGCCCCCACATTGTTCAGAGCCAATTCACTGAACTTTGTGAGTGCGGGGACACCATTACACGCGTGCACTACATATAGGTCACTACCTATATGTAGCTTCACCATGGTAACTCCGAATATGGCCATGTAACATGTCTATGATCATGGAATTGCCCCCTCTATGCCATCCTGGCATTGTTGGTACAATTCCATGATGCCAGTGGTCTGTAGCACAGACCCTGGTACTGCCAGACTGCCCTTCCTTGGGTTTCACTGCAGCTGCTGCTGCTGCCAACCCCTCAGACAGGCAGCTGCCCTCCTGGGGTCCAGCCAGGCCTGGCCCAGGATGGCAGAACAAAGAACTTCCTCTGAGAGAGGGTGTGACACCCTCTCCCTTTGGAAAATGGTGTGAAGGCAGGGGAGGAGTAGCCTCCCCCAGCCTCTGGAAATGCTTTGTTGGGCACAGATGTGCCCAATTCTGCATAAGCCAGTCTACACCGGTTCAGGGACCCCTTAGCCCCTGCTCTGGCGTGAAACTGGACAAAGGAAAGGGGAGTGACCACTCCCCTGACCTGCACCTCCCCTGGGAGGTGTCCAGAGCTCCTCCAGTGTGCTCCAGACCTCTGCCATCTTGGAAACAGAGGTGCTGCTGGCACACTGGACTGCTCTGAGTGGCCAGTGCCACCAGGTGACGTCAGAGACTCCTGCTGATAGGCTCCTTCAGGTGTTAGTAGCCTTTCCTCTCTCCTAGGTAGCCAAACCCTCTTTTCTGGCTATTTAGGGTCTCTGTCTCTGGGGAAACTTTAGATAACGAATGCACGAGCTCAGCCGAGTTCCTCTGCATCTCCCTCTTCACCTTCTGATAAGGAAACGACGGCTGACCGCGCTGGAAGCCTGCAAACCTGCAAAATAGTAGCAAAGACGACTACTGCAACTCTGTAACGCTGATCCTGCCGCCTTCTCGACTGTTTTCCTGCTTGTGCATGCTGTGGGGGTAGCCTGCCTCCTCTCTGCACCAGAACCTCCGAAGAAATCTCCTGTGGGTCGACGGAATCTTCCCCCTGCAACCGCAGGCACCAAAAAGCTGCATTACCGGTCCCTTGGGTCTCCTCTCAGCATGACGAGCGAGGTCCCTCGAATCCAGCGACACTGTCCAAGTGACCCCCACCGTCCAGTGACTCTTCAGCCCAAGTTTGGTGGAGGTAAGTGCTTGCCTCACCTCGCTGGGCTGCATTGCTGGGAACCGCGACTTTGCAGCTACTCCGGCCCCTGTGCACTTCCGGCGGAAATCCTTCGTGCACAGCCAAGCCTGGGTCCACGGCACTCTAACCTGCATTGCACGACTTTCTAAGTTGGTCTCCGGCGACGTGGGACTCCCTTGTGCAACTTCGGCGAGCACTGTTTCAAGCATCCTCGTAGTGCCTGTTTCTGGCACTTCTCTGGGAGCTACTGGCTTCAGAGAGGGCTCTTTGTCTTGCTCGACGTCCCCTCTCTCTGCTGGTCCAATTTGCGACCTCCTGGTCCCTCCTGGGCCTCAGCAGTGTCCAAAAACGCTAACCGCATGATTTGCAGCTAGCAAGGCTTGTTGGCGTTTTTTCGGCGGGAAAACACGTCTGCACGACTCTCCACTGCGAGAGGGATCCGTCCACCAAAGGGGAAGTCTCTAGCCCTTTTCGTTCTTGCAGAAACCTCAGCTTCTTCTGTCCAGTAGAAGCTTCTTGGCACCCGCAGCTGGCATTTCCTGGGCATTTGCCCATCTCCGACTTGCTTGTGACTTTTGGACTTGGTCCCCTTGTTCCACAGGTACCCTAGATTTGAAATCCACAGTTGTTGCATTGCTGGTTTGTGTCTTTCCTGCATTATTCCTCTAACACGACTTCTTTGTCCTTAGGGGAACTTTAGTGCACTTTGCACTCACTTTTCAGGGTCTTGGGGAGGGTTATTTTTCTAACTCTCACTATTTTCTAATAGTCCCAGCGACCCTCTACAAGGTCACATAGGTTTGGGGTCCATTCGTGGTTCGCATTCCACTTTTGGTGCATATGGT
Organism: Pleurodeles waltl; assembly: GCF_031143425.1. NCBI lineage: Eukaryota > Metazoa > Chordata > Amphibia > Caudata > Salamandridae > Pleurodeles > Pleurodeles waltl. The sequence continues at coordinate 223,880,817 of NC_090441.1, forward strand.
TTGTGTTGCCCCTATCCCTATGTTTCCCCATTGCATCCTATTGTAACTATACATTGTTTGCACTGTTTTCTAAGACTATACTGCATATTTTTGCTATTGTGTATATATATCTTGTGTATATTTCCTATCCTCTCACTGAGGGTACACTCTAAGATACTTTGGCATATTGTCATAAAAATAAAGTACCTTTATTTTTAGTATAACTGTGTATTGTGTTTTCTTATGATATTGTGCATATGACACTAGGTGGTACTGTAGTAGCTTCACACGTCTCCTAGTTCAGCCTAAGCTGCTCTGCTAAGCTACCATTATCTATCAGCCTAAGCTGCTAGACACCCTATACACTAATAAGGGATAACTGGGCCTGGTGCAAGGTGCAAGTACCCCTTGGTACTCACTACAAGCCAGTCCAGCCTCCTACAGTGACTAACTGTCTCACTGAGGCTCTGCTAATCAGAACCTCAGTGGTTATGCTCTCTCATTTCTTTCCAAATTGTCACTGACAGGCTAGTGACCATTTTTACCAATTTACATTGGCTTACTGGAACACCCTTATAATTCCCTAGTATATGGTACTGAGGTACCCAGGGTATTGGGGTTCCAGGAGATCCCTATGGGCTGCAGCATTTCTTTTGCCACCCATAGGGAGCTCTGACAATTCTTACACAGGCCTGCCACTGCAGCCTGAGTGAAATAACGTCCACGTTATTTCACAGCCATTTTACACTGCACTTAAGTAACTTATAAGTCACCTATATGTCTAACCTTTACCTGGTAAAGGTTAGGTGCAAAGTTTCTTAGTGTGAGGGCTCTCTGGCACTAGCCAAGGTGCCCCCACATTGTTCAGAGCCAATTCCCTGAACTTTGTGAGTGCGGGGACACCATTACACGCGTGCACTACATATAGGTCACTACCTATATGTAGCTTCACAATGGTAACTCCGAATATGGCCATGTAACATGTCTATGATCATGGAATTGCCCCCTCTATGCCATCCTGGCATAGTTGGCACAATCCCATGATCCCAGTGGTCTGTAGCACAGACCCTTGTACTGCCAAACTGCCCTTCCTGGGGTTTCACTGCAGCTGCTGCTGCTGCCAACCCCTCAGACAGGCAGCTGCCCTCCTGGGGTCCAGCCAGGCCTGGCCCAGGATGGCAGAACAAAGAACTTCCTCTGAGAGAGGGTGTGACACCCTCTCCCTTTGGAAAATGGTGTGAAGGCAGGGGAGGAGTAGCCTCCCCCAGCCTCTGGAAATGCTTTGTTGGGCACAGAGGTGCCCAATTCTGCATAAGCCAGTCTACACCGGTTCAGGGACCCCTTAGCCCCTGCTCTGGCGCGAAACTGGACAAAGGAAAGGGGAGTGACCACTCCCCTGACCTGCACCTCCCCTGGGAGGTGTCCAGAGCTCCTCCAGTGTGCTCCAGACCTCTGCCATCTTGGAAACAGAGGTGCTGCTGGCACACTGGACTGCTCTGAGTGGCCAGTGCCACCAGGTGACGTCAGAGACTCCTTGTGATAGGCTCCTTCAGGTGTTGCTAGCCTATCCTCTCTCCTAGGTAGCCAAACCCTCTTTTCTGGCTATTTAGGGTCTCTGTCTCTGGGGAAACTTCAGATAACGAATGCAAGAGCTCATCCGAGTTCCTCTGCATCTCTCTCTTCACCTTCTGATAGGGAATCGACTGCTGACCGCGCTGGAAGCCTGCAAACCTGCAACATAGTAGCAAAGACGACTACTGCAACTCTGTAACGCTGATCCTGCCGCCTTCTCGACTGTTTTCCTGCTTGTGCATGCTGTGGGGGTAGTCTGCCTCCTCTCTGCACCAGAAGCTCAGAAGAAATCTCCCGTGGGTCGACAGAATCTTCCCCCTGCAACCGCAGGCACCAAAAAGCTGCATTACCGGTCCCTTGGGTCTCCTCTCAGCACGACGAGCGAAGTCCCTCGAATCCAGCGACTCTGTCCAAGTGACCCCCACAGTCCAGTGACTCTTCAGTCCAAGTTTGGTGGAGGTAAGTCCTAGCCTCACCTTGCTGGGCTGCATTGCTGGGAACCGTGACTTTGCAGCTACTCCGGCCCCTGTGCACTTCCGGCAGAAATCCTTTGTGCACAGCCAAGCCTGGGTCCACGGCACTCTAACCTGCATTGCACGACTTTCTAAGTTGGTCTCCGGCGACGTGGGACTCCTTTGTGCAACTTCGGCGAGCACCGTTTCACGCATCCTCGTAGTGCCTGTTTCTGGCACTTCTCCGGGGACTACCTGCTGCTGAGAGGGCTCTTTGTCTTGCTCGACGTCCCCTCTCTCTTCAGGTCCAATTTGCGACCTCCTGGTCCCTCCTGGGCCCCAGCAGCATTCAAAAACGCCAAATGCACGATTTGCAACTAGCAAGGCTTGTTGGCGTTTTTTCAGCGGGAAAACACTTCTGCACGACTCTCCAAGGCGAGAGGGATCCGTCCACCAAAGGGGAAGTCTCTAGCCCTTTTCTTTCCTGCAGAAACCTCAGCTTCTTCTGTCCAGTAGAAGCTTCTTTGCATCCGCAGCTGGCATTTCCTGGGCATCTGCCCATCTCCGACTTGCTTGTGACTTTTGGACTTGGTCCCCTTGTTCCACAGGTACCCTAGATTGGAAATCCACAGTTGTTGCATTGCTGGTTTGTGTCTTTCCTGCATTATTCCTCTAACACGACTTCTTTGTCCTTAGGGGAACTTTAGTGCACTTTGCACTCACTTTTCAGGGTCTTGGGGAGGGTTATTTTTCTAACTCTCACTATTTTCTAATAGTCCCAGCGACCCTCTACAAGGTCACATAGGTTTGGGGTCCATTCGTGGTTCGCATTCCACTTTTGGAGTATATGGTTTGTGTTGCCCCTATCCCTATGTTTCCCCATTGCATCCTATTGTAACTATACATTGTTTGCACTGTTTTCTAAGACTATACTGCATATTTTTGCTATTGTGTATATATATCTTGTGTATATTTCCTATCCTCTCACTGAGGGTACACTCTAAGATACTTTGGCATATTGTCATAAAAATAAAGTACCTTTATTTTTAGTATAACTGTGTATTGTGTTTTCTTATGATATTGTGCATATGACACTAGGTGGTACTGTAGTAGCTTCACACGTCTCCTAGTTCAGCCTAAGCTGCTCTGCTAAGCTACCATTATCTATCAGCCTAAGCTGCTAGACACCCTATACACTAATAAGGGATAACTGGGCCTGGTGCAAGGTGCAAGTACCCCTTGGTACTCACTACAAGCCAGTCCAGCCTCCTACACCATGTAACCACCCCTCCAAGGCCTTCACTGAATGGTCAATGAAATCAACCCAGTCTTGTGAAGACTCCTTTTTGGTCTCTCTGAACTTTATCCTGTATTGTTCAGTGGTTAAGCCATAACCATCCAGGAGTGCATTCTTAAGAACTGTAAAATTATTGGCATCACTTTCTTTCACAGTAAGGAGCCTATCCCTACCTTTTCCACTAAATGATAGCCATAGGATAGCAGCCCACTGCCTTTGAGGGACATCCTGTACAACACAGGCCCTCTCAAGTGCAGCAAACCACTTGTTAATGTCATCCCCCTCCTTATAAGGGGGAACTATCTTATGCAGATTCCTGGAATCATGCTCTTTTGCAGGATGACTATGGGGAATACTGCTGCTGCCACCATGGGTTTCTAAACCCAATTTCTGTCTTTCCTTCTCTACTTCTAAGGTCTGTCTTTCCAAATCCAGCTGTTGCTTCTTGAGCTTCAGTCTGGTTTGTTCCACTCTCAATCTATTGAGCTCCCTTTCTAACAATCTGTCTTCAGGGTGGGTGGGAGGGACATTCCTAGACACAGAAATATGTTGAGAATGGACAGAAGGAGACCTGTCCCTTACAGAGGGCACCCTAACAGCTTGGCTAACAGAAACATCAGTTCTACTGTGGTGAGAAACAATGCTCTTGCTATGATGTGAGACAACACTATCTGTATGGTGTGACTCTACATCAGTGCCAACTATGCTAGACTGTCTAGTAATGGGCAGGCTGAGAAGTTTCTTTCCTGAACCTTTTACTGGGGGAGTCCCTGGATCAGATTGGGAACCATTAGCTACTTTTTCAACAGATGGGGCACTTTTAGCCTTATCTTGTTCTCTAAGCATGTTAAGTAACAATTCCAAGGAAGGATTCTTCCCTACACTCAAACCTCTCTCTATGCAGAGACTCCTTGCTCCTTTCCAGCTAAGGTGATCATATGCAATCTTGGACATATCAACATTTTGGCCTGTGCCAGACATTTTTAGAGAGAGTTAAAGTGATAGAAAAAGAGAAAAACGTTTTCAGAACTTTTTAGAAAGACAGAAAAAAACTTTTTTAACTTTTTAGAACTTTTTAGAAAGTTTAGAAGTACTTTTCAGCACTTTAGAAAAGAGTGAAAAGAGGAAATGCAAAACTTTTTAGTTATGTGTACACACACTGAACTTGCTTTGTATATTTTTCTCTTATGAAAAGTACAATGACAAGAGTGGTAAGTAGTCTCAAAGCACTTATCCCACCACTGCACAACCAATGTAGGAGGCTGGACTGGCTTGTAGTGAGTACCAAGGGGTACTTGCACCTTGCACCAGGCCCAGTTATCCCTTATTAGTGTATAGGGTGTCTAGCAGCATAGGCTGATAGATAATGGTAGCTTAGCAGAGCAGCTTAGGCTGAACTAGGAGACGAGTGAAGCTCCTACAGTAACACCAGTGTCACTTGCACAATATCATAAGAAAACACAATACACAGTTATACTAAAAATAAAGGTACTTTATGTTTATGACAATATGCCAAAGTATCTCAGAGTGTACCCTCAGTATGAGGATAGCAAATATACACAAGTTATATGTACACAATACCAAAAATATGCAGTATAGTCTTAGAAACAGTGCAAACAATGTATAGTTACAATAGGATGCAATGGGGACACATAGGGATAGGGGCAACACAAACCATATACTCCAAAAGTGGAATGCGAACCACGAATGGTCCCCAAACCTATGTGACCTTGTAGAGGGTCGCGGGGACTATTAGAAAATAGTTAGGGTTAGAAAAATAGCCCACCCCAAGACCCTGAAAAGTGAGTGCAAAGTGCACTGAAGTTCCCCAAAGGACAAAGAAGTTGTGATAGGTGAATACTGCAGGAAAGACACAAACCAGCAATGCAACAACGATGGATTTCCAGTCGAGGGTACCTGTGGGACAAGGGGACCAAGTCCAAAAGTCACAAGAAAGTCGGAGATGGGCAGATGCCCAGGAAATGCCAGCTGTGGGTGCAAAGAAGCTTCTACTGGACAGAAGAAGCTGAGGATTCTGCAGGAACAAAAAATGCTAGAGACTTCCCCTTTGGAGAACGGATCCATCTCGCCGTGGAGAGTCGTGCAGAAGTATTTTCCTGCCAAAAGACTGCCAACAAGCCTTGCTAGCTGCAAATCATGTTGTAAGCGTTTTTGGATGCTGCTGTGGCACAGGAGGGACCAAGATTTTGCAAATTGCGTCAGGAGAGAAAGGGGACGTCAAGCAAGACAAAGAGCCCTCTCAGCAGCAGGTAGCACCCGGAGAAGTGCCAGAAACAGGCACTACAAGGATGTGTGAAACGGTGCTCACCCGAAGTTACACAAAGGAGTCCCACGTCACCGGAGACCAACTTAGAAAGTCGTGCAATGCAGGTTAGAGTGCCGTGGACGCAGGCTTGGCTGTGCACAAAGGATTTCCACCGGAAGTGCACGGAAGCCGGAGTAGTTGCAAAAGACGCGGTTTCCAACAATGCAGTCTGGCGTGGGGAGGCAAGGACTTACCTCCACCAAACTTGGACTGAAGAGTCACTGGACTGTGGGAGTCACTTGGACAGAGTTGCTGGATTCAAGGGACCTCGCTCGTCGTGCTGAGAGGAGACCCAAGGGACCGGTAATGCAGCTTTTTTGTGCCTGCGGTTGCAGGGGGAAGATTCCGTCGACCCACGGGAGATTTCTTTGGAGCTTCTAGTGCAGAGAGGAGGCAGACTACCCCCACAGCATGCACCACCAGGAAAACAGTCGAGAAGGCGGCAGGATCAGCGGTACAGAGTTGCAGTAGTCGTCTTAGCTACTTTGTTGCAGTTTTGCAGGCTTCCAGCGCGGTCAGCAGTCGATTCCTTGGCAGAAGGTGAAGAGAGAGATGCAGAGGAACTCTGATGAGCTCTTGCATTCGTTATCTAAAGTTTCCCCAGAGACAGAGACCCTAAATAGCCAGAAAAGAGGGTTTGGCTACCTAGGAGAGAGGATAGGCTAGCAACACCTGGAGGAGCCTATCAGAAGGAGTCTCTGACGTCACCTGGTGGCACTGGCCACTCAGAGCAGTCCAGTGTGACAGCAGCACCTCTGTTTCCAAGATGGCAGAGGTCTGGAGCACACTGGAGGAGCTCTGGACACCTCCCAGGGGAGGTGCAGGTCAGGGGAGTGGTCACTCCCCTTTCCTTTGTCCAGTTTCGCGCCAGAGCAGGGGCTAAGGGGTCCCTGAACCGGTGTAGACTGGCTTATGCAGAAATGGGCACATCTGTGCCCATGAAAGCATTTCCAGAGGCTGGGGGAGGCTACTCCTCCCCTGCCTTCACACCATTTTCCAAATGGAGAGGGTGTAACACCCTCTCTCAGAGGAAGTCCTTTGTTCTGCCATCCTGGGACAAGCCTGGCTTGACCCCAGGGGGGCAGAAACCTGTCTGAGGGGTTGGCAGCAGCAGCAGCTGCAGTGAAACCCCTGAAAAGGCAGTTTGGCAGTACCAGGGTCTGTGCTACAGACCACTGGGATCATGGAATTGTGCCAACAATGCCAGGATGGCATAGAGGGGGCAATTCCATGATCTTAGACATGTTACATGGCCATATTCGGAGTTACCATTGTGAAGCTACATATAGGTAGTGACCTATATGTAGTGCACGCGTGTAATGGTGTCCCCGCACTCACAAAGTTCAGGGAATTGGCTCTGAACAATGTGGGGGCACCTTGGCTTGTGCCAGGGTCCCCTCACACTAAGTAACTTTGCACCTAACCTTTACCAGGTAAAGGTTAGACACATAGGTGACTTATAAGTTACTTAAGTGCAGTGTAAAATGGCTGTGAAATAACGTGGATGTTATTTCACTCAGGCTGCAGTGGCAGGCCTGTGTAAGAATTGTCAGAGCTCCCTATGGGTGGCAAAAGAAATGCTGCAGCCCATAGGGATCTCCTGGAACCCCAATACCCTGGGTACCGCAGTACCATATACTAGGGAATTATAAGGGTGTTCCAGTAAGCCAATGTAAATTGGTAAAATTGGTCACTAGCCTGTTAGTGACAATTTGAAAGAAATGAGAGAGCATAACCACTGAGGTTCTGGTTAGCAGAGCCTCAGTGAGACAGTTAGTCACTACACAGGTAACACATTCAGGCACACTTATGAGCACTGGGGCCCTGGATGACAGGGTCCCAGTGACACATACAACTAAAACAACATATATACAGTGAAAAATGGGGGTAACATGCCAGGCAAGATGGTACTTTCCTACAATAAGCACTGAAGTTCTGATTAGCAGAGCCTCAGTGACACAATTAGGCACTATACAGACACACACATTAGGCCATAAAGTATGAGCACTCAGGTCCTTACCAGCAGGATCACAGTGAGACAGGCAAAAACCTAAGGCTAACCATGCCCAGATGAGTCTTCATTGTCTAAGTGGAAATATCTGGAGAGTCCATCTGCATTGGAGTGGGTACTCCCAGGTCTGTGTTCCACTGTTAAGTCCATACCCTGTAGGGAAAAGGATCACCTCAACAATTTAGGGTTTTCACCTTTAATTTGTTAAAACCATAATAGAGGTTTGGGGTCTGTTTGAACAATGAAGTGAGACCCAAACAATTAGGATCTCAGCTTCTTCAAGGCTCAGACCACAGCAAAGACCTCCCTCTCTATGGCAGACCAACGCTTTTCTCTAGGAGTCAACCTCCTGCTAATGAAAGCAACAGGTTGGTCTTGGGTTTAGTTGTGATAGTACAGCCCCTATCACTAATTCAGAAGCATTAGTTTGGACAATTAATTTTTGGAGTAGTTTGTGTTCTTCAAGACAGGTGCAGAACACATAGCCTGCCTTAGCTCCTCAAAAGCTTTTTGACAGCTAGCTGTCCACAATACCTCTTAAGGCATTTTCTTACTGATGAAGTCATTAAGAGGTGCTGCAATGGAGTCATAGTTCTTAATGAACCTCCTGCAATACCTAGTGAGATCTAAGAAGGCTCTGACTTGGGTCTTTGTAGTAGGGGGAGCCCAATCCATAATGGTCTGAATCTTCCCCTGTAGTGGTTCAATCTGTTCTCCACCTACCAGGTGGCCCAGACAAACTACTTTCCCCTGCCCTATCTGGCACTTTGAGGCCTTGATAGTGAGGCCTGCCTTTTGCAGGGCCTCCAAAACTTTCCATAGGTGGACCAGGTGCTCATCCCAGGTAGAGCTAAAGACAGCTATGTCATCTAGATATGCTGCACTAAAAGCTTCCAAACCTTGCAGGACTGTGTTCACCAACTTTTGAAAAGTGGCAGGTTCATTCTCCAAACCAAAGGGCATCACAGTGAACTGATAGTGCCCTCCAATGGTGGCAAATGCAGTTTTAGGTTTAGCATCTTCTGATAATTTAATCTGCCAATACCCTGCAGTTAAATCAAAAGTGCTTAGATACTTGGCAGAAGCCAGTGTATCTATTAGCTCATCTGCCCTGGGTATAGGGTGAGCATCAGTCTTGGTTACTTGATTGAGACCTCTGTAATCAACACAAAACCTAATTTCTCTTTTACCATCCTTACTGTGAGTTTTTGGGACAAGCACCACTGGGCTAGCCCATGGGCTTTCTGAAGGCTCAATCACTCCCAAGTCCAGCATTTTCTGTACCTCGTGTTTTATGCAATCCCTGACATGGTCAGGCTGCCTATAAATCTTACTTTTGACAGGTAAACTGTCTCCAGTATTGATTGTGTGCTCACTCCAGGTAGTTGTACCTGGTATCAGTGAGAAGAGTTCAGAAATTGGCTTAGGAGATGTACACAGTTGTCCTTCAGCTCAGCAGTAAGGAAATCTGCAAGCACCACTCCCTCCACTAAGCCATCAGCTTCAGTGGTGGAGAAGAGATCAGGTAGAGGGTCACTCTCTTCTTCCTGTCCCTCATCCGTTGCCATGAGCATGGTTAAGTCAGCCCTGTCATAGTAGGGTTTTAGGCGCTTGACATGGAGCACCCTAAGGGGACTCCTGGCAGTGCCCAGGTCTACCAAGTACGTAACCTCACCCTTTTTCTCAACAATGAGATGGGATCCACTCCATATGTCCTGGATTGCTCTTGGGGCCACAGGCTCCAATACCCACATCTTCTGTCCTGGGTGGTACTGGGTCAGGACAGCCTTCTGGTCATGCCATTGCTTTTGCAGCTCTTGGCTGGCCTGAAGGATTTTACTGGCCTTTTTCATGTACTTAGCCATCATGGATCTTAGGCCAAGTACATAGTCCACAATGTCTTGTTTAGGAGCTTTTAAAGGTTGTTCCCAAACCTCCTTCACATGTGCAAAGGGTCCTCTCACAGGGTGCCCAAAGAGGAGTATGAAGGGGCTAAAGCCCACTCCTTTCTGGGGTACCTCCCTGTAAGCAAAAAGGAGGCGTGGCAACAGTACACCCCATCTCCTTCTGAGTTTTTCAGGGAGTCCCATAATCATACCTATTAAACCTCTCAACCAGACCATTTGTTTGTGGATGATAAGGAGTAGTGAACTTGTAAATTACACCACACTCCTTCCACGTAGCTTTGAGGTATGCAGACATGAAGTTACTACCTCTGTCTGACACCACTTCCTCAGGGAAACCCACCCTGGAAAAGATTCCCAGGAGGGCCTTTGCCACTGCAGGAGCTGTAGTGGTCCTTAAGGGAATTGCTTCAGGATACCTAGTAGCATGGTCCACTACCACAAGGATAAACGTATTGCCTGAAGCTGTTGGAGGGTCAAGGGGGCCAACTATGTCAACCCCTACCCTTTCAAAGGATACCCCAATCACAGGAAGTGGAATTAAGGGGGCCTTAGGTTTGCCACCAGACTTGCCACTGGCTTGGCAGGTCACACAAGAGCGACAAAACATTTTAGTGTCCTCTGACATATGAGGCCAGTGAAACAGGGGATCAAGCCTGTCCCAAGTTTTACTCTGGCCCAAATGCCCAGCCAAAGGTATGTCATGTGCCAAGGTTAGAAGAAACTCACTATATTGCAAAGGGATGACCAATCTCCTGGCAGCTCCAGGTTTAGGGTCCCTTGACTCAGTATACAGGAGGTTGTCTTCCCAATACACCTTATAACTATCACTGACATCCCCATTCTGCTGTTTGACAGCTTGCTGTCTCAAACCCTCTATTGTGGGACAGGTCTGCTGAGTCAAACTCAGATCTTCCCTAGCAGGCCCTCCTGTACCCAAAAGCTCAGCAGTGTCTGCTGCCAGCTCCTCTGGTGTAGGTTCTGCACAGGGAGATGATTCCTCTTCCTCGAAAGGGGAATCTTCTGTTGAGGGAGGGATAGTGGGCAAGGATTTACCCTTACTACCCCTAGCTTTTGGGAACACTTGGTCCATTGTTCCAGGATCCAAGTTTCCCTTTCCTTATTGCTTTTTGGCCTGAGCCCTTGTCAAAGCAAAAACATGCCCAGGAATGCCCAGCTGATGTCTCCAAATCATTGCCTAGTAAGCAATCTACAGGTAATTCAGTGGCTACCACAACATTTTTGGACCAGTAACCCCCCAGCTGAGATTCACAACAGCCATGGGGTGGCTAAGTGTGTTATTGTGAGCATCAGTCATTGGTACTGCTGACCAAGTAGGTGTTGATCAGGGTGAACCAGTTTCTCAATCACCATAGTGACACTGGCACCTGTATCCCTGTAGGCCTCAACCTCAGCACCATTTATTAGGGGAAATTGCTTGTACTTACCCATATTAAGGGGAGAAGCAACCAAGGCGGCAAAGTCAATACCACCATCAGAGACTAAAACAACCTCTGTGGTCTCCCTAACAAGACCAACCCCAACTACACTACCAATGGTGAGCCCAGCTACACCCTTTGATTGGCTATTTGTAGTAGACTTCCTACCACCACTTACTATTACTAGGGGCACTAGAGGTTGCAGTTGGGGTTGTGGTAGTGGGAGCCTTGGTGTTTTTCTTTGGACAAGTGGTATTACTTGCCCAATGGCCTTGACTTTTACATAAATAACACCATGGCTTCTTTTGATTGTGGGAAGAGGATTTGAACCCACCACCCCAGAGGATTTGTGCGGGCCTGATGAAGACTCAGAATGTTTTTTATCTTTATCCCCACCCTTGTCAGAAGACTTACCATCCTTCTTCTTGTCATCCTTGTTACTGCCATGTAACCAACCCTCCAAGGCCTTCACTGAACAGTCTATAAAGTCTGTCCAGTCTTGAGAGGACTCTTTTCTGGTATCTCTGAACGTTATCCTGTATTGTTCAGTTACACCCTCTCCCTTTAGAAATAGGTGTCAGGACGGGGGAGGAGTAGCCTCCCCCAGCCTCTGGAAATGCTTTGATGGGCACAGATGGTGCCCATCTCTGCATAAGCCAGTCTACACCGGTTCAGGGATTCCCCAGCCCTGCTCTGGCGCGAAACTGGACAAAGGAAAGGGGAGTGACCACTCCCCTGACCTGCACCTCCCAGGGGAGGTGCCCATAGCTCCTCCAGAGTGCCCCAGACCTCTTCCATCTTGGATTCAGAGGTGTGCTGGCACACTGGACTGCTCTGACTGGCCAGGGCCAGCAGGTGAAGTCAGAGACTCCTTCTGATAGGCTCTTACCTTTCTTACTAGCCTATCCTCTTTCCTAGGTAGCCAAACCTCCTTTTCTGGCTATTTAGGGTCTCTGCTTTGGGGAATTCTTCAGATACCGAATGCAAGAGCTCACCAGAGTTCCTCTGCATCTCCCTCATCACCTTCTGCCAAAGGATCGACCGCTGACCGCTCAGGACGCCTGCAAAACTGCAACAAAGTAGCAAAGACGACTACTGCAACCTTGTATCGCTCCATCCTGCCCGGCTTTCTCAAATGTTTCCTGGTGGTGCATGCTCTGGGGGTAGCCTGCCTCCTTCTTGCACCAGGAGCTCTGAAGAAATCTCCCGTGGGTCGATGGAATCTTCCCCCTGCAACCGCAGGCAACAAAAGACTGCATCACCGGTCCTCTGGGTCCCCTCTCAGCACAATGGGCGTGGTCCCTGGAACTCAGCAACTCTGTCCAAGTGACTCCCACAGTCCAGTGACTCTTCAGTCCAAGTTTGGTGGAAGTAAGTCCTTGCCTCCCCACACTAGACTGCATTGCTGGGTACCACGTGATTTGCAGCTGCTCCGGCTCCTGTGCACTCTTCCAGGATTTCCTTCGTGCACAGCCAATCCTGGGTCCCCGACACTCTGACCTGCAGTGCACAACCTTCTGAGTTGTCCTCCGGTGTCGTGGGACTCCCTTTTCTGACTTCGGGTGGACTCCAGTTCACTCCTCTTCTAAGTGCCTGTTCCGGTACTTCTGCAGTGCTACCTGCTTCTGTGAGGACTCCCTGACTTGCTGAGCATCCCCTCTGTCTCCTCATCCAAGTGGCGACATCCTGGCCCCTCCTGGGCCACAGTAGCATCTAAAAACCCTAATCGCGACCCTTGCCGCTAGCAAGGCTTGTTTGCGGTCTTTCTGCGTGGGAACACCTCTGCAAGCTTCTTCACGACGTGGGACATCGACTCTCCAAAGGGGAAGTTCCTCTTCGTTCTTGCAGAAACCAAAGCTTCTTCCACCTGACGGCAGCTTCCTTGCATCCTCAGCTGGCATTTCCTGGGCATCTGCCCACTCTCGGCACTGTCCGACTCTTAGACTTGGTCCCCTTGTCTTAAAGGTACTCAGGTCCGGAAATCCACTGTTGTTGCATTGGTGGTGTTGGTTTTCCTTGCAGAATCCCCCATCACGTCTTCTGTGCTCTCTGGGGGTTGTAGGTGCACTTTACACTTACCTTACAGGGTCTTGGGGTGGGCTATTTTTCTAACCCTCACTGTTTTCTTACAGTCCCAGCGACCCTCTACAAGTTCACATAGATTTGGGGTCCATTTGTGGTTCACATTCCACTTTTGGAGTATATGGTTTGTGTTGCCCCAATACCTATGTGTTCCTATTGCAATCTATTGTAATTCTACCCTGTTTGCATTACTTTTCTTGCTATTACTTACCTAATTTTGGTTTGTGTACATATATCTTGTGTATATAACTTATCCTCATACTGAGGGTACTCACTGAGATACTTTGGCATATTGTCATAAAAATAAAGTACCTTTATTTTTAGTATATCGGTGTATTGTGTTTACTTATGATGTTGTGCATATGACACCACTGGTATAGGAGGAGCTTTACATGTCTCCTAGTTCAGCCTAAGGTGCTTTGCCATAGCTACCTTCTATCAGCCTAAGCTGCTAGAAACACCTCTTCTACAGTAATAAGGGATAACTAGACCTGGCACAAGGTGTAAGTTTAGGAAAGTACCATCTTTCCTGGCATGTTACCATCATAATTGACTGTGTATATGTTGTTTTAGTCTATGTGTCACTGGGACCTTGCCAGCCAGGGCCCCAGTGCTCATAAGTGTGCCCAGTATGTGTTCCCTGTGTGATGACTAACTGTCTCACTGAGGCTCTGCTAACCAGAACCTCAGTGGTTATGCTCTCTCTGCTTTCTAAATTGTCACTAACAGGCTAGTGACCAATTTCACCAATTCACATTGGCATACTGGAACACCATTATAATTCCCTAGTAAATGGTACTGAGGTACACAGGGTATTGGGGTTCCAGGAGATCCCTATGGGCTGCAGCATTTATTTTGCCACCCATAGGGAGATCTGACATTTCTTACACAGGCCTGCCACTGCAGCCTGAGTGAAATAACGTCCACGTTATTTCACAGCCATTTACCACTGCACTTAAGTAACTTATAAGTCACCTATATGTCTAACCTTCACCTGGTGAAGGTTGGGTGCAAAGTTACTTAGTGTGAGTGCACCCTGGCACTAGCCAAGGTGCCCCCACATCGTTCAGGGCAAATTCCCCGGACTTTGTGAGTGCGGGGACACCATTACACGCGTGCACTGTACATAGGTCACTACCTATGTACAGCGTCACAATGGTAACTCCGAACATGGCCATGTAACATGTCTAAGATCATGGAATTGTCACCCCAATACCATTCTGGCATTGGGGAGACAATTCCATGATCCCCCCGGGTCTCTAGCACTGAACCCGGGTACTGCCAAACTCCCTTTCCGGGGTCTCCACTGCAGCTGCTGCCAACCCCTCAGACAGGTTTCTGCCTTCCTGGGGTCCAGGCAGCCCTGTCCCAGGAAGGCAGAACAAAGGATTTCCTCTGAGAGAGGGTGTAACACCCTCTCCCTTTGGAAATAGGTGTGAAGGCTGGGGAGGAGTAGCCTCCCCCAGCCTCTGGAAATGCTTTGATGGGCACAGATGGTGCCCATTTCTGCATAAGCCAGTCTACACTGGTTTAGGGATCCCCCAGCCCTGCTCTGGTGCGAAACTGGACAAAGGAAAGGGGAGTGACTACTCCCCTGACCTGCACCTCCCACGGGAGGTGCCCAGAGCTCCTCCTGTGTGCCCCAGACCTCTGCCATCTTGGAAACAGAGGTGTTGCTGGCACACTGGACTGCTCTGAGTGGCCAGTGCCAGCAGGTGACGTCAGGGACTTCTTCTGATAGGCTCTTACCTCTCTTAGTAGCCAATCCTCCTTCCTAGATAGCCAAACCTCCTTTTCTGGCTAGTTAGGGTCTCTACTTTGGGGAAATCTTCAGATACCGAATGCAGGAGCTCACCAGAGTTCATCTGCATCTCCCTCTTCACCTTCTGCCAAAGGATTGACCGCTGACTGCTCAGGACGCCTGCAAAACCGCAACAAAGTAGCAAAGACGACTACTGCAACCTTGTATCACTTCATCCTGCCGGCTTTCTCGCCTGTTTCCTGGTCGTGCATGCTCTGGAGGTAGCCTGCCTCCTTCTTGCACCAGGAGCTCTGAAGAAATCTCCTGTGGGTCGACGGAATCTTCCACCGGCAACCGCAGGCAACAAAAGACTGCATCACCGGTCCTCTGGGTCCCCTCTCAGCAAGACGAGCGTGGTCCCTGGAACTCAGCAACTCTGTCCAAGTGACTCCCACAGTCCATTGACTCTTCAGTCCAAGTTTGGTGGAGGTAAGTCCTTGCCTCCCCACGCTAGACTGCCTTGCTGGGTACCACATGATTGAAGCTGCTCCGGCTCCTGTGCACACTTCCAGGATTTCCTTCGTGCACAGCCAAGCCTGCGTCCCCGACACTCTAACCTGCAGTGCACAACCTTCTGAGTTGTCCTCCGGTGTCGTGGGACTCCCTTTTCTGACTTCGGGTGGACTCCAGTTCACTCCTCTTCTAAGTGCCTGTTCCGGTACTTCTGCGGATGCTGCCTGCTTCTGTGAGGGCTCCCTGACTTGCAGGGCACCCCCTCTGTCTCCTCATCCAAGTGGCAACATCCTGGCCCTCCTGTGCCACAGCTGCATCCACAAACCCTAACCGCGACCCTTGCAGCTAGCAAGGCTTGTTTCCGGTCTTTCTGCGTGGGAACACCTCTGCAAGCTTCTTCACGACGTGGGACATCCATCCTCCAAAGGGGAAGTTCCTAGTCCTCTTTGTTCTTGCAGAACACCAAGCTTCTTCCACCTTGTGGCAGCTTCCTTGCATCCTCAGCTGGCATTTCCTGGGCATCTGCCCACTCTCGACACTGTCGCGACTCTTGGACTTGGTCCCCTTGTCTTACAGGTACTCAGGTCCGGAAATCCACTGTTGTTGCATTGGTGGTGTTGGTTTTCCTTGCAGAATCCCCCTATCACGACTTCTGTGCTCTCTGGGGGTTGTAGGTGCACTTTACACCTACCTTACAGGGTCTTGGGGTGGGCTATTTTTCTAACCCTCACTGTTTTCTTACAGTCCCAGCAACCCCCTACAAGCTCACATAGGTCTGGGGTCCATTTGTGGTTCGCATTCCACTTTTGGAGAATATGGTTTGTGTTACCCCTATATCTATGTGCTCCTATTGTAATCCATTTTAATTCTACACTGTTTGCATTACTTTTCTTGCTATTACTTACCTAATTTTGGTTTGTGTACATATATCTTGTGTATATAACTTATCCTCATACTGAGGGTACTCCCTGAGATACTTTTGGCATATTGTCATAAAAATAAAGTACCTTTATTTTTAGTACTTCTGTGTATTGTGTTTTCTTATGATATTGTGTATATGACACCAGTGGTATAGTAGGAGCTTTACATGTCTCCTAGTTCAGCCTAAGCTGCTTTGCTATACCTACCTTCTATCAGCCTAAGCTGCTAGAAACACCTCTTCTACACTAATAAGGGATAACTGAACCTGGCACAAGGTGTAAGTACCTCTGGTACCCACTACAAGCCAGGCCAGCCCCCTACAAATACCAGTGTCAATAGGTGGCCTGCTAACTGGCAGGTCTTTGGAAGAACCCTCCCCAGCATTCTCAGGGGTTTCCTCTGAGTCTGGCTGGGTACCCTCCTCTCCTACCTCCTGTTCCTGGGATGGGCCAGACTGGTTCTGGTCACTTTCTAGGAGAAGGCTAAAGAGAAAGTCTTTGGTAGGATTCTTGCCAATGCTTAAACCTCTTTCTATGCAGAGACCCCTCAAACTTTTAAAGTTTAAACTCTCATATGTTGTCTGATCAACTGTGGGAGTAAGCTCTAGTGCAGACATGATAGAAAAGGTTTAGAACAGAGATAGAAAAAGTTTTTAGAACTTTTGAAAGAACAGAGACAAACATTTTCAAACTTTTGAAAACTTTAAAAGGTTTTCAGAAACGTTTCAGAAACTTTTTAGAAAGTTTCAGAGAAGGAAAGTTAAACTGTTTAGGTCAATGTGTATATTCTGAAGTATTTGGTATATGTTTTTCTCATGAAAAGCACCAGTGCCAAAGTGGTAAAGAAGTTACAAGTACTTATCCCACCGCTGCACAACCAATGTAGGAAGCTGGCCTGGCTTATAGTGGGTACCTTGTGGTACTTACACCTTGTGCCAGGTCCAGTTATCCCTTATTAGTAGATTAGAAGTGTTCTAGCAGCTTAGGTTGATAGAGGAAGCTATAGCAGAGCAGCTAAGGCTGAACTAGGAGACATGACAAACTCCTACTATACCACTTATAACATATAGCACTATCTTATAAGAAACACAATACTCACAGTTACTAAAAATAAAGGTACGTTATTTTAGTGACTGTAGTGAAGTACCATCTTGCCTGGCATGTTACCCCCAGTTTTACTTGTGTGTATGTTTGTTTTTGCCTGTGTCACTGGGATCCTGCTAGCCAGGACCCCAGTGCTCACACTTTGTGCCGTGTATGTGTTCCCTGTGTGGTGCTTACCTGTATCACTGAGGCTCTGCTAACCAGAACCTCAGTGTTGATGCTCTCTCTGCGTTTAAAATTGTCACTGCAGGCTAGTGACTATTTTCACCATTTCTGATTGCACACTGGAACACCCTTATACTTCCCTAGTATATGGTACTTAGGTACCCAGGGTATTGGGGTTCCAGGAGGTCCCTATGGGCTGCAGCATTTCTTTTGACACCCATAGGGAGCTCAGACAATTCTTACACAGGACTGCCACTGCAGCCAGAGTGAAATAGTAGGATCCCAGTGAGACAGGCAAAAACAAACTGACATACATGTAAAAATGGGGGTAACATGCAGGGCAAGATGGTACCTTCCTACAGTCCCTCAAAGGCAGTGGGTTGCTATATTGTGGCTATCTTTCTCTGGTAAAGGTAGGGACCTCCTCCTTACTGTCAGGGAGAGTGATGCAAACAATTACAAAGTTTTGAAGGATGCACTCTTAGATGGATTTGGCTTAACCACTGAACAATACAGGATTAAGTTCAGAGATACCAGAAAAGATTCCTCTCAAGACTTGACAGACTTTGTAGACTGTTCATTGAAGGCTTTGGAGGGATGTTTACATGGCAGTAAGGTGACTGACTTTGAAAGCCTGTATAATCTAATTTTGAGAGAGCATATTTTGAATAATTGTGTGTCTGACTTGATGCAGAGTACTTGGTAGACTCATATCTGACCTCTCCCCAAGATTTGGGAAAGAAGATAGACAAATGGGTCAGAACAAGAGTGAGCAGAAAAGCTCATACAGGAGGTGACAAGGATGGCAATATGAAGGATGGTAAGTCTCAAGAGAAGGGTGGGGACAAAGACAAAAGGAATTCTGAGTCTTCATCAGGCCCACAAAAATCCTCCTGGGGAGGTGGGTCCAAATCCTTTTCAGACAATCAAAAGAAGGCATGGTGATAGTTATGTAAAAGTAAAGGCCA
The DNA here is from genome assembly GCF_031143425.1 of Pleurodeles waltl. Taxonomy (NCBI): domain Eukaryota; kingdom Metazoa; phylum Chordata; class Amphibia; order Caudata; family Salamandridae; genus Pleurodeles; species Pleurodeles waltl. Next base: position 223,899,290 of record NC_090441.1, read on the forward strand.
TTGGGCAAGTGATTCCACTTGTCCAAAGAAAAACACCAAGACTCCCACCAACAGAACCCCAACTGCGTCAGCTAGTGCCCCTAGTAATAGCAGTGGTGGTGGGAAGAACACTACATAGAGCCAGTCAAAGAGTGTAGCTGGGCTCACCGTTGGCAATGTACTGGGGGTTGGTCTAGTTAGGGAGAACACAGAGGCTGTTTTGGTCTCTGATGGTGGCACTGATTTTGCCACCTTGGTTGCTTGTCCCCTTAATATGGATAAGTACAAGCAACTACCCCTAATTAATGGTGTTGAGGTTGAGGCCTACAGGGACACAGGAGCCAGTGTCACCATGGTGATAGCGAAACTGGTTGCCCCTGATCAACACCTACTTGGTCACCAGTACCAAGTGACTAATGATCATAACAACACTCTTAGCCACCCCATGGCTGTTGTGAATCTCAACTGGTGGGGGGTTACTGGCCCAAAGAAAGTTGTGGTAGCCACTGATTTACCTGTAGACTGCTTACTAGGAAATTATTTGGAAATATCAGCATGGGCTGAAGTGGAATTTGGGGCTTATGCAGTAATGCCGGGCATTCCAGGGCATATCTTTGCTCTCACAAGGGCTCAGGCCCATAAGCCTGGCTTATAGTGGGTACCAGATGGTATATACACCTTGTGCCAGGTCCAGTTATCCCTTATTAGTAGATTAGTAGTGTTCTAGCACCTTAGGCTGATAGAGGTAGCTATAGCAGAGCAGCTTAGGCTGAACTAGGAGACATGCAAAGCTCCTACTATACCACTTATATCATATAGCACTACATCATAAGAATCACAATACTCAGAGTTACCAAAAATAAAGGTACTTTATTTTAGTGACAATGTGCCAAAAATATCTCAGAGGATATACTCCCTTAGGAGGTAATACACAAAATATACACACAAACCTGAATCAGGTAAGTAAACAGTTAGAAAAGTAGTGCAAACACTGTAGAATACAATAGGATGCATTAGGCCTAGGGGCAACACAAACTATGGGGGTAATTATGACCCTGGCGGGCGGCGGTAAGGTGGCGGGAAAACTGCCAACAGGCTGGCGGTGTCCCGCCAGCTATTATGACCGTGGCGCAAAAGCCACGGCCATACCGCCGGCCCCTCCACTTTACCGCCAGGTCTCTGCCTGGCGGTCATAATCCCCAGGGCAGCGGTGCAGGGGCCCCCAGGCATAGCCCTGTTGCACATTTCACTGCCCGAATTTCGGGCAGTGAAATGTGCGACGGGTGCTACTGCACCCGCTGCACATCAGCATTGCTGCCGGCTCCATTACGAGCCGGCAGCAATGTTGATGTGACATTTCTGCTGGGCCAGTGGACGGTAACACTGTTACCGTCCGCTGGCCCAGCGGAAATGTCATAATAGGGACGCAGGAATACCGCCGGCAATGGCGGTATTCTGTCTCCCGCGGCCTCAGCGGTCTTCTAGGAAGACCGCCGAGGTCGTAATGACCCACTATATACTCTAAAAGTGGAATGCGAACCACAAATGGACCTCAGGCCTAGTGTAGTATGTAGAGGGTCGCTGGGAGTGCAGGAAATTACTAAGGGTATCCAAGATACCCCACCCCAAGGCCCTGAAAAGTAGGCGTAAAGTTACCCTACTTCCCCAGAAACACACTAAAGTCATGATAGGAGATTCTGCAAAGACAACAACTGACTGCAAAGCACTGAAGACGGATTCCTGGACCGGAGGACCTGTAAAGGAAGGGGACCAAGTCCAAGAGTCATGCAAGTGTCCTGGGGGGCCAGGAGCCCACTAAACCCCGGATGAAGGTGCAAAAGGGCTGCCTCCGGGTGGAAGAAGCTGAAGATTCTGCAACAACAGAAAATATCAGGCACTTATCCTCTGCACAGAAGATGCCCCACGGCGTGCTGGAGGATGCAGAGTTGTTTCTACACAGAAAGACCGCAAACAAGCCTTGCTAGCTGCAAAGGTTGCAGTTGAAGAAAATGGGTGCTGCCCAGTCCCAGGAAGGACCAGGAGGTCACCCCTTGCAGGAGGAGACAGAGGGGGCGCTCAGCAGCACAGAGAACCCACGCATGGCATGGCATGGCAGTCGTCTCAACACTACAAAAGAGGGTCCCACGAAGCCGGTGGTCAACTCAGCGAGTTGAATAATGCAGGACGGAGTGCTGGGGACCTGGGCTATGCTGTGCATGAAGGATTCCTTGCAAAAGTGCACAGAAGCCCTAGCAGCTGCAGATCACGCAGTGCACAGGATTACTGCCTGGCATGGGGGGGCAAGGACTTACCTCTACCAAAATTTGGACAGAAGGACCACTGGACTATCGGGTTCACTTGGATCCAGCTCCTGTGTTCCAGGGACCATGCTCGTCAAGATGAGTGGGGACCCAGAGGACCGGTGATGCAGAGGTTTGGTGCCTGCGTTAGCAGGGGGAAGATTCTGTCGACCCACGGGAGATTTATTCTTGGCTTCCAGTGCAGGGTGAAGGCAGACAGACCCCAGAGCATGCACCACCAAGAAACAGTTGAGAAAGCAGACAGGATTAGGCCCTACAAGGTTGCTAGTAGTCATCTTGCTACTTTGTTGCGGTTTTGCAGGCCTCCTGGAGCAGTCAGCTGTTGATCCTTGGCAGAAGTCGAAGATGGCAATTCAGAGGAACTCTGGTGAGCTCTTGCATTCGTTATCTGAGGAGAAACCCACAGGAGAGACCCTAAATAGAGGAGGATTGGCTACCTAACAAGGTAAGAGCCTATCAGGAGAGGTCTCTGATGTCACATGCTGGCACTGGTCACTCAGAGGCATCCACTGTGCCGCCACACCTCTGCATTCAAGATGGCAGAGGTCTGGGATACACTGGAGGAGCTCTGGGCACCCCCCTGGGGTGGTGATGGACAGGGGAGTGGTCACTCCCCTTTCCTTTCTCCAGTTTCGCACCAGAGCAGGGGCTGGGGGATCCCTGAACCAGTGTAGACTGGCGTATGCAAGGAGGGCACCATTTGTGCCCTTCAAAGCATTTCCAGAGGCTCTAGGGGGCTACCCCTCCCAAGCCTGTAACACCTATTTCCAAGGGGAGAGGGTGTAACACTCTCCTCCCAAAGGAAATGCTTTGTTCCGCCTTCCTGTGACTAAGCTGCTCAGACCCCAGGAGGGCAGAATCCTGTCTGAGGGGTGCCAGAAACTGTAGCTGCAGTGAAAACCCCAGAGGGCTGGTTTTGCAGTACTGGGGGTCCATGGTGGAGCCCCCAGAATGCATGGGATTTGCCCCCAATACCAGATTTGGACTAGGGGGACAATTCCATGATCTTAGACACCTTACATGGCCATTTTCGGAGTTACCGTTGTGAAGCTACATATAGGTGTTGACCTATATGTAATGCACACGTGTAATGGCATTCCCGCACTCACGAAGACCAGGGAATTGGCCCTTAACACCGAGGGGTCACCATTGCTAGTGCAAGGGTGTAGGAGGCTGGACTGGCTTGTAGTGAGTACCAAGGGGTACTTGCACCTTGCACCAGGCCCAGGTATCCCTTATTAGTGTATAGGGTGTCTAGCAGCTTAGGCTGATAGATAATGGTAGCTTAGCAGAGCAGCTTAGGCTGAACTAGGAGACGTGTGAAGCTACTACAGTACCACAAGTGTCACTTGCACAATATCATAAGAAAACACAATACACAGATATACTAAAAATAAAGGTACTTTATTTTTATGACAATATGCCAAAGTATCTCAGTGAGTACCCTCAGTATGAGGATAACAATTATACACAAGTTATATGTACACAATACCAAAAATATGCAGTATAGTCTTAGAAAACAGTGCAAACAATGTATAGTTACAATAGGATGCAATGGGGACACATAAGGATAGGGGCAACACAAACCATATACTCCAAAAGTGGAAAGTGAACCACGAATGGACCCAAAACCTATGTGACCTTGTAGAGGGTCGCTGGGACTATTAGAAAATAGTGAGAGTTAGAAAATTAGCCCTCCCCAAGACCCTGAAAAGTGAGTGCAAAGTGCACTGAAGTTCCCCAAAAGACAAAGAAGTCGTGATAGAGGAATAATGCAGGAAAGACACAAACCAACAATGCAACAACTGTGGATTTCCAATCTAGGGTACCTGTGGAACAAGGGGACCAAGTCCAAAAGTCACAAGCAAGTCGGAGATGGGCATATGCCCAGGAAATGCCGGCTGCGGGTGCAAAGAAGCTTCTACTGGACAGAAGAAAATGCTGCAGTTTCTGCAGGAACGAAAAGGGCTAGAGACTTTCCCTTTGGTGGACGGATCCCTCTCGCCGTGGAGAGTCGTGCAGAAGTGTTTTCCCGCCAAAAGAACGCCAACAAGCCTTGATAGCTGCAAATCGTGTGGTTAGCGTTTTTGGACGCTGCTGAGGCCCAGGAGGGACCAGGAGATCGCAAATTAGACCAGCAGAGAGAGGGGACGTCGAGCAAGACAAAGAGCCCTCTCTGAAGCACGTAGCACCCAGAGAAGTGCCAGAAACAGGCACTACGAGGATGCGTGAAACGGTGCTTGCCGAAGTTGCACAAAGGAGTCCCACGTCGCCGGAGACCAACTTAGAAAGTCGTGCAATGCAGGTTAGAGTGCCGTGGACCCAGGCTTGGCTGTGCACAAAGGATTTCTGCTAGAAGTGCACAGGGGCCGGAGTAGCTGCAAAAGTCGCGTTTCCCAGCAATGCAGCCCAGCGAGGTGAGGCAAGGACTTACCTCCACCAAACTTGGACTGAAGAGTCACTGGACTGTGGGAGTCACTTGGACAGAGTTGCTGGATTCGAGGGACCTCGCTCGTTGTGCTGAGAGGAGACCCAAGGGACCGGTAATGCAGCTTTTTGGTGCCTGCGGTTGCAGGGGGAAGATTCCGTCGACCCACAGGAGATTTCTTCGGAGCTTCTGGTGCAGAGAGGAGGCAGACTACCCCCACAGCATGCACAAGCAGGAAAACTGTCGAGAAGGCGGCAGGATCAGCGTTACAGAGTTGCAGTAGTCGTCTTAGCTACTATGTTGCAGTTTTGCAGGCTTCCAGCGCGGTCAGCAGTCGATTCCTTGGCAGAAGGTGAAGAGAGAGATGCAGAGGAACTCTGATGAGCTCTTGCATTCGTTATCTAAAGTTTCCCCAGAGACAGAGACCCTAAATAGCCAGAAAAGAGGGTTTGGCTACTTAGGAGAGAGGATAGGCTACTAACACCTGAAGAAGCCTATCAGAAGGAGTCTCTGACATCACCTGGTGGCACTGGCCACCCAGAGCAGTCCAGTGTGCTGGCAGCACCTCTGTTTCTAAGATGGCAGAGGTCTGGAGCACACTGGAGGAGCTCTTGACACCTCCCAGGGGAGGTGCAGGTCAGGGGAGTGGTCACTCCCCTTTCCTTTGTCCAGTTTCCCGCCAGAGCAGGGGCTAAGGGGTCCCTGAACCGGTGTAGACTGGCTTATGCAGAATTGGGCACATCTGTGCCCAAGAAAGCATTTCCAGAGGCTGGGGGAGGCTGCTCCTCCCCTGCCTTCACACCATTTTCCAAAGGGAGAGGGTGTAACACCCTCTCTCAGAGGAAGTCCTTTGTTCTGCCATCCTGGGACAAGCCTGGCTTGACCCCAGGGGGGCAGAAACCTGTCTGAGGGGTTGGCAGCAGCAGCAGCTGCAGTGAAACCCCAGGAAAGGCAGTTTGGCAGTACCAGGGTCTGTGCTACAGACCACTGGGATCATGGAATTGTACCAATAATGCCAGGATGGCATAGAGGGGGCAATTCCATGATCTTAGACATGTTACATGGCCATATTCGGAGTTACCATTGTGAAGCTACATATAGGTAGTGACCTATATGTAGTGCACGCGTGTAATGGTGTCCCCGCACTCACAAAGTTCAGGGAATTGACTCTGAACAATGTGGGGGCACCTTGGCTAGTGCCAGGGTGCCCTCACACTAAGTAACTTTGCACCTAACCTTTACCAGGTAAAGGTTAGACATATAGGTGACTTATAAGTTACTTAAGTGCAGTGTAAAATGGCTGTGAAATAACGTGGACGTTATTTCACTCAGGCTGCAGTGGCAGGCCTGTGTAAGAATTGTCAGAGCTCCCTATGGGTGGCAAAAGAAATGCTGCAGCCCATAGGGATCTCCTGGAACCCCAATACCCTGGGTACCTCAGTACCATATACTAGGGAATTATAAAGGTGTTCCAGTAAGCCAATGTAAATTGGTCAAATTGCTCACTAGCCTGTTAGTGACAATTTGAAAGAAATGAGAGAGCATAACCACTGAGGTTCTGGATAGCAGAGCCTCAGTGAGACAGTTAGGCACCACACAGGGAACACATACATATAGGCCACAAACTTATGAGCACTGGGGTCCTGACTAGCAGGGTCCCAGTGACACATAACAAACATACTGAAAACATAGGGGTTTCACTATGAGCACTGGGCCCTGGCTAGCAGGATCCCAGTGAGACAGTGAAAACACCCTGACATACACTCACAAACAGGCCAAAAGTGGGGGTAACAAGGCTAGAAAGAGGCTACTTTCTCACACAACCCCCCCCCAAACGAAGGACAATAAGGCTAACCTTGGCCAGTTGAGACTTTATTCTCTAAGTGGTGATAAGTAGAGAGTAGCTCTGCAATAGACTGGTTACTCCCTTTATCATCCACTATATGGTTTCTTCCCTGTGGGGATGTAAACCACCCTGTTTGAAGTTTTTTAGCTAAGCAACAATGTGAAGATGTATTTTCAGAGTTTCTATCAGTAAGTTTTAGTTTAGAGCAGTGGAAATTGTCCACTGAACCTATTTGTAGTGATGGAAATGCCAGACAGGGATGCTGTCTCAGTAAAGCCATAGCTGGGCAAAAACTTTGTCCATATGGCTGGAAGAGAGAACAGGGATGCTGTTTCTCTTGAGTTGGAGCAGGGCAGGGATGCTGTCCTATGAGCTCCACACTAGGGCAGGGGTACTGTCCTAAGTGTTGTGAGGCAGTGCAGGGTTTCTGCACTAAAGTTTCTCTGGGAGGGTTGGAGGGATGCTCCATGTTAACTAAAATGGTGCTCTTTTTCTCACCAATGTTAGTTATCCCACAGAGAGGTACTTCCACCTCAGGGAGTACAGTTTTGCCAACTGATGATTCCCTTGGAACAGGTGCCACCCTAGGAGAGGTTTCTCCCACCACAGGAATGGTATCCTGAATGGTAGGGTGGTTAGGGGATACTGTGATACCCTTTTTACCTGTTGATGGAGAGGGATCCTGAGTTTTCAGGCCTTCTCTCCTTTGCTTTTTCATTTCAATTGAAATGAGAGGGAACAATTCCTCTGGGATGCCCAACATGGCTGCATGGGCATAAAACTCTACATCAGCCCAACCTGAGGCCTCTAGGTCATTACCTAAGAGACAGTCTACAGGTAAGCTAGGGGATACCACCACCTGCTTAGGGCCAGTAACTCCACCCCAACTAAACTGAATTATAGCTAAGGGAAGAAACTTAGTGGAGTTATGGACATCAATAATTTTATACTGTTGTCCAATGATGTGTTGTTCAGGATGCACTAGGTTTTCAGTCACCAAAGTGATACTGGCACCTGTGTCCCTGTAGGCCAAGGCCTCAACACCATTTATTGAAACTGTCTGCCTGTACTTATCCATTGTAAGGGGACAAGCAGCCAGTGTGGCAAGGCCAATGCCACTAGGTGTGACAGAAACTGTCTTGGGACTGACTACCCCAGTTTCTATGATGGACCCATAAGTGAACCCAACTACACCCTTTGCTTGACTGTTGCCAGCAGTCCCACCACTAGTACCACTACTGCTAGGGGCACTAGAGCTTGATGTATTAGTGGTGGTAGGCTCAGGGGGTTTACCTGGACAGGACTTATCCCCTGGCCTATGGCCTTTGTTTTTACACACAAAGCACCAAGGCTTTTTAATGTGTGTGGGTTGAGAAGAAGAGGAAGAATTTGTTTTATCCCCACCCTCTGAAGAGTGTTTAAGATTTGAAGAAGGATCTTTGGTTTTACCCTTATCCCCATGCTTATCTTGAGATTTTTCACCATCTTTCTTCTTATTGCCATCTTTGTCACCCCCTGTATGAACTTTTCTGTTCACCCTTGTTCTGACCCATTTGTCTGCCTTCTTTCCCAATTCTTGGGGAGAGGTCAGATCAGAGTCTACCAGGTACTGGTGCAACAAATCAGACACACAATTATTAAGAATACGCTCTCTCAGGATCAAGTTATACAGGCTGTCATAATCAGTAACTTTACTGCCATGTAACCACCCCTCCAAGGCCTTCACTGAATGGTCAATGAAATCAACCCAGTCTTGTGAAGACTCCTTTTTGGTCTCTCTGAACTTTATCCTGTATTGTTCAGTGGTTAAGCCATAACCATCCAGGAGTGCATTCTTAAGTACTGTAAAATTATTGGCATCACTTTCTTGCACAGTAAGGAGCCTATCCCTACCTTTTCCACTAAATGATAGCCATAGGATAGCAGCCCACTGCCTTTGAGGGACATCCTGTACAACACAGGCCCTCTCAAGTGCAGCAAACCACTTGTTAATGTCATCCCCCTCCTTATAAGGGGGAACTATCTTGTGCAGATTCCTGGAATCATGCTCTCTTGCAGGATGACTATGGGGAATACTGTTGCTGCCACCATGGGTTTCTAAACCCAACCTCTGTCTTTCCTTCTCTACTTCTAAGGATTGTCTATCTAAATCCAGCTGTTGCTGTTTAAGCTTCAGTCTGGATTGCTCCACTCTCAATCTATTGAGCTCCCTTTCTAACATTCTGTCATCAGGGTGGGTGGGAGGGACATTCCTAGACACAGAAGTATGGTGAGAATGGACAGAAGGAGACCTGTCCCTTACAGAGGGCACCCTAACAGCTTGGCTGACAGTGTAATGTGAGAGCACATCATCTGTATGATGTGACTCCACCTCAGTACCAACTATGCTAGACTGTCTTGTAATGGGAAGGCTAAGAAGTTTCTTTCCTGAATCTTTACCTGGGGGAGTCCCTGGATCAGATTGGGAACCATTAGCTACTTTTTCAACAGATGGGGCACTTTTAGCCTTATCTTGTTCTCTAAGCATGTTAAGTAACAATTCCAAGGAAGGATTCTTCCCTACACTCAAACCTCTCTCTATGCAGAGACTCCTTGCTCCTTTCCAGCTAAGGTGATCATATGCAATCTTAGACAGGTCAACATTTTGGCCTGTGCCAGACATTTTTAGAGAGAGTTAAAGTGATAGAAAAAGAGAAAAAAGTTTTCAGAACTTTTTAGAAAGACAGGAAAAAAACTTTTTAGAACTTTTTTGAAAGTTTAGATGTACTTTTCAGCACTTAGAAAAGAGTGAAAAGAGGAAATGCAAAACTTTTTAGCACTGTGTACACACACTGAACTTGTTTTGTATATTTTTCTCTTATGAAAAGTACAATAACAAGAGTGGTAAGTAGTCTCAAAGCACTTATCCCACCGCTGCACAACCAATGTAGGAGGCTGGACTGGCTTGTAGTGAGTACCAAGGGGTACTTGCACCTTGCACCAGGCCCAGTTATCCCTTATTAGTGTATAGGGTGTCTAGCAGCTTAGGCTGATAGATAATGGTAGCTTAGCAGAGCAGCTTAGGCTGAACTAGGAGACGTGTGAAGCTACTACAGTACCACAATTGTCACTTGCCCAATATCATAAGAAAACACAATACACAGATATACTAAAAATAAAGGTACTTTATTTTTATGACAATATGCCAAAGTATCTCAGTGAGTACCCTCAGTATGAGGATAGCAATTATACACAAGTTACATGTACACAATACCAAAAATATGCAGTATAGTCTTAGAAAACAGTGCAAACAATGTATAGTTACAATAGGATGCAATGGGAACACAGAGGGATAGGGGCAACACAAACCATATACTCCAAAAGTGGAATGTGAACCACGAATGGACCCCAAACCTATGTGACCTTGTAGAGGGTCGCTGGGACTATTAGCAAATAGTGAGAGTTAGAAAATTAGCCCTCCCCAAGACCCTTAAAAGTGAGTGCAAAGTGCACTGAAGTTCCCCAAAAGACAAAGAAGTCGTGATAGAGGAATAATGCAGGAAAGACACAAACCAACAATGCAACAACTGTGGATTTCCAATCTAGGGTACCTGTGAAACAAGAGGACCAAGTCCAAAAGTCACAAGCAAGTCGGAGATGGGCATATGCCCAGGAAATGCCAGCTGTGGGTGCAAAGAAGCTTCTACTGGACAGAAGAAGCTGCGGTTTCTGCAGGAACAAAAAGGGCTAGGGATTTCCCCTTTGGTGGACGGATTTTCCTTGCCGTGAAAATTCGTGCAGATGTGTTTTCCCGCCGAAAGAACGCCAACAAGCCTTGCTAGCTGCAAATCATGCGGTTAGTGTTTTTGGAAGCTGCTGCGGCCCAGGAGGGACCAGGAGGTCGCAAATTGGACCAGAATAGAGAGGGGACGTCGAGCAAGACAAGGAGCCCTCTCAGCAGCAGGTAGCACCCGGAAAAGTGCCAGAAACAGGCACTACGAGGATGCGTGAAATGGTGCTCGCCAAAGTTGCACAAAGGAGTCCCACGTCGCCGGAGACCAACTTAGAAAGTCGTGCAATGCAGATTAGAGTGCCGTGGACCCAGGCTTGGCTGTGCACAAAGGATTTCCGCCGGAAGTGCACAGGGGCCGGAGTAGTTGCAAAAGTCACGGTTCCCAGCAATGCAGTCTAGCGAGGTGAGGCAAGGACTTACCTCCACCAAACTTGGACTGAAGAGTCACTGGACTGTGGGAGTCACTTGGACAGAGTTGCTGGATTCGAGGGACCTCGCTCGTTGTGCTGACAGGAGACCCAAGGGACCAGTAATGCAGCTTTTTGGTGCCTGCGGTTGCAGGGGGAAGATTCCGTCGACCCACAGGAGATTTCTTCTGAGCTTCTGGTGCAGAGAGGAGGCAGACTACCCCCACAGCATGCACAAGCAGGAAAACTGTCGAGAAGGCAGCAGGATCAGCGTTACAGAGTTGCAGTAGTCGTCTTAGCTACTTTGTTGCAGTTTTGCAGGCTTCCAGCGCGGTCAGCAGTCGATTCCTTATCAGAAGGTGAAGAGAGAGATGCAGAGGAACTCTGATGAGCTCTTGCATTCGTTATCTAAAGTTTCCCCAGAGACAGAGACCCTAAATAGCCAGAAAAGAGGGTTTGGCTACTTAGGAGAGAGGATAGGCTACTAACACCTGAAGGAGCCTATCAGAAGGAGTCTCTGACGTCACCTGGTGGCACTGGCCACTCAGAGCAGTCCAGTGTGCTGGCAGCACCTCTGTTTCCAAGATGGCAGAGGTCTGGAGCACACTGGAGGAGCTCTGGACACCTCCCAGGGGAGGTGCAGGTCAGGGGAGTGGTCACTCCCCTTTCCTTTGTCCAGTTTCGCGCCAGAGCAGGGGCTAAGGGGTCCCTGAACCGGTGTAGACTGGCTTATGCAGAATTGGGCACATTTGTGCCCAAGAAAGCATTTCCAGAGGCTGGGGGAGGCTACTCCTCCCCTGCCTTCACACCATTTTCCAAAGGGAGAGGGTGTAACACCCTCTCTCAGAGGAAGTCCTTTGTTCTGCCATCCTGGGACAAGCCTGGCTTGACCCCAGGGGGGCAGAAACCTGTCTGAGGGGTTGGCAGCAGCAGCAGCTGCAGTGAAACCCCAGGAAAGGCAGTTTGGCAGTACCAGGGTCTGTGCTACAGACCACTGGGGTCATGGAATTGTCCCAATAATGCCAGGATGGCATAGAGGGGGCAATTCCATGATCTTAGACATGTTACATGGCCATATTCGGAGTTACCATTGTGAAGCTACATATAGGTAGTGACCTATATGTAGTGCACGCGTGTAATGGTGTCCCCGCACTCACAAAGTTCAGGGAATTGGCCTGAAAAGTGGGTGCAAAGTGCACCTAAGTTCCCCAAAAAGCACAAAAGTCGTGATAGGGGAATTCTGCCAGAAACAACAACACCAGCAATTCAACAACAATGGATTTCCTGACGAGAGTACCTGTGGAACAAGGGGACCAAGTCCAAGAGTCACGATCAAGTCGGGAGTGGGCAGATGCCCAGGAAATGCCAGCTGTGGGTGCAAAGAAGCTGCCACAGGATGGTAGAAGCTGAGGATTCTGCATGAACGACAAGGGCTAGAAACTTCCCCTTTGGAGGATGGACAGTTAGTCATAACACAGGTAACACATTCAGGGCACACTTATGAGCACTGGGGCCCTGGCTGGCAGGGTCCCAGTGACACATACAACTAAAACAACATATATACAGTGAAATATGGGGGTAACATGCCAGGCAAGATGGTACTTTCCTACAACCCCCGGTACCTTTTAAAAGGGACTTAGCTGTGTGCCAGAGGTGTGCCGATTGTAGAAGGAATGGTACAGTTTAGGGAAAGAACACTGGTGCTGGGGCCTGGTTAGCAGGGTACCAGCACACTCAGTCAAGTTAGCATCAATAAGAGGCAAAAGGTGTGGGGGGCAGTAACCATGCCAAAAGAACACTTTCCTACAGATATGATATGATATGGATTTGTATGAGCGCAAAAAATGCTCTAAGGCGTCAAGAAGTTAAAATAATTAGCCCAGCTATACAGCTTGGCATAGACTGGTTCCTGATTACACAGATGAAACTAACCTCCTTACACGGAGAAAAGCCAGGTCTTTAAGTTCTTCCTGAAAGGAGTTTGCATCTTCAAACTAGTAAGATGACGAGGAAGGGATAGCTGACACAACTCAGAAAGCTCTGCCTCCTTATAGGAGGCTGCCTGGCTTATAGTGGGTACCTTGTGGTACTTACACCCTGTGCCAGGTCCAGTTGTCCCTTATTAGTAGAATAGAGGTGTTTCTAGCAGCTTAGGCTGATAGAAGGTAGCTATGGCAAAGCAGCTTAGGCTTAACTAGGAGGAGCTCTGGCCACCTCCCAGGGGAGGTACTGGTCAGGGGAGTGGTCACTCCCCTTTCCTTTGTCCAGTTTCGCACCAGAGCAGGGCTGGGGAATCCCTGAACCGGTGAAGACTGGTGCCCATCAAAGCATTTCCAGAGGCTGGGGGAGGCTACTCCTCCCCAGCCCTTCAAACCTATTTCCAAAGGGAGAGGTTGTAACACCCTCTCTCAGAGGAAATCCTTTGTTCTGCCTTCCTGGGACTGGGCCGCCCAGACCAAAGGGGGTCAGAAACCTGTCTGAGGAGTTGGCAGCAGCAACAGCTGCAGTGGAAACCCCGGAAAGGCAGTTTGGCAGTACCCGGGTTCTGTGCTAGATGTAGGAAAGTACCATCTTGCCTGGCATGTTACCCCCATTTTCACTGTGTGTATGTTTGTGTTTGCCCTTGTGCCACTGGGATCCTGCTAGGCAGGACGCCAGTGCTCATAATGTATGCCCTGTATGTGTTCCCTGTGTGGTGCCTAACTGTATCACTGAGGATCTGCTAAACAGAACCTCAGTGTTTATGCCCTCTCTGCCTTCTAAAATTGTCACTGCAGACTAGTGACTAATTTGACAAATTCTCATTGGCATACTGGTACACCCATATAATTCCATTGTATATGGTACTTAGGTACCCAGGGTACTGGGGTTCCAGGAGATCCCTATGGGCTGCAGCATTTCTTTTGCCACCCATAGGGAGCTCAGACAATTCTTACACAGGCCTGCCACTGCAGCCTGAGTGAAATAACGTCCACGTTATTTCACAGCCATTTTTCACTGCACATAAGTAACTTATAAGTCACCTATATGTCTAACCCTCACTTGGTGAATGTTGGGTGCCAAGTTACTTAGTGTGTGGGCACCCTGGCACTAGCCAAGGTGCCCCCACATCGTTCAGGGCAAATTCCTTTCTGGTATTGGGGGGACAATTCCATGATCCCCAGGGCTCTAGCACAGAACCCGGGTACTGCCAAACTGCCTTTCCGGGGTTTCCACTGCAGCTGCTGCCGCTGCCAACCCCTCAGACAGGATTCTGCCCTCCTGGGGTCTGGGCAGCCCCAGCATGGAATGCAGAACAAAGGATTTCCTCTGAGAGAGGGTGGTACACCCTCTCCCTTTGGAAATAGTTGTGAAGGGCTGGGGAGGAGTAGCCTCCCCCAGCCTCTGGAAATGCTTTGATGGGCACAGATGGTGCCCATCTCTGCATAAGCCAGTCTACACCAGTTCAGGGAACCCACAGCCCTGCTCTGGCGTGAAACTGGACAAAGGAAAGGGGAGTGACCACTCCCCTGACCAGTACCTCCCAGGGAAGGTGCTCAGAACTCCTCCAGTGTGTCCCAGACCTCTGCCATCTTGGATTCAGAGGTGCTGGGGGCACACTGGACTGCTCTGAGTGGCCAGTGCCAGCAGGTGACGTCAGAGACCCCCTCTGATAGGCTCTTACCTCTCTTGGTAGCCAATCCTCCTTCCTGGTAGCCAAACCTCCTTTTCTGGCTGTTTAGGGTCTCTCCTCTGGGGTGTTCTTCAGATAACGAATGCAAGAGCTCACCAGAGTTCCTCTGCACTTCCCTCTTCGACTTCTGCCAAGGATCGACCGCTGACTGCTCCAGGGCGCCTGCAAAACCGCAATGAAGTTGCAAGACGACTACCAGCAACATTGTAGCGCCTCATCCTGCTGGCTTTTTTTACTGTTTCCTGGTGGTCGACTGAATATTCCCCCTGCTAACGCACGCACCAAAAGACTGCATCACCGGTCCTCTGGGTCCCCTCTCATTCTGACGAGCGTGGTCCCTGGAACACAGGAGCTGGGTCCAAGTATCTCCTACAGTCCAGTGGCCCTTCTGTCCAAATTTGGTGGAGGTAAGTCTTGCCTCCCTACGCCAGACAGTAATCCTGTGTACTGCGTGTTCTGCAGCTGCTCGGGCTTCTGTGCACTTTTCCAAGACTTCCTTTGTGCACAGCCTAGCCCAGGTCCTCAGCACTCCGTCCTGCATTGCCCAACTCGCTGAGTTGGACTCCGACGTCGTGGGATCCTCCTTTGTGACTCTGAGTTGACAGCTGTCCTCAGATCTTCTAACTGCCTGTTCTGGTACTTCTGCGGGTGCTGCCTGCTTTTGCGGGGGTGTCTGAGTTGCTGAGTGCCCCCTCTGTCTCCTCCTCCAAGGGGCGACCTCCGAGTCCTTCCTGGGCCATAGCAACACCCAAAATCCTCAAATGCGACTCTTGCAGCTAGAAAGGCTTGTTTGCGGTATTTCTGCGTGGAAACAACTCTGCTTCCTCCAGCACGCTGTGGGACATCTTCTGACCAAAGGAGAAGTTCCTGGCTCCTCCCGTTGTTGCAGAATCTTCAGCTTCTTTCACCCAGAGGCAGCCCTTTTGCACCTTCATCTGGGGTTTAGTGGGCTCCTACCCCCCTGGACACTTTCGTGACTCTTGGACTTGGTCTCCTTCCTTTACAGGTCCAGGAACCCATCTTCAGTGTTTTGCTGGTGGTTGTTGTCCTTGCAGAATCCCCTATATGGACTTTACTGTCTTTCTGGGGAAGTAGGGTAAATTTACTCCTACTTTTCAGGGTCTTGGGGTGGGGTATCTTGGACACCCTTAGTGTTTTCTTACATTCCCAGTGACCCTCTACAACCTACACTAGGCCTGGGGTCCATTCGTGGTTCGCATTCCACTTTTGGAGCATATGGTTTGTGTTGCCCCTAGGCCTATTTCTACCTATTGCATTCTATTGTGATTCTACATTGTTTGCACTACTTTTCTAACTGTTACTTACCTGTTTTTGGTTTGTGGACATATAATTTGTGGATATTACTTACCTCCTAAGGGAGTATATCCTCTGAGATATTGTCACTAAAATAAAGTACCTTTATTTTTAGTAACTCTGAGTATTGTGTTTTCTTATAATATAGTACTATATAATATATATGGTATAGTAGAAGCTTTGCATGTCTCCTAGTTCAGCCTAAGCTGCTCTGCTATAGCTACCTCTATCAGCCTAAGCTGCTAGAAACACCTCTATTCTATTAATAAGGGATAGCTGGACCTGGCACAAGGTGTAAGTACCACAAGGTACCCACTATAAGCCAGGCCAGCCTCCTACACCAGGGCACACTAAAAGACAGTAGGAAGAACCATATTTTAGTAAATGTGCCACATTTATGATCTCTCCATTTGTTGCAGCGCAGCAAGTTGTCTTGCTATTGTGCGTTGCACCAAATGTCAATAAATCTGGGCCCTGGTTCCCAACTGGTCTTAAGCACTCTGGCGGAGCTGCAAAGCAGCTATTTGAAACCTAGTGGAAGCAATTACACCATGGTTCATTCAAAATCGTAGCTACTTGCTAGGGGCACATTGGTGAGGACACAAGGTAAGCGCATAGCACAGTTCAGTATGGCAGTAGTATGATCAAAAGTGTACTAAGATATATAAGTAACGAAATACACACGCATTAATTAAAATATATGCTATAGAATGAACATCTGTAACTGTCTGCATACATTATTCAATATGCATTTACCTTTGTATCTCTGTGGATGCAGTTTCCGCTTCTCTATAAAGAGAAAAGAATGAAAATTAGATAATTAATATTTGTTATGAACAAAAATAGAAATTTGGATATTAAGGCCCTCATTAAAACCCTGGCGGTCAAAGACCGCCAGGGCTGTTCTGGAGTTTGTACCGCCAACAGGCAGGCGGTACAAACTTGGGCATTACGACCCGCCGCGGTTGCACCACCGGGACCGGCGGTTTCCCGCCACTTTTGTCCCGGCGGTTGTAATCCCCCAGGGCAGCGCTGCTTGCAGAGCTGCCCAGGGGATTACGAGTCCCCCTCCCGCCAGCCTTTTCATGGCGGTATGAAACGCCATGAAAATACTGTCGGAAAGGAAAGTTGTGGGGCCCCACAACAGCCCATGCCACTGGCATGTGCGGTGCAGAGGTCCCCTGCCACGGCCCCATGGAGCTTTTCACTGTCTGTCAGTGAAAAGCGTGACGGGTGCAACTGCTCCACTTGGAACCGGCTCCCGTGTTGCGGCCGAGATCCCTAGGTTTCCGCCCGCCGGCCCAGCGGGATCTCCAAATGGCCACCGCAGGAGTGCGGCCGCAGCGGTTTCAACTTTACGGGTGGCAAGTTTGAAATGAGGGCCACAGTTTGTGCTGATACCATCCCTGGATTGCACCACCAAGCAAGTATGTTTGAGGATCAAAAGGAGCTTTTTCCAGAGTATAAGACTACATACAGAGAAACATGTTGATGTTCTCTGTAAAGCTTTTGGATTTCCTGTCCGGCCACGAATGTGCTCCTGAACTGAAAAAGCTAAAGGTAAGATGGCCAGGTTTACTTGAATGGAGTGTCTTGTAGATCAGACAACAGGCTGTGAAATGTATTCTGTCAGGGAAAGGCACCCAATGCAGTTCTTCCATTGTAGTGGAAATGTTCTCATAGTCTACTTGTTGAATAATATGTGAGCTACTGACTGAAGAAAGTGTTTTTCTTGGTGTCATTTAGGACTCTGGAAGAATAACAAGCACTGTGTTGTATGGGCTGGAATCATGTTCTTAGGCCTTTTCTTGATATGGTATTTTAGGGCAAAGCTCAGTGACAAAGTCCTGAACTTTAGCAGTAGATTCAAAACAAGGAAATGAGTCATCATAACTCTTATTGTTGAGCCACACCTTGCTATAGGTCTCAAGGTCCATCCTTCTATAAGGACTAACTCATTATTTGTTTGAGTTTAAGATTACATATGTGCAGACTTCCAGATTACCTGTCACGTTAATACAGAGTCTTAGCATGTGGTAGTTGTTAGCTGACATCATAATAAGATATTGTTGGTTCGTTATTTGGCATATTGGTGGACAGAAATGTAATCTTGTAGTCCAGACTGAAAATCGTAGGAGTCTTTGTCAAGTAAGACCTGCTGTTCAAAAGCATTAAACGCTGCTGACAGGTTGGATCAGATGTTGCGATCAGGTGTGCTACCAGCAGTGTAAACAGAATCTCCTGAAGAAGCTGGGCTCCCATGAAATCAGACGTTAAAACAATGAAAATAGATGAGAGGAGGTTAAGAGGGATAAGAGGTGATTCCAATCTTGCCTGAACTACGAAGAAAGGCAAAGCGCTCAAGTGTACAAGCACATAAGCCTTGTCATGGAGGATAAGAGACTATATATATGCAAGTCATGTGAAGACTTGACCTGGAATATTGGATGACCTCAGTAGAGGTTTTTCAAGCCGGATGAGTTGTTTTTCAAACTCCTTTAGACCTAGACGTCATCTACCTAATGAGGTGGGTGCCTCAGATGTTAGCAACGAGGGCATAGATAATTAGTTAGATGACTATAGCTGCATCTTCCATAATGAAAACTGAGATGACTGGGGCAGGAGAGGGTAAAGGGTTACCTACATGTGTTAAATGTACCTTAAACCCTGTGCTCCTCACACTAGACTCCAACATTAAGGATGTTATAGTCCAAAAGCCTGAGATAACTCATTGAAGAACCTAAAGAAATCAGGGATGTCTCAGGACAATTTGTTCAGATCTTTGAGATGTATGGCGATACTTTTATGAAGGGATTCCATGGCCTGATTAAAGGTTGCAAAATGGTCTACATAACCTGATGATTTGGGGACACATCTTGAATATGTGATCTGCAGGTTTGCTCCAGTGTTTGTTGTGGTCCTGTTCACTGGCCCCAGGGAGCTAGCTAGGGCTGGAGATCATTTGCTCACCACCAAGAGTGTCTAAGAAGTCCCAAGGGGAGGACACAAGAAGAACGGGTCTGGCTTCCAACAGGCTAACCAACATACAAGGTACAAAAGTGATAGAACAAGCTTCCTAAAAGTTCACAAAATTTCAAGAAGCGATAAGGAAACCAAAGCAGCACAGGCAAGAACAATCAGTCTCCAGTGACAGAGGCTGGTTGATGTTTCCAGGTTGAAGGGCCCTTATTGGAAATGCTGAAGGTCTAATTACTCATAAGGGAGATGAACCAAGTTATCCAAAAAAGCCACCCATTCATACTCCTCTAAAGGCAATAGTAGGGTTTTGAAATAGTGTGGCCCAAGAGGAACTGGGGCAGGAAGAAAAATTGTCTCAGTTTACATGCGTGGATTTGAGAGGAACATAGACTTTGGCTCAAGAATCTTCTAATACTGTTAGGGTGGAACAGAACATCTTCGTCAATGGAATTCTTGATATTATTCTCAGTGACACTGGAGCAGGTCTATCTATTGGAGAAAAAATTAAGCTATCCCCAGAATAATGTTTGATCTAAGTCAATGAGGAGAAATTAGGGTCACAATCACACTTGAATTTAGATTAAATTAACCAAGACCAGGAGCAGTGTCGTCTGAGAGACCACAGGCCACTGAGTAAATGTTAACTGTCTGCAATCTCTTATGAGTTTTCAGAATCTTTTTTTTGAGTGTTCAACATATCTTACTAGCATTTACAATGCTTTTTGTTGCTCATGCTGCTTAGAGGTAGACACTGAAAAGTTACAGGCCAGCTTCTCAAGAGATGTGCATGTCTTGTAGATGATTGCCGTGAAGACAACAGATAGTAGTAAACTGAGGGTCGCGTGAGCCAGGAGTGGTAGAGGAGGGTAGAGGTTAGGCAGGGCTATTCAGGTGATCACAGTAGTAGAATGGCTTTGGGCTGAGTCAGAGAGTGGGGATGGAGGATAGATTGATAGTGGTATAAGATGATGGGGAGATAGAGTAAAGCTTACGAGAAAGCAAATATAAATATTTTTTCCCCTTGTGTACAGTAAGACTAAAGTAATACATAGATAAGTAGATACATAGTAAGGGAATATATGTGTAAGGAATATAACAATGGATATAATATTTTGAGATTTAAAGTTATGTTGAATACACACAGACTTTCAAGATTTGCAATGTTTGATGTTAATTTATTTGTGTACTCTTCTAACATTATTTTATCTTGTTCAATTTTCAATAGCGAAATGCTTGCTGATAAAACAGGTAAGATAACATTTTCTCATTGTGATAGATAACATGAAAGCAGGGATTCATAAGTATCTAATCTAACAACTTATCTAGGAACTATGCAATGACCTATGAACACACAGACACAGACACATTTATACATTTAACCATTAGTAAATATACATTTGTTAAACAGGCTTAAAGAGAATGTACATATTTTATTATTATGAAATATTAATTATGCATATTTCTTAAAGAAACACACATTTCCAGATATATACACAAAATCAGATTATAAATGTTTACCAACACAGGCATATGCAGTCCATTGCTAGTCTTCTGAAGACAAGATAGTTATCCGTGGATGTTATATTTCGGGGTAATGAATTCCATAGTTTGGCCACTTGAACAGAGAAGCCTGTACCAACGATAGACTTTTACTTTTATGGTGGTGTTTTAAGGCAGGGTGCCAATCTTGAGCAGAGGTTTCCTTCTTAAATGTATTTGGTGATTTTATTCCTGATGAAAAGTGGTCCTGTTTCATGTATTGCTTTGTGGGTGATACAAAGCAGCTTGAAGGTGGATCTTCTTGCAACTGGTAACCAATGTAGTACCCTCAAGGCAGGAGAGATGTGGGCTTGTAGTTTTACATGTAGTAGTAGTCTGGCAGCGGAGTTCTGAATACTTTGTAGTCTTCTCATAGTAGATAGAGGTGATCCATGTTAGAGGCCATTGGGGTAATCCAGTTTAGATAGTACAAGAGAGATAGTAGCCTTAACCTTGTGTGGAAATCCGAGGTGTGGGAAAATATGTCGCAGAGTTTCAAGGTTATGAAGCTTGATCGTTCTAATTTGTCCACTTGGACATTCATTGTTAACTTAGAGTCCATGGTAATTCCAAGGTTTTTAACTTACTTAGATACTTGAGGAGGTGGTCCTAGATAGTCAGGCCAGGGGCAGAGTAGGTCGTAATTATTTCAGTCACCACAAGTGAGTATTTCTGTTTTAGAAGCATTTAGTTTGAGATGGCTCCAATCATCCACTGATCAATGGCTCTGAGGCAACTGAAGATTTGTGAGTTTCCAATGTCTTTGGGGTATTCCAATTTAAGGAGTATTTGTGTGTCATCTGCTTAGTTGTAGCATGTGAGTTGAAATTCATTGATCAGTTCTGGCAATGACATCATGTAGCTGTTTTTTAGAAATGGGGTCTCTAGTTGTCAGAGGTATATACCATTGTCCAAGTAGGGACCACAATCCTAGTCAGGGTAAGTCACACACAATCCCAATTATCCTGTGCCCACCCTCTGGTAGCTTGGCACTGAGCAGTCAGGCTTAACTTAGAAGGCAATGTGTAAAGTAATTGTGCAATAAATCATGCAGTAACACAGAGAAACCACCACCAAAAAATACAACACAGAGGTTTGGAAAAATATAGGATATTTATCTGGTTAAATTAAGGTCAAAACGATAAAGATTCAATAAGCACAAGTTGAGATATCACTTTTGCAAGATTAAAAAGAGTCTTAAATCTTAGAAATCAACAGTTGTCTCTTGTTTGCACAAAGTACCTGGTTTGTGTCGAAGATAACAGGCACGGAGACCACAGAGGAGGAGATGCGTGTAAAAATAGGGTGTGCGTTGGAATTTCCAGCACGGCACAGACGATGCATCGTTTCTTTCCATGCTGCAAGAGGATTTGACCCGATTTCCAGCGTGCAGTCTTGGTTCCTCACTGCGATGTGGGGATTTTTTTGATGCCCAGGGATGATGCTGGGAAATTCCTGGGCGTGCAGGAAGAAGTCACAGGCGCTGCGTCGATGCGATAGGCGATGCGTCTAATTTTCTGTCACACTGCAGGCGCTGCATCAGTTCTTCACTCAGGAAGTCGGGCTGTGTCATTCCAGTTCGACTGTGCATCGTTCCGGTAGGGTTGTGCGTCGAATTTCTGGTTGCAAGGCAGGTGCTGCATCGAATCTTCAGTCAGGAAGTCAGGCTACGTCGTTCCAGTTCGAATGTGTGGCGATTTTCGCGTCGCAAGGCAGACTGTGCATCGTTATCTGCAGGCTGTGTTTCAATTTTCGGCGCACAGTGAGTCTCCTGAAGAGATGAAGGGGGTCATTACAACATTGGCGGTAAAAGCTGCTTACCGCCGTGCAGAAGACCGCCAACACACCACCGCGGAATTCCGCCACGGTCTTATGACCCAAAGCCCGGAATCCGCCAAAATTTAGACACCCACACAAGTCCGCCACACCAAAGGTCAGTGATAAACTGGCGATAACAAAACCTCCACCATCACGCCAACAGGAATACACCCATACTATCATGATCCACGAATCAACGCAGTGGTCTTTCAACCGTGGTATTCCATTGGCGGTACACACCACTGCGCTCAAAATACACACACTTTTACAATACACATCCACATTGGACAATTCTAAATATACACACCTGATACACATACACACACCACTCCCACACATCCAATACAATATAAAACACACACCCACATCACCCACAAACCCCTACGACCACAATTGCAACAGAAGGCCAGAGACACCACCAGAAACAACACTAGCATCCACAGGCACTCAACACTATCACTGACATAACATCCACGCCCCTCACACAACACACCTCTAAATATCACCTCACACATCACACCACCCCACACATCACCCACATCACCCCATGGCCCCGCAAAGACACCCCAGGTTCTCTGAGCAGGAGCTCAGGTCATGGTTTAGGAAATCATCCGGGTAGAGCCACAGCTATTCAGATCACATGTGCAGCACACCTCCATAGCTAGGAAGATGGAGCTATGGCGCAGAATCGTGGACAGGGTCAACGCAGTGGGAGAGCACCCAAGAACACGGGATGACATCAGGAAGAGGTGGAACGACGTACGGGGGAAGGTGCGTTCTGTGGTTTAAAGACACCACATCGCGGTACAGAGGACTGGCGGCGGACCCCCACCTCCTCCCCCAGAACTAACAACATGGGAGGAGCAAGTCTTGGCTATACTGCATCTTGAGGGCCTCGCAGGAGTAGCTGGAGGAATGAACTCTGGTAAGTCATATCTTAATTACCATATCCCCCACCCCACCTGCATGCCATCACATACCCCCACCCTCGCCCTCACCCCATCACTCCAACTCCTCACACATGTCCCAATATCACAAACCACACATCCCAAACCCAAGCCCTGCATGCAACACCAAAGCACGGACACCCATCAACAAAGCATGGCCACTGCGCATTCCCATACACCCCCTAAACCATCATCACACAAGGTCCTACACAGGGATGCAAGAACTGGGGTACACGGTCGTCCACCCATTGCACACCATGGCACACACAGATGCAATAATCATGCTTTTACACCCCTGCAGGACCCCTACCCAACGTCACCAGACAGGAGGGTCCAGACATGTCCACTCCACCCACAGAAGAGGCCCACAGTGATAATAGCAGCTCTGTCCAACTGGATCTAGATGACCAGCCCGGCCCATCTGGGATCTTGGGGCAGTCGGTTCCCCTCACACTGGCACAAGCCACTACAGAGCTTCCCCCCTCTGGAAACACCAGCACAGCACCCACCCAGCGGGCCCATACCTCTGTCCCCAGGACACGTCAAGCAGCGGTGTGTCCACCACTACAGGGAACCCAGGCTAACCAACCACCCCAACAACAACAGGGACCTGGGAGCAATGGTAGTGGCCACACGGTCCAGGGGACGGAGGCCCAGGAACACAGGGGAACTGGGAGGGCTGCTATGCAACAGGGGAAGGACAGGCCCAGGGAACCCACTCTCCACGAGGCCCTCTCCAACATCATGGGAGCCTACCACCATTCCCAGGAGACTATGGCAACAGTACTGGCCAAGTTTCAGGAGACCCAGCGGCTGCAGGCGGAACAGTATTTGGGGTTCAGGGAGGAACTCAAATCCATTAATACCACCCTGGGCACCATTGTAGGGGTGCTGAAGGAACTTTAGAACACCAGGCGGACACTGTGGCACAACAAGGGGCCCCTGACACTAGCCTGGACGATGAACTGCCCACCACCTCCGCGGGTGCTAGTGGACAGGATGCACCGCCACCGGACCACCACACCAGCACCCCACCCCCTGCAGAGGGAGAACCACCCCGCAAATGGTCCCTGAGATCCAGGACAAAGACAGAGGACGATGCCAAGACCCCCACCAAGAAATGAGACTGCCCTGATTGTCATCCATTTGTCCCACCTTGTCACCCTGTCCATCCTTATACTGCCCTAGTTCCACTTCCTATGCCCCTTTGGACAATGCACCTGTGAGACTAAGAGACTGGACTCTGCCATGGACATTCCTCCACCGTCACCCATGAACATTTTACCCACCCATCCAATACTGAGCACTTAAGTAAACACCCTTAAAGCACAAAACAATCAGGAGTCTGTCTGTGATTTCGAAATAGTGTATTAGCAATTACAGTGGCAAAATGCTCTTTCAAATGTAATGTCAACATACCTATGTCACACAGCTGTAGTCCATGAGGAAACAAAGCAGATGTCACACAGTGGGACCCACATCAGTGAAATCGTAAGGGGAAGTGACAACTCAGTGACCATACAGTGGGTGAAAAGGACAGACAGTAGAGAGGTAGTAGAGTAATTCATATGTAGCAGGCAGTGTTCTCTTCTTACCTGTGTCTCAATGGAAGTATTGCAGGATCACCGTGTTCCTGTTGTCGATGTCCTCTTCTTCTGCTTCCTCGTCTTCACTGTCTACAGGGTCCACAGCTGCCACAACACCTCCATCTGGACCATCCTCATGCAGAAAAGGCACCTGTCATCGCAAAGCCAAGTTGTGAAGCATACAGCAGGCCACGATGATCTGGCATACCTTCTTTGGTGAGTAGAATAGGGAACCACCTGTCATATGGAGGCACTGGAACCTGGCCTTCAGGAGGCCGAAGGTCCGCTCTATAATCCTCCTAGTTCGCCCATGGGCCTCATTGTAGCATTCCTCTGCCCTTGTCCTGGGATTCCTCACTGGGGTCAGTAGCATGACAGGTTGGGGTAACCAGAGTCACCTGCAAATGGCAAGGGACAACTGTTAGACACCCACTAACTCATAGGGACATCCACAGGCAAAGACTAATATTTCCACTGTATTGGGTCCATGTGCTCACCTAATAGCCACACACGGTGCCTCTGGAGTTGCCCCATCACATAAGGGTTGCTGCTATTCCGTAGGATGTAAGCGTCATGCACTGAGCCAGGGAATTTTGCATTAACATAGGAGATGTACTGGTCTGCCAAACACACCATCTGAACATTCATGGAATGGTAACTCTTCTGGTTTCTATACACCTGTTCACTCCTGCGGGGGGGACCAAGGCCACATGTGTCCCATCAATGGCACCTATGATGTTGGGCATATGTCCCAGGGCATAGAAATCACCTTTCACTGTAAGCAAATCCTCCACCTGAGGGAAAACAATGTAGCTCTGCATGTGTTTCAGCAGGGCAAACAACACTCTGGACAACACGTTGGAAAATATAGGCTGGGACATCCCTGATGCTATGGCCACTGTTGTTTGAAAAGACACACTTGCTAGGAAATGGAGTACTGACAGCACCTGCACTTGAGGGGGGATTCCTGTGGGATGGCGGATAGCTGACATCAGGTCTTACTCCAACTGGGCACACAGTTCATGGATTGTGGCACGATCAAGCCTGTAGGTGATGATCACATGTCGCTCCTCCATTGTCGACAGGTCCACCAACGGTCTGTACACCGGAGGATGCCGCCATCTCCTCACATGCCCCAGCGGACGGTGCCTATGGAGGAGAACAGCGAGCAGAGAGTCAACCAACTCTGAGGTACATAAACACAGCTTACTCAGAAAATATTAATAAATCGAAATTTGCCTGTATGAGTGAAATGGCGGCTGCCTGATCTGTAAGGTGGGACAAGGGGATATGAGGTAACTGCGCTGGCGTTGTACACCATTGCAGTAGGCGGTCGAAGACTGCAGCGCAATCCTGCATTGGTTAACATTGGACCCTATGGGTCCCAGGAGCCAATGACAATGTACGCCGGCGTTGACGGTATGCACCGCCGCGGACGTGACCGCCATTTTCTCTCTGTTCAATCACTCGATACCTGATCTTCGACAGGAGAGGACCTACACTGCAAGTGCTGCTGTGAGCTCAGTCTGGAAGAGACAATGGCTAGTGTGTCTGGGGAAAGGGCCCCTGCCTTCAGCACGGAGGAGTTGGAGAAACTTGTGGATGGAGTCCTCCCCCAGTACACGCTACTCTACGGTCCTCCAGACAAACAGATAAGTACACTGTGAGCCTGCTGTATGGGCAATGCCTGTGTGGAGCGGGATAGATGAAAGATAGGAGGTGAGGGTGAGAATGAGGCGTGCATGAAATGACGGTGAGTGCAAGTGCGTCATGGCATAGGTAGGGATGCAGGCCAATGACTGTGACGGTGCAGTTGGTAATAACTTCTCTTTTTCCCATGTACAATTCCTGTAGGTAAGAGCCCACCAGAAGAAGGACATTTGGCGTGTCATCGCCAAGGAAGTCCGGACCCTGGGGGTCTACCACAGACGGAGCACCCACTGCCGGAAAAGATGGGAGGACATTCGCCACTGGAGCAAGAAGATGGAGGAGGCCCAGCTGGGGTTGGCCTCCCAACGTGGGACGGGTGCCTGTTGCACCATGACCCCCCTGATGTTCAGGATCCTGGCGGTAGCGTACCCGGAGTTGGATGGGCGCTTGAGGGCATCACAGCAGCAACAAGGGGGTGATTTCACTCTCATTCTGCTGATTCAGCGCGCATTGGAGGCGTCTGGGTGGGGGAGGTGAGCTGTGGGTTCCCCTAGGCCAGGGCAAGTTTAGTAGGCAAGGTCCCTTCTTCAGGCAGGCCCTGTGGCACACCACCCCACCTGTGTACAGTGCCAACTACACCTAGTCAGGCTCCTGTGAAATCCATATGTGCAGAAATCATCCATAGCCTTGTAAGCCATGTCCCAGGGATTGAATAGTGGACTCCAAGTGCGCGATGTAGAGCAGGGGGCTTCTGTGTCTGTCGTATCCACCAACGGTAGCGGTATTGCATGCACTGAACATGTCTTTCTTCTGTCCCCCCCCCCCCTTTTTGTGGTCTCCCTGTTCTTGTGTGCATTAGCATCACCAGGTGTAGGAGCAGTGGCACCGGAGCAGGAGGGAGCTGCATCCCACATGGCCTTGGAGGGCGACAATACGGAGTCAGAAGTCACCAGTGGGACGGAGAGCGAGGGGAGCTCCACAGCGGGGACAGGAGCTGACGCCAGCGATAAGGACTCCTCCTATGATGGGAACTCCCTTGCGGTGGCGGCCCCATCTGTGCCCCCCGCATCTAGAGGTACAGCCGCCACCCCCCCCACCAGCACCGCCCTCCCAGCATCCCCTCAGCTTTTGCCCCCTGCCCGCTCACCCAGCAGGGTGGGCATCACCTTCGCCCCAGGCACCTCAGGCCCTGCCCCAGTCACCCTTGCTGCCCTCAGTGAGGAGGCCATTGACCTCCTTTGGTCCCTCACTGTTGGGCAGTCTACCATTTTGAATGCCATCCAGGGTGTAGAGAGGCAGTTGCAACAAACCAATGCATACCTGGAGGGCATTCACTCTGGTCAGGCAGCCCTTCAGCGAGCTTTTCAGACTCTGGCCTCAGCACTGATGGCAGCCATTGTCCCTGTCTCTAGCCTCCCCCCTCCAACTGCCTCCACCCAGACCCACACCCCTGTACCTCAGCCTATCCCAAGCATACCATCAGACCAGCATACACACACCTAAACACACAAGGGAAGCTCTGGCAAACGCAAGCACCACACATCCCACAGGCACTCACGCAAGCATCATACACATGCAACCACACCAACATCCACTGCCTCCCCCTCCTCCTCATCTCCCTCCTCCCTCCCTGTTTCGTCTCCACTCACACCTGCATGTACTACATCCTCAGCCACTATATCCATCACCAGCACACCCACCACCACATCCCGCTCACGTGCAGTCACCACCCCCACTACCATTCACACATCCCATGTGTCCTCTCTCAGTGTGTCTGTGAGGCCACCTCCCAAAGTACACAAACGCAGCCACACACCCACCCAACAGCCATCCACCTCACGACAGCCTCCAGCCCATGCACCTTCACCCAAAGTCATCAAACGTACACCTCCTACAACCACAACCTCTTCCTCCACTCCCAAACCCCCTCCAGCTACCCGTCCCAGTGTTCCTAAGAAACTTTTCCTGGCCAGCCTTGGCCTCTTTCACTCACCTCCCCCACCCCTTCAGTCTCCTAGGGCCCGACTCTCAAGGTCCCAACCTAGCACCTCAGCCACCACATCGGCGGGACCAGTTGTGCCAGTAGTCACCAGACTATGGAGTGCAGCAGGGCAACCAGTGTGGCAAGGAGCCAGAGCACGGACAGTCCCCCACCTGTCAAGCATAAAAAGTTGGCCTGTGCCCGGCAGGAGAGGGGAAAGAAATCAGCCACCAAAGCCGCTCCCAGAGGTACAGTTGGGAGTGTGGAGACAGCTGCGACACCATCCAAGGTGGGGAAGGGGCACATAGAAACTGGCTAGTCTGGGAAGATCAGCACGGCGGACAAGACTGCCAGCAGCCCGCTGCCCAGGAGAAGACCGCCAGCAGCCCCGCTGCCCAGGAGAAGACTCCCAGCAGCCCCGCTGCCCAGGAGAAGACCGCCAGCAGCACCGCTGCCCAAGACAGGACCGCCAGCAGCAGCCCCGCTGCCCAAGACAGGACCGCCAGGACCGCCAGCAGCAGCCCGGCTGCCCAAGACAGGACCGCCAGCAGCAGCCCGGCTGCCCAAGACAGCACCGCCAGCAGCTGCCCGCTGCCCACAGCAGCCCCGCTGCCCAAGACAGGACCGCAAGCAGCCCTGCTGCCCAAGACAGGACCGGCAGCAGCAAACCCGCTGCCCAAGACAGGACAGCCAGCAGCAGCCCGCTGCCCAAGACAGGACCGCCAACAGCCCCGCTGCCCAAGACAGGACCGCCAGCAGCAGCCCCGCTGCCCAAGACAGGACCGCCAGCAACAGCCCGCTGCCCAAGACAGGACCGCCAGCAGCACCGCAGCCAAGGACAAGACCGCCACCAGCTGAACTGCTGCCCAGGACACCGCCTCCAGCAGCACCGCAGGCCAGGACAAGACTGCCACCAGCTGAACCGCTGCCCAGGACACCGCCGCCAGCAGCACCGCAGGCCAGGACAAGACCGTCACCAGCTGAACCGCTACCCAGGACACCACCGCCAGCAGCACCGCAGGCCAGTGAACGCAAATTATTCCGACGTAACTGAGGCCGCCACGGGCAGGATGAAGCACTCTGGGCACAAACCCCACTCCAGAAACAGTGGAGATTTACATCCACTACCTCTGTCCTTGGCAGGAAGAAGCACTCTGGACAGAAAGCCCCCTCCAGAACGAATGGAGATTTACATCCACTACCTGAGTCCTTGGCAGGAAGAAACACTCTGGGCACAAAGCCCCCTCCAGAACCAGTGGAGATTTATATCCACTACCTGAGTCCTTGGCAGGAAGAAGCACTCTGGGCACAAAGCCCCCCTCCAGAACCAGTGGAGACTGTTATCCACTTGAGAGACTGTGGCTTTGCACTCCCCAGGATTGAACAGTGGGCAAACCACCCACTGGAGAGACTTGAGAGAATGTGGCTTTGCACTCCCCAGGATTGAACTGTGGGCAAACCACCCACTGGAAAGACTTGAAAGACTGTGGCTTTGCACTCCCCAGGATTGAACAGTGGGCATGGAGCCCCCTCGTGGATCTGGCTTCGTGCACTCAACCGGCTGAGGTTCCCCCCCCTTCCTTTCCCCCTGAGGTGCATGTTTTATTTCTATCTGATGCCCCTGCAGTGTTCTCTCCGTCTTGTTCCGGTATTGAGTGTGGGCCTCGTCCATGCCTTTTGGGCCCAGTTTTCCACGGACTATGATGGTGGAATACCTTGGACTTGTGTTCTTGGTGTATATAATTGTATATAGTATAAATGTATATATTTGTAAATATTTTTGATTTGTGTAATTGAAAATATCACAATTATTCCACTCCTTTCCTTTTGTCCTTGCATTCTTCCAGGAGTGGTTAGGGGGTGTAACTCTATTGTATCAATATGTATTTGGGTGTGTGGTGTTGTGGGTGAGGGTGGGGGTGAGGTTGTTGCGTATTGCGTGTGTGTGTCACTGTTTTTCCCTCCCCTGTGTCATAGGTGCAGTACTCACCGTGGTCTTCGCCGGCGGCGTTCGTGCTCCTGGTAGAGGAGCAGGAAGATAAAGGCTGGGAGTATCTGAAATTCCGGTTCCATGGCGCCCTGGTTCCTCGTGGGGTGTGTAGAGGTGAGCGTTTTCCCTTCGAAGTCCAGTTTCCGACGTGTTTTTGTTTGCGGTGAATCCGCCCCAGAAAAGGTGGCGGATTGGTGGGTTGTAATAGTGTGGACGGTACATTGTCCTCCGCCTGTCTGTTGACGGCTACCACTGCAGTGTTTGTTTGTACCGCCGTGGCGGTCGGAGTGTTAAAGTGGCCGTCTATGTTAGCGGTTTCCGCCACGGTCGTGATTCCATTTGTTTTCCCGCCAGCCTGTTGGCGGTTTTACCGCCGCTTTGACATCGACCGCCAGGGTTGTAATGAGGGCCAAAGTCTTTTTGGCCCTTAGACTTCAGAAAACAGGAGGCAAGCTCAATCCAAGCCCTTGCAGAGCACTTCTCAGCAAAGTCAGAGGGCAGCAAGGCATCAGGGAAACAGCAGTGCAGAAGTACTTCTCAGCAAAGCAGTCCAGATGAGTCCTTTGGGCAGCCAGGCAGTTCCTCTTGACAGGGTCAGGGGTCAGGTCCAGAAGTGTCTGATTTGGTGGGGTCAGGGACCCAGTTTATATACCCAAAAATGCCTTTGAAGTGGGGGAGACTTCAAAGAGTGGTTTTGAAGTGCACAAGGTCCCCATTTAGTACAGGTCTGTCTGCCAGGGTCCCAGTAGGGAATTTGGCAGTCCATTGTGTTAGGGCAGGCCACTAGCCTTTGTAAGTGCCAGGCCCTCCACCCTTCCAGCCCAGGAAGACCTATTCAGTGTGCAGGTGAATGCAGATGTGTTTGAGAGTCCTGTGTTTGTGGTTGTCTGGGTGGAATGCCAAGGGAGTTGTCAGCCAGCCCAGCCCAGCCGTGGATTGGAGACAAGTTGTAAGGCACAGATGGATTTTAAGTGCAGAGAAATGCTCACTTTCTAAAAGTGGCATTTCTAAAATAGTAATATAAAATCCACCCTCACCAATAAGAAGGATTTTCTATTACCATTCTGGCCATACTGAATATGACCTGGTTACCCCTTTCTGATCAGAATCTACCACTCAAACAGTATATGAGGGTACTCCTAATGCTAGCCTGTGAAAGGATCAAGCCACACAGTAGTGGAAAACAAATTAATGAGTTTTCCACTACTAGGACATATAAAACAAACGTGGGGGGGCGTGGCCATGATGGCGGCGTGAGAATACACGCACAGGAGAGCTCAACCGCCCGGACCTACAAACGGCACACTGGCACTGGGCCCCCACATCATAACTGCCCCCAAATACTGGGAGGGTCCAGCTAGGACCTAGGGGTCACGCGGTGTGCCCCGGAACAGCGCCCGATCGTAGGTGGAGATCCGCCGACGCGGGCCACCAGTGGCCCCCGAGACCGACGAGGCCGGCGACCTCCGTGAGACTGGGAGATAAGGGCGGACAGACCCGTACGCACCAGCGCCGCTACTGAGAGCGGCTTAGAGGAGAAGAGGGCGGTGGCACGCATCGGGCCGCAGAGGTACGAGATGGGGGGAAGGGCAGATGTAGAGAGCGGCATCGTGGAGCAGCCTGCCCCCCCGGCCCTGAGAAGACCTGTTAGGGCCTTGGGAGCCAGTCCTGGTGACACTGGGACTTCCCCCTGCCCCACTACTAGCGTAGCGGAGGTGAGGAAGCTGCGCCATTAAGTGTGACGGCACCCGGCGGGACTGATCGGCCTGCGGAGTGGCGGAGGAAGCGGGGACAGACCGCGGACCAGCGCGACTCCCGCCTCGCTCCCTGGGGTCCTGAGAACAGTGAGAGCTGCTAGGTGGGCCTAGAAACCGGGCATCTGAGGCTGGGCCCCCTGCCTCACCTGCGGAGGATGCTCCGGGGCTCCAGAAGAGGGAGAGCTACGTCTGACCGGCGAAAGAGACTCAGCGGGATGGTTCGGCCCCCGGAGAGGTGTCTAGGGACCCGCCTGGTGCTACCTGGTTTGAGGGGAAGTGGTGGGGGACCCAGAGAGCAGCCTGGCAATGACTTCCTCCAAACCCAAGAGGGACCAGTCGGTCAGGGAGCTGCAGACGAGGTCACACCCCGTACAGAACAAGCCCCCCGAGGCAGCTGCCCCACCAAGTGGACCCACGGATCATGGCACCACCGAAGATGACGGAGAGGCCCCGGTTACGAAAAGCTTCCTTACCGCCCTGTTCAACACTCTGAGAACGGACCTGCAGGAACTAAGGAAGACATATCCCTGGAAATTAGAGCACTGCGCTTGGGGGACAGAGTTTCAAATATAGAAGACAATGAGATCTCTAGAGGAGACAAAGTCGAACAAGTGCAGCAAGAAATCTTCAGACTGCGCGAACACCAAGAGCAGATGCAGATCGTGTCCGAGGACTTGGAAAATCGCTCCAGACGCCATAATATCCGTATTAGAGGGCTTCCTCAGGGAGCGGAGGGAGATGACATTAGGGAGTTTGTAACAGCTCTATTCCGCTCCCTTCTAGGTCCAGAGAGTAGGCAGGAGCTTACACTGGATCGAGTACACAGAGCAGGCCGCCATGGGGGCACTGGATCACGCACGCCTGATATCCTAGCGTGCGTCCACAACTTTACGACAAAAGAAGACATCCTCCCGAGGGTGCGGAATCTCCCCCAGATCCAGTTCAGGGAGCATACTGTGCAGCTTTACCAGGACCTCTCCCTGCTGACGCTACAAAGGCGAAGAGAATTCAAGCCCATCACTGAGCACCTCCAGGCTCACTCCACACCTTATAATTGGGGACACCCCTTTTGCCTTGTGTTCCGATGGGGAGACTAGCTTCGACAAGTTAAATCGCTGGATCCTTAACATTGAGGAGACTGAACAACAGACAGGGTCCCGGAAGGATGAGCCTCCTGAACGCCGCTCGAGATGGCAACGGAAAGAGAAGAAAAGGAAACCGCTGAGCCTGACATCGGCTGATAGAGCACTCGAGAGACTATCTGTTCTGGACAGGATCACGGCAGGGACCAGTACATAAACACTGACGGTTACCGGCAGATCTGGGGGGCCCGGGGCAGTTCCACAATGCAGAAATTATGATATTAGAGTGGGGTCTGGGCGGTGGGGCCTCTCGAACCCACGGAAGAGACCTGTGTGATGATGACGACCTCTGATTTGTACTTATCCTCTGGGGGGACTTCCTATAGA
The DNA here is from genome assembly GCF_031143425.1 of Pleurodeles waltl. Taxonomy (NCBI): domain Eukaryota; kingdom Metazoa; phylum Chordata; class Amphibia; order Caudata; family Salamandridae; genus Pleurodeles; species Pleurodeles waltl. The sequence goes on from NC_090441.1 coordinate 223,932,746, forward strand.
GGACTTGGTTGTGGCTGGAAGTGCACCTGTTGTGCTTTTGTTTTGACATGCTCCCCCTTCAGGATCCGTACTCACGGGTATAGACCCACATGCCCCCGTGTCCTTGCCTTGCCCGGGACCGTCCCCAACCTCTGTTGCCCTAGAGAGGTCAGCTACTAAGGCCTCCCGATCACAAACCCACATGTGACATTTAAATGCATAAGCCTCAATGTCCGGGGTCTTAACAGCCCCTCGAAAAGAATGGCGATACTCTCCTTTTTGGATCGCTCTAAGGGCCAGATATGCTTACTGCAAGAGACACATCTACTGGCCAAAGATACATATTGCATGCGCTCTAAATGGTTCCCCCACCAGTTCTGGTCCTCAGCTCCCACGAAACATGGGGGGGAGGCAATTTTGATATCGAAAACATTCCCTGGGGAGATCACAGCTAAGCTTCTCGAGGTTAAGGGCAGATAACTGGCCCTTAGAGCGCGCATAGACTCATTTCACTTCACAAATGCAACTATCTATGCACCTAACACTCAACAAGAAACATTCATGAGACAGGCGATATCTACGACGCTCACGACTCTGGACAGGGCTCTACTCGTGGGAGGAGACGTTAATCTTGTTATGGATAATGACCTAGATAAATCAGGGCACAGACATAGGCAGACGGGGGCTCTCTCACCCGTGGGGCGGCAGTGGCTAGCAGACTGCGACCTTGACGATGTCTGGCGGAAGACGCATCCAGCCACCCGGGACTATTCACTTTACTCCGCGTCCTCAAAGACATACACACTGATAGACTATTTCCTGGTCTCCTCAGAATTCTGCTCTAGATTGCGGGCTACCGAGATAGAGCCCAGGGCCTTAACAGATCATGCCCCTATAACCCTTATGGCACAAATCGAGGGTGTTCGAGCCCGTGGCCCTGGTTGGCGATTTCGGGATACGATCCTACAGTCCAAGGCCATGGTAGAGGCCATCCGACAAGCGATACTAGACTATCTCAATCACAATGATACTGGAGCTACCAGCTTAGAAACACTTTGGGAAGCACTAAAGGTAGTTAGACGAGGGGAGGTGATGTCCCTGTCGGCCAAGGAAAACAAGGCCCGGAGAGATCAGAGAGAGGAGCTGGAACACAGGGTGGCTGCTTTGGAGCGCTCTCATAAGCATACGGGAGCTCCCAGAGTATGGGGGGAACTAGAGAAAGTACCCTTACAGCTGAGGAGACTGGACTGGGACCGGGCAGAGTATGCTCTAGCACGGCTCAAACATAAATTCTATACAGGGGGCAACAGATGTGGGAAACTTCTTGCCCATAAACAAAGAGCCCAGCGCCACACCAACGCCGTAATGATGATGCGTTCCCCCTCCCAGGGGGAGGCCCGTACAGACACCCAAATAGCGGAAGCTTTTTCTGACTTTTATGGAAAGCTATATGCAGCAGACGCAGAGACAGGCCTTGATCCCTCCGCTTACCTGGCCAACACTGTGATTGCCCCAATCAATAAGAGGAATGCAGACCGGCTAGATCAACCCATAAAGATAGAGGAGGCTATCTTGGCTCTCTCCCGCCTGGTGGTGGAGAAATCACCTGGCCCGGACGGCTACACCTCACTCTTTTATAAAACTTTCTGTCCCGAGTTGTCCCCCATCCTTACACGACTTTTCAATTCCTTCCTGAAGACCAAGGTTCTTGCCCCAAGCATGCTTGAGGCCACCATTACGGTCATTCACAAACCTGGAAAGAACCCGGAGGAATGTGGATCATACCGGCCCATTTCACTCCTAAATATCAATGCCAAACTATTTACGGGCATCTTAGCGCAGCGCCTCAATCCCTAAATGCCCGGACTTATTGACCCCGACCAGGTGGGTTTCATACCCCACCGACAGTGTGGTAACAATACGAAAAGGCTCTTACATTTAATAGATAAAATGCACAGATCCCAGAGGGAGGCACTCCTCCTCACCATCAATGCGGAGAAGGCATTTGATAGGGTAGATTGGCCCAATCTCTTCCGGGTCTTGGAGCACTCGGTCCGGTGCTCCTGACCTGGATAAAATGCATATACAGAGATCCCAAGGCAGCAGTCCGAATCAATGGGACACTATCGAAGCCGTTCCCAATCAGACGGGGAACGAGACAGGGGTGTCCGCTCTCCCCACTTTTATTTGCTCTTTATATGGAGCCTTTTGCAGAAAGGCTTCGGGATGATCCCCGGATTACTGGCATTAAATTTGGAGGGGAGCACCACCTTATTAGCCTATACGCAGATGATGTAATTCTTACACTGGCGGACCCAATGGTCTCACTCCCCGCGCTTACAGATGCCTTGCATACATTTGGCTTAGCCTCAGGGTTCAAGGTGAATGCGCAGAAATCCCAAATCCTAAATCTGTCGGTCCCCCTAGATCATCAGAAAGAACTACATTCCAGATACCCGTTTCAGTGGTCTAAGTCACACGTCCCATATCTTGGCATAGTTCTTGCCACAACAACAGCGGACACGGATCACGCGAACTATGCCTCTCTCTCAACAGAGATTGTGAAAGACTTAGAGACGAGGGGGAAACATACTCTATCTTGGTTCGGTAGGGTTGCTGCCATCAAAATGACGATCCTGCCGCGCATACTCTCTCTGTTCCAGACACTCCCCTTGGCTCCGCCGCCCACCACCATCTGTACCCTTCAGTCAGCGATTTTGGAAGCCCGCGTGCGTGTCGCGCCACACACTTGACAGGCCTAAGGGGGCAGGGGGGCTAGCAGTACCATGCCTGCTAAAGTACTACCAAGTGGCCCAGCTGCGATTTATACTGGAGTGGAGCCGACCGCTCACTGAGAAGCACTGGTGTTTCATGGAACAGGCGGTTGCCGGGTCCCATATCTGGGAAGAGCCCTGGCAGAGACGCAGACATAGGGCGATAGGCCTTTACTCATCGCCCGTCACAGGCGCGACTGTCCGGGTCTGGGACGCTGTGGCAACGAAGTATGGCCTGACAACCTTTCCCTCCCCCATGACGCCGATCTGTGCAAATCCAGACTTTACACCTGGCCTACAAGCTGAGGGCTTTCAACGCTGGTATGACGGGGGGTGTAGGAGGGCTGGCTGTCTTTTCGACAGGGATGGCATTGTCCCCTTTGAACAAATGAGAGAGGCATACGGACTAACGGAGGCAGATAGATTGACATATTATCAGGTCAGACACTAGGGGGGTCATTTTGACCTCGGCGGTCTTTTTTCCAGACCGCCGAGGGACTGCCGTGCGGAAGACGGGTAGTGTTGGCGGTTTTACAGCTCGGCCTATTATGACCGTTGGCAGCTCTCCGTCCTTTTACGGACGGAGAGCCGCCAACAGCCATACTGGAGGGCGGCGGGGAAGTGGAGGTTGCTCCACCTCCACTGCCACGCCAACAGAACACCGCTCAGCGAATCACGTCCTGTGATTCGGCGTGGCGGTGTTCTGTTGGTGGTGTGGTGTCGGCGGAGCTGCCCTCATGGCTCCCGTCCCCTCCCGGAGGATCGTCGGACCAGGTAAGTCGATCATCCGTGAGGGGAGGGGGGTGGGCGGGTGTTGTGTGTTGTGTGCGTGCATGGGGGTGTGCATGTGTGTATGTAGAGGGGGTGTGTGAGTGCATGTATGCTTGCAGGGGTGTTGTGTGTATGGGAATGAGTACGTGTATGTCTGTAGCTATGGCTGTATGGATGTGTGCATGTATGCTTGAATGTGGGTGTGCGTCTCTGACTGTGTGTGTGGATGTTGGCATGTATGTCGGTGTGTGTGCGTGTATGTGTGTTGGTGGTGCCTGCATGCGTGTCGTGTGTGTATGAGTGTTGTTATGTTGGGGGTCGGGGTGGGGAGGGGGGTCCTGCCACCTTTGGGGGGTGGCAAGGGGAGGGAGTCGGGGTGGGGGAGACCCCTATCAGTGCCAGGGAAGGAATTCCCTGGCCCTGATAGTGCCTCCCGCCATGGATTTCACGGCGGTTTAAAACCACATGAATTCCATGGCGGTCAGCCGGGTCCAAATACCACTGGCGGTATAGTGACGCCCGCCGGGCTGGAGACCCTAGTCTCCAGCCCGGCAGTCGTCTCCGCCCTGGCGGGCGGAACGGATAACCCGGCGGATGACCATGGCGGTAACCGCCATGGTCATAATACGCTGAGGAAAGACCGCCAGCCTGTTGGCGGTCTTACCCCCGCTTCTCCGCCTTCCGCCAGGGTCATAATGACCCCCCTAGGTGCTTCAACCAGCAATTAAGCCCTTGGTGGCTAGAACACTCACGCCTTTTGAGAAATGGCTCTTAGCGAAGAAAGACGATAAGCAGATGATATCAGAAATCGATAAGCTTCTCCGTGAAGCCCCACCTTCACCCAAATCTAAAGGGCAGAAAAGATGGGAGAGTGAGGTGGGGAGGGAACTGACGGAGGAGGAGTGGGACAGTATATATTTCAGAGCACACCACACAGCTCATAACTCATTGGGGTCTGAAACGGCTTACAAGATAGCTACACACTGGTATTACACCCCGGCGAGGATATATGCATGGGATCCCACTAAGTCTGGGCTATGATGGAGGGGGTGCGGAAACACGGGCATGCTCATTCACTTGCTGTGGCACTGTCCTAAACTGCAAAGATATTGGAAAAGCATACTCAACGACATAGATAGAGTATTTCACACTGAGATCCCCAGACTTCCGACGTTTACTATACTGGGCCTCCCAAACCCTCTCATCTTTCCCCTCCGCTCCTTGATGGGTCGAAAGATTGCCCTTGCACTCAATGCGGCACATCAGTCCATTCTAGCACTATGGGGCACGGATAGAGCACTGACTCACACTGCATGGCTCCACAACCTCTGGTTTATCCTAGCAATGGAGAAACTAACATTGGCAGCTACACAGAGGGCGGCTGAGGTGCCTGATCTCTGGAGACCGTTTATACAGATCCTATCTGCTGAATTCAACGATCTTACTTGCCCCGCATATTTAAAGAGTTTGCGGCTGCTGCAGGACGTCTAATTTCTGGAGGGACGGTCGGCGTTCCGCGGGTGGGATGAGGATCTGGGGCTTGGCTGATAATAGGGCATTGGACTGGGAGGGTGGAGGTGAGTGGCAGCGCAAAAGACAAACGGGGGAGCTCTACTGTTTACATGTTGTGTCTATGTTATTGTTGTCTTGATTTTGGTTATGCTCATAATTTGTTTTCTTTCCCCAATTGATGCCTGGTTTATCGCCAGCATGGAAATGGTTCTGAAATGAGTCAATCGATATTGCACTACAGCTACTACTTGCACAAAGCTTTCTATAGATCCTTTCTACGGAACTGAAACGATGGACCTTTATTGCTTTCTTGTTGCCGGCCATTACGGTTGTAGGCGCATGGCTATGTATCTTGTTCAATATCATGATATGACCTGGTTATCCCTTTCTGAGTTTTACACTACCAGGACATATAAAACACACATGTACATGTCCTACCTTTTACCTACATAGCACCCTGCCCTATGGGTTACCTAGGGCCTACCTTAGGGGTGACTTATATGTAGAAAAAGAGGAGTTTATGGCTTGGCAAGTACTTTTAAATGCCAAGTCGAATTGGCAGTGAAAGTGCACAAACAGACCCTGCCATGGCAGGCCTGAGACATGGTTAAGGGGTTATTTCTCTGGGTGGAACAATCAGTGCTGCAGGCCCACTAGTAGCATTCAATTGACAGGCCCTGGGGACATGTAGTGCACTTTACTAGGGACTTACAAGTAAATTAAATATGCCAATTGGGTATGAACCAATGTTACCACATTTATAGGGAGAGAGCATATAACTTTAGCACTGGTTAGCAGTGCTAAAATGACCAGAGTCCTAAACCCAGCAAAAGTGAGGTCAGAAAAAGAATAGGAGAAAGGCAAAAGGTTTGGGGGTGACCCTGCAGACAGACCATTTCCAACAATGTTGAAAAGAATAGGTGAGATGATTGATCTTCGAGGGACCCCTGTTTTTGTGAGGTAGGGTTTGGATGAGAAGTGGGAAGCATAGATGATATTTGTTCTGTTTTGAAGGTAGGATGTGATCCAGTCGAGAGCAGTCCCTTCTATGCCAGCCTCGTGGAGTCTTTGAATGAGGGTGTCATGGTCAAAAGTATCAAAGAGAGGTCCAAGAGAAGTAGTCCAGCAACTCCATGGTGGCCAACTGTGTTCATTCAGTGCCTCTGTCGTAGTTTGGACTGTTGCTGTAAGCAAGACTGCTGGTTAAAGGATGACCTTACTTTTGTTTGTAGGCGACTCTGCCTATCCTACAACAAGTTGCAACTGTTGTCCCAACGTTACCGGCTCACTAGCAGCACCTCACCAGAAACACAATAGTAAAAGGTGATGTGTGTCAGCATTTACGCATGGACTCGAGAATATGACATCTCAGGGAGTGTTGTGGTTAAACTGAGATTACCCCTTTCTCACAGATATATCATGTCTCATAAAAACACAGGCAATGACAAAGATGTAGTAATGTTTCAATAGTTTTTATTTAACATAACTGCAATTTGCGATAAATTGCATGGGCTGCAATGATTAGGATAATGAATAATGCAAGGAACAGAATTGTGAAGACGAGAGTCATTATTACAAAGACCCCCACCATCTTGCAATGCATAGAAAAGACATACGAGATGTAATATACCCTAATACCCTAATGTGAGAGGCCTAATCTACCTAAAGGAGAGCTGGGTTTGCTAAACCTAATCTGCCAATGCCATGTCCATGAGAGGAGCCCCCAACCCTTGTTACCTTGGAATGAGGTCTCTATCTCAGACTCCGCAGGGACACGAAGACTGGGTCAGCGTCAAGACGACTGCAGCATCGGTATCAGCGATGGTGGCGATGCCCTCTGGTCGGAATCCCTCTGATTATCTGTCTAAAGTGTGATGTATTTATACAGATCTACCAGGCCTCCTGACGTAGGTGTGTTCCCAAACAATAGATAAAAGGCATGCTTGGGACGGCAATTAATATAAACAATCCCTCTAAAGTATAGAGAGGGAAAATCCCTAAGTGTGAACACCTACTGTTTGTTTGTCTTTGTTGCTTGATCTTGACGCCTTGGCGCGTTGACACTGATAATGTTACCCTAACAAGTGACCTAACTATAAAAAAGGCAGCCATCTTAGAAGAATTAAATAATTAAATGGGCTAAGACAGAGCAAGCTAAGTAAGTTAAAAGTCACTGGGTGACGTGGTCACGAGTCTGCAAGCCTACGGCTAAGCTAACTCCTGTTATCCCATTAAAACAAACTAGGATTCACTACACCTCTTCCTGGACGGAATCCAGTTTGGTAGTCTGAAAGTATGGAGTTATCTTCAATTAATTGTGACATCTGGGTGAATGCTGCTCTTTCTATCAGTTTGCTCAGGAAAGGTCCATTTGTAATTGTTCTGTAGTTGTTAGGGACCTGTGGGTCCAGGTTGGTTTTCTTTTTCTCAAAAGCAGTGCTAGGAGTCACAAGGGCTATGTCAGGGGTCGCAGCTATGACCCTTGGAAACCCCTAAATGACTCAGGAATAATGCAGGAGTTCACAAATCAAAACGAACAATGACAGAGTAAATAGATTTGACTTTTGCCTACTGAAGAGATGATTTGAGCTTCTCTATGAAGTAACAACTTCTATGTCATTCGCAACAACAACAGATGGTCCCCTAGACATGTATTACAGCGTGGGAAGCAGCAGCAGAAAAGAGTCAATATGGTCACCTACTGCCTCGGCGAGTGAAGTCAGGTCCAGGTTTGTGCCTGGAGGGATTGACAAGGCAGGGTTTGATTCCTGCATTTGGACAGAAACACGTAAGGATTACAAGGGTGAGTATTCAGGACTTGGAGGAGGCTGGCCTGGCTTATACTGGGTACCTGATGGTACTTACACCTTGTGCCAGGTCCAGTTATCCTTTATTAGTAGATTAGTAGTGTTCTAGCAGCTTAGGCTGATAGAGGTAGCTATAGCATAGCAGCTTAGGCTGAACTAGGAGACATGCAGAACTCCTACTATACCACTTATATCATATAGCACTATATCATAAGAATCACAATACTCAGAGTTACTAAAAATAAAGGTACTTTATTTTAGTGACAATATGCCAAAAATCTCTCAGAGGATATACTCCCTTAGGAGGTAAGTAAAATACATAAAATATATACACAAACCAAAATCAGGTAAGTAAACAGTTAGAAAAGTAGTGCAAACACCCTGGGTATACAGGGTTCCAGGAGATCCCTATGGGCTGCAGCTTTTCTTTTGCCCCCCATAGGGAGCCCATACAAATCTTAAACAGAACTGCCACTGCAACCTGAGTGAAATAACGTCCACGTTATTTCACAGCCCTTTTACAGCGCACTTAAGTAACTTATAAGTCACCTATATGTCTAACCCTCACTTGCTGAAGGTTAGGTGCAAAGTTACTAAGTGTGGGGGCACCCTGGCACTAGCCAAGGTGCCCCCAAATTGTTCAGGGCAATTTCCCCAGACTTTGTGAGTGCCGGGACACCATTACACGCGTGCACTACATATAGGACAATACTTATATGTAGCTTCACAATGGTAACTCCAAATATGGCCATGTAACATTTTCAAGATCGTGGAATTGTCCCCCCATGCCAAATGTGGTATTGGGGTGCCAATCCCATGCATCCCGGGCCTCCAGCATGGCCCCCGGTTACTACCAAACTAGCTCTCTGGGGTTTTCTTTGTTTTCTTTGTTATTTGTCTCTGCCCTTTTCTTTCTAGCTTCTCCTCCAACGCTGTTACTCCTCTGTTCCTTTTCCCTTCCATTGGCTCCATCTCTTTGGGCAGATTCCTCCACCACTCTTGTGATAGCAATGACATCTTCCAATGGGAAGTGCTCACTGAGGACTGTCTTTCTTGCATCTTTTTGCTGTGACTTTGTTCAAATAAATGGTATTTAGTTAATTGTCCGTCAGCTCCCCAAACTGACACGTAGTGGCAAGTTCTCTAAGTCTTACCTGATATACTCTTTAATTGGGCTTTTGCAGATGCACAAAGAATTTGAGGTGCATCATATAAATATTGACTGATCTAGCAAGCCTGGTCTCCTGTCTCATTTTGTCTTCTTTATAAGTATCAGCTACTACCATAGCCCAAGTGTTCACAATAGTGGTGGATACTCAAACATGCCCTGGCCTTCTTTCTGAATACACTCCACAATAATAATAACACTTTCTTCCAATTTGATGAGAAATTTGTAATTTCAAAAAACTCTATCCACTCCTCCCACCACATGTGGCGTTGGACATTACTGGGTCATAAAACATGGCAGAATTACAACTTGCAATTTATCCATGGTGGTTTCAGCAACTCCCTCAGACAGTCGGGCATTATTTTATTGCATAAAGTTGTGGGAATGTTCACCCATCTCTCTCGTATACCGTTTTCTCTGCATCAGTACTCTCTTTGTCTGATTTATCTCTCTACATCTCTTCTTATTTTGCCTCTCTCGCTACCTCTAAGCTCTCTCCAGCTTGCATCTGTCAATAAAAGTCTTGGTCACTCCCCCCTTTACTTCTCTACCATTACTTTCTCTTTACTTCTTCCTTCAGCATACCCAGCCCTCGGTACATCTGACCCTCTCCCTGTGTCTACAGTTGCTGCTTCCTATCCATAGTCCTTGATACCTCTAACCTTCATGATGAAACAGACCCATCCCTCCACCTCTTACTCTTTATGAACTTCTTTCATTCTGGTTTTCTCACCTTTCATTATTCACCAAGTGTTTCTCCCTTGCTCACCTAATGTCTCTCCCTACCTCACCTATATAGTGTTGAATTGTGGTGGAATATTTGTTGTGAATTGTGTTCTGCTGTGCTATTTTTTGGTTGTTTTTGTGTTGAGTTGTGTTTTTATCTGGTCTACCGCATGAAATGACAAGGGCAGATTTATCATTATGTGACGCAGCGCAGAAAGCCACCTTTCAGCGCTGTGTAACAGGGTAACAGCAGGAATGTGAAAAATTCAAAATAATATAGCACATTTCTGCCGTTTCCCAACTCTGCTCCATAATGTGCTCCCTAGCACCAACGCAGGCACTCTTGCATCATGGTGCAAAGGTGCCTGCATTGTAAGCAGGATTGTCCCCTAAGGCAAAATGCAGCACACATAGATAGAGGAAAAAACAAAGGGAAATAAACATATTTCTCAGCATTACGCCTCACCTGGGGAGTTGGAGCAGTTTTGGTGCATTCCCAGGTCTTCTACTTACGGTAGGAATGTGTCAAAATCCAAGGGTGTTGCATGGGAACACCCAAGCACCATCCACGGAACACCTCCCTGAGCAGAGTAACCCATCACAGCAATTTACATTGTGTTTCGTTACTCTGGATTCATCAGACTACTCAGGGCCACTCAAGGTGTCCTTGCATGGCTTGATAAATCACACTTAAGGGTTGCGTCGCATGTGCAACCTATTGCATGGTGCAAAAGCAACACAACCCATTCATAAATAAGACCCACTGTAGGAAAGTACCATCTTGCCTGGCATGTTACCCCCATATTTCACTGTATATATGTTGTTTTAGTCTATGTGTCACTGGGACCCTGTCAGCCAGGGCCCCAGTGCTCATAAGTATGTGCCCTGAATGTGTTACCTGTGTAGTGACTAACTGTCTCACTGAGGCTCTGCTAACCAGAACCTCAGTGGTTATGCTCTCTCTGCTTTCCAAATTTGTCACTAACATTCACATTGGCATACTGGTACACCCATATAATTCCCTAGTATATGGTACTGAGGTACCCAGGGTATTGGGGTTCCAGGAGATTCCTATGGGCTGCGGCATTTCTTTTGCCACCCATAGGGAGCTCTGACAATTCTTACACAGGCCTGCCAGTGCAGCCTGAGTGAAATAACGTCCACGTTATTTCACAGCCATTTACCACTGCCCTCAAGTAACTTATAAGTAACCTATATGTCTAACCTTCACCTGGTGAAGGTTGGGTGCAAAGTTACTTAGTGTGTGGGCACCCTGGCACTAGCCAAGGTGCCCCCATATCGTTCAGGGCAAATTCCCCAGACTTTGTGAGTGCGGGGACAAAATTACACGTGTGCACTGTACATAGGTCACTACCTATGTACAGCGTCACAATGGTAACTCCGAACATGGCCATGTAACATGTCTAAGATCATGGAATTCTCACCTCAATGCCATTCTGGCATTGGGGGGACAATTCCATGATCCCCCGGGTCTCTAGCACAGAACCCGGGTACTGCCAAACTGCCTTTCCGGGGTCTCCAATGCAGCTGCTGCTGTTGCCAACCCCTCAGACAGGTTTCTGCCCTCCTGGGGTCCAGGCAGCCCTGACCCAGAAAGGCAGAACAAAGGATTTCCTCTGAGAGAGGGTGTAACACCCTCTCCCTTTGGAAACAGGTGTGAAGGCTGGGGAGGAGTAGCCTCCCCCAGCCTCTGGAAATGCTTTGATGGGCACAGATGGTGCCCATCTCTGCATAAGCCAGTCTACAACGGTTTAGGGATCCCCCAGCCCTGTTCTGGTGCAAAACTGGACAAAGGAAAGGGGAGTGACCACTCCCCTGACCTGCACCTCCCAGGGGAGGTGCCCAGAGCTCCTCCAGTGTGTCCCAGACCTCTGCCATCCTGGAAACAGAGGTGTCTGTGGCACACTGGACTGCTCTGAGTGGCCAGTGCCAGCAGGTGACGTCAGAGGCTCCTTCTGATAGGCTCTTACCTCTCTTGGTAGCCAATCCTCCTTCCTAGGTAGCCAAACCTCCTTTTCTGGCTATTTAGGGTCTCTGCTTTGGGGAATTCTTCAGATAACGAATGCAAGAGCTCACCAGAGTTCCTCTGCATCTCCCTCTTCACCTTCTGCCAAAGGATCGACCACTGACTGCTCAGGACGCCTGCAAAACCGCAACAAAGTAGCAAAACGACTACTAGCAACCTTGTATCGCTTCATCCTGCCGGCTTTCTCAACTGTTTCCAGGTGGTGCATGCTCTGGGGGTAGCCTGCCTCCTCTCTGCACCAGGAGCTCTGAAGAAATCTCCCATGGGTCGACGGAATCTTCCCCCTGCAACCGCAGGCAACAAAAGACTGCATCACCGGTCCTCTGGGTCCACTCTCAGCATGACGAGCGTGGTCCCTGGAATTCAGCAACTCTGTCCAAGTGACTCCCACAGTCCAGTGACTCTTCAGTCCAAGTTTGGTGGAGGTAACTCCTTGCCTCCCCACGCTAGACTGCATTGCTGGGTACCGCGTGATTTGCAGCTGCTCTGGCTCCTGTGCACTCTTCCAGGATTTCCTTCGTGCAGAGCCAAGCCTGGGTCCCTGACACTCTAACCTGCAGTGCACAACCTTCTGAGTTGTCCTCCGGTGTCGTGGGACTCCCTTTTGTGACTGCGGGTGGACTCCGGTTCACTTTTCTTCTAAGTGCCTGTTCAGGTACTTCTGCGGGTGCTGTCTGCTTCTGTGAGGGCTCCCTGACTTGCTGTGTGCCCCCTCTGTCTCCCCATCCAAGTGGCGACATCCTGGTCCCTCCTGGGCCACAGCAGCATCCAAAAACCCTAACCACAACCCTTGCAGCTAGCAAGGCTTGTTTGCGGTATTTCTGAGTGGGAATACGTCTGCAAGCTTCTTCACGACGTGGGACATCCATCGTCCAAAGGGGAAGTTCCTAGTCCTCTTCGTTCTTGCAGAACACCAAGCTTCTTCCAACAAGTGGCAGCTTCCTTGCACCCTCAGCTGGCATTTCTTGGGCCCCTGCCCACTCTCGACACTGTCGCGACTCTTGGACTTGGTCCCCTTGTCTTACAGGTACTCAGGTCTGGAAATCCACTGTTGTTGCATTGCTGGTGTTTGTTCTTCCTGCAGAATCCCCATCTCACGACTTCTGTGCTCTCTGGGGGTTGTAGGTGCACTTTACACCTACCTTTCAGGGTCTTGGGGTGGGCTATTTTTCTAACCCTCACTGTTTTCTTACAGTCCCAGCGACCCTCTACAAGCTCACATAGGTTTGGGGTCCATTCGTGGTTCGCATTCCACTTTTGGTGTATATGGTTTGTGTTGCCCCTATACCTATGTGCTCCTATTACAATCTACTGTAACTTTACATTGCTTGCATTGCTTCCTTTTGCTATTACTTGCATAATTTTGGTTTGTGTACATATATCTAGTGTATATTTCTCATCCTCATACTGAGGGTACTCACTGAGATACTTTTGGCATATTGTCATAAAAATAAAGTACCTTTATTTTTAGTAACTCTGTGTATTGTGTTTTCTTATGATATTGTGCATATGACACCAGTGGTATAGTAGGAGCTTTACATGTCTCCTAGTTTAGCCTAAGCTGCTTTGCCATAGCTCCCTTCTATCAGCCTAAGCTGCAAGAAACACCTCTTCTACACTAATAAGGGATAACTGGACCTGGCACAAGGTGTAAGTACCTCTAGTACCCACTACAAGCCAGTCCAGCCTCCTACACCCACAGATTCCAAAAGAAACACCCTAGAAATGGATTTGAGCAGATAACAAACAATGGCTTGTAAAGGTTCTCAATTTCCTCAGCGATTATATACACTTTATTTTAAATAAAATAAATCAACACAATGAAATAAAAAGAGAACTGTAATCTCTTAATCCAGAGTGATCAATTACCTTCACTACTCTCTCTGCTTTCTGCTATTTGCCTGTCTGTTCTGTCTTTAATCCTCCGGTTCCTCATCCATGCATCTCTAACCATCACCGGCCCAGCTCACAATCTCCTTTGCAAGACCTGGGTAGTGAGTTTCTCTAGAAATCAACTGAATCCTACTGAAGATACCTGCTTGTTGATTGACTCTTTAAGCTTTGCTGCCTCCACTCATGAATTACCTAACAGAGGCATTTCTATTATATGGTAATTACTTCTCATGATGGTGCAGTGCACTAAAGAGACACAGACACTATGGGGGTCATTCTGACCCCGGCGGTCAAGGACCGCCGGGGCCAAGGTCGGCGGGAGCACCGCCAACAGGCTGGCGGTGCCCCGCAGGGCATTCTGACCGCGGCGGTTTGGCCGCGGTCAGAACAGGAAAACCGGCGGTCTCCCGCCGGTTTTCCGCTGCCCTAACGAATCCTCCATGGCCGCGCAGCAAGCTGCGCCGCCATGTGGATTCTGACACCCCATACCGCCATCCTGTTCCTGGCGGTTCGCCCGCCAGGAACAGGATGGCGGTATGGGGTGTTGTGGGGCCCCTGGGGGCCCCTGCAGTGCCCATGCCAATGGCATGGGCACTGCAGGGGCCCCCGTAAGAGGGCCCCACTTTGAATTTCACTGTCTGCATTGCAGACAGTGAAATTCGCGACGGGTGCAACTGCACCCGTCGCACCCTCCCCACTCCGCCGGCTCCATTCGGAGCCGGCATCCTCGTGGGGAGGGGTTTCCCGCTGGGCTGGCGGGCACCCTTCTGGCGGTCGCCCGCCAGCGCAGTGGGAAACACAGAATCACCGCGGTGGTCTTCGGACCGCGGAGCGGTGTTCTGGAGGGGGGAACTCTGGCGGGCGGCCTCCGCCGCCCGCCAGAGTTAGAATCACCCCTTATGACTGGCTAGTACTATCAGATAGTCAACCTGCATCACTCAATGGGATACCCAAATTGTTGTGAATCACCAAGTGATAGACTTGCAGATGAGTCATCACCACACACCAACCACATCCAAGCGCCATCCAATCCTTTAACGATAACAACATCACTACATTTTTATCTGTCATGATATTAGTTTTCATAAATTAATTGTTTCTCTAGCGCTTCCTACCTGCACATATCACTCCAGCATCTCTTCTGAATGAGCAGTCATCATGTCCCCATTCACCATGAGGACAATCGAAGAAAGATGTCTCTGCTCCTGTGCATTGAACCTGACTCAGCCACACTGGGAGCAATCCTCCTCCAAACATTTCATTGTTCATTAGTGCTCTCAAAGCTGATCCACATCCGAGGTGTCTACAGACCACCTCAGCATCCTTCATATCCCAGTCAGTATCACAGACAGTACCCCATCGCTTTCCATGCCTGACCTCTATCCTCCCACTGCATTCATCACCAGCATTGACCAAGCGGATCTCATCAGCAGCACCTGTGACCAGAGGGAGAGAAGGGAACAGATATTGAGCACATTGACCACTTCTAGAAGGGAGACATTGAAAGGTGAACAAAGAGATATATCACCAGCCAGCAGAGGCCTGCCTGAGCTCACACATCAGCAAACAGATCTAAGAAGATGCACATTGTCCTGCTCTAAACCCTGAATTTACATATTTGGATAAGATCTAAAAGGTCAGAGACACATTTTACAACCTCATAAAGTCCATGAAGCAAATACAACATTTAGAGATTCTGACATATTGGCACAAGCTCACCATTTTATACATAAGTATATTAAATATGTTCAAATAAGCTGTTTTCAATACCTGCTACAACATTAGTTACTAGCCTCAGCCATCATGTGTACATGCAAAATAAAATCAGCTTCCTGGGAGCTTTTTGATTAGATAACTTTAACAACATTAGGGTCACTCTCAGAAGGATGTTTTATTATTAGACTATAGAATTCAGCAGTGCATAATTTCACACTTAGGTCACAATTTAGCATTTGGCAGATGGAGAAATGGCAGTCAGGGTCCACATCACTGTTTTACTCCACCCGCCAGATTTAGAATTCACCACCGTCCCTGAGGGAACTCTATGTGTTTATATGAACCACCACCACTGTGCTTCATTCAAAACCATTTGAAGCAGGAGTTACTCTGGAAAAGTAAAAACTAATCCGAAAACACCATGGCAGTTTTATCCCATGGGGTGAAGGTAATTTGTTCATTTTAAATGACTCTCTTTCATGAATCCATCTTCCGTCGTATGTGTGGTAGGGTTTACTCACCAGGCTCATGTCACTTTTCCCTTGTGGTGGTTCCCAGCATTGAGTACTTCAAGTCATGCTTCCCGTGTGGCACCTCCCAGTCCCGAGTACTTCAAGTCATGCTTCCCTTGTGGTGGTTCCCAGCCCCGAGTAATTCAAGTCATGCTTCCCTTGTGGCGTCTCCAAGTCCTGAGTACTTCAAGTCATGCTTCCCTTGTGGCACCTCACAGTCCCAAGTACTTCAAGTCATGCTTCCCTTGTGGCGCCTCCCAGTCCTGACTACTTCAAGTCATGCTCACCTTGTGGCGCCTCCCAGTCCCGAGTACTTCAAGTCATGCTTCCCTTGTGGTGCCTCCCAGTCCGAGTTCTTCAAGTCATGTATCCCTTGTGGCGCCTCCCAGACCCGAGTCCTTCAAGTAATTCTTCCCTGTGGCGCCTCCCAGTCCCGAGTACTTCAAGGCATGCTTCCCTTGTGGCACATCCCAGTCCCGAGTACTTCAAGTCATGCTTCCCTTGTGGCACCTCCCAGTCTTGGGTACTTCAAGTCAAGCTTCCCTTGTGGCGTCTCCCAGTCCAGAGTTCTTCAAGTCATGTATCCCTTGTTGCGCCTCCCAGTCCTGAGTACTTCAAGTCATGCTTCCCTTGTGGTGCCTCCCAGTCCTGAGTACTTCAAGTAATGCTTCCCTTGTGGCACGTCCCAGACCCGAGTACTTCAAGTCATGCTTCCCTTGTGGCGCCTCCCAGTCCAGAGTAATTCAAATCATGCTTCCTTTGTGGCGCCTCCCAGTTCCGAGTACTTCAAGTCATGCTTCCCTTGCGGCGTCTCCCTGTCCTGAGTACTTCAAGTCATGCTTCCCTTGTGGCGCCTCCCAGTCCTGAGTACTTCAAGTCATGCCTTCCTTGTGGCGCCTCCCAGACCCGAGTACATCAAGTCATGCTTCCCTTGTGGCGCCTCCCAGTCCCGAGTACTTCAAGTTATGCTTTCCTTGTGGTGCCTCTAAGTCACGAGTACTTCAAGTCATGCTTTCCTTGTGCCAATCCCAGTCCTGAGTACTTTAAGTCATGCTTCCTTGTGGTCATTCCCAGCCCCGAGTACTTCAAGTCATGCTTCCCTTGTGGCCGCTCCCAGTCCTGAGTACTTCAAGTCATGCTTTCCTTGTGGCGCCTCCCAGTCCCAAGTAATTCAAGTCATGCTTTCCTTGTGCCGCCTCCAAGTTCCGAGTACTTCAAGTCATGCTTCCCTTGCGGTGCCTCCCAGTCCTGAGTACTGCAAGTCATGCTTCCCTTGTGGCCGCTCCCAGTCCTGAGTACTTCAAGTCATGCTTTCCTTGTGGCGCCTCCCAGTCCCAAGTAATTCAAGTCATGCTTTCCTTGTGCCCGTTGTAGGAGGCTGGACTGGCTTGTAGTGAGTACCAAGGGGTACTTGCACCTTGCACCAGGCCCAGTTATCCCTTATTAGTGTATAGGGTGTCTAGCAGCATAGGCTGATAGATAATGGTAGCTTAGCAGAGCAGCTTAGGCTGAACTAGGAGACGAGTGAAGCTCCTACAGTACCACTAGTGTCACTTGCACAATATCATAAGAAAACACAATACACAGATATACTAAAAATAAAGGTACTTTATTTTTATGACAATATGCCCAAGTATCTCAGTGAGTACCCTCAGTATGAGGATAGCAATTATACACAAGTTATATGTACACAATATCAAAAATATGCAGTATAGTCTTAGAAAACAGTGCAAACAATGTATAGTTACAATAGGATGCAATGGGGACACATAGGGATAAGGGCAACACAAACCATATACTCCAAAAGTGGAATGTGAACCACAAATGGACCCCAAACCTATGTGACCTTGTAGAGGGTCGCTTGGACTATTAGAAAATAGTGAGAGTGAGAAAATTAGCCCTCCCCAAGACCCTGAAAAGTGAGTGCAAAGTGCACTAAAGTTCCCCAAAGGACAAAGAAGTCGAGATAGGGGAATTCTGCAGGAAAGACACAAACCAACAATGCAACAACTGTGGATTTCCAATCTAGGGTACCTGTGGAACAAGGGGACCAAGTCCAAAAGTCACAAGCAAGTCGGAGATGGGCATATGCCCAGGAAATGCCAGCTGTGGATGCAAAGAAGCTTCTACTGGACAGAAGAAGCTGAGGTTTCTGCAGGAACGAAAACGGCTAGAGACTTCCCCTTTGGTGGACGGATACCGCTCGCCGGAGAGAGTCGTGCAGAAGTATTTGCCCACAGAAAGAACGCCAACAAGCCTTGCTAGCTGCAAATCGTGCGGTTAGCGTTTTTGGACCCTGCTGTGGCCCAGGAGGGACCAGGAGGTCGCAAATTGGACCAGTAGGTAGAGGGGACGTCGAGCAAGACAAGGAGCCCTCTTAGCAGCAGGTAGCACCCGGAGAAGTGCCAGAAACAGGCACTAAAAGGATGCGTTAAACGGTGCTCGCCGAAGTTGCACAAAGGAGTCCCACGTCGCCGGAGACCAACTAAGAAAGTCGTGCAACGCAGGTTAGAGTGCCGTGGACCCAGGCTTGGCTGTGCACAAAGGATTTCCGCCGGAAGTGCACGGAAGCCAGAGTATTTGCAAAAGACGCGGTTTCCAACAATGCAGTCTGGCGTGGGGAGGCAAGGACTTACCTCCACCAAACTTGGACTGAAGAGTTACTGGACTGTGGGAGTCACTTGGACAGAGTTGCTGGATTCGAGGGACCTCGCTCGTTGTGCTGAGAGGAGACCCAAGGGACCGGTAATGCAGCTTTTTGGTGCCTGCGGTAGCAGGGGAAAGATTCCGTCGACCCACGGGAGATTTCTTGGGAGCTTCTAGTGCAGAGAGGAGGCAGACTACCCCCACAGCATGCACCACCAGGAAAACAGTCGAGAAGGCGGCAGGATCAGCGTTACAGAGTTGCAGTAGTCGTCTTAGCTACTATGTTGCAGTTTTGCAGGCTTCCAGCACGGTCAGCAGTCGATTCCTTGGCAGAAGGTGAAGAGAGAGATGCAGAGGAACTCTTATGAGCTCTTGCATTCGTTATCTAAAGTTTCCCCAGAGACAGAGACCCTAAATAGCCAGAAAAGAGGGTTTGGCTACTTAGGAGAGAGGATAGGCTAGCAACACCTGGAGGAGCCTATCAGAAGGAGTCTCTGACGTGACCTGGTGGCACTGGCCACTCAGAGCAGTCCAGTGTGCCAGCAGCACCTCTGTTTCCAGGATGGCAGAGGTCTTGAGCACACTGGAGGAGCTCTGGACACCTCCCAGGGGAGGTGCAGGTCAGGGGAGTGGTCACTCCCCTTTCCTTTGTCCAGTTTCGCGCCAGAGCAGGGGCTAATGGGTCCCCTGAACCGGTGTAGACTGGCTTATGCAGAATTGGGCACATCTGTGCCCAAGAAAGCATTTCCAGAGGCTGGGGGAGGCTACTCCTCCCCTGCCTTCACACCATTTTCCAAAGGGAGAGGGTGTAACACCCTCTCTCAGAGGAAGTCCTTTGTTCTGCCATCCTGGGACAAGCCTAGCTTACCCCCAGGGGGGCAGAAACCTGTCTGAGGGGTTGGCAGCAGCAGCAGCTGCAGAGAAACCCCAGGAAAGGCAGTTTGGCAGTACCAGGGTCTGTGCTACAGACCACTGGGATCATGGAATTGTGCCAACAATGCCAGGATGGCATAGAGGGGGCAATTCCATGATCTTAGACATGTTACATGGCCATATTCGGAGTTACCATTGTGAAGCTACATATAGGTAGTGACCTATATGTAGTGCACGCGTGTAATGGTGTCCCCGCACTCACAAAGTTCAGGGAATTGGCCCTGAACAATGTGGGGGTACCTTGGCTAGTGCCAGGGTGCCCTCAGACTAAGTAACTTTGCACCTAACCTTTACCAGGTAAAGGTTAGACATATAGGTGACTTATAAGTTACTTAAGTGCAGTGTAAAATGGCTGTGAAATAACGTGGACGTTATTTCACTCAGGCTGCAGTGGCAGGCCTGTGTAAGAATTGTCAGAGCTCCCTATGGGTGGCAAAAGAAATGCTGCAGCCCATAGGGATCTCCTGGAACCCCAATACCCTGGGTACCTCAGTACCATATACTAGGGAATTATAAGGGTGTTCCAGTAGCCAATGTAAATTGGTAAAATTGGTCACTAGCCTGTTAGTTACAATTTGAAAGAAATGAGAGAGCATAACCACTGAGGTTCTGATTAGCAGAGCCTCAGTGAGACAGTTAGGCACCACACAGGGAACACATACATATAGGCCACAAACTTATGAGCACAGGGGTCCTGACTAGCAGGGTCCCAGTGACACATAACAAACATATTGAAAACATAGGGTTTTCACTATGAGCACTGGGCCCTGGCTAGCAGGATCCCAGTGAGACAGTGAAAACACCTTGACATACACTCACAAACAGGCCAAAAGTGGGGGTAACAAGGCTAGAAAGAGGCTACTTTCTCACACCCGTCCCAGTCCCGAGTATTTCAAGTCATGCTTCCCTTGTGGTCCCTCCCAGCCCCGAGAACTTCAAGTCATGCTTCCCTTGTGGCACCTCCCAGTTCCGAGTACTTCAAGTCATGCTTCCCTTGCAGCGCCTCCCAGCGCCGAGTACTTCAAGACATTCTTCCCTTGCGGCGCCTCCCAGTCCTGAGCACCTCAAGTAATGCTTCCCTTGTGGTGCCTCCCAGTCACGAGTACTTCAAGTCATGCTTCCCTTGTGGCACCTCCCAATCCCGAGTACTTCAAGTCAAGCTTCCCTAGTACTTCAATTCATGCTTTCCTTGTGGTGCCTCCTAGTCCTGAGTACTTCAAGTCTTACTTCCCTTGTGGCGCATCCCAGTCCTGAGTACTTCAAGTAGTGCTTCACTTGTGGCGCCTCCCAGTCCAGAGTACTTCAAGTCATGCTTCCCTTGTGGCACCTGTAGGAAAGTACCATCTTGCCTGGCATGTTACCCCCATATTTCACTGTATATATGTTGTTTTAGTGTATGTGTCACTGGGACCCTGCCAGCCAGGGCCCCAGTGCTCATAAGTGTGCCCTGTATGTGTTCCCTGTGTGATGACTAACTGTCTCACTGAGGCTCTGCTAACCAGAACCTCAGTGGTTATGCTCTCTCTTTACAAATTGTAACTAACAGGCTAGTGACCATTTTCACCAATTCACATTGGCATACTGGAACACCCTTATAATTCCCTAGTATATGGTACTGAGGTACCCAGGGTAATGGGGTTCCAGGAGATCCCTATGGGCTGCAGCATTTCTTTTGCCACCCATAGGGAGCTCTGACAATTCTTACACAGGCCTGCCACTGCAGCCTGAGTGAAATAACGTCCACGTTATTTCACAGCCATTTACCACTGCACTTAAGTAACTTATAAGTCACCTATATGTCTAACCTTGACCTGGTAAAGGTTGGGTGCTAAGTTACTTAGTGTGTGGGCACCCTGGCACTAGCCAAGGTGCCCCCACATCGTTCAGGGCAAATTCCCCAGACTTTGTGAGTGCGGGGACACCATTACACGCGTGCACTGGACAGAGGTCACTACCTATGTACAGCGTCACAATGGTAACTCTGAACATGGCCATGTAACATGTCTAAGATCATGGAATTGTCACCCCAATGCCATTCTGGCATTGGACAGATAATTCCATGATCCCCCGAGTCTCTAGCACAGACCCGGGTACTGCCAAACTACCTTTCCTGGGGTTTCACTGCAGCTGCTGCTGCTGCCAACCCCTCAGACAGGTTTCTGCCCTCCTGGGGTCCAGCCAGGCCTGACCCAGGAAGGCAGAACAAAGGACTTCCTCAGAGAGAGGGTGTTACACCCTCTCCCTTTGGAAAAAGGTGTCATGGCTGGGGAGGAGTAGCCTCCCCCAGCCTCTGGAAATGCTTTGATGGGCACAGATGGTGCCCATCTCTGCATAAGCCAGTCTACACCGGTTCAGGGATCTCCCAGCCCTGTTCTGGCGCGAAACTGCACAAAGGAAAGGGGAGTGACCACTCCCCTGACCTGCACCTCCCAGTGGAGGTGCCCAGAGCTCCTCCAGTGTGCTCCAGATCTCTGCCATCTTGGAAACAGAGGTGCTGCTGGCACACTGGACTGCTCTGAGTGGCCAGTGCCAGCAGGTGACGTCAGAGACTCCTCCTGATAGGCTCTTACCTGTGTTGCTAGCCTATCATCCTTCCTAAGTAGCCAAACCTCCTTTTCTGGCTATTTAGGGTATCTGCTTTGGGGAATTCTTTAGATAACGAATGCAAGAGCTCATCAGAGCTCCTCTGCATCTCTCTCTTCACCTTCTGCCAAAGGATCGACCGCTGACTGCTCAGGACGCCTGCAAAACCGCAACAAAGTAGCAACGACGACTACTGCAACCTTGTATCGCTTCATCCTGTCGGCTTTCTCGACTGTTTCCAGGTGGTGCATGCTCTGGGGGTAGCCTGCCTCCTTCTTGCACCAGGAGCTCTGAAGAAATCTCCCGTGGGTCGAAGGAATCTACCCCCTGCAACCGCAGGCAACAAAAGACTGCATCACCGGTCCGCTGGGTCCCGTCTCAGCACGACGAGCGTGGTCCCTGGAACTCAGCAACTCTGTCCAAGTGACTCCCACAGTCCAGTGACTCTTCAGTCCAAGTTTGGTGGAGGTAAGTCCTTGCCTCCACACGCTAGACTGCATTGCTGGGTATCGCGTGATTTGCAGCTGCTCCGGCTCCTGTGCACTCTTCCAGGATTTCCTTTGTGCACAGCCAAGCCTGGGTCCCCGACACTCTAACCTGCAATGCACAGCTTCCTGAGTTGTCCTCCGGCGTTGTGGGACTCCCTTTTGTGTCTTCGGGTGAGCTCCGGTTCACTCCTCTTCATAGTGCCTGTTCCGGCACTCCTGCGGTATATAAATGAGTCTTCATCAGGCCCACAAAAACACTCTGGTGGGGGTGGTGGGTCCAAATCCTCTTCTAATCAAGTAAAGAAACTATGGTGCTATTTATGTAAAGTAAAAGGCCATTGGACAACTGACGCCAGTTGTCCAAAGAAAAGCACCAAGCCTCCCACTACCACAACCCCTACTGCTACACCTAGTGCCCCTAGTAATAGCAGTGGTGGTGGGAGCAAACCTACTAATAGCCAATCCAAGGGAGTAGCTGGGCTCACTTTTGGTAATTTACTTGGGGTTGGTCTTGTTAGGGAGACCACAGAGGCTGTGCTAGTCTCTGAAGGTGCCATTGATTTGGCTACCCTGGTTGCTTGTCCCCTTAATATGGATAAGTACAAGCAACTGCCCCTAATAAACGGTGTTGAGGTTCAGGCCTACAGGGACACAGGTGCCAGTGTTACCATGGTAATAGTGAAACTGGTACACCCTGAACAACACCTACTTGGTCACCAGTACCAAGTGACTGATGCTCATAACAACACTCTTAGCCACCCCATGACTGTTGTAAATCTCAACTGGGGGGGGGGGGTTACTGGTCCAAAGAAAGTTGTGGTTGCCTCAGATTTACTTGTAGACTGTCTACTAGGGAACGATTTAGAGACATCAGTTTGGGCAGAAGTGGAGTTGGAGGCTCATGCAGCAATGCTGGGCATTCCTGGGCATATTTTTGCTTTAACCAGGGCTCAGGCCAAAAAGCAAAAAGGACAGGGTGACTTGGATCCTGGAACAATGGACCAAGTGCTCCCTAAAGCTAGGGTTAGTAAGGGTAAATCCCTACCCACTAACCCTCCCTCTACAGATGATTCAACTTCTGAGGAAGAAGAATTTCCCCCCGTGCAGAACTTTCACCAGAGGAGCTGGAAGCAGACACTGCTGAGCTTTTGGGTGGAGGGGGGCCTGCCAGGGAGGAGCTGAGTGTGGCACAGCAGACCTGTCCCTCACTAGAGGGTCTAAGACAGCAAGCTGTCAAACAGCCAAATGGGACTGTCAGTGACTCACACAGAGTTTACTGGGAGGACAACCTCTTGTATACAGAGGCAAGGGACCCAAAACCTGGAGCAGCCAGGAGATTGGTCATTCCCCTGCAATACAGAGAGTTCCTCCTAACTCTAGCCCACGACATTCCCTTGGCTGGACATCTTGGGCAAATTAAAACATGGGAAAGGCTTGTCCCCCTGTTTCATTGGCCTAGGATGTCAGAGGACACAAAAGATTTTTTAAAGTCCTATGTCACCTGTCAAGCCTTTGGCAAGACTGGTGGCACCCCAAAGGCTCCCCTTATTCCACTGCCTGTGGTTGGGGTTCCCTTTGAAAGGGTAGGGTTTGACATAGTTGCCCCCTTGACCCTCCTACTGCTTCAGGCAATAAGTTTATCTTGGTGGTAGTGGACCATGCCACAAGATATCCTGAAGCAATTCCTCTTAGCACCACTACAGCACCTGCAGTGGCAAAGGCCCTCCTGGGAATCTTTTCCAGGGTGGGTTTCCGAAAAGAGGTGGTATCAGACAGGGGTAGTAACTTTATGTCTGCATACTTGAAGGCCATGTGGAAGGAATATGGTGTAACATACAAATTCACCACACCTTATCATCCACAAACAAATGGACTGGTAGAGAGGTTTAATAAAACTCTCAAAGGTATGATAATGGGACTCCCTGAAAAACTCAGGAGGAGATGGGATGTCCTGTTACCTTGCCTCCTTTTTGGGCTTCAGCCCCTTTGAACTCCTATTTGGACACCCTGTAAGAGGTCCCCTAACACTTGTGAAGCAGGGTTGGGAACAACCTTTAAAAGCTTCTAAACAGGACATAGTGGACTATGTACTCGGCCTAAGATCCAGAATGGCTGAGTACATGAAAAAGACCAGTAAAAACCTTCAGGCCAGCCAAGAGCTCTCAAAAGCAATGGCATGACCAGAAGGCTGTTCTGATTCAGTACCAACCAGGGCAGAAGGTGTGGGTCTTGGAGCCTGTGGCCCCAAGAGCACTCCAAGACAAATGGAGTGGACCCCACATCATTGTTGAAAAGAAGGGAGAAGTCACCTATTTAGTTGACTTGGGCACTGCCAGGACTCCCCTTTGGGTGTTCCATGTCAATCGCCTAAAACCCTACTATGACAGGGCTGATCTCACCCTGCTCATGGCAACAGATGAAGGACAGGAAGAAGAGAGTGACCTTCTCCCTGATCTCTTCTCTTCCACAGAGCAAGATGCTCTATTGGAAGGTGTAGTTTTGGCAGATTGTCTTACTGCTGAGCAGAAAGACCACTGCATAAATCTCCTGGGTCAGTTTTCTGAACTCTTTTTTACAGTGCCAGGCACCACTTCTTGGTGTGAGCACACTATAGATACTGGAGACAGCCTGCCTGTCAAAAGTAAGATCTATATGCAGCCTGACCATGTCAGGGACTGCATAAAACAAGAGGTTCAGAAAATACTTGAACTGGGTGTGGTTGAACACTCTGAAAGCCCATGGGCCTCTCCTGTGGTGCTTGTACCAAAGCCTCACTCTAAAGATGGAAAGAGGTGCTGCCTGCTTCTGTGAGGGTTCCCTGTCTTGCTGGACGCCCCCTCTGTCTCCTCACGTAAGTGGCGACATCCTGGTCCCTCCTGGGCCACAGCAGCATCCAAAAACCCTAACCATGACCCTTGCAGCTAGCAAGGCTTGTTTGCGGTCTTTCTGCGTGGGAACACCTCTGAAAGCTTCTTTACGACGTGGGACATCCATCCTCCAAAGAGGAAGTTCCTAGTCCTCTTCGTTCTTGCAGAATCCACAGCTTCTACCATCCAGTGGCAGCTTCTTTGCACCCTCAGCTGGCATTTCCTGGGCATTTGACCAATCTCGACTTTGTCGCGACTCTTGGACTTGGTCCCCTTGTTCCACAGGTACTCTCGTCCAGAAATCCACTTTGGTTGCATTGCTGGTGTTGGTCTTCCTTGCAGAATTCCCCTATCACGACTTCTGTGCTCTCTGGGGGTTGTAGGTGCACTTTACACCTACTTTTCAGGGTCTTGGGGTGGGCTATTTTTCTAACCCTCACTGTTTTCTTACAGTCCCAGCGACCCTCTACAAGCTCACATAGGTTTGAGGTCCATACGTTATTCGCATTCCACTTTTGGAGTATATGGTTTGTGTTGCCCCTATACCTATGTGCTCCTATTGCAATCTATTGTAACTATACACTGCTTGCATTACTTCCTTTTGCTATTACTGGTATTGCGTACATATATCTTGTGTATATTTGGCATCCTCATACTGAGGGTACTCACTGAGATACTTTTGGCATATTGTCATAAAAATAAAGTACCTTTCTTTTTAGTATATCTGTGTATTGTGTTTTCTCATGATATTGTGCATATGACACCAGTGGTATAGTAGGAGCTTTGCATGTCTCCTAGTTCAGCCTAAGCTGCTCTGATATAGCTACCTTCTATCAGCCTAAGTTGCTAGAAACACCTCTTCTACACTAATAAGGGATAACTGGACCTGGTACAGAGTGTAAGTACCCCTTGATACCCACTACAAGCCAGGAGAGCCTCCTACAGCACCTTCCAGTCCCTAGTACTTCAAGTCATGCTTCCCTCGTGGCACCTCCCAGTTCCGAGTACTTCAAGTCATGCTTTCCTTGTGGCGCATCCCAGTCCTGAGTACTTCAAGTCATCTATCCCTTATGGCATCTCCCAGTCCAGAGTACTTGAAGTCATGCTTCCCTTACGGCGCCTCCCAGCCCCGAGTACTTCAAGTCATGCTTCCCTTGTGGTTTCTCCCAGCCCCGAATACTTAAAGTCATGTATCCCTTGTGTCGCCTCCCAGTCCAGAGTACTTCAAGTCATGCTTCCCTTGTCGCGCCTCCCAGTTCCGAGCACTTCAAGTCATGCTTTCCATGTGGCACCTCTAAGTCCCTAGTACTTCAAGTCATGCTTTCCTTGTGCCCCTCCCATTCCTGAGTACTTCAAGTCATGCTTCCCTTGTGGTCCCTCCCAGCCCGAGTACTTCAAGTCATGCTTCCCTTGTGCCGCTTCCCAGTTCCGAGTACTTCAAGTCATGCTTCCCTTGTAGCGCCTCCCAGTCCCAAGTACTTCAAGACATTCTTCCCTTGCGGTGCCTCCCAGTCCAGAGTACTGCAAGTCATGCTTCCCTTGTGGCGCCTTCCAGTCCTGAGTACTTCAAGTCATGCTTCCCTTGTGGTGCCTCCCAGTCCCGAGTACTTCAAGTCATGCTTTCCATGTGGCGCCTCCCAGTCCCAAGTACTTCAAGTCATGCTTTCCTAGTGCCCGTTCCAGTCCCAAGTATATCAAGTCATGCTTCCCTTGTGGTCCCTCCCAGCCCCGAGTATTTCAAGTCATGCTTCCCTTGTGGCGCCTCCCAGTTCCGAGTACTTCAAGTCATGCTTCCCTTGCAGCGCTTCCAGCCCCGAGTAATTCAAGACATTCTTCCCTTGCGGCACCTCCCAGTCCCGATTACTTCAAGTAAGGCTTCCCTTGTGGTGCCTCCCAGTCCCGAGTACTTCAAGTCATGCTTCCCTTGTGGTGGCTCCCAGTCCAGAGTACTGCAAGTCATGCTTCCCTTGTGGTGCCTCCCAGTCCTGAGTACTTCAAGTCATGCTTTCCTTGTGGTGCCTCCCAGACCCGAGTACTTCAAGTCATGCTTCCCTTGTGGCCGCTCCCAGTCCTGAGTACTTCAAGTCATGCTTTCCTTGTGGAGCCTCCCAGTCCCAAGTACTTCAAGTCATGCATTCCTTGACCCCGTCCCATTCCCGAGTATTTCAAGTCATGCTTCTCTTGTGGTCCCTCCCAGCCCTGAGTATTTCAAGTAATGCTTCCCTTGTGGCGCCTCCCAGTTCCGAGTACTTCAAGTCATGCTTCCCTTGCAGCGCGTCCCAGCCCCGAGTACTTCAAGACATTCTTCCCTTGCGGCGCCTCCAAGTCCTGATTACTTCAAGTAATGCTGCCCTTGTGGTGCCTCCCAGTCCCAAGTACTTCAAGTCATGCTTCACTTGTGGCACCTCCTAATCCTGAGTACTTCAAGTCATGCTTCCCTAGTACTTCAAATTATGCTTTCCTTGTGGCGCCTCCTAGTCCTGAGTATTTCAAGTCTTGCTTCCCTTGTGGCACATCCAAGTCCCGAGTACTTCAAGTAGTGCTTCACTTGTGGCGCCTCCCAGTCCCGAGTACTTCAAGTCATGCTTCCCTTGTGGCACCTAGCAGTCCCGAGTACTTCAAATCATGCTTCCCTTGTGGCACCTCCCAGCCTGAGTACTTCAAGTCATGCTTCCCTTGTGGCACCTTCCAGTCCCGAGTACTTCAAGACATGCTTCCCTTGTGGCACATCCTAGCCCTGAGTACTTCAAGTCATGCTTCCCTTGTGGTGCCTCCCAGTCCTGAGTACTTCAAGTCATGTATCCCTTGTGGCATCTCCCAGTCCAGAGTACTTCAAGTCTTGCTTCCCTTGTGGCGCATCCCAGTCCAGAGTACTTGAAGTAGTGCTTACCTTGTGGCACCTAGCAGTCCTGAGTACTTCAAGTCATGCTTCCCTTGTGGCACCTCACAGACTGAGTACTTCAAGTCATGCTTCCCTAGTGGCGTCTCCCAGCCCAGAGTACTTCAAGTCATGCTTCCCTTGTGGCACCTCCCAGTCCCGAGTACTTCAAGACATGCTTCCCTTGTGGCACATCCTAGCCCTGAGTACTTCAAGTCATGCTTCCATTGTGGTTTTTCCAAGCCCTGAATACTTCAAGTCATGTATCCCTTGTGGCACCTCCCAGACCCAAGTACTTCAAGTCATGCTTCCTTTGTGGCGCCTCCCAGTCCCGAGTACTTCAAGTCATGCTTTCCTTCCATTCTGAGTACTTCAAGTCATGCTTTCCTTCCATTCTGAGTACTTCAAGTCATGCTTTCCTTGTGCCCCTCCAAGTCCTGAGTACTTCAAGTCATGCTGCCCTTGTGGTGCCTCCCAGTCCCAAGTACTTCAAGTCATGCTTCACTTGTGGCACCTCCTAATCCTGAGTACTTCAAGTCATGCTTCCCTAGTACTTCAAATTATGCTTTCCTTGTGGCGCCTCCTAGTCCTGAGTATTTCAAGTCTTGCTTCCCTTGTGGCACATCCAAGTCCCGAGTACTTCAAGTAGTTCTTCACTTGTGGCGCCTCCCAGTCCCGAGTACTTCAAGTCATGCTTCCCTTGGGGCACCTAGCAGTCCCGAGTACTTCAAATCATGCTTCCCTTGTGGCACCTCCCAGCCTGAGTACTTCAAGTCATGCTTCCCTTGTGGCATCACCCAGCCCCGAGTACTTAAATTCATGCTTCCCTTGTGGCACCTCCCAATCCCAAGTACTTCAAGTCATGCTTCCCGAGTACTTCAAGTTATGCTTTCCTTGTGGCACCTCCTAGTCCTGAGTACTTCAAGTCTTGCTTCCCTTGTGGCGCATCCCAGTCCCGAGTACTTGAAGTAGTGATTCACTTGTGGCGCCTCCCAGTCCCGAGTACTTTGTCATGCTTCCCATGTGGCACCTCCCAGCCTGAGTACTTCAAGTCATGCTTCCCTTGTGGCGTCTCCCAGCTCAGAGTACTTCAAGTCATGCTTCCCTTGTGGCACCTTCCAGTCCCGAGTACTTCAAGACATGCTTCCCTTGTGGCACATCCTAGCCCTGAGTACTTCAAGTCATGCTTCCCTTGTAGCGCATCCCAGTCCAGAGTACTTGAAGTAGTGCTTACCTTGTGGCACCTAGCAGTCCTGAGTACTTCAAGTCATGCTTCCATTGTGGCACCTCACAGACTGAGTACTTCAAGTCATGCTTCCCTAGTGGCGTCTCCCAGCCCAGAGTACTTCAAGTCATGCTTCCCTTGTGGCACCTCCCAGTCCCGAGTACTTCAAGACATGCTTCCCTTGTGGCACATCCTAGCCCTGAGTACTTCAAGTCATGCTTCCATTGTGGTTTTTCCAAGCCCTGAATACTTCAAGTCATGTATCCCTTGTGGCGCCTCCCAGACCCAAGTACTTCAAGTCATGCTTCCCTTGTGGCGCCTCCCAGTCCCGAGTACTTCAAGTCATGCTTTCCTTCCATTCTGAGTACTTCAAGTCATGCTTTCCTTCCATTCTGAGTACTTCAAGTCATGCTTTCCTTGTGCCCCTCCAAGTCCTGAGTACTTCAAGTCATGCTTCCCTTGTGGCTCCTCCCAGTCCTCAGTACTTCAAGTCATGCTTCCCTTGTGGCGCCTCCCAGACCCAAGTACTTCAAGTCATACTTCCCTTGTGGTGGCTCCCAGTCTCGAGTATTTCAAGTCATGCTTCTCTTGTGGTCCCTCTCAGCCCCGAGTATTTCAAGTCATGCTTCCCTTGTGGCGCCTCCCAGTTCCGAGTACATCAAGTCATGCTTCCCTTGCAGCGCTTCCCAGCCCCGAGTACTTCAAGACATTCTTCCCTTGCGGCGCCTCGAAATCCCGATTACTTCAAGTAATGCTGCCCTTGTGGTGCCTCCCAGTCCCGAGTACTTCAAGTCATGCTTCCCTTGTGGCGCCTCCTAATCCCGAGTACTTCAAGTCATGCTTCCCTAGTACTTCAAATTATGCTTTCCTTGTGGCGCCTCCTAGTCCTGAGTATTTCAAGTCTTGCTTCCCTTGTGGCACATCCCAGTCCCGAGTACTTCAAGTAGTGCTTCACTTGTGGCGCCTCCCAGTCCCGAGTACTTCAAGTCATGCTTCCCTTGTGGCACCTAGCAGTCCCGAGTACTTCAAGTCATGCTTCCCTTGTGGCACCTCCCAGCCTGAGTACTTCAAGTCATGCTTCCCTTGTGGCATCTCCCAGCCCTGAGTACTTCAATTCATGCTTCCCTTGTGGCACCTCCCAGTCCCGAGTACTTCAATTCATGCTTCCCTTGTGGCACATCCTAGCCCCGAGTACTTCAAGTCATGCTTCCCTTGTGGCGCCTCCCAGTCCTGAGTACTTCAAGTCATGTATCCCTTGTGGCATCTCCCAGTCCAGAGTACTTCAAGTCATGCTTCCCTTGCAGCTCCTCCCAGTCCTGAGTACTTCAAGTCATGCTTCCATTGTGGTTTTTCCCAGCCCCGAATACTTCAAGTCATGCTTCCCTTGTGGCGCCTCCCAGTTCTGAGTACTTCAAGTCATGCTTCCCTTGTGCAGCCTCCCAGTCCTGAGTACTTCAAGTCATGCTTCCCTTGTGGCGCCTCCCAGACCCTAGTACTTCAAATTATGCTTCCCTTGTGGCGCCTCCCAGTCCTGAGTACTTCAAGTCATGTATACCTTGTGGCATCTCCCAGTCCAGAGTACTTCAAGTCATGCTTCCCTTGCAGCGCCTCCCAGTCCCGAGTACTTCAAGTCATGCTTCCATTGTGGTTTTTCCCAGCCCCGAATACTTCAAGTCATGCTTCCCTTGTGCCGCCTCCCAGTTCTGAGTACTTCAAGTCATGCTTCCCTTGTGAAGCCTCCCAGTCCTGAGTACTTCAAGTCATGCTTCCCTTGTGGCGCCTCCCAGACCCTAGTACTTCAAGTCATGCTTCCCTTGTGGCGCCTCCCAGTCCCAAGTACTTCCAGTCATGCTTTCCATCCAGTCTGAGTACTTCAAGTCATGCTTCCCTTGTGGTCCCTCCCAGCCCCGAGTACTTCAAGTCATGCTTCCCTTGTGGCGCCTCCCAGTTACGAGTACTTCAAGTCATGCTTCCCTTGCAGCGCCTCCCAGCCCCAAGTACTTCAAGACATTCTTCCCTTGCGGTGCCTCCCAGTCCTGAGTACTTTAAGTCATGCTTCCCTTGTGGCGCCTCCCAGTCTTGAGTACTTCAAGTCATGCTTCCCTTGTGGCTCCTCTTAGTCTTGAGTACTTCAAGTCATGCTTCCCTTGTGGCGACACCCAGACCCAAGTACTTCAAGTCATGCTTCCCTTGTGGCATCTCCCAGACCAGAGTACTTCAAGTCATGCTTCCCTTGTGGCGCCTCACAGTCCCAAGTACTTCAAGTCATGCTTCCATTGTGGTTTTTCCCAGCCCTGAATACTTCAAGTCATGCTTTCCTTGTGGCGCCTCCCAGTTCCGAGTACTTCAAGTCATGCTTCCCTTGCGGCGCCTCCCAGTCCTGAGTACTTCAAGTCATGCTTCCCTTGTGGCGCCTCCCAGTCCTGAGTACTTCAAGTCATGCTTTCCTTCCATTCTGAGTACTTCAAGTCATGCTTTCCGTGTGCCCCTCCAAGTCCTGAGTACTTCAAGTAATGCTTCCCTTGTTGTCCCTCCCAGCCCCGAGTACTTCAAGTCATGCTTCCCTTGTGGCGCCTCCCAGTTACGAGTACTTCAAGTCATGCTTCCCTTGCAGTGCCTCCCAGCCCGAAGTACTTCAAGACATTCTTCCCTTGCAGTGCCTCCCAGTCCTGAGTACTTCAAGTCATGCTTCCCTTGTGGCGCCTCCCAGTCATAAGTACTTCAAGTCATGCTTCCCTTGTGGCTCCTCCCAGTCCTGAGTACTTCAAGTCATGCTTCCCTTGTGGCGCCTCCCAGACCCAAGTACTTCAAGTCATACTTCCCTTGTGGCGGCTCCCAGTCCAGAGTACTGCAAATCATGCTTCCCTTGTGGCGCCTCCCAGTCCTGAGTACTGCAAATCATGCTTCCCTTGTGGTGCCTCGCAGACCCGAGTACTTCAAGTCATGCTTCCCTTGTGGCCACTCCCAGTCCTGAGTAATTCAAGTCATGCTTTCCTTGTGGAGCCTCCCAGTCCCAAGTACTTCAAGTCATGCATTCCTTGACCCCGTCCCAGTCCCGAGTATTTCAAGTCATGCTTCTCTTGTGGTCCCTCCCAGCCCCGAGTATTTCAAGTCATGCTTCCCTTGTGGCGCCTCCCAGTTCCGAGTACTTCAAGTCATGCTTCCCTTGCAGCGCTTCCCAGCCCCGAGTACTTCAAGACATTCTTCCCTTGCAGCGCCTCCCAGTCACGATTACTTCAAGTAATGCTGCCCTTGTGGTGCCTCCCAGTCCCTAGTACTTCAAGTCATGCTTCCCTTGTGGCACCTCCCAATCCCGAGAACTTCAAGTCATGCTTCCCTAGTACTTCAAATTATGCTTTCCTTGTGGCGCCTCCTAGTCCTGAGTACTTTAAGTCTTGC
Source organism: Pleurodeles waltl (assembly GCF_031143425.1). NCBI lineage: Eukaryota > Metazoa > Chordata > Amphibia > Caudata > Salamandridae > Pleurodeles > Pleurodeles waltl. Next base: position 223,965,670 of record NC_090441.1, read on the forward strand.
TTCCCTTGTGGCGCATCTCAGTCCCGAGTACTTCAAGTAGTGCTTCACTTGTGGCACCTCCCAGTCCCGAGTATTTCAAGTCATGCTTCCCTTGTGGCACCTAGCAGTCCCGAGTACTTCAAGTCATGCTTCCCTTGTGGCACCTCCCAGCCTGAGTACTTCAAGTCATGCTTCCCTTGTGGCATCTCCCAGCCCCGAGTACTTCAATTCATGCTTCCCTTGTGGCACCTCCCAGTCCAGAGTACTTCAATTCATGCTTCCCTTGTGGCACATCCTAGCCCAGAGTACTTCAAGTCATGCTTCCCTTGTGGCGCCTCCCAGTCCTGAGTACTTCAAGTCATGTATCCCTTGTGGCATCTCCCAGTCCAGAGAACTTCAAGTCATGCTTCCCTTGCAGCGCCTCCCAGTCCCGAGTACTTCAAGTCATGCTTCCACTGTGGTTTTTCCCAGCCCCGAATACTTCAAGTCATGCTTTCCTTGTGGCGCCTCCCAGTTCTGAGTACTTCAATTCATGCTTCTCTTGCAGCGCCTCCCAGTCCTGAGTACTTCAAGTCATGCTTCCCTTGTGGAGCCTCCCAGTCCTGAGTACTTCAAGTCATGCTTCCCTTGTGGTGCCTCCCAGACCCTAGTACTTCAAGTCATGCTTCCCTTGTGGCGCCTCCCAGTCCCAAGTACTTCCAGTCATGCTTTCCATCCAGTCTGAGTACTTCAAGTCATGCTTTCCTTGTGCCCCTCCAAGTCCCGAGTACTTCAAGTCATGCTTCCCTTGTGGTCCCTACCAGCCCTGAGTCCTTCAAGTCATGCTTCCCTTGTGGCGCCTCCCAGTTACGAGTACTTCAAGTCATGCTTCCCTTGCAGGGCCTCCCAGCCCCAAGTACTTCAAGACATTCTTCCCTTGTGGTGCCTCCCAGTCCTGAGTACTTTAAGTCATGCTTCCCGTGTGGCGCCTCCCAGTCTTGAGTACTTCAAGTCATGCTTCCCTTGTGGCTCCTCCCAGTCCTGAGTACTTCAAGTCATGCTTCCCTTGTGGTGACACCCAGACCCAAGTACTTCAAGTCATGCTTCCCTTGTGGTGGCTCATAGTCCTGAGTACTTCAAGCCATGCTTTCCTTGTGGCGCCTCCCAGTCCCGAGTACTTCAAGGCATGCTTTCCTTGTGCCCCTCCCAGTCCCAAGTACTTCAAGTCATGCTTCCCTTGTGGTCCCTCCCAGCCCGAGTACTTCAAGTCACATTTCCCTTGTTGTGCCTCCCATTTCCGAGTACTTCAAGTCATGCTTCCCTTGCGGCGCCTCCCAGACCTGAGTACTTGCAGACATTCTTCCCTTGCGTCACCTCCCAGTCCTGAGTACTTCAAGTAATGCTTTCATTGTGGTGCCTCCCAGTCCCGAGTACTTCAAGTCATGCTTCCCTTGTGGCGCCTCCATACCCGAGTACTTCAAGTCATTCTTCTCTAGTACTTCAAGTCATGCTTTCCTTGTGGAGCCTCTTAGTCCTAAGTACTTCAAGTCTTGCTTCCCTTGTGGCGCATCCCAGTCCCGAGTTCTTCAAGTACTGCTTCACTTGTGGCGCCTCCCAGTCCTGAGTACTTCAATTCATGCTTACCTTGTGGCAACTCCCAGTCCGAGTACTTCAAGTCATGCTCACTGTAGGAGGCTGGACTGGCTTGTAGTGAGTACCAAGGGGTACTTACACCTTGCACCAGGCCCAGGTATCCCTTATTAGTGTAGAGGGGAGTCTAGCAGCTTAGGCTGATAGAAAAGGTAGCTTAGCAGAGCAGCTTAGGCTGAACTAGGAGACGAGTGAAGCTCCTACAGTACCACTAGTGTCATATGCACAATATCATAAGAAAACACAATACACAGATATACTAAAAATAAAGGTACTTTATTTTTATGACAATATGCCAAAGTATCTCAGTGAGTACCCTCAGTATGAGGATAGCAAATATACACAAGATATAGGTACACAATACCAAAATATGCAGTAACAGCAATAGAAAACAGTGCAAACAATGTGTAGTCACAATAAAAGGCAATGGGGGCACATTGGGATAGGGGCAACACAAACCATATAATCTGGAAGTGGAATGCGAACCACGAATGGACCCCAAACCTATGTGACCTCATAGAGGGACGCTGGGACTGTGAGAAAACAGTGAGGGTTAGAAAAATAGCCCACCCCAAGACCCTAAAAAGTGGGTGCAAAGTGCACCTAAGTTCCGCAAAGAGCACAGAAGTCGTGATAGGGGAATTCTGCAGGAAAGACCAACACCAGCAATGCAACAACAATGGATTTCCAGACGAGAGTACCTGTGGAACAAGGGGACCAAGTCCAAAAGTCACGATCAAGTCGGGAGTGGACAGATGCCCAGGAAATGCCAGCTGTGGATGCAAAGAAGCTGCCACCGGATGGTAGTAGCTAAGGATTCTGCAGGAACGACAAGGGCTAGAAACTTCCCCTTTGGAGGATGGATGTCCCACGTCGTGAAGAGTCGTGCAGAAGTGGTTTCCCGCAGAAAGACCGCAAACAAGCCTTGCTAGCTGCAAGGGTTGCTGTTAGGGTTTTTGGATGCTGCTGTGGCCCAGGAGGGACCAGGATGTCACCAATTGCGTGAGGGGACAGAGGGGGCGTCCAGCAAGACAAGGAGCCCACTCAGAAGCAAGCAGCATCCGCAAAAGTGCCGGAACATGCACTACGAAGTGGAGTGAATCAGTGCTCACCCGAAGTTGCACAAGAGAGTCCCACGCCGCCGGAGGACAACTTAGGAGGTCGTGCAATGCAGGTTAGAGTGCCGGGGACCCAGGCTTGGCTGTGCAGGAAGGAAATCCTTGGTGAGTGCTCAGGAGCCGGAGTAGCTGCAAAACACGCGGTTCCCAGCAATGCAGTCTGGCGTGGGGAGGCAAGGACTTACGTCCACCAAACTTGGACTGAAGAGTCACTGGACTGTGGGAGTCACTTGGACAGAGTTGCTGAGTTCAAGGGACCTCGCTCGTCGTGCTGAGAGGAGACCCAGAGTACCGGTGATGCAGTTCTTTGGTGCCTGCGGTTGCAGGGCGAAGATTCCGTCGACCCACGGGAGATTTCTTCAGAGCTTCTATTGCACTACCCCCACAGCATGCACCACCAGGAAAACAGTCGAGAAGGCGGCAGGATCAGCGTTACAATGTCGCAGTAGTCGTCTTTGCTACTTTGTTGCAGTTTTGTAGGCTTCCAGCGCGGTCAGCAGTCGATTCCTTGGCAGAAGGTGAAGAGAGAGATGCAGAGGAACTCTGATGAGCTCTTGCATTCGTTATCTAAGGAATTCCCCAAAGCAGAGACCCTTAATAGCCAGAAAAGGAGGTTTGGCTACCTAGGAGAGAGGATAGGCTAGCAACACCTGAAGGAGCCTATCAGAAGAGGAGTCTCTGACATCAGCTGCTGGCCCTGGCCACTCAGAGCAGTCCAGTGTGCCAGCAGCACCTTTGTTTCCAAGATGGCAGAGGTCTGGAGCACACTGGAGGTTCCACAGAGGTCCTGGATCTCCTACTACAGATATATTGCGTTGTTTCTGTAACCTGCCTTTAGGAAGGCCCAAACCATTGCAGCAGATGTAGTCCTTGACTCTTTCATTGTGATTTCAAATCTACTTTCAGCAGTAAGACACTGATCCATGGTCAGTGAGGTCACCTCCTTTCGTGTAAGATACCCCAACCCAAGACCCTGAAAAGTAGGAGTAAAGTTACCCTACTTCTCCAGAAAGAGAGTAAAGTCGAGACAGGGGATTCTGCAAAGACAACAACTGACTGCAAATCACTGAAGATGGATTCCTGGACCTGAGGACTTGTAAAGGAAGGCGACCAAGTCCAAGAGATACACAAGTGTCCAGGGAGTGCAGAAGCCTACTAAACCCCAGATGAAAGTGCAAAAGGGCTGCCTCTGGTGGAAGAAGCTGAAGATTCTGCAACAACGGAAGGTGCCAGGAACTTCTCCTTTGGTCTGAAGATGTCCCACGGCGTGCTGGCGAATGCAGAGTTGTTTCCACGCAGAAAGACCGCAAACGGGCCTTGCTAGCTGCAAGAGTCACGGTTGAAGATAATGGGTGCTGCTCAGGCCCAGGAAGGACCAGGAGGTCGCCCCTTGTAGGAGGAGACAGAGGGGGGTCTCAGCAACTGAGCGAGCCCACGCAGAAGCATGCAGCACCCGCAGAAGCACTTGAAAAGGCATTCAAGAAATATGAGCACAGTGGGGAGGAGCCAAGATGGAGCTGAGGACGAACGCTCCTTAACGAGCTCCGTAACGGCCTCCCCCGAAAAGATCCTAAACAATATACTATACCCCTCCGGGTCATATTCATACGGAGAGGGGAAGTCTTCCTCCTTCCCCCCCTCTTCTAATTGGGGATTCCAGGCCGGGGTGCTGTGGAGCCAATGGTGCGTCCCTCCACAACGGCTGAGAGGACGTGAAGGGCCCAGATGAGGAGGCGTCCCCGCCACAAGGGAAGCAGTCGAGGGCGGGGAGACTTGAGACTGCGGAGCGGCCGGGCCGGTCCAGAGCTCACGGGTCCCCGGGCCGGGGTTTCCCGGGATCACCCAGTGAGTGGGGCCGATCGGCTGCTCGCCGAGAAGACTCGGAGAGGAGGCGGCGAGAGGTGGTTGCCTCGGGTGGCTGCCCCTGGATCCTGCCACCTGGTGCGGGTTCCCGGGCGGCGGAGGAGCTGCGAGGGGAGTGCACCTCACAAGGAGGAAAAGAAGAGGTGAGGGCCCGCGGACGGAGGGTCCCGTCTCAGAGACCCCCGGGGTGCTGGAGATGGGAGAATGGCTGTCCCCGGAGGAAACGCTGCTGAGGCCTGAGGAGACGGGGTGCGCTCCCCGTCCCCCCTCCCTGGGCCATACGCTTGGCGGAGACCTGGGCATCGATGCCCCTGATTCCCATGTGGACAGAGAGCGCCCTGGAAAGAAAAGAAGTTGGTGAGGGGGGTCTGCCGCAGCCGGTTTGTGAGACGCAGAGCGGAGGAAGATTACACGCTGACCAGAGGCCAGTTGAAGTTGAAGGAAGAGCTGGGAGAGAGGCCACTCACATGTGGGAGCGCAGAGGGGTGAATCTCGACGGTGGGACTGAGTGGTTTGGCACCGGGCATACCCCCTCTGGGTCTGAGGGGCCCATCCCTTGGTCAGCTTTGCCGTGAGGTGGGTGCGGTGACCCGCTGCTTGTCGTGGGGCCACTGAGAAACTGGTGGTCCGAAGAGACTTAGGGGTCATTCTCTCGCCCAAACACCGCCCTGCGATCAGATGACCGCGGGGGGCATTCCGACTTTCCCGCTGGGCCGGCGGGCGATCTACAAAAGATCGCCCGCCGGCCCAGTGGGAAAGCCCCAGCAAAGATGAAGCCGGCTCCGAATGGAGCCGGCGGATTTGCTGAGGTGCGATGGGTGCAGTGGCACCCGTCGCGATTTTCAGTGTCTGCCAAGCAGACACCGAAAATCTTGCTGGGGCCCTGTTAGGGGGCCCCTGCACTGCCCATGGCATGGGCAGTGCAGGGGCCCCCAGGGGCCCCACGACACCCGTTCCCGCCAGCCTCTGCCGCCATGGAGGATTCTTTTGGCCAGGGGAAAACCGGCGGGACACCGCCGGTTTCCCTTTTCTGACCGCGGCTTTACCGCTGCGGTCAGAATTGGCCAGGAAGCACCGCCAGCCTGTTGGCGGTGCTTCCGTGGTCGTTGGCCCTGACGGTCAATGACCGCCAGGGTCAGAATGACCCCCTTAGTGACGTCTCCCAATGGCACAAGATAAGGAGCCTAAACCACCTCGACAGGGCAAAATGGATAGATACACAAAACTGGTGACGCCCCAGCGCCGGTGACGGACTCCGCACTGGTCCCAGACAACAATGCGCTTCTCTCGGCGATACAAGAATCCAGGGAAGCTCTTAAAGAGCAGATGGGTGAGGTGCACTCGGAGGTGTCCCTGCTCAGACAGGATCTCCGTAAGGTGGCAGAGTGAGTCACATCGGCGGAGTCTCGCATATCTGAAATGGAGGACACAGTCAAGGACCTATGGAAAGAGGTGGCAGAGATTAAAGTCATCAATAAGGACATAGGGGGTTATTACAACTTTGGAGGAGGTGTTAATCCGTCCCAAAAGTGATGGTAAAGTGATGGATATACCACCAGCCGTATTACGAGTTCCATAGGATATAATGGACTCATAATACGGCTGGTGGTATATCCGTCACTTTACCGTCACTTTTGGGACGGATTACCACCTTCTCCAAAGTTGTAATAACCCCCATAATGTGGCGGCTGGAGGATGCTGAAAAACGAGCGCGACACAATGATTTCTGCTTTGTGGGCTTTGCGGAGGGACTCGAGGGGACTGACATGAATTGCTTTTTGGAGCTGTGGCTCAGGAAAGTCCTCCCACCTGAAAAGTTCCCTGCCTGCTTTGTAATAGAACGTGCCCACAGAGCGCGGCAGGAGGCCTCTGCCTCGTGTGCCCCCTAGGCCTGTGATAGCCCGTTTTCTCAATTACCAAGACTGAGATATGATGCTAATGGAAGTCTGCAAAATGAGAGGTCAGGTATGAAAATTCCAAGATCCTGGTTTTTCCGGACTACACTAGAGAAGTTCAGAGACAACGCTGCATCTTTGACTCGGTTAAGGCCAGGCTTCACTGTCTCCAGCTCCAGTAAATGCTCCTCTTCCCCGCCAAGCTAAAGGTCCTGTTTCAAGGAAAGACATTATTTTTTCAGTCTCCGGAGGAGGCCTGGGGATGGATTGAGGAGCGCCCCCGGCTCGCCAAAGGGAAGGTGGAGAGCCTGAGAAGGCACCCCGAGAGAAGGAAGGTGCGAGATCTAAAGACTGGTCCCTCCCAATATGCAGAGGCAGGCAGAGACAAAGAATTGGCAGGGACATGCCATGGCGGCTCCACAGACGAGCAGAAAGAGGAGCGGACTCTACTGACTCAGAAGGGAATTGCAGCGCAGGAGCTCGGACGCGTAGTGGAAATGAAGCTGTGGACTCGCTGACGCCTGGGGGTCGACTCGACTTGGGGGGAGGAGTCTCCCCACCCGCTATTGGAGGCTATAGACAATATGGAGGCTGAGAGAGAGGTCCGGAGAACTAGAAGTCTGGAGGGGTAACTGCACGAATGGAGGCCAAGGAGAAGTGGAGGGACGGTCCCGCTTCTCCCCAACGCTGTAGAAGGTCTAGGTCCCTTTAAAATTAAAAAATTAAGTGGGTGTGAACAAGTTTTACAAGTTCGTATTGTTGGGAGGGTAGGGTGAGGGAGGTGGGGCTACAGACCTCTTGACTCTTGTGGGGTAGGGATATGGAGAATACACTCACAGGGGCCACAGGGAGGTAAGAAGGGGGTGGGAGGGGGTTCGATTAAAAGAAGGTTCTGTTCATTGTTATTGGTAAATTGCACAGCTAACCCACAGTCACAGACACAAATAGTTGAGCACTATACGATGGGAGAGACTGTTCCCCTATCCCCTCATCTCAGGTCCTGGAGGTCCAACGGTCAAGGAGCTTTGTCACTGAGATTCACTACTTAAGATGGCCCCCATGAGTGAAGCCAGGGTGATGCCCCCGAGAATGAATAGGGTTTTACTATCCTCTCCTGAAATGTTAATGGTCTGGGAGACAAGGTTAAGAGAGGACTAGTCTCCCAATATATCAAAAGACATAAGCCAGACATAGTGCCCTCCAGGAAACCCATCTCAGAGGTATGAAGTGTGCATTTCTAAGTAGGGGTCCTTTTGTAGTGCGTGCAAACGCGGAGTATACGTCTGGTCCCAAGGGGGTAGCGATTTTGATCCGTCGGTCCCCCCCCCTTTCGTGTCACTCTTAGCTGGGAGGACCCGGATGGTCACTTTGTAGGGGTGGAGGGGCTCTGGGGACTCAGAGAGGTTCTGTTGGTGAGTGCATATGCTCCCCTGAGACTACAGGGCCCCCTTTTAGAGAAGGTAGCAAGGATCCTACTGGGGTCCTCTTCCTCACTTCACATACTCGGAGGGGATTTCAATGATGTGATGGAAACAGGGATGGATAGATCCGGGGGTGGGCTGACCCCGTGCCAGGCTACCCCACTGTATGGGTTTGCTGCAGCCTTGGGGCTGACGGACGTATAGAGACGGATGCATCCAACAGAAAGAAAGTACTCATATTTCTCAGGGGCTCATAGTGTGTTCTCCTGCCTAGACTATGAGGGTCATTCTGACCCTGGCGGGCGGCGGGAGCCGCCCGCCTGGCGTGAACCGCCAAATGGCCGCTCCGCGGTCAGAAGACCGCGGAGGCCATTCTGGCTTTCCCGCTGGGCCGGCGGGCGACCGCCAAAAGAGCGCCCGCCGGCCCAGCGGGAAAGGCCCTGCAACAAGGAAGCCGGCTACGAATGGAGACGGCGGAGTTGCAGGGGTGCGACGGGTGCAGTTGCACCCGTCGCGATTTTCACTGTCTGCTAAGCAGACAGTGAAAATCCTTATGGGGCCCTGTTAGGGGGCCCCACAACACCCATTGCCGCCATCCTGTTCCTGGCGGTAAAAACCGCCAGAAACAGGATGGCGGGAAGGGGGTCGGAATCTCAATGGCGGCGCTGCTTGTAGCGCCGCCATGGAGATTCAGCCCATGCAGGGGAAATCCGGCGGGAAACCGCCGGATCCCCTTTTCTGACCGCGGCTTTACCGCCGCGGTCAGAATGGACTTGGAAGCACCGCCAGCCTGTTGGCGGTGCTTCCGTGGTCCCCGGCCCTGGCCCTGGCGGTCTTGGACCGCCAGGGTCGGAATGACCCCCTATATCTTTGCCCCGGCTGGAGAGGTAGGAAAAATACATTGGGCTGAATACCTGGCAAGGGGGCTGTCGGACCACTCCCCTTTGAAGGTGCGTCTGAGAGGGAGGCCAGAGGGACGCAAGGGGTAGAGGCTGTGTGCCTGTGACTTGCAAGACCATGAAGTGGCGAGAGGATTACGGGTGGATACTGACTTATAGTTTCAAGAAAATGTGGGGTCAATGGGATCCGTGGTGGTGTTGTGGGAAGCCTACAAGGCAGTGCTTCGAGATAGTGCACAAAATCTAGTGGCTCAGAAAAGGCATAGGGACACTAAACAACTGAGTAATTTGAAAGGTACGCTCCTAGAAATGGAAGGGGAGGTGGTGGGGACGCCTACATTCTTGCTTCTTCGGCAACTAGAGTTGGCGAAAGCTGACTATCGTGAGACAGCAGAAAAAGAGGCCAGGAAACGCCTCCAGGCGGTTCAATACAGGTTGTACGAGACTGGAGACAAAGCTGGGAAACTTCTTTCCTGGCTTGGGAGGAAAGAAAGAGAGGCTAGATGGATTCAGGAGGTGGAGTCCCAAGATGGGAACAGAGTCTCCGCCGACAAAGATATTGCAGAGACATTCGCTCGCTGTTACAGAGACTTCTACAAGGCAAGATCATTAGAAAGCTCGGACCGCATCACTGAATACCTTGACAGGCTAGATATTCCTGTCCTAGACGTGGAGGGACAGGAAGGAATAGAGGGAGACATTACCCTAGAGGAGATCTCGGCAGCCCTGACGAGGCTTAGACCGGGCAAAGTTCCAGGCCCAAATGGGTTTCCAGCAGAGATCTTTAAAAGCTTTTGAGATGTATTGGCTCCTCACCTATTAAATATGTTTCTGGAAGCCCGTGAGCAAGGAGTCCTTCCCCCGGACTTAAGGAGGGCTGAGATAGCAGTGATATATAAAGAAGGGAAACCCAAATGTAGGTGTGCATCAATCAGACCGATATCCCTGTTAAACGTGGAGGTGAAGGTCTTGGCCACTGTGTTGGCAACCCGAATGATGGGTGTTATCTCTCCACTAGTTCACATGGACCAGACTGGCTTTATGCCGGGACGATCCACAAGGCATAACCTGAGACGGGCGCATGTGTGGCTGGCCACTACCATGGACCGCACAGAGCCCCACTTGTTCCTATCCCTGGATGCAGAGAAGGCCTTTGACGCTGTGCACTGGCCCTTCTTAGAGGCTACGCTAACACGATTTGGTTTCAGACCAAAATATAGAGGGTGGGTGCTCCTGCTTTACTGTAGCCCGGTGGTGAGGGTAAATGGAGTCCTCTTCTCAGAGTTCCCCATCGCAAGGGGCACGAGACAAGGATGCCCTTACTCTGGAATCCCTAGCGTGTAAGATCCACACCTGCTCAAACTTATATGGTTTTAGACTAAGAGAGGAGGAAGAGGAGGAGGAGGAACGTATTTCTTTATATGCGGACGATGTCCTCTTGTACATCACCCACCCAGAGGCGACCCTTCCGAAGCTTTTTCTCCTGATTGAGGAATATGGGAGACACTCAAGATACTGTATTAACTAGGATAAATCGATCCTCTCTGCACCACAAGGGGACACTCGTCTGCCCCCATTGCCCATGCGGTTGCAGTGCACAGACGAGGGCTTCACACATCTCAGCATTTATGTGACACATGAAGCTGACAGATGCCATGGTTGCAACCTGAGGAGGGTGTTGAAGGAATGCAAGACGGACTTCAACAGATGGAAAACACTACCTCTTGCATTGATGGGACAGTGGCAATGAGTAAAATGATTCCTTTACCAAAGCTCCTGTATGTTTTAAAAAACACATACTATCAACTCCCCCCAAGCCTGTTCAGGGCCATAGAAGGGGACATGCGGCTCTTCATATGGGAGGGGAAACATCCACGAATAGCTCTTAAAATGCTGCAACGCAATCAGTACACAGGGGGACTCTCCCTACCAGACATAGCGGCATACTACTGGGCGGCACACCTCGTCAGCATTAACGATTGGTTATTCGCATTGGAGGACCACCCCTCTTCCGCCTGGAGCGGCTACAGTGGGCGGGGAGGTCGTGTAGGCAATTCCTATATGAGGGAAATGGAATCAGACACCTTACTACTGCTACACAGGTGGCCTTGATGGCCTGGAAAACAGCTAATAAGATGATGGGGTGGCATAGACGTCCCACTAAAGAAACCCCACTATGGAAGGGGGGACGGTTATGGGAAATTAAGGAATTGGAGGGCTACGAGGGCTGGGACCGGATTGGCATTTCAAAAGTTGGGGACGTGATAAAGAATGGGGATATTATGCCCTTCGAGTCCATTCAAATGGAGTATGCACTGAGCAGCACACAGCATTTCCACTACACTCGCCTGAGACATGCATGGAAGGAGGAGGGGCTCCCGGGAGAATGAATACCAGAGTACGCCCCTTTAGAGGGCCGATTACTAATGGGTGAGATAACTGCTAAAGCGACATCCACAATGTGTAAGACCATACACAATAACATGCCAAATACACTGGTAAACCTGCTTAATAAATGGGAAGCAGAACTAGGAACGATGGAAGACATTGACTGGGAGGAGGCACTGATATTCCCCAGAGATGTTGCGATTAGGGCACGACTCAGGCTAATACAGTTTAAAATTCTACACATAGTATACTATGACCCACAAAGATTACATTTGATGAGGAAGGCAAGACACCCGGACTTCATTAGAGGTTGTGGTAATGTCGGATGCTTTTTTCACATTTTATGGGAATGCCCCAAGATCAGGGAGTTTTGGAGTAAGGTGATGGGTGAACTGGTGGGGGTGCTGTCAGTGCAGATCCCCCTAGATTCCAAGTACATTCTACTAGGAATACCCAACGATATAGACTTGCCCCGGAGAAAGCTTAAACTGTGCGGCCTGGGCTTGATGGTAGCCAAAAGGGATATAGCCCGCCTGTGGGGCTCGGAGAAATGCCCCTCGATGGGCGTATGGAGGAGGGGAATGGATGGGTTCATGATGGGGGAAAAAACGACAAACACAAATAGAGGATGCCCCTGGAAGTTCCAAAAGATATGGGGAGCTTGGATAACGTACTATTCCCTGGAGATATAGTCGACCGGCAATCATGGACTCAGGGGGAATGAGGGAGAAACTCTGTTGCATTCTGCAACAGGAGAGACTGCAGAGACCAACGAGGGTGCTAAAAGAACTGAAATATGGGACTGCTCAAAGTGCTGATGGGTACTGTAGGGGGTTTTGGTGGGGGGAGAGGGAGGGTATGGATGTTTAATATATATATATAAATATATATATATATATATATATATATATATATATATATATATATATATATATATATATACACATATATATATATATATATATGTGTTCTTTGATATGGAGACACTGCAAAGAGATTTTCATGTAAAGTCTATTTGGATTTGCCATATCTCTGTTAAACTGCAAATAACTGAAGTTATAAAAAAAAAAAGAAATATGAGCACAGTGGTCGTCTCAACAGAACAAACGAGGGACCTACGAAGCCGGTGGTCAACTTAGCAAGTTGAGCAAAGCAGGACAGAGTGCTGGGGACCTGGGCTAGGCTGTGCATGAAGGAATCCTTGCAAGAGAGCACAGAAGCACTAGCAGCTGCAGATCACGTAGTACACAGGATTACTGTCTGGCATGGGGAGGCAAGGACTTACCTCCACCAAATTTGGACAGAAGGACCTCTGGACTGTCAGGGTCACTTGGATCCAGCTCCTGTGTTCCAGGGACCACGCTCGTCAAGATAAGAGGGGACCCAGAGGACCGGTGATGCAGAGGTTTGGTGCCTGCGTTAGCAGGGGGAAGATTCCATCGACCCACCTGAGATTTGTTCTTGGCTTCCAGTGCAGGGTATATGCTGACAGCCCCCAGAGCATGCACCACCAGGAAACAGTGGAGAAAGCAGGCAGGCGCTACAATGTTGCTGGTAGTCTTCTTGCTACTTTGTTGTGGTTTTGCAGACGTCCTGGAGCAGTCAGCAGTCGATCCTTGGCAGAAGTTGAAGAGGGAGATGCAGAGCAACTCTGGTGAGCTCTTGCATTCGTTATCTGACGAGAAACCCACAGGAAGACCCTAAATAGCCCTCAGAGGAGGATTAGCTACCTAAGCAAGTAAGAGCCTCGTCTGGCACTGGCCACTCAGAGGCCTCCATTGTGCCCTCACACCTCTGCATTCAAGATGGCAGAGGTCTGGGACACACTGGAGAAGCTCTGGGCACCAGCCCTGGGGTGGTGATGGACAGGGGAGTGGTCACTCCCCTTTCATTTGTCCAGTTCCATGCCAGAGCAGGGGCTGGGGGATACCTGTACCAGTGTAGACTGGTTTATGCAAGGAGGGCACCATCTGTACCCTTCAAAGCATTCCCAGAGGCCAGGAGAGGCTACTTGTCTCAGGCCCTTAACACCTATTTCCAAAGGGAGAGGGTCTCTCAGAGGAAATCCTTTGTTCTTCCTTCCTGGGACTGGGCTGCCCAGACCCCAGGAGGGCATCAACCTGTCTGAGGGTTGGCAGCAGCGGTAGCTGCAGAAAAAACCCCAGAGAGTTAGTTTGGCAGTACCCGGGGTACATACTGGAGCCCCGGGGATGCATGGGATTGGCACCCCAATACCAGATTTGGCATGGGGGGACAATTCCATGATCTTAGACATGTTACATGGCCATATTCGGAGTTACCATTGTGAAGCTACATATAGGTATTGACCTACATTTAGTGAACATGTATAATGGTGTCCCCGCACTCACAAAATCTGGGGAAACTGAACAATGTGGGGGCATCTTGGCTAGTGCCAGGTTGCCCTCACACTTAGTAACTTTGCACCTAACCTTCACCAAGTGAGGGTTAGACATAGATGTGACTTATAAGTTACTTAAGTGCAGTGTACAATGGCTGTGAAATAACGTGGACATTATTTCATTCAGGCTGCAGTGACAGTCCTGTGTAAGAATTGTCTGAGCTCCCTATGAGTGGCAAAAGAAATGCTGCAGCCTATAGGGATCTCCAGGAACCCCAATATTCTAAGTACCTAGGTACCATATAATAGGGAATTATAAGGGTGTTCCAGTGTGCCAATCAGAATTGGTAAAAATGGTCACTAGCCTGCAGTGACAATTTAAAGGACAGAGAGAGCATAAGCACTGAGGTTCTGGTTAGCAGAGCCTCAGTGACACAGTTAGGCACCACACAGGGAACACATATAGGCCACAAACTATGAGCACTGGGGTCCTGGCTAGCAGGATACCAGTGACACATTCAAAGACAAACTGGCACACAAGTAAACATGGGAGTAACATGCCAGGGAAGATGGTAATTTCCTACAACTAGCTATTGTTGATCTTAAAGATTCATTGACATTTCTTCTGAGAGACCTTTTTTCCCTCAAGCTTTTCCTCTCAATCTCCAAGCAATCAAATTGAGTTTCTTTAATGATTGTTAGTTTAAGGCTGGAAAAAGAAGGGATTGTTTCACTGGAATTTTCCACTCCCCTGATTCCATCAGATTCCTCAGCAGAGGAAACTATCTGGAGCGGGCCATGAAGGAGCTATCAATATGACCTGAGCTTTTTCCTTCCTGAACCTCACCAGAAATAAGCAAATCAAGGGAAAGGGGGAAAGATGTAGAGGAGACCTTCTGGCCATCTGTATGACACAACATCCACATCCCAAAATTTCTGATCTGCTGATTTGGAACAACATTTCTGAATCTTCACATTGGTCTCTGATGCAAAATGTCCAATAACAGCATTCCCCCTTCCCCCATCTGTACAAATGAACTGATGTGAAAATTTGTTGACTCAAGTTGTTCTGGTTGAATGTTGTTGACTTCCTGAAAATAAATTGCTGGCACAGGGAGCTCTGTCTTATGAGCCTGCATGAAACAACTTGTCATATATTTTGTCCAATGAGAGGGATTGTTAGACATGGGGTCTCTAGTTGGCAGTCAGTTTTAAACCTGTCCAAGTAGGGACTCTCACTCTAGTCAGGATAAGGGAGATACCCGCTCAGATAACCTCTGCTCACCCCCTTGGTAGCTTGGTATGAGCAGTCAGGCTTATCTCAGAAGCAATGTGTAAAGCATTTGCACATAACACACACCAGTTTTAGAAAAATAGCCAATATGTATCTGTGTAAAACAAGACCAAAACAATAAAAGTCCAGCATACAGAGCTAAAGATATGAATTTTGTAAGATTTAACTTAAAAATATAGTTCCATGGAGTCGATAGCTCCACCTGGGCTTCGCGATTAACAAAACCAACAGTTCAGGATTGCCGCTGCGTCACGAGCCAGGTACCGTGTCGGAAAGACCTGCAAACAGTACCTTGGATTTGCAGGGTATCGTGATCCTCAAGGTGAACTCCGGAGGGAGGGCTCTCTGGCGTTGCGGTGTCGGTTCTGGAGTCGGTGCGGGAGTCGTCAGTCCTTGAAGTTCACATGCGTTGCAGATCAAACTCCGGGCTGATAAGGACAGGAGCACTGGCGTGGATGGCGTTGGGGCTGCGGTGCAAGCAGGACCGTGCGACGTGCGGTGCACACAGGTCACGGTGCAGGCAGTGGCTTGTGACGGTCATCCAGCGGCGTCAGTGAGACCAGGGCTGTAGTGTAAAGTTGGGCAGAGCGATGTGTGGGGTTACCAGGTCACGGTGCAGGCAGCGTCATCATCGTTGCTGAAGTGCTGTCGTCAGAAGGACCAAATCGTTGGTGCGGCACGGGACTGCTCTGCACGGTGTCTACGGGTCGCGTTGAAGACAGGGACGTCTGTTGATGACACTGGAGTCGATGGTACTGGCATCGGTGGACTGGGGCTGCAGTTCGGGACGGGACAGTACTTTGCGCTCCTCACGAGCAGTGTCCACAGGCCACGGTGCAGGCAGCGGCGTCGGTGTCACCAGGAGTGGCTGTGTAGGGGATGCCCAGATTGCCGTGTGAGCAGGCGATGCCGGAATCCGGGGCCCACAAGTTGCGGTGCGAGCAGCGGCACGGTAAAGTCGTCCAATGATGGCATCGGTAACACCAGGGTTGCGGTGCGGAGGGGGGCAGTGCGGCTCCGTGCGGCATCGGCAGATCACGGTGCAGGCCAGCAGCGTCGCTGGCTGTGTTGCAGTGGTTTTCCCTCCCCAACTTCACTGAAAGATGTATTTTTAAATTGTGAGCTCAGAGACCCTAAACTCCATATTTCGATCTGCTCTCAAAGGTAATCTGCACTTTAATAATATTTAAAGGCAGCCCCCATGTTATCCTATGAGAATGATAGGCCTTGCTCAGTGAAAACCAAATTTAGCAGTATTTTACTGTGAGGACATATAAAACACATTACTACATGTCCCACCTTTAACATACTCTGGACCCTGCCCATGGGGCTACCTAGGTCCTAACTTGGGGGTGCCTGACATGTAGTAAAAGGGAAGGTTGAGGCTTGGCAAGTGGGTACACTTGCCAAGACAAATTTGCAGTTTAAAACTGCACTCTAGTAGCATTTCATTTACAGGCCCTGGGCACCTCTAGTGCACTGTACTAGGGACTTACCAGTAAATAAAATATGCCAATCATGGAAAAGCCAATTACACATACAATTTACACAGAGAGCATATGCACTTGTAGCACTGTTTAGCAGTGGTAAAGTGCCCAGAGCCCTAAAGCCAACAAAAACTGGTCAGAAACTTAGGAGGCAAAAATATTGGGGATGACCTTGCAAAAAGGGTCAGGTGCAACAGGGATCCTATTCCCTTCAGTCTAATGATGAAAGCCTTGGCCGTAATATTGTCTGTCTTGATTAGGATATGCTTGTCTGGAGTTAATCAGGTGAATTTCTAGGCTCCCATTATTGCCTCCAAGTCCCTTCAGTTGGAGGATCTTTGACTTTACATTAGAGACCAGAAACATTTGATTTGCCAAAGACCCAACCAGGCTCCCCAACCAGTCAGACTTGCATCTGTGGTAATCACTACAGATGGTGGATGAGAAAACCAGAACCTTTTCCGTATGTTCTTGCTGATCAAACACCATGGAAGCGCCGCCTTTATCCCCTGACTCATTGTAACTGTCTTGTTGAGATATAAAGCAAAGTCGGAGACCAATTGTTTCAGCAGAAACCTCATTATTTGATGAAGAGGGAATCTCACCTAAGGCACAAGAAATACAGGGGCAACCAAATCTCCTTAGAATTGCATGCAAGACACTACTCTTGGAAAACTTTGAGACATTATGTTTTCTATATGAGAATGAATCTATTGAAGTCTACTTTCTTTCAATGTCACAATACCCAGAGCTTTTGGAATCTGGTTCCTATGAAGGACAAATCCTGCGAAGAGGAGTCGTTCACTAGAAAACCGTGTTCCTATAAGACTCTGAGCACTTTTCCTATATGAAAAATTATAAGGTCCTCTGATGCTGCTTGAATTGAACAGTCATATATTATGGATGTACATGTATTCCCTCCCGGTAGAGGATGGAGACCAGGTGAGGCAGCACTTTCATGAATACCCTTGGAGAGGATTTTAAACCAAAGGGGAGCATCCTGAACTAGAAGCACTGAACTTCTGTGGCAAATCTTAGAAATGTTTGCTGATTGGAACATGTAGATAGGTGTCTTGCAAGTCTAGTGAAGTAAGAACACTGCCGTTGTTCACTAAAGGAATTATTGAATGCAGAATCATCATGTAAAAGTGCACAATTCTCACCGTGGTATGTATCAACTTTAAGTCAAACACCGGTTTGAAAATCCCTGATAATTTCTTGACTAGGATAAAAATTGAATACACTCCTTTGCCTCATTCTTTATTCAGGACCTACTCTATTGCAGCTTTGTCTAGTAAAGACTGTACCCCTTTTAGTAGGGCCTTCCTTTTCATATTGTTCTTTGGCAATTGGGATGCGATTAACACACTCCCAGATCTGTAGAAATATGTGGATCCGTGCTCTCACAGGGTTCCTGCAAGATCCAGTATTTCAGGACTTCATCTTATAATTTGTCCCCATGTGCTTAGAGAATTCACCCTTGGCTTACAATTTTCTTGGCTGAAACTTCTTCTTTTAATCAGACCAATAGTTATAATTTCTCTTGGGTGTAGATCTTGATGTGTAGCTCCAGGGCTTGTGGTAAGACGAAGATGTTTCACCTTGGTGTGGAAGTGCATGCTTGTGATTATTAAATGCCTCAGTAGTCATGCTATCAAGCTGAGGTCCAAACAGCATTTTGCCATTGAATTAAATCTTTAGGAGAGCAGTTTTCATAAATTCCCTTGCGCTGAAGCCACAGACCCAGATGCCATTTCTGTAGTCTTGATTATGTCCAATGACATGTCACACAATAATTTGGATTGTTGTTTCATTACCACTAACAAGTCAGCACAACTCATACCTTTCTTTTTGGCTTCTGATAGCTTATCAAAGTCATTAACCGCAGACTGCACCACATAAGTGTGTCAGTGCCCACACTTACAACCAAATTCTTTCCTGACAAATCCTTTCTCAAAGTTGAATCTACTTTCTTATCTGCGGCCTCAGTTGGAGCAAAATCCTCAGGATTCAGTCACCTTGTTCCAATTAAGGTCGACAGAATGGTGTCCTCCTTAATGGAGTGAGGTAATACATAATTTGAGTGTTCCATCATGTACAGTTCCTACACAAACCTTGGAATTGGATCCATATCCAGTTCCTTCTATTCAGACAAGACCAGATCCCTAGTCTTGCTGTGGAAAGGCATTGCAAGAGATGGTGGCCTGACATATTGTCAGAACAATACCCCCCCTTGGAATGGAGGGAGTCCTACATGCTCTCCCACATGAGCCTTGATGTAAGCCATCTCTTCCCTTCGAATTACGTTCCCAGATATTGTTGAAGGGATAACAGCATCAGAGTGCGATGCTGAGGACACCTTAGTATTTTAGCTCTCAACCTTTTTGCCTTCCGTCCTGGCTTGGCTGTCACATCATTCTTTGCATCTCTCCAAAGGTCATGAAAGCAGGTGCCGCTGAATGAGGGGACCTCACTCTCGTTCTCCTTGCTGAAATTGGTTCCTTGTCCTCCGGTGAAGTAGATAAGACATGCTTTCCCTTTGCAAGTCTTTTACTCTCCGTACACACACATGACCCAGGAGGAATTAAATATGCAGGCTTAAACACCCTTATGAGGCAGACTAGGTTAACAAATTATACCTCTGTCTCCCTATAAACCAAAAAGACAGGGTAAGGAACTCATCCAATTATTTCAAAAGCCTCTGAAACCCTCAAAACGGATACATTTGTCTTACTTTGCCCGTCTAGGCCTTTACCTTCTGTCAACAGTTGCACTGCCTTCTGTCATCCCTGTAGCATGCACGGGGGTGATGCCTCCCTTCGGCCTAGATGGTGGAGGCCCTGCCACACATGAACCAACCAGACCCTGTTATGGCCGCTCCAGAGGATCAGCCACCTTTTTGCAGCGCAGTGAGTTTAGATGCCTTATCCCTTGTCGCCTGCCCCACAGACATCACACCCGGGATCCTCTTTCCATAGAGAGTCACTCCAACAACTCCAAATACACACCACGAGACCCCATTCATCAGCAGGCATGGGTGTCTCTAGAGACAACAAAGAAGGGAAGGAGTGTTGAGGGAGGAGAATTTATGCTAAAGGTTCTAGAGTATGTGATGTCTGTAGACTGCCTCATATCATCATGAATTGAAACAAGGGAGAGACTCTCCTCTCTAACCCCTTCCTTACTAGGAAACTCTCAATGTGGCATTACTGCCACATGCAGGATGGGCAGAGGAAGGTAAACCCCAAAACACAGTGGGGATTTAGTTAATGGTTGTTTTCCAATGTCTTTGACCTGTCGATTAAAAAAAAATCACAATGGTTTGCCAGAGTGTGCCTGGGAACAAGAGACTGTTGCAGGTGCCAAGGTGTCCCTTGTTACTACATTAGCAATAATACACAAGTAGTCTCAAAAGAGCCAACTTTTTTAGTTTGAATATCCAATCTAGTTATGCAATTCAGGGCTGTCCCTAGAGCGTTTGCCGATGCTGGCTGTAACATCCACCTCATCACCCCTTCTCATGTAAGCACACACACACACACACACACACACACACACACAGATACACACAAACACACACAAACATATATACATACACACACACAGACACACACACCCAAACACACAGACACACACAAACACACACACACACACAAACACATAAACACACACAGGCATGTGAGCAAACCACTAGACCATACTATTTACCATACAATTTATGCTCAGGGCATTTTACAATAATTATAATTAGACACAGACATGTTGAAAGAACATATAGGTATAATGTTCATCTATGCATTGCCTCTGAGTCAGATGCACTATATACTGTCATACTTAAGGACCACTTAATATGATTCAGTGCTAAGTACAGGCTAACGCTTTGTGAATGTTTCCTAGTATGTATGATTAGCTGTAGTTTTCTGTGCTAATGCCTGCAGCACTTACAGAACTGTAGACAAACTACTCTGGTCTATATAAACATAATCTGCAATCATGACATGCGTGGGCCTCTGTGGTCTCTGTGAATATCTGCATGTAGGGCAATTAAAGAGAGCAAACCTAGCTACAGGGCTACTGAGCACTGTGCATGAAGGCAGGATTACAGGTTATCATGGGATACAGGTTAATGGGTCACTTGTAGAATCACACCCAGTGCTGGGACTGCTGGAGGTATTCATACTGGAAATCAAGAAGTCTCCTAAAGGGGTGGAGGATTGATGCTGCTAGACAGGTCCAGGATTCATCTGTGTGTTCTACTTCAGTGAATCTGGCAGCCATGTGGAGGATGCCCTTCAGTGTTACCAGATCTGTCTGTGGCGCACTGGCAAGTGGAGTACTGCCACCACCAGGGGTGGTGATCACCAAAGGGCTACTCAGCTGTTCTAAAGACAGCTCACCAAAGAAATGTCTTCATTCTTAGCAGAAGTGAGAGTTGGTACCAGGATGCCTGTGTTAGTGTATCTGCTGTCTATGGGTTGGATGAAAATATGTGAGGTTTCTTGGAGGAGAGCCAGTCTAGAACACACATCTGTAGTTATTGCTGTCAGTTATTGTTTGTTGTAATCTTTCACTTTGCACCTTGCATCAAATAAGTGCTTTCCACTGTTAGTTCCCTCAATTCCTTGACCAGAGATACATTTATTCCACTTCCATTGCATATCTTACCTGTGCAGGTCACCCCTGCATCCTTTCCTGTAGGACAGGTGTTGTGCTCCCAGCCTTGCTGTGGGCACTCCCATGGAGCAGCCTCATCTCCTGTGCATTGAACATTACTCATTAAAACAGGCAGGGAGCTCTTTCCAAATGTTGGGTTGTACTCATGTTCTTGTACTGAAATACATCCAAGCTGCCTGCAGACCACTGAAGCATCCTTCAGATCCCAGGAGTCATCACACACGGTCCCCCAGACTCCATCGTGTTTGACCTCCACTCTTCCGGAGCAGACAGAGGTGCTGTTCACCAACCGGACCTCATCAGGACCTGGAAACAGCAGGATGGGGAAGAGATGTCAAGCAACAGCTGCAAAACAGCTAATGTCTCAACATTTAGCTTTAGTCTGAAAGGTACTTTATTTGTGCACAATTAATCAAAATCTTTGCAAACTATCATGTAAAACACTGCATACACAGTAGAAATTTAGCAATAAAAATGTCTAACAAAAGAAACAGACGGGTAAGGAAAGCAAAAGCAACAGGAAAATGTCATAAAATGTCCAGTCTGTGCAAGCTCAGGTGAATTGTAGCTGGATTTTAAGGACCCTAATTATTGGAAAGTGGCGCTGCACAGCAAGTCGCCTCAATGCGCTGCGCTGCGTCACTGGGAAAAGGCAGGAATGCACTGTCTTCAAGGCATACAGTGCACTCCTGTCCTTTACCCTGCACTGGTGCCCTTCTGGCTTCCTAGCGCCAATGCAGGTCCCCTTGCACCATGGTTGCATGCAGGGTTGTGTTTTTGCATGAAGGGACACCTTCCTGCACATAAGAAAATCCTTAGAGGCGTATTCCTCTATCGATGCGTGCAGCAGAACATAGAAAGAGAAAACAAGGAGGAGAAATAAAGATATCTCTCCTCGTTGCATCGCTCCTGGGAGGTGTGTCCTTTTGGCATATTTCCAGCTTTACCCGGTTGGGTAAATATGGAAATATGTCAAAAAGCATGGGAATTTGCCTGGGAACACCCATGTCATGCCCATGAAACACCTCTCTTGTGCAGAGTGGTGCAACGAAGTGATTTGCACTGCATTACATTACTCCAGATTTTTTAAGCCAGTCAGGGCTTTGCGTGGCTTCAAAAATCTGGCTTAGAGGTTTGCGTCACGCATGTACCACATTGCGCCCGTGCAAGCATGATGCAAAGCTCTCATAGATATGCCACTATGAGTGCAGAATCCCACAATGAGAGCAGTTAAAGTGCAAGTGCAACTGAGGCCCAAGGACCCCTTCTTGCCAAGGTCCACTGAATACTACTAAAAAAAAACAGATCAGAGACAACTTAAAATTCACATGCTGTGAATGAGGAATAACCCCATTGCATCAAGGATATTCATGAATGTCTCAAGGCGCGTACACTCATCCCAGGTTGGAAGCAAGGAAAGTGCAAATACTATTGCGCCACAGCACCCAGTACCGATATGACCGACCTCATGAATTTCAAGAATCTTGCAAATAATTATCACAAACCACCATTTAAACATTCATCTACAGCAGCTTTACAAGAGTGAATATTCAGCCATCTGAAGACAGGTGCCTCTGGCAGGTGAGATAAGTGCATCCACAGATGATGTGCTGGCGAGTCTCCCTTGACGGTTGACAGCATCTGCAATGACCATCTTGGTCACTTCCCAGGTGACCCTACCAGTGACGTAACAAAACATGAGGGCCCCCCCTGCACAGTACATGGAGGGCCCCCTTTCCAGACTCACTCAGGAGGTGTCAGGGCAGTGTAATGTGCTGAGGTTCCCCCTCTTGAGCTCGCCCACAGCACAGGGGCTGCGGGGCCTTTGTTACGCCACTGGATCCTACAAGTATGCGGTCACCTGAATCAGACTGAGTTGTCAAAGAAGTATTTGAATGTTAACAAACAGCTATGATGGTGGGTTAGATGTAATGGCAGGGATAGGAGCTGGTGGAGATACACATTAAGTGTTGCATGAGCCCTTGAGTGGATGGCTTGCGAATCGTCCTGGGCTGATGCAGACTTGTTGTTTCAAAATATTTTTTTCTAGTTTATTCAATGGAAGTGAATTTGCATCAGATCTTTAGCCACAGGCCCATCAGTCACAGTCTTGTAAAGCCTATGGATTTGTGATTCCTTGTCTTGAATAGTACTCCATAGAAGATGCCTAATAGACCCCAAATCACCTGATTTTTATTTCACACAAATTGAAAGAAATCACGCATAAAGGGAGCAACCCTGGTGGGTCAAATTAAACTCTAGTGGGGTTTGAGCCTGAGCCGTGCTTGACAGAAGCTGAAAAAGGTGTTTATAAGAAGTCATTAAACAAGGTCCAACTAAGAAGTTATGTGTTTTTATAAACAAGGGAGCCATAAGGCATTAATTTGCTGTCAATCACTTTACACATTACAGAAAGATCTGTAACCGAATGGTAATGAGAAGACGCAGGAAGGCAAAAGTTTGAGGGCTTTCCGTAGCAGGTCGAGCTTCCTTCAAGTATTTGGTGGTAGAAACCTGTTCAGTTCCCTTGCCCTTTATGAACCATGCCCCACACTTGAACCTCCTTTTACCAAAGACTAGAATCTTGGGGCCTGATTTAAGAAGAGTGGTGCTGCATCCAAGGCAGCTCTCCTTTTCTTGCGCCCCTTAGCGCCCCCTTCGGTTACCATGTGTGTCCTGTATTTAATATATGGTGCACCATGGCCAAGGGTTGGGGCAATAGCAGCTGACTTTTTGATGCTGTTGATGTACTGAATAGGATTAGTGCCAAAATGTTGACACTAATCCTGCACAGTACATAGGGGCCCATTGAAAGCAATAGTGTCCCCACTTTTAATGCCTGTTCTGTGCAGCCGTTAAAAGTAGCCACAAAAAATGTTGCAGTGGAATCTCTGAGATTACATTGCACCATTTTTGCAGTCCTCTTAACGGGGGAATGCCCCCTTGTATACAGCATGCCTGGTGCAGGCATAATTGTGGTGCAAGGGGTTACAAAGTTGCGCAATGCATGCATTG
Organism: Pleurodeles waltl; assembly: GCF_031143425.1. Lineage (NCBI taxonomy): Eukaryota > Metazoa > Chordata > Amphibia > Caudata > Salamandridae > Pleurodeles > Pleurodeles waltl. Next base: position 223,989,691 of record NC_090441.1, read on the forward strand.
CACCACTTTGTAAATGTGGTGCAGTGATTTTGGCCTTGTCCGACCACATTAGCTTAAAAAAAATGACGCTATTGTGGCTCAAGGAGGCACTAGGCCTTCTTAAATCTGGGCCTTGGTTTTTGACATGTTCATGCTGAGCGTGTTAACTTTCCTGGCTGGCCAGAGATCTTTGCAGACCTATTGTCATTTGGTCCATTAGGAAGGTTTCTTCAACTTGGCAAGTGTGCGGAGCAAGATGGCGGAGCCGTAGAGCGGACGCAGCCCTGCGACCACGCCCACCCCGACTCCGGACGCCGAGGAGTGAGGACGCGCCCACAAGCACGGAAGCAACGAGAAGGGAGGCCCCTCTTCTTTGCACTTCCAGACTATGCCATAGCTTGGACAGCCGAGACGAGCACGCCGGGGGCGGCCCCCGAGGGCATGACTGGAATTGAAGGACGTTTTCTTTTCTCAGCTGCTGGCTTTGATATTGGTTATAACCCAGCACGCTAGTGAGAACAACGAGGGAGGGAAGCATCGGCCTCCCCCAGGAAAATTTTTGGAAAAGCAGTGGGAGACATATGGAGGCAGCCCTGACGGATACTTCCTGCTACTCCCTCACTGCAGTTTTACGACATGCTACATACTTAGGTAAAGAAAAGAAGATACCTAGGGGGAAAAAAGGAGGAAGCAGTCTTCTATTTTGCCTGCCTGCTCTGCGCTTTCAATTACGGACTCTGCAAGGAAGAGGAGCAGCAACCCCAAGTAATTTCAAGTAAGCCAAGGGGGGAGAAATGGTTTGAGGATTGTCTGAAATTCTATTAAAACACGTAAGTTTATTCACACTACCCTTCTTAAACTTATTTTTTTTAAAAGGAAGAGGGAGAGAACCTTATTAGATCTTAAGGTATATATGATTGTAAAACTGGATGGCAGAGGGTCTATGGGGAGCCGCATCTGCAAACCAGGACTTCCCTAATGTTATTAACCACGGAGGTGGATATTACTCACTCGTGTACTTATCCCTGGACTACTAAGAGCATTATTAGAAGTGCGATATACGGCATAGCACACGATTTGATAACAGCAATAGTAGGGCTAACTAGCTTGGTAAAACTATTCCCCCCCTTTGTTAAAGGAAGGATGGCGCCTAAAATACTTCAGAACCCTGGAGATAAGACTGACAATGCTAAATCATTGTGTTCAGGAAAAGATAAAGGGGACCAGGCCGGGGCTAACGGACGGCCCACCTCAATTGCGGGGAGGCAACCTGGGAGAAGTACAACTGGCCAAAGTAAAGATCTTAAATTGAGCGATAACATAACCCCCCCTGAGGAAAATAGGGGGAAGAGTAAAACTCAGGCCACTATCACTTCTTTCTTGACAGGAGGGGTACAAGAAACTGATACTGCCCTGCTAACCCCTATGCTGGGAGGTGAACAAATATCTACAGAAAGAACACATGAGGGGGCCTCCAGCGAAAAATTCGGAAAAGAAAGATTGTCCCAACCATGAACTATAAGGTCTGACAGTGGCACAATGGAAAAATGGCAGGTGACTCCCTTGACGCTGCAGCATGTGCCTGAGATACAAGGAAAGGACTTGAGCAACATAAAGCAAACACGAGGCAGCGCAGAAGAGCAAGGCAGACCACAGAGTTTAGGAGAAAGGGATAAGAGCAATGGGAAGGAGACCAAGAACTTGGACTGGTCAAAAGATACTGGGGATAAATTTTACTCATTAACAGAGGAATCAGAACTCAGCAGCACTGAGGGGCACAGCCTTAATGACTCTGGCAGCAGCATATCCTCGGAGGAAGGGAATGCTTAATCGAATAATGAACTCACAGTGCGGCAGAGGCACCGCCAGCGCAAGTGCATCAAAACGAGGTCTGATCTACAGGAGGGTACTGAATTCTCCGCCTCTAGCGGGAACAGGACTATGAAGTGGGATTACTCCAGTATCAATCTTACAGATGTAGCCTTCACAACGAATAAACCAAATATGAGCGATCAGCAGCCGTCAAGGAATATGGGCAGAGGAGACAATATCGAGGGTACAAAGAGCGACATATGCGCAGCGAGCACAGACGCTGGGATGCTACAATCAATATTTAACACAATCAAAGAATTACAAATGGAAACTCGGGTAGAAAGTCGCAGAGACAGAATTGCTACAAAACGGCTGCAAGGATCAGTGCGTAAGGTGGCCAAATCATGTACTGAGATAGAAACTAAGCTAGGCACAATGGAAGAGAGGATAGTAGCGGTCGAAGAGGATGTTGACTTGCTGAAACAACAAAATGCCACGCAAGAAAGCCAAATGACTGACGTGATGTGGAAACTGGAAGATTTGGAGAACCGGCATAGAAGGAATAATCTACGCTTCCTGGGCATAGAGGAAGGGCTGGAAGGAAATGACATTCGGGACTACATGATCAAGCTTGTGCAGAGAGCGTTTCCCGAACTGAACCACTGGGACTGGAACAATGAGATACAGCGGGCACATAGATTTCCCCCGACCAGGAGGGAGGGGGCGCACCCAGCTCCTTCAAAATATCCTAGAGCCATTTTGGTGGCTTTTGGGAATTTTTTACTGCGTCAGGCAGTTTTTGATAAAGCACTCCCTAATACCCCTCGACAGCTAGAAGGGGTTACCTTCTTTACACAACCAGATTTTTGTCAATACACTGTGGAGCGGAGATGGCGGCTTCGACAGCTGATCAAACCCTTCTTTGATAAGGGAGGAGAGGCTTACTTGATCTCCCCTGCTCGGCTGAAAACAGTGGTTAATGGGAAAGTGAGATGGTTTACGTCAGAGATCCAGGCAAAGGAATATCTGATGGAGTTGAAATAATGATGTTCTTTTTTTAGATATAAAAGATCTCGGTGGTGGGCGGGGCATTCTGCATCTACACTTCGCCAACACTCGAGCCTAGAGGCTCGATTGCTCTACAAGAAAGGGGGGGCTGGCTGAGAGGGAGGGCCCCCAGCCACCCCTTGGGGGGAGGGAGGGAAGGGAGGAGGACAGATGGGTGTGTGGTGGGTTGGGGGGTTTGAAGGGGATGAGAGGTGGGAAGGAGGGGGGGAAGGGGCAGAGAGGGACAGAACGATTGGCACAGAAACAGAATAAAAGGACCAGAGAGAGCAGAGAAAGTAAGGTCTACGTAAGAGTATACACAATGGGAGTAAAAGGCCAAATAGGAAGACTGGCGGAGACCGCCAAAAGACCGCACCGGCGGTCATTTTGACTTTCCCGCTGGGCCGGCGGGGGCGACCGCCAAAAGGCCGCCCGCCTGCCCAGCGGGAAAGCCCCAGCAACGATGAAGCCGGCTCCGAATGGAGCCAGCGGAGTTGCTGGTGTGCGACGGGTGCAGTGGCACCCGTCGCGATTTTCAGTGTCTGCTTTGCAGTTACTGACTTGCACATTGGAATGGAGCCATCAACATACTTAGTGGAGATGTAAGCAGACCACCTAGATGTAGAGATATTAATTCATTACCTTGTTGAATAGCCGTGTAAGAATTTGTGGACCATTGGTCACACTTTTTGGAGTTATTGAATTTCTTTTGCTTCAAATATGGCAATATGGTTCATCTTGCAACCACTGTTTTTCTTCATACAGAAATTGGCGGTAACTTTTTCATATGGTTATCAGTTCTTTCTTCAAGGAAAAATCAGTTTTGTCCTTATTCACAACTCTTACAATTCTATGTAATTGTCTTTTTAAGATTACTAGACCTTACTATTCTACAAGTAGGAGAGGATGAATACTATGTTCCTCGTGGTGTTGCTTCCTGTCGGGCGGGGGTGGTTTAATAGGGTGAAATCAGATCAGCCTTCAATCAGACGTTGGTTTACTTTTTGTCAAAGTGGATAAAAGAGACATCAATTTCTATGTAGTTATGTTATTTAATTCAGAATTTAACCTGAGCCTTTTGATCATTTCCATTTCTGATCGTGGGTCGAATACTGTTACTTTTCTCAAAGGAAGAGCCTTTACTGGGAAACAAACACAACAGGAAGCATAATCACTGGTGAGCCTCTGATGTAAGCTATGCGTAAATCTTGTGTCATGGTCGCATATATTTCTGCCACTCAATGAGCCTAAATCTTGGACATTCAGAGCAGAGGTAACTTTAATGCTAGGATCCGTGCTTCTAGCTGGGCAAGTTTAATGACCATAAACCTTGGATGTTCAGAGCAGAGGTAAGTGTAATGCTAGAGTTGGTGCTTCTTGCTGGACAAGTTTAATGACCATAAACCTTGGATGTTTAGAGCAGAGGTATGTGTAATGCTAGTGTTGGTGCTTCCAGCTGGACAAGTTCAATGACCATACACCTTGGATGTTCAGAGCAGAGGTAAGAGTAATGCTATCATTGGTGCTTCTAGCTGGACAAGTATAATGACCATAAACCTTGGATGTTTAGAGCAGAGGTAAGTGTAATGCTGGCATCGGTGCTTCTAGCTGGACAAATTCAATGGCCATAAATCTTGGAGGCTCAGAGGTGTAGGAAAGTACCATCTTGCCTGGCATGTTACCCCCATATTTCACTGTATATATGTTGTTTTAGTTGTATGTGTCACTGGGACCCTGCCAGCCAGGGCACCAGCGCTCATAAGTGTGCCCTCTATGTGTTACCTGTGTTATGACTAACTGTCTCACTGAGGCTCTGCTATCCAGAACCTCAGTGGTTATGCTCTCTCATTCTCTTTCCAAATTGTCACTAACAGGCTAGTGACCAATTTCAGCAATTTGCATTGGCATACTGGAACACCCTTATAATTCCCTAGTATATGGTACTGAGGTACCCAGGGTATTGGGGTTCCAGGAGATCCCTATGGGCTGCAGCATTTCTTTTGCCACCCATAGGGAGCACTGACAATTCTTACACAGGCCTGCCACTGCAGCCTGAGTGAAATAAAGTCCACGTTATTTCACAGCCATTTACCACTGCACTTAAGTAACTTATAAGTCACCTATATGTCTAACCTTTACATGGTAAAGGTTAGGTGCTAAGTTACTTAGTGTGTGGGCACCCTGGCACTAGCCAAGGTGCCCCCACATGGTTCAGGGCAAATTCCCCGGACTTTGTGAGTGCGGGGACATTACACGCGTGCACTATACATAGGTCACTACCTATGTATAGCTTCACAATGGTAACTCCGAATATGGCCATGTAACATGTCTATGATCATGGAATTGCCCCCTCAATGCCATCCTGGCGGTGGGAGCAAACCTACTAATAGCCAATCCAAGGGAGTAGATGGGCTCACTTTTGGTAATTTAGTTGGGGCTGGTCTGATTAGGGAGACCACAGAGGCTGTGTTAGTGTCTGAGGGGGCTATTGATTTAGCCACCTTGGTTGCTTGTCCCCTTAACATGGATAAGTACAAGCAACTACCCCTAATAAATGGTGTTGAGGTTCAGGCCTACAGGGACACAGGTGCCAGTGTTACAATGGTAATAGAGAAGCTGGTCCACCCTGAACAACACCTACTTGGTCACCAGTACCAAGTAACCGATGCTCATAACAACACTCTTAGCCACCCCATGGCTGTTGTGAATCTCAACTGGGGGGGGGGGGTTACTGGTCTAAAGAAAGTTGTGGTTGCCTCAGATTTACCTGTAGACTGTCTATTAGGGAATGATTTAGAGGCATCAGCTTGGGCAGAAGTGGAGTTGGAGGCTCATGCATCAATGCTGGGCATTCCAGGGCATATTTTTGCTTTGACCAGGGCTCAGGCCAAAAAGCAAAAAGGACAGGGTGACTTGAATCCTGGAAGAATGGGCCAAGTGCTCCCTAAAGCTAGGTTTAGTAAAGGGAAAACACTAACTACTATTCCTCCCTCTACAATGGATTCTAATTCTGAGGAAGAGGAATTTCCACCCTGTGCAGAACCTACACCAGAGGAGCTGGAAGCAGACACTGCTGAGCTTTTGGGTGAAGGGGGGCCTGCCAGGGAGGAGCTGAGTGTGGCACAGCATACCTGTCCCACACTAGAGGGTCTAAGGCAGCAAGCTGTCAAACAAGCAAATGGGGATGTCAGTGACTCACACAGAGTTTATTGGGAGGACAACCTCTTGTACACTGAAGCAAGGGATCCAAAACCTGGAGCTGCCAGGAGATTGGTGATTCTTCAGGAGTACAGAAAGTTCCTCCTAACTCTAGCCCACAACATTCTCTTAGCTGGACATTTGGGGCAAAATGAAAACTTGGGACAGTCTTGTTCCCTTGTTTCAATGGCCTAGAATGTCAGAGGACACAAAGGAATTTTGTGAGTCCTGTGAAACCTGTCAAGCCAGTGGCAAGACAGGTGGCACTCCAAAGGCACCCCTTATTCCACTGAGTGTGGTTGGGGTTCCCTTTGAAAGGGTAGGGGTTGACATAGTTGGCCCCCTTGACCCTCATACTGCTTCAGGCAATAGGTATATCTTGGTGGTAGTGGACCATGCCACCAGATATCCTGAAGCAATCCCTCTAAGGACCACTACAGCTCCTGCAGTGGCAAAGGCCTTCCTGGGAATCTTTTCCAGGGTGGGCTTCCCAAAAGAGATGGTATCAGACCGGGTAAGCAATTTCATGTCCGCTTACTTAAAGGCCATGTGGAAGGAGTGTGGTGTTACATACAAGTTCACCACACCCTATCAGCCACAAGCAAATGGACTGGTGGAGAGATTTAACAAAACTCTCAAAGGCATGATTATGGGACTCCCTGAAAAACTCCGCAGGAGATGGGATATCCTGTTACTTGCCTCCTTTTTGCTTACAGGGGGGTACCCCAGAAAGGAGTGGGCTTCAGCCCCTTTGAACTCCTATTTGGTCACCCTGTGAGAGGTCCTCTTACACTTGTTAAGGAGGGTTGGGAACAACCTTTAAAAGCTCCAAAGCAAGACATAGTGGACTATGTACTTGGTCTAAGATCTAGGATGGCTGAGTACATGAAAAAGGCCAGTAAAAACCTTCAGGCCAGCCAAGAGCTCTAAAAGCAATGGCATGACCAGAAAGCTGTTTTGGTTCAGTAACAACCAGGGCAGAAAGTGTGGGTCTTGGAGCCTGTGGCCCCAAGAGCACTCCAAGACAAATGGAGTGGACCTCACATAATTGTTGAAAAGAAGGGTGAAGTCACCTACTTAGTTGACTTAGGCACTGCCAGGAGTCCCCTTAGGGTGCTCCATGTCATTCGCCTGAAACCCTACTATGACAGGGCTGATCTCACCCTGCACATGGCAACTGATGAGGGACAGGAAGAAGAGAGTGACCCTCTCCCTGATCTCTTCTCTTCCACAGAACAAGATGCTCTAGTGGAAGGTGTAGTACTGGCAGATTGTCTTACTGCTGAGCAGAAAGACCACTGCATAAATCTCCTGGGTCAGTTTTCTGAACTCTTCTCTACTGTGCCAGGTACCACTTCTTGGTGTGAGCACACTATAGATACTGGAGACAGCTTGCCTGTCAAAAGTAAGATCAATAGGCAGCCTGACCATGTCAGAGACTGCATAAAGCAAGAGGTGCAGAAAATGCTTGAACTGGGAGTGGTTGAGCACTCTGAAAGTCCATGGGCCTCTCCTGTTGTACTTGTACCAAAACCACATTCCAAGGATGGAAAGAAGGAAATGCGGTTTTGTGTAGACTACAGAGGTCTCAACCAGGTAACCAAAACTGATGCTCACCCTATACCCAGGCCAGATGAGCTAATAGATACACTGGCATCTGCTAAGTATCTAAGCACTTTTGATTTGACTGCAGGGTATTGGCAGATCAAATTATCAGAAGATGCAAAAGCAAAAACTGCATTTTCAACCATTGGAGGCCATTACCAATTCACAGTAATGCCTTTTGGATTGAAAAATGCACCTGCCACTTTTCAAAGGTTGGTGAATACAGACCTGCAAGGGCTGGAAGCTTTTAGTGCAGCAGTTTTGGAGGCCCTGCAAAAGGCAGGCCTCACTATCAAGGCTTCAAAGTGCAAGATAAGGCAGGGGAAGGTGGTTTATCTGGGACACCTGGTAGGTGGAGAACAGATTGCACCACTTCAGGGGAAAATCCAAACTATTATAGATTGGGTTCCCCCTACTACTCAGACTCATGTGAGAGCCTTTTTAGGCCTCACTGGGTACTATAGGAGGTTCATAAAGAACTATGGCTCCATTGCAGCCCCTCTTAATGACCTCACATCTAAAAAAATGCCTAAGAAGGTATTATGGACAGCAAACTGTCAGAAAGCTTTTGAGGAGCTGAAGCAGGCCATGTGCTCTGCACCTGTCTTGAAAAGCCCCTGTTACTCCAAAAAATTCATTGTCCAAACTGATGCATCTGAATTAGGGGTAGGGGCAGTCTTATCACAACTTAATTCTGAGGGCCAGGATCAACCTGTTGCTTTTATCAGCAGGAGGTTGACCCCTAGAGAAAAGCGTTGGTCTGCCATAGAGAGGGAGGCCTTTGCTGTGGTCTGGGCACTGAAGAAGTTAAGGCCATACCTGTTTGGCACTCACTTCATTGTTCAGACAGACCACAAACCTCTACTTTGGCTAAAACAAATGAAAGGTGAAAACCCTAAATTATTGAGGTGGTCCATATCTCTACAGGGGATGGACTATACAGTGGAACATAGACCTGGGAGTACCCACGTCAATGCAGATGGACTCTCCAGATATTTCCACTTAGACAATGAAGACTCATCAGGTAATGGCTAGTCTTATTGTCCTTCGTTTGGGGGGGGGGGTTGTGTAGGAAAGTACCATCTTGCCTGGCATGTTACCCCCATATTTCACTGTATATATGTTGTTTTAGTTGTATGTGTCACTGGGACCCTGCCAGCCAGGGCCCCAGTGCTCATAATTGTGCCCTGTATGTGTTACCTGTGTTATGACTAACTGTTTCACTGAGGCTCTGCTATCCAGAACCTCAGTGGATATGCTCTCTCATTATCTTTCCAAATTGTCACTAACAGGCTAGTGACCAATTTCACCAATTTACATTGGCATACTGGAACACCTTTATAATACCCTAGTATATGGTACTGAGGTACCCAGGGTATTGGGGTTCCAGGAGATCCCTATGGGCTGCAGCATTTCTTTTGCCACCCATAGGGAGCTCTGACAATTCTTACACAGGCCTGCCACTGCAGCCTGAGTGAATAACGTCCACTTTATTGCACAGCCATTTACCACTGCATTTAAGTAACTTATAAGTCACCTATATGTCTAACCTTTACCTAGTAAAGGTTAGGTGCTAAGTTACTTAGTGTGTGGGCACCCTGGCACTAGCCAAGGTGCCCCAACATGGTTCAGGGCAAATTCCCCGGACTTTGTGAGTGCGGGGACACCATTACACGCGTGCACTACACATAGGTCGCTACCTATGTGTAGCTTCACAATGGTAACTCCGAATATGGCCATGTAACATGTCTATGATCATGGAATTGCCCCCTCTATGCCATCCTGGCATAGTTGGCACAATCCCATGATCCCAGTGGTCTGTAGCACAGACCCTGATATTGCCAAACTGCCTTTCCTGGGGTTTCACTGCAGCTGCTGCCAACCCTTCAGACAGGTTTCTGCCCTCCTGGGGTCAAGCCAGGCTTGGCCCAGGATGGCAGAACAAAGGACTTCCTCTGAGAGAGGGTGTTACACCCTCTCCTTTTGGAAAATGGTGTGAAGGCAGGGGAGGAGTAGCCTCCCCCAGCCTCTGGAAATGCTTTCATTGGCACAGATGGTGCCCATTTCTGCATAAGCCAGTATACACCGGTTCAGGGACCCCTTAGCCGTGCTCTGGCGCGAAACTGGACAAAGGAAAGGGGAGTGACCACTCCCCTGACCTGCACCTCCCCTGGGAGGTGTCCAGAGCTCCTCCAGTGTGCTCCAGACCTCTGCCATCTTGGAAACAGAGGTGCTGCTGGCACACTGGACTGCTCTGAGTGGCCAGGGCCAGCAGGTGACGTCAGAGACTCCTTCTGATAGGCTCCTTCAGGTGTTGCTAGCCTATCTTCTCTCCTAGGTAGCCAAACCCTCTTTTCTGGCTATTTACGGTCTCTGTCTCTGGGGAAACTTTAGATAACGAATGCAAGAGCTCATCAGAGTTCCTCTGCATCTCTCTCTTCACCTTCTGCCAAGGAATCGACTGCTGACCGCGCTGGAAGCCTGCAAAACTGCAACATAGTAGCAAAGATGACTACTGCAACTCTGTAACGCTGATCCTGCCGCCTTCTCGACTGTTTTCCTGGTGGTGCATGCTGTGGGGGTAGTCTGCCTCCTCTCTGCACTAGAAGCTCCGAAGAAATCTCCAGTGGGTCGACGGAATCTTCCCCCTGCAACCGCAGGCACCAAAAAGCTGCATTACCGGTCCCTTGGGTCTCCTCTCAGCACGACGAGCGAGGTCCCTCGAATCCAGCAACTATGTCCAAGTGACCCCCACAGTCCAGTGACTCTTCAGTCCAAGTTGGGTGGAGGTAAGTCCTTGCCTCCCCACGCCAGACTGCATTGCTGGGAATCGCGACTTTTGCAGCTACTCCGGCCTCTGTGCACTTCCAGCGGAAATCCTTTGTGCACAGCCAAGCCTGGGTCCACGGCACTCTAACCTGCATTGCACGACTTTCTAAGTTGGTCTCCGGCGACGTGGGACTCCTTTGTGTAACTTCGGGTGAGCACCGTTTCACGCATCCTTGTTGTGCCTGTTTCTGGCACTTCTCTGGGGGCTACCTGCTGCTGAGAGGGCTCCTTGTCTTGCTCGACATCCCGTCTCTCTCCTGACGCAATTTGCAACATCCTGGTCCCTCCTGGGCCACAGCAGCATCCAAAAACGCTTACCGCACGATTTGCCGCTAGCAAGGCTTGTTGGCGGTCTTTCGGCGGGAAAACACTTTTGCACGACTCTCCACGGCGTGGGGGATCCATCCTCCAAAGGGGAAGTCTCTAGCCCTTGTTGTTCCTGCAGAATCCTCAGCTTCTACTTTCCAGTAGCAGCTTCTTTGCACCCACAGCTGGCATTTCCTGGGCATCTGCCCATCTCCGACTTGCTTGTGACTTTTGGACTTGGTCCCCTTGTTCCACAGGTACCCTCGACTGGAAATCCATTGTTGTTGCATTGCTGGTTTGTGTCTTTCCTGCAGAATTCCCCTATCACGACTTCTTTGTCCTTTGGGGAACTTTAGTGCACTTTCCACTCACTTTTCAGGGTCTTGGGGAGAGCTATTTTTCTAACCCTTACTATTTTCTAATAGTCCCAGCGACCCTCTACAAGGTCACATAGGTTTGGGGTCCATTCGTGGTTCGCATTCCACTTTTGGAGTATATGGTTTGTGTTGCCCCTATCCCTATGTGTCCCCATTGCATCCTATTGTAACTAAACATTGTTTGCACTGTTTTCTAAGACTATACTGCATATTTTTGGTATTGTGTACATATTTCTTGTGTATATTTGCTATCCTCATACTGAGGGTACACTATGAGATACTTTGGCATATTGTCATGAAAATAAAGTACCTTTATTTTTAGTATATCTGTGTATTGTGTTTTCTTATGATATTGTGCAAGTGATACTAGTGGTAATGTAGGAGCTTCACACGTCTCCTAGTTCAGCCTAAGCTGCTCTGCTAAGCTACCACTATCTATCAGCCTATGCTGCTAGACACCCTATACACTAATAAGGGATAACTGGGCCTGGTGCAAGGTGCAAGTACCCCTTGGTACTCACTACAAGCCAGTCCAGCCTCCTACACTGGGGTGGTTTACTAGGAGCTTTCTCCAAAGCCTCCTTCACCAGACTGAGCGGTCTCCTCACAGGGTGGCCATAGATGAGCTCAAAGGGGCTAAAGCCAAGTCCCTTTTGAGACACCTCCCTGTAAGCGAACAGAAGGCATGGCAAGAGGACGTCCCACTTACGCCTCGAGGGCTCTGACAGGCCCTGAATCATGCCTTTCAAGGTGCGGATGAATCTCTCAACCAGACCATTACTTTGGGGGTGGTAAGGTGTTGTGAACTTGTACGTTACCCCACACACCTTTCACAGAGACTTCATATAAGTGGATATGAAGTTTGTACCTCTATCAGACACCACTTCCTTGGGGAACCCCATGCGGGTGAAAACTCCCATCAAGGCACGTCCAACCACGGGGGCAGTGACCGTCCTTAGGAATGGCTTCTGGGTACTGTGTGGCATGGTCCACCAAGACCAGGGTGAACCTGTTGCCCATGGCTGTCTTGGGATCCAGAGGCCCCACAATGTCAATTCCTACCCTTTCAAAGGGAGTACTGACTACAGGTAAAGGTTGGAAGGGAGCTTTGCATTTCCCCCCACTCTTGCCACTTGCCTGACAAGTCTGACAAGACCTTCAATAAGCAGCTGACTGCTTGTGCATCAAGGGCCAGTAAAAGTGGGAGACAAGCCTCTTATAGGTCTTGTCCTGCCCTAGATGTCCTGCCAAAGGCACATCATGAGCCAAACCCAGTAGGAAGGCCCTGAAGCACTGGGGTACCACCAGCATACGAGCTGACCCAGGCTCAGGAACCTTAGGCTCACTATACAGGAGGCCATCCTCCCAATATATCAGGTAAGTACCTGGCACCTTGCCAGCCGCCTTGGCTGCAGCCTGCTGCCACAGCCCCTCAAGAGTAGGGCACTCCTTCTGCGCTGTGCAGAATGCTTCCCTGGTGGGTCCCCCTTCCTGCTGCCACTGTGACAGCTCAGGGACCTCCCCCAGTTCAGCCACCTGCTCCCCTGTAGATTCCGGGGCGTCACCCTCAGGCTCTGCCTCCTCCTGGACCGTGGGAACCTCGGGGGCCGGTTTCCCTCACCCCCCTGCCCTTCCTCTTCTTGGTGGTCCCCTGGGCCACTGTTTCAGGCTCCAGGGGCTCTTGACTACCCTGATTGGCTGCCATAGACCGGGTGGATACGCATACCCAACATCTCCAAGTGAGACTTGTGTTCCACCTCCTTCCAAGGGGAATCCTCCAGGTCGTTACCTAGCAAACAATCAACAGGCATGGTTGGACTCACAGCTACTTTCCAGGAACCTGAGACCCCCCCTCCCCATTCAAAGGGAACCTGCACCACTCTGCAAAGGCACTCAGAGTTGTCTACCGCAACTACTTGGTGAAGTACCCGGGGATCAATCTGCTCTTCAGACACCAGGTGACTCCTCACTGTAGTCACACTGGCTCCTGTGTCTCTCAGAGCCTCCACCCTCTGTCCATTGATGGTCACCCATTGCCTGTACCTCTTAGTGTTATCAGGCACTAGGTTTCTCTGGACCATCTCACTGTCCTCTAGTGAGACAAGGGTCATTTCTGCTGGTTCCCACCCACCTGAAACCAACTCCTCCCCAAACGCTACACTGGCCAAACCCTGGGACGGTGCACCATTGGGTTCTGGTGTACTTTTGGGGCATTTGGGGTCCCCCCTCACATGACCCACCTGGGCACATGCATAGCACTTACATGGGGGACCACCTGCCACTGGCTTCCCTTTGGACAACCATGGCTTCTTTTCACTGGGGGGTTGGGAATCCTTACCCTGGGAATCAGTTTGGGGCCCTTTAGAGAACTCCCCCTGTTTGCCCTTACCCCCCCCTTTTTTCTGAGAGGGACCCTGCCCACCCTTGGCGTGGTCCCCCCATACCTCTTTTGGACCCTGGTGCTCTCCCAGCGGTCCGCTTCCTGTGCAAGCTTCCTGGGGTCAGCCAGCTTGCTGTCAATGAGGTGCTGGCGCAGCTCTGGAAAACATAAACTGTACAAGTGCTCCCAAGCAATTAAATTGTAAAGCCCCTCATACGTGTTTACTTTACTGCCCTTCACCTAACCATCCAGTGACCTGCAAAAAGAATCAACACATTCCAACCATGTTTGGGATTCCTTTCTCTTGTAGGATCTAAACTTCTCCTTGTACTGCTCAAGGGTGAGACCATACCTGGTAAGTAAGGCCTCCTTCATGACAGGGTAGGTGAGATCCTGAGCATCCCCTAAGGCTGTCAGTGTGTCCCTCCCCTCTGCCTCAAAATGCTTCCACGGGGTTGCCCCCCAATGAGCTTCAGGGACCAGGTTCATGTGGAGAGCTGACTCATAACCCTTGAACCACAAGTAGATATCATCCTCCCTCTTATAATCTCTCACAAGGTCTTTTGGGATGTGTACCCTTCTCTCAGGCTGCACTGCAGGATTGCTGCCACCATCTCTAATGGACTGGCTTCTATGATTTATCTCTCTAAAGCTAAGCTCATGAGCCATTGCTAACTTCCTCTCCTCAAGGGCTAGCCTCCTCTGCTCCAATTGGTACTCCCTTTCTGCCTGTCTGTCCTGTAACTCCTCAGGTGTCAGACCCTTGGATGAGACACTGCTACCTGCCCTGGAGACCTTATCCCTGGACATAACAGGCCCACCCACAACACCACTGTGTACTGAACACTCTTCCTCATCCTCCTCATCTCCCTCATCCTCTGTGTGCCCTTCAGTGCTCTTGGCTGTCACCCAAGCCCTCAGCGCCTTTTGCAGCTCCTTCTTCCTGGATGAGCTCTTAATGGGACAGTCAAAACTTTCATAGAACTGCTTCAACTGAGCTTTGGTATAACTCTCCAAATTTCGAAAGGTCAAAGTCAGCTCCAACTGATGCATCTCCAGTATGGAACATGAAGATTCAAATACAAGTGTAGAGTTCCAAAGGCAGAAAAACAAGTTTCCAAATGAAGTTCCAAAGAAAGTCAATCAAGGAATCAGCGAGAAAAAAAAATGAATGCAGAGCAAAAACAGTCCAAATAGAAAAAAAAAAAAAAATCACAAGACTACTAGTATGTGGTCACGTAGTGGTCTGAACTCAAACAGCAGTGTGCACTTAATTACTGTATGTCAAGTACAAATACAAGTCCAAATCCCAACCTCTGATCACCAATGTTAGAAATGGGATCTTTGTTTGACAGTCAGGTTACCCCCTGTTCAAGCAAGGACCCTCACTCTGGTCAGAGTAAAAGAGAATCACCCTCAGCTAACCCCTGCTTACCCCCTTGGTAGCTTGGCAGAGCAGTAGGCTTAACTTGAGAGTGCTAGGTGTAAAGTATTTGTATCAACACACACAGTAACTCAATGAAAACACTACAAAATGACACACCAGTTTAGAAAAATAGGACATATTTATCTAAACAAAACAAGACCAAAACAACAAAAATTCCACATACACAAGTCAAGATATGAATTTTTAGAGATTAAACTCAAAAATAGCGCTTAGAAACAAAAATGCTTCGATGAGATGTTAACACGACGTCGTGACGGAGTCGTTCCCAACAAGTTGACACCAGCGGCGCCTGACATGGAGTCGTGTAGACCCCCAAGTACAGTACCTTTGGTGAAGAGTGAAACCAAGCCGATGCGCGAAGTCGTGCGAAATGTTGAATCCGTGCACTTCGAGCGGCGTCGGTCACGACGTGGAGGGCCGAGTTCCACAGAGTCGCGGACTTCATTGGGGCTGCAGCGGCGTCAGGCCTGCGAAGAGCGTCGCGTTCCAGCGAAGGTAACGGCGCCGGGTGCAGGCGGCGTTACCGGATTCAGCAACGGCGTCAGTCCGGAGTCGTCCGAAGTCGATTTCCTTGGATTTCCACCAGCTTTCCTTTCAAGCGCCCAGGGACTGGATAGGGCACCACTTGTCAGAGCAGGAGTCTCTCCAGAGACTCCAGGTGCTGGCAGAGAGAAGTATTTGCTGTCCCTGAGACTTCAAACAACAGGAGGCAAGCTCTAACTCAAGCCCTTGGAGATTTCTTCACAAGATGGAAGGCACACAAAGTCCAGTCTTTGCCCTCTTACTCTGGCAGAAGCAGCACTGCAGGAAAGCTCCACAAAGCACAGTCGCAGGCAGGGCAGCACTTCTTCCTCAGCTATCAGCTCTTCTCCAGGCAGAGGTTCCTCTTGGTTCCAGAAGTGTTTCTAAAGTCTGTAGATTTGGGTGCCCTTCTTATACCCATTTTAGTCTTTGAAGTCACCTTTCTTCAAAGGGGACTCACACCTACTTGTGAAATCCTGCCTTGCCCAGGCAAGGCCTCAGACACACACCAGGGGGTTGGAGTCTGCATTGTCAGAGGCAGGCACAGTCCTTTCAGATGAGCGTGACCACTCCACCCCTCCCTCCTAGCAGAGATGGCTAATCAGGAAATGCAGGTTACACCCCAGCTCCCTTTGTGTCACTGTCTAGTGCGAGGTGAAAAACAACCCAACTGTCACTGACCCAGACAGGGAATCCACAAACATGGCAGAGTCACAGAATGGTCTAAGCAAGAAAATGCTCACTTTCTAAAAGTGGCATTTTCAAACACACAGGCGGTCATTCTGACCTTGGCGGACGGCGGAGGCCGTCCGCCAAGGTACCGCCGCTGAATCACCGCACCGCGGTCAAAAGACCGCGGCGGCCATTCAGACATTTCCTCTGGGCCGGCGGGCGCTCTCCAAAAGAGCGCCCGCCGGCCCAGAGGAAATGCCCCTGCAACGAGGACGCCGGCTCAGAATTGAGCCGGCGTAGTTGCAGGGGTGCGACGGGTGCAGTTGCACCCATCGCGTATTTCAGTGTCTGCTTAGCAGACACTGAAATACTTTGCAGGGCCCTCTTACGGGGGCCCCTGCCGTGCCCATGCCATTGGCATGGCCATGGCAGGGGCCCCCAGGGGCCCCGCGGCACCCCCTACCGCCATCCTGTTCCTGGCGGGCGAACCGCCAGGAACAGGATGGCGGTAGGGGGTGTCAGAATCCCCCATGGTGGCGGAGCGCGCTCCGCCGCCATGGGGGATTCTAAGGGCAGCGGTAAACCGGCGGGAGACCGCCGGTTTGCCTCTTCTGACCGCGGCGAACCGCCGCGGTCAGAATGACCCCCACAATCTTAAAATCAACTTTACTAAAAGATGTATTTTTAAATTGTGAGTTTAGGGACCCCAAACTCCACATGTCCATCTACTCTCTAGGGGAATCTACAATTTAATCATATTTAAAGGTAGCCAACATATTATCCTATGAGAGAGACAGGTCTTGCAACAGTGAAAAACAGTATTTCACTTTCAGGACATATAAACCACATTACTATGGGGGTGATTCTAACCCTGGCGGTCGGTGATAAAGCGGCGGCCAACCCGCCAACAGGCCGGCGGTCCAAAAAATGGAATTCTGACCCTGGCGGGAACCGCCAACACAGCCCGCCACTTTAACACTCCGACCGCCACGGCGGGACAAACAACCAACAGCCAGGCGGTAGACAATGTACCGCCCACACTATAACAACTCACCAATCCGCCACCTTTTCCGGGGCGGGAGCACCGCCGATAAAAACACGGCGGAAACAGACTACGAACGGGAAAACGCTCACCTCTACGCACTCCACGAGGAAGAAGGACAGCATGGAACCCGAATTAAACATCCTAGCTGCTCTCGTCTACCGGCTCATCTACCACGAGTACGAACGCCGGCGCAGACGCCAACGGTGAGTACTGCACCAACGACACAGGGGAGGGGGGAGGACGAAAGGTTACGGGCACACACATATGCGACCCCCACCCCCCCCAAACTATCTACACACCAATGCAGAGCAACAAGTCACAGTGACACCACCCAAACCCCCCGGAATAATGAAAAGACATTATTAAAGTGAGAAACAAAATGTATGTAAAAAATAGCCTCTGAGAAGTCATGGTCAAATATCAATATCAATATGAAAAAATTAAGTAAATATTTTGTGCAATCGAGAAACCGAGGCAATTAGTCCTGCACATTTAACGAACTTCCAAGTGTCCGTGGGCCAAAGTGTACCAACACAAGGGTAAAGCCCACACAGGAGACCTGAGTCCTTTGGAGAGAACACTGCAGGGGCATCTGATGATAAAACTACAGGCACCTCAGGGGGAAGGGAAGGGGGGGCACCACAGCCACATGAGTCCACGACGCCAGATCCACGAAGGGGCCACCATGCCCACTGTGCTATCCTGGGGAGTGCAAAGCCACAGTCTCTCAAGTCTCTACAGTGGGTGGGCTGCCCACTGTGCCATCCTGGGGAGTGCAAAGCCACAGTCTCTCAAGTCTCTACAGTGGGTGGGCTGCCCACTGTGCCATCCAGGGGAGTGCAAAGCCACAGTCTCTCAAGTCTCTACAGTGGGTGGCTTGCCCACTGTGCCATCCTGGGGAGTGCAAAGCCACAGTCCATCAGGTGGATTACAGAGACCACTGGTCATGGAGGAGGCATGGTGGGCACAGTGAACCGTGAACAGTAGGTCGACACAGAACCGGCACTGTCATTGGGCCAGCGGTGCTTGAGACGGCTGTGCCCTGTTCAGCGGTGCTTGAGAGGAAGGGCCCAGTGGAGCGGTGCTTGAGAGGAAGGGCCCAGCGGAGCGGTGCTTGAGAGGAAGGTCCCAGCGGAGCGGTGTTTGAGACGGCGGTGCCCTGTTCAGCGGTGCTTGAGAGGAAGGGCCCAGCGGAGCGGTGCTTGAGACGGCGGTGCCCTGTTCAGCGGTGCTTGAGAGGAAGGGCCCAGCGGAGCGGTGCTTGAAAGGAAGGGCCCAGCGGAGCGGTGCTTCAGAGGAAGGTCCCAGCGGAGCAGTGCTTGAGACGGCGGTGCCCTGTTCAGCGGTGCTTGAGAGGAAGGGCCCAGCGGAGCGGTGCTTGAGATGAAGGGCACAGCGGAGCGGTGCTTGAGACGGCGGTGCCCTTATCAGCGGTGCTTGAGAGGAAGGTCCCAGCGGAGCAGTGCTTGAGATGAAGGGCACAGCGGAGTGGTGCTTGAGACGGCGGTGCCCTGTTCAGCGGTGCTTGAGAGGAAGGACCCAGCGGAGCGGTGCTTGAGATGAAGGGCCCAGCGGAGCGGTGCTTGAGACGGCGGTGCCTTGTTCAGCGGTGCTTGAGAGGAAGGGCCCAGCGGAGCGGTGCTTGAGATGAAGGGCCCAGCGGAGCGGTGCTTGAGACGGCGGTGCCCTGTTCAGCAGTGCTTGAGAGGAAGGGCCCAGCAGAGCGGTGCTAGAAAGGAAGGTCCCAGCGGAGCGGTGCTTTAGATGAAGGGCCCAGCGGAGTGGTGCTTGAGACGGCGGTGCCCTGTTCAGCGGTGCTTGAGAGGAAGGGCCCAGCAGAGCGGTGCTTGAGAGGAAGGTCCCAGCGGAGCGGTGCTTGAGACGGCGGTGCCCGGTTCAGCGGTGCTTGGGAGGAAGGGCCCAGCGGAGCGGTGCTTGAGACGGCGGTGCCCTGTTCAGTGGTGCTTGAGAGGAAGGGCACAGTGGAGCGGTGCTTGAGAGGAAGGTCCCAGCGGAGCGGTGCTTGAGATGAAGGACCCAGCGGAGAGGTGCTTGAGACGGCGGTGCCCTGTTCAGCGTTGCTTGAGATGAAGGGCCCAGCGGAGCGGTGCTTGAAATGAAGGGCCCAGCGGAGCGGTGCTTGAGAGGAAGGTCCCAGCGGAGCAGTGCTTGAGACGGCGGTGCCCTGTTCAGCGGTGCTTGGGAGGAAGGGCCCAGCGGAGCGGTGCTTGAGACTGCGGTGCCCTGTTCAGTGATGCTTGAGAGGAAGGGCCCAGTGGAGCGGTGCTTGAGAGGAAGGTCCCAGCGGAGCGGTGCTTGAGATGAAGGGCCCAGCGGAGCGGTGCTTGAGATGAAGGGCCCAGCGGAGCGGTGCTTGAGACGGCGGTGCCCTGTTCAGCGGTGCTTGAGAGGAAGGGCCCAGCGGAGCGGTGCTTGAGAGGAAGGTCCCAGCGGAGCGGTGCTTGAGACGGCGGTGCCCTGTTCAGCGGTGCTTGAGAGGAAGGGCCCAGCGGAGCGGTGCTTGAGACGGCGGTGCCCTGTTCAGCAGTGCTTGAGAGGAAGGGCCCAGCGGAGCGGTGCTTGAGAGGAAGGTCCCAGCGGAGCGGTGCTTTAGATGAAGGGCCCAGCGGAGCGGTGCTTGAGACGGCGGTGCCCTGTTCAGCGGTGCTTGAGAGGAAGGGCCCAGCGGAGCGGTGCTTGAGAGGAAGGACCCAGCGGAGCGGTGCTTGAGACGGCGGTGCCCTGTTCAGCGGTGCTTGGGAGGAAGGGCCCAGCGGAGCGGTGCTTGAGACGGCGGTGCCCTGTTCAGCGGTGCTTGAGAGGAAGGGCCCAGTGGAGCGGTGCTTGAGAGGAAGGTCCCAGCGGAGCGGTGCTTGAGATGAAGGGCCCAGCGGAGAGGTGCTTGAGACGGCGGTGCCCTGTTCAGCGGTGCTTGAGATGAAGGGCCCAGCGGAGCGGTGCTTGAAATGAAGGGCCCAGCGGAGCGGTGCTTGAGATGAAGGGCCCAGCGGAGCGGTGCTTGAGACGGCGGTGCCCTGTTCAGCGGTGCTCTTCAGCGCGGCGGGCCCTGTTCAGCGGTGCTCTTCTGCATGGCGGGCCCTGTTCAGCGGTGCTCTTCTGCACGGCGGGCCCTGTTCAGCAGTGCTCTTCTGCACGGCGGCGGGCCCTGTTCAGCGGTGCTCTTCTGCACGGCGGGCCCTGTTCAGCGGTGCTCTTCTGCACGGCGGGCCCTGTTCAGCGGTGCTCTTCTGCACGGCGGGCCCTGTTCAGCGGTGCTCTTCTGCACGGCGGGTCCTGTTCAGCTGTGCTTGTCCATTAATCCAAGGGAGCCAGACCTGGCCTCCCTGCTCAGTCGCCCTCCGACCGTGCAGTTGCTGGACCCTTCGGTGACGGAGTCCTGGCCCCTTGGGTGTCCTCCCTTACACCCGGGATGGGGCTTGTGGGGCCCTCCTGCTCCGCGCTCCTGCTGGCTGACTTCTCCGCCCTGCTGCCCTTTCGCTCCTTAGATAAGGCTCTCTGGCCCTTGCCTCCCCTGGATGTTGTGGCAGGTGAAGTGGCAGAACTTTGGTCCTGGGGGTCAGCCGTGTCAGTCTTCTCACGGCGGCCCTTGAGTTTCCGGGTCCTCTTGCCAGGGGGGGGGGGCTGGCTGTCCCCTTGCTGCTGACAGATGTGTCACTGCTGCCAAAGGGTGGACTCCAGAACCCATGCACAACAGTGACACTAGAAGCTGGGCTGGTGGTGGCTGAGGTGCTCTTGGGACTCTTAGCAGATGGAGGGGGTGGGTCAGGTGAGGGAAAGAGGTTAAGATTGGAGAGGTAAAGTTTTTTGGGACCAAGGTAAAGGGTGGGAGTAGTGGTGATGGGAGTGGAGGAAGAGGATGTGGTTGTAGGAGAGTCAGGTGTGCTGTCTTTGGGTGCAGGTGATTGTGACGTAGGCTGTCGTGAGGTGGATGGCTGTTGGGTGGGTGGCTGCCTGCGTTTGTGTGTCTTGGAACAGGGAGTGACAGACACAGTGGGAGAGGACACAGGGGACGTTTAAATGGCAGTGGACGTGTGCGGACTGTACAGGAGGGTGTGCAGGTGATGGAAGTACTGGCTGTTGGTGGTGTGCATGCAGGTGTGAGAGTAGACGTCACAGGGAGGGACGAGGTAGACGAGGAGGAGGGGGACACAGAGGTGGTAGTGACTGTTGGCATGTCTGCTTCTGTGTGTTGCTTGGGTGACTGTTTGTGTGTTTTGTGGTGCTTATGTCTGTGTGAGCTGCCCTTGGGTGTTGAGGTGTGTGCAGGCTGGTCTGATGGTGTGGATGGGATAGGCTGAGGAACAGGAGACAGAGACAGGGTGGAGGCAGTTAGCAGAGGGAGACTGGAGACAGGGATAATGGCTGCCGTCAGTGCTGAGCCCAGAGAATTGAACGATCGTTGATGGGCAGCCTGACCCGAATGAATGCCCTCCAGGTATGCATTGCTACGATGCACCTCCCTCTCCACACCCTGGATGGCATTCAAAAGGGTAGACTGCCCAACAATGATGGTCTGTAGGAGGTCAATGACCTCCTCACTGAGGGCAGCAGGGGTAACAGGGGCAGGGCCTGAGGTGCCTGGGGCGAAGGAGATGCCCGCCTTCTTGGGCGAGCGGGCACGGAGCGTAGGCTGAGGGGCTGCTGGGGGGGCAGAGCTGGTGCGCTGGGTGGCGGCTGTACCTGTAGAGGCGGGGGGCACGGATTTTGCCACCACCGCTAGGGAGCTCCCATCCGAGGACGTGTTGGTGTCGCTGGTATCACCATGGGTCCCCGTTGTGAAGCTCCCCTCGCCCTCCGTATCACTGGTGGCCTCGGTGTCTGTGCCATGGCCCACCGGGGCCTTGTGAGTCGCAGCTCCCTCCTGCTCCGGTGCCAAATCTCCTCCGCCTGATGATGCTAATTCACACATGGAAAAGTAGATAAAGAAAAAGGGTGGGGGGAGAAAAAAAACAGGTTGAGTGCATGCATTGTCAACACCGTTGTCGGAGAGGACAGACACAGGAGACTCATGCACTAAGCCGCGCTATCGGGGTACACTATTCAGTACTTGTGACTAGGCCTACAGATCTAGGGTCAACAAATGCGCACATGGGTGATGCTGGACCATGGATAGCTGTACTTGTCACCCTACAGAGGTGGGGGGCGGGGGCACAGGGCCATGGCTAAAGGAGAGGACTACACTACAGAAAGCGCCCTGGCCTAATGTCACCCACAGCCCTCCTCCCCCACCCAGGCACCTCCACTGCGCGTAAAAATGGCTGAATTAGCTGGTACTCACCCCCTTGTGTCTGCTGTGATGTCCTCAGGCGCCCATCCAAATCAGGGTAGGCCACCGCCAGGATCCGGGACATTAGGGGGGTCAGGGTACGACTGGCACCCCTCCTAGGTTGGGAGGCCATCCCCAGCAGTGACTCAGCGGTCTTCCTGGTTCCGCGGCGGATGTCCTCCCACCTCTTGCGGCAGTGGGTGCCCCGTCTGTTGTAGACCCCCAGGGTCCGGACTTCCTTGGCGATGGCACGCCAAATGTCAACTTTCTGATGGGCGCTGACCTATTTGACATGTACAGGGTGGGAAAGGAAATATCATAATTGTTCTGCTTGTTAGATGTGATTGGCCCCCCCTCCCCAACCTTGCCATGTGGCACATTCTCTCATCTGTCATGCCTTGCACTCGTCATTCTCCCCCCCCCAACTTCTTATATCCACCCCACTCAACACATACATTGCCCATTCAACGTGCACCCTGTGTACTTCCCTGTTGGTCTGGAGGACCGTAGAGTAGCGCATACTGGGGGAGGACCCCATCCACTAGTTTCTCCAACTCTTCAGAAGTGAAGGCAGGGGCCCTTTCCCCAGTCGCAGCAGCCATTGTCTCTTCCAGACCGAGGTCACAGCAGCACTTGCAGTATAGGTCCTCTCCTGTGGATGATCAGGTCTCGAGTGATTAAGCAGATATAAAATGGCGGTCACGTCCGCGGCGGTGCGTACCGCGGCGGTGCGTACCGCGACCGCCGGCGCACATCGTCATTGGCTCATGAAACCCATAGGGATCATTGTTAACCAATGCGGCTTCGCACAGCGGTCTTCGACCCCCTACCGCCACGGTGTGCCACGCCAGCGCAGTGACATCACATCCCATTGTCACACTTCACAGGTCAGGCAGCCGCCATTTCAAGGGCCCACATGGCTTAATTTCAACTGCGTCACACAGGCCTAGGCCTTGCATTGCCACACATACAAGCATTTCAATACATACATAATCGTGTGCTGTGCAAGCTGTGGTGAACGTACCTGTGAGTTGATTGACTCTGTGCTCCATATTGTCCTTCCTAGGCACCGTCCGCTGGGACTTGCGATGAGAAGGATGAATCCTCACGTGTACCGCCCGCTGGTGGACCTGTCGACAATGGAAGAACGCCATATTATTCTACGATACCGACTTGACCGAGCCACTATCCATGAACTGTGTGCCCAGCTGGAGCCAGCCCTGATGTCCCCCATCCGCCAACCCACAGGAATTCCCCCTCTAGTGCAGGTGCTGTCAGTCCTCCATTTTTTGGCAAGTGGCTCATTCCAGACAACAGTGGCCATGTCATCTGGAATGTCTCAGCCTATGTTTTCAAAGAATTTTGTCCAGAGTGTTGTCTGCCCTGATGAAACTCATGCGGAGCTACATTGTTTTCCCAGAGGAGGGTGATTTGGCTACAGTGAAGGCTGATTTCTATGCCCTTGGACATATCCCCAACATCATTGGTGCCATTGATGGGACCCATGTGGCTTTAGTACCCCCAAAAGACGATGAGCAGGTGTACAGAAACAGGAAAAATTACCATTCTATGAATGTGCAGGTGGTCTGTTTGGCGGACCAGTACATCTCCCATCTAAATGCCAAGTTCCCTGGGTCAGTGCATGATGCGTATGTCATGCGAAATAGCAGCATCCCCTATGTGATGGAACAGCTACAGAGACACCGTGTGTGGCTAATAGGTGACTCTGGTTACCCCAACCTGCCGTGGCTACTGACCCCAGTGAGGAATCCCTGGACCAGGGCAGAGGAACGGTACAATGAGGCCCATGGGCGAACTAAGAGGATCATAGAAAGGACCTTCGGCCTCCTGATCGGCCAGGTTTAGGTGCCTGCATATGACAGGTGGATCCCTCATGTACTCACCAAAGAAGGTGTGCCATATCATCGTGGCCTGCTGTATGCTGCACAATCTAGCATTGCGACGCCAGGTGCCTTTCCTGCAGGAGGATGGTCCAGATGGTGGTGTTGTAGAAGCTGTGGAGCCTGTGGAGAGTGAAGAGGAGGAAGACGACGGGGAGAACACAGACAACAGGGACACAGTTATACAACAGTATTTTCAGTAGCACACAGGTAAGAATCACCCACGCCATTTAACATTTACTTAGAGCCTCCTGCATCTCTACTTTCTGTATTTCCCCCCAGTTCTTTTTAACTGATTTTAGATTTTCCCTTCCCTTTTCAGTGCTGTATGACTCAGTGCGTGACTTCTGCTTGGTTTGCCCATGAACTACAGCGTATTGACATCGGTATGTTGTCATCACAAATTGACAGAACATTATTGAACAGTAATGTGTAATACATTTGTTAAGAATACAGGCTGACTCTAAACTGATTTCAGTGCAATGAGTGATTTATTTTTAGTGCTAGATATTGGTACATGATAGTAAAACGGTGATGGGTGGGGGTGGAGTAATGTCCATGGCAGAGTCCAGTTCTCAGTCTCACAGGTGCATTGTCCATATGCCTGTGGAAGGATGGAGCAGTGGCAGTTCAAGGTTGGACAGGATGGCTATGTGGGACAGTGGGATGACTTCAGGGGGTATCTCATGCTGGCGGGGGTCTTGGCATCCTACTCTGTCTTCTTTTGTGATCTCAGGCTCCTCTTGCGGGGTGGTTGTTCTTCAGCAGGAGGTGGGGTTCCGGTGGCCTGTCGTTGTGTGGGGGCCTCCTGTCCACTAGCGCCGGCGGAGGTGGTAGGCTGTTCCTGGTCCTGGCTAGTGACAGGGGCCCTGTGTGGTGCCACATGGTCCCGCAATGTGTTTTCTATCCGGTTGAGGGCCAGGACGATGGTCCCCATTGCGGACCCGATGTTCCTGAGTTCGTCTCTGAACCCCATGTAGCGTTCCTCCTGCTGTGCCTGGATCTCCTGGAACCTGGCCAGTACCGTCGCCATCGTCTCTTGGGAGTGGTGGTACGCTCCCATGATGGTGGTGAGGGCCTCTTGGAAAGTGGGTTCCCTGGGCCTCTCCTCCCCCCCCTGTCGCACAGCAGCCCTCCGAGTTGCCCTGTTTCCCCAGGCCTCTGTCCCCTGGACGGTGTGCCCACTACCACTGCCCCCAGGTCCCTGTTGTTGTTGGGGTGGTGGGTCAGCCTGGGTGCCCTGTAGTGGCGGACACACCGCTGATTGACCTGTCCTAGAGACAGAGGCATGGGCCCGCTGGGTGGGAGCTGTGCTGGTGTTCCCAGAGGGGGTTGGGTCTGCTGTGGCCTGTGTCTGTGTGTGGGGAACCCACTGCCCAGAGGTCCCCGATGGTCCGGGCTGGTCATCAGGTTCCAGGTCGACAGAGCTGCTGTCATCACTGGGGGCCTGTTCCGGGGGTGGGATGGACATTTCTGGACCCTCCTGACCGGTGTGTTGGCGTTCGGGTCCTGCAGGGGTAAAAGAGTATGGTTATTGGTTGTGTGTGTGCCATGGCGTGCGATTTGTGTGTGCCCTTGTCCCCCAGTGGTGCCATTCCCTTGTGGGAGGATTTGTGAGGGTGGTTTGTGGGGGGGATGGGTATGTGCAGTGGTCATGCTTAGGTGATCGGTGTCCATGGTTTGTGTTGGCATTCAGGGGTTGGTGTTGGGTTGGGTGGGTTGTGCTGGTGAGACATTCTCAGGTAGGATGTGTGATGGGGGATTGGGGGTGAGGGTGGGGGTGTGGGTTGGCATGCTGGTGGGGTGGGGGGGATGTAGTAGTTGAGATTCGACTTACCAGAGTCCATTCCTCCGGCTACTCCAGCGAGGCCCTCAGGATGCAGGATGTTCAAGACCTCTTGCTCCCATGCTGTGAATTCGGGTGGGGTGGGTGGGGGTCCGCCGCCAGTCTTCTGCACAGCGATGTTGTGCCTTGACACCATCGAGCGCACCTTCCCCCGTAGGTCGTTCCAGCGTTTGCGGATGTCCTCCCAATTTCTGGGATGCTGTCCCACCGCGTTGACCCTGTCTACGATCCGCTGCCATAGCTCCGCCTTCCTGGCTATTGTGGTGTGCTGCACCTGTGTGCCGAAGAGCTGGGGTTCTACTATTATAATTTCCTCCACCATGACCCTGAGTTCTTGGTCCGAAAACCGTGGGTGTCTTTGGGGTGCCATGGGGTGGTGTGGATGAGGTGTGGGGTGGTGTATGTGGTGATGAGTGTGTTGGTGTGTGGTGCTTTGTGCGTATATGTGGTGTGGGTGATGGTGTAGTGTGCCTCTGTGTGATGTTGCTCTCTATTCTATGGTGTCTCTCTCTCTCCTTCGTCTCTGATTTCTGGTTGTAGGGGTTTGTGGGTGATGTGGGTGTGTGTTTTATAGTTGGTTGGATGTGTGGGAGTGGTGGATGTATGTGTATCAGGTGTGTGTATTTCAAATTGTCCAATGTGGCTGTGTGTTGGTGCTGGGTGTGTATTTTGAGCGCGGCGGTGTGTACCGCCAATGGAATACCGCGTTTGAATGACCGCCGCGTGGATTCGTGGGTCGTAATGGCATGGGCGTATTTCTGTTGGCGTGGCGGTGGAGGTTTGGTCATCTCCAGTTTACCGCTGGCCGCTGATGTGGCGGACTGCAGTGGAGGTTGGATTTTTGGAGGTTTGGCAGTTGTGGGTCAGAATGACCGTGGCGGCTTACCGCGGCCGCGGCGGTATTATGGCGGTCTTCTGACCGGCAGTAAGTGCCTTTTACCGCCGAGGTCAGAATGACCCCCTATATGTCCTACCTTATCCATACACTGCACCCTGCCCTTGGGGCTACCTAGGGCATACCTTAGGGGTGCCTTACATGTAAGAAAAGGGAAGGTTTAGGCCTGGCAAGTGGGTACGCTTGCCAAGTTGAATTTACAGTGTAAAACTACACACACAGACACTGCAGTGGCAGGTCTGGGACATGATTACAGGGTTACTTGTGTGGGTGGCACAACCAGTGCTGCAGGCCCACTAGTAACATTTGATTTACAGGCCCTGGGCACCTCTAGTGCACTGTACTAGGGACTTAACAGTAAAACAAATATGCCAATCATGGAGAACCAATTACTTACATATTTTAAACAGGAGCACTTGCACTTTAGCACTGGTTAGCAGTGGTAAAGTGCCCAGAGTAACAAAAACAGTAAAATCAGAGTCCAGCACATATCAACAACCTGGGGAACAGAGGCAAAAAGTTAAGGGAGACCACGCCAAGGATGAAAAGTCTAACACAGATCGACTCTCCAGATATTTCCACTTAGACACAGAAGACTCATCATGGTAAGGTTAGCCTTCTTGTCCCTCGTTTGGGGGGGGATCGGTTGTGTAGGAAAGTGCCTTCTTTCTTGGCATGGTTACCCCATTTTTCTGCCTGATGTCAGTGTGTTTAACTGTGTTCACTGGGATCCTGCTAACCAGGACCCCAGTGATTATGCTCTCTCTCCCAAAACTCTGTATTTCATCCACAATTGGCACACTGGTGCCCCATTATAACACCCTAATATGTTGTATCGAGGTACCCAGGGCATTGTGGTTCCAGGGATCCATAATGGCTGCAGCTTATATTTTGCTACCCATAGGGAGTCCAAGCAAAGGGTTCTGCAGGACTACCATCGCAGACTGCGTGAAAAGGTGCAAGTACCCTTTCACTGCCATTTTTCACTGCACCAGGTCTCTTATAAGCCCCTATGAGAGGCTTTCTAGCCCAGAGGGCAGGGTGAAAAGTACCTGTGTGTGAGGACCCCCTGCACTAGCAGAGGTGCCCCCATGGACTCCAGGCCCATTGTCCTGGACTTTGTGGGTGCGGGGATTGTAGGAGGCTGGACTGGCTTGTAGTGAGTACCAAGGGGTACTTGCACCTTGCACCAGGCCCAGTTATCCCTTATTAGTGTATAGGGTGTCTAGCAGCTTAGGCTGATAGATAATGGTAGCTTAGCAGAGCAGCTTAGGCTGAACTAGGAGACGTGTGAAGCTACTACAGTACCACTTAGTGTCATATGCACAATATCATAAGAAAACACAATACACAGTTATACTAAAAATAAAGGTACTTTATTTTTATGACAATATGCCAAAGTATCTTAGAGTGTACCCTCAGTGAGAGGATAGGAAATATACACAAGATATATATACACAATAGCAAAAATATGCAGTGTAGTCTTAGAAAACAGTGCAAACAATGTATAGTTACAATAGGATGCAATGGGGAAACATAGGGATAGGGGCAACACAAACCATATACTCCAAAAGTGGAATGCGAACGACGAATGGACCCCAAACCTATGTGACCTTGTAGAGGGTCGCTGGGACTATTAGAAAATAGTGAGAGTTAGAAAAATAACCCTCCCCAAGACCCTGAAAAGTGAGTGCAAAGTGCACTAAAGTTCCCCTAAGGACAAAGTAGTCGTGTTAGAGGAATAATGCAGGAAAGACACAAACCAGCAATGCAACAACTGTGGATTTCCAATCTAGGGTACCTGTGGAACAAGGGGACCAAGTCCAAAAGTCACAAGCAAGTCGGAGATGGGCAGATGCCCAGGAAATGCCAGCTGCGGGTGCAAAGAATCTTCAACTGGACAGAAGAAGCTGAGGTTTCTGCAGGAACGAAAAGGGCTAGAGACTTCCCCTTTGGTAGATGGATCCCTCTCGCCTTGGAGAGTCGTGCAGAAGTGTTTTCCCGCTGAAAGAACGCCAACAAGCCTTGCTAGTCACAAATCGTGCGTTTGGCGTTTTTGGACGCTGCTGGGGCCCAGGAGGGACCAGGAGGTCGCAAATTGGACCTGAAGAGAGAGGGGACATCGAGCAAAGCAAAACAAAGAACCCTCACTGAAGCAGGTAGCACCCGGAGAAGTGCCAGAAACAGGCACTACGAGGATGCGTGAAATGGTGCTTGCCGAAGTTGCACAAAGGAGTCCCACGTCGCCGGAGACCAACTTAGAAAGTCGTGCAATGCAGGTTAGAGTGCCGTGGACCCAGGCTTGGCTGTGCACAAAGGATTTCCGCCGGAAGTGCACAGGGGCCGGAGTAGCTGCAAAGTCGCGGTTCCCAGCAATGCAGCCCAGCGAGGTGAGGCAAGGACTTACCTCCACCAAACTTGGGCTGAAGAGTCACTGGACTGTGGGGGTCACTTGGACAGAGTCGCTAGATTCGAGGGACCTCGCTCGTCGTGCTGAGAGGAGACCCAAGGGACCGGTGATGCAGCTTTTTGGTGCCTGCGGTTGCAGGGGGAAGATTCCGTCGACCCACGGGAGATTTCTTCAGAGCTTCTGGTGCAGAGAGGAGGCAGGCTACCCCCACAGCATGCACAAGCAGGAAAACAGTCGAGAAGGCGGCAGGATCAGCGTTACAGAGTTGCAGTAGTCGTCTTTGCTACTATGTTGCAGGTTTGCAGGCTTCCAGCGCGGTCAGCAGTCGATTCCTTATCAGAAGGTGAAGAGGGAGATGCAGAGGAACTCGGATGAGCTCTTGCATTCGTTATCTAAAGTTTCCCCAGAGACAGAGACCCTAAATAGCCAGAAAAGAGGGTTTGGCTACCTAGGAGAGAGGATAGGCTACTAACACCTGAAGGAGCCTATCAGCAGGAGTCTCTGACGTCACCTGGTGGCACTGGCCACTCAGAGCAGTCCAGTGTGCCAGCAGCACCTCTGTTTCCAAGATGGCAGAGGTCTGGAGCACACTGGAGGAGCTCTGGACACCTCCCAGGGGAGGTGCAGGTCAGGGGAGTGGTCACTCCCCTTTCCTTTGTCCAGTTTTGCGCCAGAGCAGGGGCTAAGGGGTCCCTGAACCGGTGTAGACTGGCTTATGCAGAATTGGGCACATCGGTGCCCAAGAAAGCATTTCCAGAGGCTGGGGGAGGCTACTCCTCCCCTGCCTTCACACCATTTTCCAAAGGGAGAGGGTGTCACACCCTCTCTCAGAGGAAGTTCTTTGTTCTGCCATCCTGGGCCAGGCCTGGCTGGACCCCAGGAGGGCAGATGCCTGTCTGAGGGGTTGGCAGCAGCTGCAGTGAAACCCCAGGAAGGGCAGTTTGGCAGTACCAGGGTCTGTGCTACAGACCACTGGGATCATGGGATTGTGCCAACTATGCCAGGATGGCATAGAGGGGGCAATTCCATGATCATAGACATGTTACATGGCCATATTCGGAGTTACCATTGTGAAGCTACATATAGGTAGTGACCTATATGTAGTGCACGCGTGTAATGGTGTCCCCGCACTCACAAAGTTCAGGGAATTGGCTCTGAACAATGTGGGGGCACCTTGGCTAGTGCCAGGGTGCCCTCACACTAAGTAACTTTGCACCTAACCTTTACCAGGTAAAGGTTAGACATATAGGTGACTTATAAGTTACTTAAGTGCAGTGTAAAATGGCTGTGAAATAACGTGGACGTTATTTCACTCAGGCTGCAGTGGCAGGCCTGTGTAAGAATTGTCAGAGCTCCCTATGGGTGGCAAAAGAAATGCTGCAGCCCATAGGGATCTCCTGGAACCCCAATAGCCTGGGTACCTCAGTACCATATACTAGGGAATTATAAGGGTGTTCCAGTAAGCCAATGTAAATTGGTAAAAATGGTCACTAGCCTGTCAGTGACAATTTGGAAAGAAATGAGAGAGCATAACCACTGAGGTTCTGGTTAGCAGAGCCTCAGTGAGACAGTTAGTCACTACACAGGTAACACATTCAGGCACACTTATGAGCACTGGGGCCCTGGGTTACCAGGGTCCCAGTGACACATACAACTAAAACAACATATATACAGTGAAAAATGGGGGTAACATGCCAGGCAAGATGGTACTTTCCTACAGGGATGCCTTTTTAAGTGTGTACTGGACATAGGTCACTACCTATGTCCATCTACATAATGGTAACTCCGAACACAGGAATGTTTGGTTTCAAACATGTTGGAATTATACCCCAATGCTTTTGCAAGCATTGGTTGTATGATTCCATGCAATCTGGGGGCTCATTAGATGACCCCCCCAGTATTGCCATGTCAGCCTTCTGAGGGTTTCTGGGCAGCCCAAGCTGCTGCCACCTTCCAGACAGGTTTCTGCCCTTCTGTTGCTTGAGGAGGTCAAGCCCAGGAAGGCAGAACAAAGGATTGCCTTTGGGAGAGGGTTGTTACTGTTAGGACTCCCTCTCACACACGCCCGCTTATTGCTGCTCCCTCACAAAATAAATCAGAATGTATGAAAAAAGATGAAACATGTAATGAATGTGTTTACAGCAAAGTGCTTCCCTGTAACTTGTGAGGAAAGAGATCTCCAGTCTGAACACCTAATATTACATTGCATGTTTGAATAGATTGATAAAAGCAAGGATTGTCCCATTTGTGAATTGTGTGCCAAGCAGTTTATGGAGACATTGAATTCCTTCCTATGAATCATGAGAATTGTTTGATGACTCATCACCAGCATGTGTCTGATGACTCTTCATCAGAATTCCTTCATATGAATCATCAGAAGTGTTTGATGACTCATCACCAGCATGTGTCTGATGACTCATCAGTAGCACAGCATCCACACCTCTCATCTTGCACAGCCATCTATAAACAGAACTGCTAAGGTGTTTCCTGTGCTTGGCTTCGAGTCTTTCTTCGCTCGCATTTGTTGCCTGTTCAGCTGGAGTTCTGTGATTCTTTCAAGAGTCATCTTTTCAGTGCGAGGCTTCATCAGAACTTTCATCTCTGGAGCAGATTACTTTCGCAACGGTTGGAGAATTTACGAGCAGTATTCCATCTTCTCAAATGATCGAAACATTCCAGGAGAAGTTGGTTCATGAGTAATTCCCCTCTTGTCTCCCTGTTTCCAGCCTTCTTGAGGTTAGTGACCTTTTCGTGCATTATGAAAGACATTCTTCAATGCTGAGAAACCCGTGATTCAAGACTATTTTCCAAAGACAGCTTAAGAAGTATTTTTAAAAGCAGCATTGAAGTTAAGTTTTGTGAACTCCTGAAAGCATTGTTCAATATCTCTGCGAACTTAAACGTTTATTCTGATTGTTTTGGAGCGAGTCTATTGTGTGAAAATGAATAAAAAAAAGAAAAATTCATAAGTTTGATTTTAGATTGATTCTGTTGTGAGTTACAAAAGCTTAATAGTTGAGCAAGTGCGGGCTAATAATTATTGTGACTTTGCTGAAAGACTCGGTGATTGCCCAATCGAATGATAATAATTATTGTTATTTTGCTGAAAGACTCTATGATATTTGTAGTTCTTTTGTTTTTGATTTGTTTTTGGTCTTAGAATTCCTGCACCAAGCCCTGAGGCAACTTTCTCAGAACAACAGTGACGCTCCTTCATGACACAGTGTTTTGTTTCTCTTCCCTTCACAAATCCCTGTTCCCTATTCCTTTCACCCGGAGGCTATTCGCTCATTGTCTTTTCATTTTAGATACAAGAGAATAGTGTTTATGGGTGAGGGTTTTATTCTCTTCGCTCCAGTGGACCCTGGAATTCAGTTGAGTGGACATTGTCTTGTCAGTTACACCCTCTCTCTTTGGAATTAGGTGTCACAGGCTGGGGAGGGGTAGCCTCCCCAAGCCACTGCAAATGCTTTGAAGGGCACATTTGGTACCCTCCGTGCATAAACCTATCTACACCAGTTCAGGGACCCCCAGACCCGGCTCTGGCGCGAAACTGGACAAAGGAAAGGGAAGTGACCACTACCCTGTTCATCACCACCCCAGGGGTGGTGCTCAGAGATCCTCCAGAGGGTCCCTGGGCTTTGCCATCTTGGATTCAAGATTGGCAGGGAACTCTGGGAGCATCTGAGTGGCTAGTGCCAGCAGGTGAAGTCAGAGCCCCCTCCTGGTAGGTGGTTCACCCAACTAGGTGACCAATCCCCCTTTCAGGACTATTCTGGGTCTCTCTCTTGGGTTGTTCCTCAGATTCGGATTGCAAGACTCCAGTGTGAGAAGGTAGCCTCTTTCTAGCATTGTTACCCCCACTTTTAGCCTCTTTGTGAGTATATGTCAGTGTGTTTTTACTGTCTCACTGGGATCCTGCTAGCCAGGACCCCAGTGCTTATAGTGAAAACCCTATTTATTTGTGTGATATATATGTCTCACTGGGATCCGGCTAGCCAGGACCCCAGTGCTCATAGTTTGTGGCCTAAATGTGTAGTGACTAACTGTGTCACTGAGGCTCTGCTAACCAGAACCTCAGTGTTTATGCTCTCTCTGCCTATTATATTGTCACTATAGGATAGTGACCATTTTCCCCAATTTTAATTAGCACACTGGAACACCCTTATAATTCCCTAGTATATGGTGCCTCAGTACCCAGGCTATTGGGGTTCCAGGAGATCCCTATGACCTGCAGCATTTCTTTTGCCACCCATAGGGAGCTCAGACAAACCTTACACAGGACTGCCACTGCAGCCTGAGTGAAATAACGCACATGTTATTTCACAGCCATTTTCACTGCACCAGGTCACTTATAGGTCACCCATATTCCAGGCCTTCCAACCCTGAAGGCTGGGTGCAGTGTATCTGTGTGTGAGGGCACCCCTACACTAGCAGAGGTACCCCCACATCGTGCAGGACCATTTTCCCAGACTTTGTGAGTGCGGGGACGTCATTTTACACATGCACTGGACATAGGTCACTGTGGGAAAGTAGCCTCTTTCAAGTATGGTTATCCCCTTTTTTGGCCTGTTTGTCAGTGTGTTTGACTGTGTACCTGGGATCCTGCTAGCCAGGACCCCAGTGCTTATAGTTTATGGCCTACATGTCAGTATGTTTTACTGTTTTGTCAGTATGCTTGACTGTGTCACTGGGATATTGCTAAGCAGGACCCCGGTGCTTATGGTCTCTCTGTTCCCAAATTTGTCACTACATACTTGTAACCCAGTATTTCATCCCAAATTGGCATACTGGTGCCCCATTAGAAGTCCCTAGTATATGGTACCTAGGTACCCAAGGCACTGGGGTTCCAGGGGATTCCTAATGGCTGCAGCATTACTTTTTCCATCCATAAGGAGCCCATGCAAATGCTTCTCCGGGACTGCCATTGCAGCCTGTGTGAAATGGTGCATGCACCAGTTCACAGGCATTTACACTGCACCAGGTCACTTGTAAGTCACCTATATGTCACGCCTTCCAACCCTGAAGGCTGGGTGCAAAGTACCTGTGTGTGAGGGCACCACTGCACTAAAAGAGGTGCCTGCACATCGTCCAGGACCATTTTCCCGGGCTTCGTGAGTGCGGGGACGCCATTTTACGCGTGCACTGGACATGGGTTAATACCTATGTCCAGCTTCACAATGGTAACTCCAAATATGGCCATGTAAGGTTTCTAACAACTGGGAATTGTACCCCAATTCTGATCCCAGTATTGGTTTTACAATCCTATGCACTCTGGGGTTCCTTAGAGGACCCCAGTACTGCCATCCCAGCCTTCTGAGGTTTTCCAGGCAGCCCCAGCTGCTGCCACCTCACAGACAGGTTTCTGCCCTCCTGTTGCTCAAGCAGCTCGAGCCCAGGAAGGCAGAATAAAGGATTTCCTTTGGGAGGGTGTGTTACCCCCTCTCCATTTGGAAATAGGTATTACATGCATGGGAGCGGTAGCCTTCCAGAGCCTCTGGAAATGCTTTGAAAGGCACAGATGGTGCCCTCCTTGCATAACCGAGTCTACAAATGAGAATGCCAAAAAATTGAGAAAGCCTGGCGCCAAGAACCCTCAATGAGCAACTTCTCCGCCCTCAAATCAGCCATGCGCAAACACCACAACTCATCTGGACCACCAAACGGTCCTTCTACAAAGAACGCATAGACAACAATACACACAACAGCAAGAAACTTTTTGCCATCATCAAATAACTCACCAAACCCAAATCCTGCACCATCGACCCTCCACACTCCCAAGACCTCTCCATCTACTTCCACCGCAAGATCACAGACATACACAACAGCTTCACACCATCAGCACCCACCATCACCACCACCGACACAACGAACACCACAACACCCTGCCGCACCAACCTACTGAACACTTGGACCCCCACCAACGACAAAGAAATCAGCAAAACCATGAGCTCTATCCACTCTGGCTCCCCAACAGACCCTTGCCCCCACCACATCTTCAACAAGGCCAGCCAAATCATCGCTCCCCAGCTCCGGGCTGTTATCAACAGTTCCTGCGAGACCGCAGCCTTCCCAGATATTTGGAAACACGCCGAAGTCAACGCTCTTCTCAAAAAACCCAAAGCAGACCCTGAAGATCTCAGAAACTACCAACCCATTTCTCTTCTCCCCTTCCCTGTAAAGGTCATGGAGAAGATAGTAAACATAAAACTGCCTCGCTTCCTAGAAGACAACAACATACTCGACATCTCCCAGTCTGGATTCCGCAAAAACCACAGCACCGAGACCACCCTCATCGCCTGTACAGACTGTAGGAAAGTACCATCTTGCCTGGCATGTTACCCCCATTTTTACTTGCATGTACGTTTGTTTTTGCCTTTGTCACTGGGATCCTCCTAGCCAGGACCCCCAGTGCTCATAAAGTGTACCCTGTATGTGTTCCCTGTGTGGTGCGTAACTGTATCACTGAGGCTCTGCTAACCAGAACCTTAGTATTTATGCTCTCCCTGCTTTCCAAATTTGTCACTAACAGGCTAGTGACTAAATTGACCAATTCTCATTGGCACACTGGGACACCCTTATAATTCCCTAGTATATGGTAGAACAAAGGATTTCCCGTGAAAGAGGGTGTTACACCCTCTCCCTTTGGAAATAGGTGTTAAGGGGAGGGGAGGAATAGCCTCCCCTAGCTTCAGGAAATGCTTTGAAGGGCACAGATGGTGCCCTCCATGCATAAGCCAGTCTACACCGGTTCAGGGAGCCCCCAGCCCCTGCTCTGGTGCGAAACTGGACAAAGGAAAGGGGAGTGTCCACTCCCCTGTACATCACCACCCCAGGGGTGGTGCCCAGAGCTCCCCCAGTGTGTCCCAGACCTATGCCATTTTGAATGCAGAGGTGTGAGGGCACAATGGAGACCTCTGAGTGCCCAGTGCCAGAAGGTGACGTCAGAGACCCCTCCTGATAGGCTCTTACCTGGTTAGATAGCCAATCCTCCTCTGAGGGCTATTTAGGGTCTCTCCTGTGGGTTTCTCGTCAGATAATGAATGCAAGAGCTCACCGGAGTTCCTCTGCACTTCTCTCTTCGACTTCTGCCAAGGATCGACGCTGACTGCTTCAGGACGCCTGCAAAACCGCAAAAAAAGTAGCAAGAAGATTACCACATCTTCAACAAGGCCAGCCAAATCATCGCTCCCCAGCTCCGGGCTGTCATCAACAGTTCACTGCGAGACCGCAGCCTTCCCAGATATTTGGAAACACGCCAAAGTCAACGCTCTTCTCAAAAAACCCAAAGCAGACCCTGAAGATCTCAGAAACTACCAATTCATTTCTCTTCTCCCCTTCCCCGTAAAGGTCATGAGAAGATAGTAAACATAAAACTGCCTCGCTTCCTAGAAGACAACAACATACTCAACGTCTCCCAGTCTGGATTCCGCAAAAACCACAGCACCTAGACCACCCTCATCGCCTGTACAGACTGTAGGAAAGTACCATCTTGCCTGGCATGTTACCCCCATTTTTACTTGCATGTATGTTTGTTTTTGCCTTTGTCACTGGGATCCTCCTAGCCAGGACCCCAGTGCTCATAAAGTATTCCCTGTATGTGTTCCCTGTGTGGTGCCACTGCAGCCTGAGTGAAAAAAACATCCACGTTATTTCACAGCAATTTTACACTGCACTTAAGTAACTTATAAGTCACCTATATGTCTAACCTTCACCTAGTGAGGGTTGGGTGCAAAGTTACGTAGTGTGTGGGCACCCTGGCACTAGCCAAGGTGCCCCCACATCCTTCAGGTCAAATTCCCCGGACTTTGTGAGTGCGGGGACACCATTACACACTTGTACTACACATAGGTCACTACCTATGTATAGCGTCACAATGGTAACTCCGAACATGGCCATGTAACATGTCTAAGATCAGGGATTTGTCAACCAATGCCATTCTGGCATTGGGGGACAATTCCATGATCCCCCAGGTCTCTAGCATAGTACCCGGGTACTGCCAAACTGTTGTTCCTGGGTCTCCACTGCAACTGCTGCTGCTGCCAAACACTCAGACAGGTTTCTGGCCTCCTGGGGTCCAGGCAGCTCTGGCCCAGGAAGTCAGAACATAGGATTTCCTCTGAGAGAGGGTGTGGCACCCTCTCCCTTTGGAAATAGGTGTGAGGGCTGGGGAAGAGTAGCCTCCCCCAGCCTCTGGAAATGCTTTGATGGGCACAGCTGGTGCCCATCTCTGCATAAACCAGTTTACACCGGTTCAGGGATCCCCCAGCCCTGCTCTGGCACCTTTCTCTGTAGCCAATCCTCCTCTGAGGGCTATTTAGGGTCTCTCCTGTGGGAATCTCCTCAGATAATGAATGCAAGAGCTCACCAGAGTTCCTCTGCACTTCTTTCTTCAACTTTTGACAAGGATCGACCGCTGACTGCTCCAGGATGCCTGCAAAACCGCAACAAAGACTACTAGCAACATTGTAGCGCCTCATCCTGCCTGCTTTCTCGACTGTTTCTTGGTGGTGCATGCTCAGAGGGTTGTCTGCCTTCACCCTGCACTGGAAGCCAAGAAGAAATCTCCCATGGGTCGACGGAATCCTCCCCCTGCCAATGCAGGCACCAAACTTCTGCATCACCTGTCCTCTGGGTCCCCTCTCATCTTGACGAGTGTGGTCCCTTGAACACAGGAGCTAGGTGCAAGTGTCTTTGACAGTCCAGTGGCCCTTCTGTCCAAATTTGGTGGAGGTAAGTCCTTGCCTCCCCACGCCAGACAGTAATCCTGTGTAATGCGTGAACTGCAGGTGCTTGGGCTTCTGTGCACTTTTGCAAGATTTCCTTCATGCTCAGGCTAGCCCATGTCCCCAGCACTCTGTCCTGCATTGCCCAACTCGCTGAGTTGGACACCCACTTCGAGGGACCCTCTTTTGTTGTGCTGAGTCGACCGTCATGCTCACAGATTCTGAATGCATGTTCAGGTGCTTCTGTGGGTGCTGCCT
This sequence comes from Pleurodeles waltl, assembly GCF_031143425.1. Taxonomy (NCBI): domain Eukaryota; kingdom Metazoa; phylum Chordata; class Amphibia; order Caudata; family Salamandridae; genus Pleurodeles; species Pleurodeles waltl. Next base: position 224,028,233 of record NC_090441.1, read on the forward strand.
TCTTCTGCATGGGCTCTCTCTGTAGCTGAGTGCCTCCTCTGTCTCCTCCTCCAAGGGGTGACCTCCTGGTCCTTCCTGGGCCCTGGCAGCACCCATAATCCTCAACCGCTACTCTTGTAGCTAGCAAGGCTTGTTTGCGGTCTTTCTGCGTGGAAACAACTCTGCTTCCTCCAGCACACCCTGGGACATCTTCTGACCAAAGGAGACATTCCTGGCACCTTCAGTTGTTGCAGAATCTTTGGCTTCTTCCACCAGGCGGCAGCCCTTTTGCACCTTCATCCGGGGTTTAGTGGGCTCCTGCTACCCCCGGACACTTGCGTGACTCTTGGACTTGATCCCCTTCCTTTGCAGACCCTCAGGTTCAGGAATCCATCTTCAGAGCTTTGCAGTCAGTTGTTGTCTTTGCAGAAGACTCTATCTCGACTTTACTGTCTTTCTGGGGTAGTAGGATAGCTTTACTCCTACTTTTCAGGGTCTTGGGGTAGGGTATCTTGGACACCCTTAGAGTTTTCTTCCCCTCCCAGCGACCCTGTACACATTACACTAGGCCTGGGGTTCTTTTCTCATTCCACTTTTGAGGTATATGGTTTGTGTTGCCTCTAGACCTATTTTCTCCTATTGCATTCTATTGTGCTCTACTGTGTTTGCACTACTTTTCTAAGTGTTTTACTTACCTGATTTTGGTTTGTGTGTTTATTTTGTGTATTTTTACTTATCTCTTAAGGGAGTATATCCTCTGAGATACTTTCGGCATATTGTCACTAAAATAAAGTACCTTTATTTTTAGTAACTCTGAGTATTGTGTTTTCTTTTGATATAGTGTTATATGATATAAGTGGTATAGTAAGAGCTTTGCATGTCTCCTAGTTCAGCCTAAGCTGCCCTGCTATAGCTACCTCTATCAGCCTAAGCTGCTAGAACACTACTAATCTACTAATAAGGGATAACTGGACCTGGCACAAGGTGTAAGTACCACAAGGTACCCACTATAAGCCAGGCCATTCTCCTACACAGACTACATCAGGACCAGATTGGACAAGGGCGAAATCGTCGCCCTCATCCTCCTAGACCTCTCCTCAGCTTTTGACACCGTATGCCACCAAACCCTACGCACATGTGTCTTCGAGGCCAGAATTTGCCACAAAGCCCTGGACTGGCTCACCTCCTTCCTCTCCAAAAGAACCCAAAGAGTTTGGCTCCCTCCTTTCCGGTCTACAGCCACCAAGACCATCTGTGGTGTCCCCCAAAGATCCTCGCTTCCTAGAAGACAATAACATACTCAACGTCTCCCAGTCTGGATTCCGCAAAAACAACAGTACTGAGACCGCCCTCTCGCTTGTCAGGACGACATCAGGACCAGATTGGACAAGGGCGAAAGCATTGTCCTCATTCTCCTAGACCTCTCCTCAGCTTTTGACACTGTATGCCACCAAACCCTCCGCACACGCTTCTTCGATGCCAGAATTCACCACAAAGCCCTGGACTGGCTCACCTCCTTCCTCTCTGAAAGAACCCAAAGAGTTCGGCTCTATAGCCACCAAGACCATCTGGGGGGTCCCCTAAGGATCCTCCCTCTACCCCACCCTTTTCAATGTCTACATGGCTCCTCTCGGCAACATCATACGCCCCCACGGCCTCAGCATCATTTCTTACGCTGATGACACCCAGCTTATCATCTCCATCACGAGGAACCCAGCTACCGCCAAGAATAACCTGCACGCCGGACTCGTTGCCATCGCTAACTGGATGACAGCAGGCCACCTCAAATTGAACTCAGAAAAAACTGAGATCATCATCTTCGGCCCCAACAAGACAGCATGGAATGACTCTTGGTGGCCCACCACCCTTGGACCACCCCTAAAACCCATCACCCTCGCAAGCAATCTTGGCACCATACTGGACTCATCCCTCTCCATGACTCAGCTTATCAATGCCACATCATCCTCCTGCTTCAACACCCTTCGCATGCTACGCAAGACTTTCAAATGGATTCCTTTAGAAACAAGAAGAACAGTCACCCACGCCCTCATAAGCAGCAGACTGGAGTAAGGCAACGCCCTCTATGCAGGGACCACAGCCAAGCTTCAGAGAAAACTCCAGCGAATCCAGAACGCAGCCGCACGCCTCGTCCTCAACCTCCCTTGCCACAAACACATCTCTGCCCACCTCAGATCCCTACACTGGCTGCCCATCAACAAAAGGATCATTTTCAAAATCCTTGTCCACTCTCACAAAGCCCTCTACGACACCGGACCGGCGTACTTCAACGAACAAATCAACTTCCACAAACCAACTCGACAACTCCTCTCCGCCGACCTCCTCCTTGCTACAGTCCCCCGCATCTAACCTCTGGCGGCAGATCCTTCTCTGACCTCACTGCCTAAACCTGGACCTCCCTCCCCACCAAACTACGCCAGACAGACGACCTCCTAACCTTCAGAAAGCACCTCAAAATGTGGCTTTTCAAGCAGTAACCCCCCCTCCCACCGCCTTGAGACCCTACCGGGTGAGTAGTAGAAATTTGATTGATTGATTGATACACTGGTTCAGGGACCACCCAGTCCCTGCTCTGGCGGGAAACTGGACAGAGGAAAGGGGACCACTCCCCAGTCCATCACCACCCCAAGGGTGGTGCTCAGAGCTCCTCCAGAGGGTCCTTGAATTGAAGGTTGGCAGGGAACTCGGAGCATCTGAGTGGCCAGTGCCAGTTGGTGACGACAGAGCCCTCCCCTGATAGGTGCTCACCTGGTTAGGTGACCAATCTCCCTTTCAGGGCTATTTAGGGTCACTCTTTTGGGTGGTTCTTCAGATTCGGATTGCAAGACTCCAGCAGGAATCCCCTGCATCCTCTACTTCAACTTCTTACCAAAGAAACTGCATCTGGACCCTCAAGGAACTCCACAACTGGAACAAGGAAGCAAAAAGCCTTCTGCAACACTGTATCTTCAGCTCTTGCCAGCAACTGCAACTGTTTCCCGGTCGTGCATCCTCTGAGGACAGCCTGTCTTCAGCCTGAACCAGAAGACCAAAGGAATCTCCCTTGGGGTGAAGGAGTCACTCCCCTACTTCAGCAGGCACATACAACAACGATGACCGGTGGTGTGGATCCTCTCTCCTGACAAGCTGCATGGATCCTGCAACATGGGTGGTGGACTAAAGTGGTCCCGACAGTCCCGACATCCTACTGTCCAATTTTGGTGGAGGTAAGAGCTTGCCTCCCCACTCAAGACAGTACCCCCATGCACAGCGTGTATTGCAGCTGCCAAGGCTTGTTTTTATTATTCCACGAAATCCTTCGTGCACCATGCAGCTCCGGTCCTCAGAACTCTATCCTGTGACGCACAGCTTCCAGAGTGGTTCTCCAGCGGCATGGGATCCCTTTGTGTAGTGCTGCATGGGCCTCCTTTTGCACCTCACTTGTACCCATGCTGTGGGACTCCTGTGCATGCTGCCTGGTCTTTGGTGGGCTCTCTGGACTGCTGAGGGCCCCATCTGACTCCTCCACCTGAGTAGAGTCGACCTGGTTCTTCCTGGGCTTGGGCATCGCCATTTTCCTACAACCACATGCTTTGCGTGTGCCAAGGCTTGTTGGCGGAATCCAGCAACGCAAACCAGACTGCAATCATCTGCACCAACCAGGGACCCACACCCATCTTCTTGTGTGCAATAATGGCTGTTGTTCCTCTCTGATGTTTCCTCTTTTGCACCTTCACCTGGGTTAGCAGGTGCTCCTGTTCTCCCTGGACTCTACAGTGCTTCTTGGACATGCTCCCTTTCTTCTACAGGTTTTAGGGTCCAGCAATCCATCATTGGTGTCTTGCAGTCTCTTCTGGTTCTTGCAATATCTTCTTTATTGTGTTCTTGTGTGTTCTAGGAAAGTTACTGTCTTTTACTCCTGTTTTCCTGGGCCCTGGTGTGGGTTCTATTACTTACCTTTTGTGTTTTCTAATACTCCAAGCACCCCTCTATACACTACACTTGCCTAGGTGGGAAACCAACTTTCACATTCCACTTTCTTAGTATAGGGTTTTATGGTTTGTGTTCCCCCAGGCCCATTTCTACCTATTGTGATTTTCACTAATTGCACTGTTTTCTAATTGTTTAGTTACCTGTTTTTGAATACTAGTGTACATATAGTGTATATTACTTACCTTCTAAGGGAGTATAGCCTCTAAGGTATATTTGGCAAGTGTGTCACCAAAATAAAGTACCTTTATTTTTGTACCAGTTTGTATTTTCTTTCATGTGTGTGACTATAGTGGTATGAGCTTTCCATGTCTCCTAGTAAGGCCTTTGCTGCTCATCCACACTACCCCTAGAGAGCCTGGTTTCTAGACACTGCCTACATTTCACTAATAAAGGATAACTGGACCTGGTATAGGGTGTAAGTACCTGAGGTACCCACCGCACACCAGGCCAGCCTCCTACACACATTGGATGGAAAGGGAAGAACTGCTGTAGGAGGAGGTGTAATCACACTGGATGAATGGTAAGAAATGCTGTAGGAGAAGGTCTAATCACACTGGACTGACAGAGAAGAAATGCTGTAGGAAGAGGTGTAATCACAGTGTGGTGGAAGGGAGGAAGTGCTGTAGGAGGAGGAATAATCAATGGATGGAAAGGGAAGAAGTGTTGTTGGAGGTGTAACAACGTTAGATTGAGAGTGAACTAGTGCAGTAGAAGGAGGTTTAATAACACTGGATGAAAAGGTAAGAAGTGCTGTAGCAGGAGGTGTAATCACACTGAATGGAAAGATAAGAAGTGCATTAGGAAGCAGTGTAATCACACTAGATGCAAAATGAAGTAGTGCTGTAGGAGGAGGTGTAATCACACTGTATGGAAAGGGAGGAAGTGCTGTAGGAGGAGATGTAATCACACTGGATGGAAACGGAAGTAGTGCTGTTTGAGGAGGTGTAACTTCACTGAATGGAAAGGTAAGAAGAGCTGTAGGGTGAGGTGTAATCACACTGGATAGAAAGAGGAGAACTTCTGTAGAAGGAGGTGTAATCACACTCGATGGAAAGACAAAAAGTGCTGTAGGAGGAGGTGTAATAACACTGGATGGTAAGGGAAAATGTGCTGTAGAGAAGGGTGTAATCACACTACATGGAAAGAGAAGTGTGGTAGGAGGAGATGTAATCACACTGGAAGGAACGAGAAGAAGTGCTGTAGGAGGAGGTGTAATCACACTGGATGAAAAGGGAAGAAGTGCGGTAGAAGGAGGTGTAAACACACTGAACTGAGAGTGAAGAAGTACTGTAGAAGGAGCTGTAATTATATTGGAGGGGAAGGGCAAAAGTGTTGTAGGAAGAGATGTAATCACACTGAATGGAAAAGGAAGAAGTGCTGTAGAATGGGGTGTAATCACACTACAATGAGAGTGAAGAAGTGCTGTAGTAGGAGCTATAATCATACTGGACGGAATGGGAAGAACTGCTGTTGGAGTAGCTGTAATCACACTGGATGAAAAGAGGTGAAGTGCTGTAGGAGGAGGTGTACTCACACTGGATGGAAAGAGGAGAAGTGCTGTAGGAGGAGCTGTAATCACATTGGATGGAAGCAGAAGAAGTGCTGTAGGAGGAGGTATAATCACACTGTATGGAAACAGAACAAGTTCTGTGAGATGGGGTGTAATCATAGTGGATGGAAAGAGGAGAAGTGCTGTAGAGGAGGTGTAATCACACTGGATTGAGAGTGAAGAAGTGCTGTAGGTGGAGGTGTAATCACACTAGATTGAGAGCGAAGAAGTGCTATAGGGGTGGTGTAAACACACTAGATTGAGAGTGAAGAAGTGCTGTAGGAGGAGGTGTAATTCCACTAGATTGAGAGTGAAGAAGTGCTGTGGAGGAGGTGTAATCACTTAAACAAATAGAAGTGGCTGTGCTATATGGTTTGCACTTCCTACAGTGGCACAATTTGTCATATGCTGTGCTATAATATCCTCAGGGTCCCCAATGGTACCACACCCAACCACTTCAGGTGCACAAATGTTCGGTTGAGAAAAACAACCTAGAGTTCATAACACCAATATACCATGGCACTCCAAAAAAGTCCATAAGGTTCAGGCCTTCGTGTATTCGAACAGAAACGTAGAACACTGTAATGTGGGCCATAAAGAAGATTTAATATGATTTGTTTTCATATATTTCCGATGGGAACAACATTCAACAGAAATTACAGCCAACACGTGTTTCGTCCATGGGACTTTCTCAAGGCTGCAACAGAATACATACACAGAGAAAACTTTATATAAAATCCTACCATCCCAGATATTGCATAGTTCAAACTGATATAATCTAAACAACAAAACCTACAAGTTCCAAGATAGTGAAAGAGATGTTTATATCAAAACAGAGACCTGAAAATACAATGGGGTCTCCCATGCGGTGGGTCTAAAGTACAAAGGAAAGAAAACGCTAAGTGAAAAAATCCAAGTGAGAAAATGAGACCACATGTGATGTAATACAACAAGCAGTGTGACTGTACATAGAATCTTGTGAGTAACCCAAGAGCCCACCTAAAACACTCACACACTAACATTCACCAACAACCCCAAAAAAGGGTGACCAGATTCGTGTTTAAGGAAAGGCGAAAAAGAAGAGTAATATAAGACACCAACCAAAAAAAAATGTAAACAAAATACCACAGTTTGTCATTTTCTGAACCCCGTCAATCTATGTCCTGGTTTTTTTTTTCCTATCCTCCAGAATAACATGTAATGCCAGATGAAAACAGATACCAAAATATAGTATACTGTGAAAACGCACTGTAGGAAGGTAGCCTCTTTCTAGCCTTGTTACCCCCACTTTTGGCCTGTTTGTGAGTATATGTCAGGGTGTTTTTACTGTCTCACTGGGATCCTGCTAGCCAGGGCCCAGTGCTCAAAGTGAAAACCCTACATTGTCAGTATGTTTGTTATGTGTCACTGGGACCCTGCTAGCCAGGACCCCAGTGCTCATAAGTTTGTGTCCTATATGTGTTCCCTGTGTGGTGCCTAACTGTATCACTGAGGCTCTGTTAACCAGAACCTCAGTGTTTATGCTCTCCCTGCTTTTAAAATTGCCACTGCAGGCTAGTGACTATCTTCACCAATTCTCATTGGCACACTGGAACACCCTTATAATTCCCTTGTATATGGTACCTAGGTACCCAGGGTATTGGGGTTCCAGGAGATCCCTATGGGTTGCAGCATTTCTTTTGCCACCCATAGGGAGCTCAGACAATTCTTCCACAGGACTGCCACTGCAGCCTGAGTGAAATAACGTCCATGTTATTTCACAGCCATTTTTCACTGCACATAAGTAACTTATAAGTCACCTGTATGTCTAGCCCTCATTTGGTGAAGGTTAGGTGTCAAGTTACTTAGTGTGTGGGCACCCTGGCACTAGCCAAGGTGCCCCCACATTGTTCAGGGCAAATTCCCCGGACTTTGCGAGTGCGGGGACACCATTACACGCATGCACTACACATAGGTCACTACCTATGTGTAGCGTCACAATGGTAACTCCGAACATGGCCATGTAACATGTCTAGGATCATGGAATTCTCACCACAATACCATTCTGGTATTGGGGGGAAAATTCCATGCATCCCCGGGTCTCTAGCAGAGAAACCGGGAGCTGCCAAACTGTCTTTCCGGGGTCTCCACTGCAGCTGCTGCTGCTGCCAACCCCTCAGACAGGATTCTGCCCCCCTGGGGCCTGGGCAGCCCAGTCCCAGGAAGGCAGAACAAAGGATTTCCTCTGAGGGAGGGTGTTACACCCTCTCCCTTCGGAAATAAGTGTGAAGGGCTGGGGAGGAGTAACCTCCTCCAGCCTCTGGAAATGCTTTGATGGGCACAGATGGTGCCCATCTCTGCATAAGCCAGTCTACACCGTTTCAGGGATCCCCCAGCCCTGCTCTGGCGCAAAACTGGAGGTGGGGTGGCATGGTGAGCAAAAGAACGATGGATTAAACTGAGATCTGTGACTGGGGTGAGTGTTTGCATTGTTCGGCACTCCGTCCATCATCCTTTTGTGTTGCTAAAGTTGCCCTAAGTGGGAAGGGTATGCCAGACGTGGGTCCCTTCCTCACTGTGCCACTGGATTCAATCTAGCCTGGCTGATGAAGGGTGAAACCCTGAAACCGGTCCCAGGATGCTTGTTTCCGGTCCAGGGAGGACCTGGCTTGGCAGTTCGGGCTGGACTGTTCCCATGAGGCACAGGGTTAAGACTGATTTGTAAATGGTTGGGTCTGAACTGGGGTGGCATGGTGAGCAAAGGAACGATGGACTAAACCCAGATCTTTGACTGTGGGTGAGTGTTTGCATTGTTCAGCACTCCCTCCATCATCCTTTTGTGTTGCTAAAGTTGCCCTAATTGGGAAGGGTATGCCCAGACATGGGTCTCTTGCTCACTGTGCAACTGGATTCAAGCTAGCCTGGCTGATGAAGGGTGAAACCCTGAAACCGGTCCAGGATGTTTGTTTCCGGTCCAGGGAGGAACTGGCTTGGCAGTTCGGTCTAGACTGTTCCCATGAGGAACAGGGTCAAGACTGATTTGCATATGGCTGGGTCCAAACTGGGGTGGCATGATGAGCAAAAGAACGATGGATTAAACTCAAATCTGTGACTGGGGGTGAGTGTTTGCATTGTTCAGCACTCCGTCCATCATCCTTTTGTGTTGCTAAAGTTGCCCTAATTGGGAAGGGTATGCCCAGATGTGGGTCCCTTGCTCACTGTGTCACTGGATTCAAGCTAGCCTGGCTGATGAAGGGTGAAATCCTCAAACCGGTCCCAGGATGCTTGTTTCTGGTCCAGGGAGGATCTGGCTTGGCAGTTCGGGCTGGACTGTTCCCATGAGGAACAGGGTCAAGACTGATTTGCATATGGCTGGGTCCAAACTGGGGTGGCATGGTGAGCAAAAGAACAATGGATTAAACCCAGATCTGTGACTGGGGGTGAGTGTTTGCATTGTTCAGCACTCGATCCATCATCCTTTTGTGTTGCTAAAGTTGTCCTAAGTGGGAAGGGTATGCCCAGACGTGGGTCTCTTGCTCACTGTGCCACTGGATTCAAGCTAGCCTGGCTGATGAAGGGTGAACCACTGAAACTGGTCCCAGGATGCTTGTTTCCGGTCCAGGGAGGACCTGGCTTGGCAGTTCGGGCTGGACTGTTCCCATGAGGAACATGGTCAAGACTGATTTGCATATGGCTGGGTGCCAAAACTGGGGTGGCCTGATGAGCAAAAAAACAATAGATTAAACTCAAATCTGTGACTGGGGGTGAGTGTTTGCATTGTTCAGCACTCCCTCCATCATCCTTTTGTGTTGCAAAACTGGACAAAGGAAAGGGGAGTGACCACTCCCCTGACCTGCACCTCCCAGGGGTTGTGCCCAGAGCTCCTCCAGTGTGTCCCAGACCTCTGCCATCTTGGATTCAGAGGTGTTGGGGCACAACTGACAACTGTGAGTGGCCAGTGCCAGCAGGTGACGTCAGAGACGCCTCCTGATAGGTGCTTACCTCTTTCAGTAGCCAAGCCTCCTTTCTCAGTAGCCAAACCTCATTTTCTGGCTATTTAGGGTCTCTCCTCTGGGCTATTCCTCAGATAATGAATTCAAGAGCTCACCAGAGTTCCTCTGCACTTCCCTCTTTGACTTCTGCCAAGGATCGACCGCTGACTGCTCCAGGACGCCTGCAAAACCACAACAAAGTAGCAAGACGACTACCAGCAATACTGTAGCGCCTCATCCTGCCGGCTTTCTCGACTGTTTCCTGGTGGTGCATGCTGTGAGGGCTGTCTGCGTTCACCCTGCACTGGAAGCCAAGAAGAAATCTCCTGTGGGTCGACGGAATCTTCCTCCTGCTAACGCAGGCACCAAACTTCTGCATCACCGGTCCTCTGGGTCCCCTCTCATTCTGACGAGCGTGGTCTCTGGAACACAGGAGCTGGGTCCAAGTGTCTCCCACAGTCCAGTGGCCCTTCTGTCCAAAGTTGGTGGAGGTAAGTCCTTGCCTCCCCACGCCAGACAGCAAACCTGTGGACTGCGTGATTTGCAGCTGCTCCGGCTTCTGTGCACTTTTCCTAGTATTCCTTTGTGCACATCCTAGCCTGGGTCCCCAGCACTCCGTCCTGCAGTGCTCAACCCGCTGAGTTACACTCCCATGTTTTGGGAACCTCCTTTGTGACTCTGAGTCGACCACTGTCTTCAGATCTTCCAAGTGCCTGCTCTGGTACTTCTGCAGGTGCTGCCTGCTTCTGCGGGGGCTCTCTGAGTTGCTGTGTGCCCCCTCAGTCTCCTCCTCCAAGGGGCGATATCCTGGTCTTTCCTGGTCCCCAGCAGTACCCAAAAACCTCAACCGCGACTCTTGCAGCTTGAAAGGCTTGTTTACAGTCTTTCTGCCTGGAAAGACTTCTGCAACCTCCAGCACGCCGTGGGACATCTTTCATTCAAAGGAAAAGTTGCTAGCCCTTTTCGTTGTTGCAGAATCGTTGGCTTATTCCATCTGGAGGCAGCCCTCTTGCACCTTAATTCGGGTTTTCTGGGCTCCTGTCCCCCCTGGACACTTTCATGACTCTTGGACTTGGTCCCCTTCTTTTACAGGTCCTCAGGTCCAGGAATCCGTCTTCAGTGTTTTGCTGGCAGTTGTGGTTCTTGCAGAATCCCCTATCACGACTATTCTGTCTTTCTGGGGTAGTAGGGTAACTTTACACTTACTTTTCAGGGTCTTGGGGTGGGGTATCTTGGACACCCTCACTGTTTTCTTACAGTCCCAGCGGCCCTCTACAACCTACACTAGGCCTGGGGTCCATTCGTGGTTTGCATTCAGCTTTTGGAGTATATGGTTTGTGTTTCCCTTGGCCTATTTCTACCTATTGCATTCTATTGTCATTCTACATTGTTTGCACTACTTTTCTTACTGTTACTTACCTGTTTTGGGTTTTTATAAATATAATTTGTGTATATTTCTTACCTCTTAAGTAAGGGTATCCTCTGAGATACTTTTGGCATATTGTCACTAAAATAAAGTACCTTTATTTTTAGTAAGTCTGAGTATTGTGTTTTCTTATGATATTGTGCTATATGATATAAGTGGTATAGTGGGAGCTTTGCATGTCTCCTAGTTCAGCCTAAGCTGCTTTTCCATAGCTACCTTCTATCAGCCTAAGCTGCTAGAAACACCTCTATTCTACTAATAAGGGATAACTGGACCTGGCACAGGGTATAAGTACCACAAGGTACCCACTACAAGCCAGGCCAGCCTCCTACACGCGCCAACCTTGATAAGTCTAAAAAAGAAAGGAGAGAGCAAAATATGTGTAACCATAAAAACTAAATGTAAAACAACATGCTATACGTCTGAAAATGCCAACGTCTGAAACGCCAAAATTGAATAGAAGCAAAATGCAAGAGAGATAATAAACCAACCGTGATATAAAAAAATACACCTGTATATGTATAAAGAAAAAACATATATTCCCAAGTAGTGGTGTGAAAGTGTCAGTCCAATAACTTATATTACTACTCAAAGTTTGTCCCAAATACAGAAAACCCACTATTGTATTAAGTACATCCAAAATAACGAATAATAGAAAAGTGTATTGATTGTGGTCCAACGTGAAAATGAATCTCTGACCCAAATGATTATGAATTCCTGGCAGCAAAATAGATGAAACCCACATATCTGCGAGTGAGCTAATTATAGATTATATACCGAAAAAGCAGACGCTGCGCGAGAATACGCGTAGGTAAAAATTGTATTAGACAGTGTTGGTGTACTGCTACAAGAATGAAAAATTTATACAGCACATACAATTAGTATGAAAAGTTAGTGCCCCGCAGCTTGTATGGAAAATAGAGACTCACCGTGAGTGTCTGAAAGGGATAGCTTGTAAAAAGAAAATGTAGTAACCAAAGAAACTCCCGTGTCCCCAGCCATCTTAAAGTGTGCGCCGTGTAAAGGAACACAGACATGGAAACAGAAAGCGGACTACACCCGCAAAGAAAATTTGAAAGAAAAAATGCCGACACCTCCAGTCGCCATTTTGAAGTGATCATACTCAATATTGAAATCATCCAAAAGCAAGTGGTTGCAAAGTACACGTGCAAACATAGTCGCGAAAACCGTTTGTATATTTCAATTGTGAAGCCAAAATTGGCACAATAAAAAAAGCACATTGAGAATACGTGATAAAATTGGCAACTCTTAAGTGTACAAAATATAAACACATAAGAAATAGAAACATGATGGTATGAGAACACATTTTTTGGATAATTTAAGAGATGGGATGTGAGGCAGATTTCCAAAGGGCACACCCAAGATCAGAACGAACATATAAATAAGAAAAGCAGAAGAAAAAAGAATAATAACAAGTATTAAAGCAATTAAATAAGGTTATCAACAAGTGTTATGTACAGTATTGCCACAAAGGCACAATTGTACATACATATCAAAGAGTAAGACACAAGCAAAAAATAGGCATATATGTAAGATAAAATGGGAAACAAACAAATGCAAAAGTTAAGATTAATCAAGAAACTGGAATATTGTAGTATGCTGACACTAATAATCATTAGAGTACTGAGATGTAAGAAAAGCATACTCATAGAAAAACATGTAAATCTTTGTCCATATTGAGTTCCAATTCTACTGCTCTTAATTTAATTATCCATTTACTCTCTAACTGTCTCAACATCAATGTCTTGTCAACACCTCTGGGACAAGTACCAACAGTGTCAATGCCATGCATGGAAATACCTGAAACCTCTGTGTCCATGCGCCGAATTATAATGTTGTGCAAAAGGATAATCAATATTGTTATGTCTTATAGCTCTGATATGTTCCTGTATCCTCTCTTTAAACGGCATGATTGTACTGCCAACATAGACACGGTTACACACACAGATAATGCACTACACAATATATCTGGTGGTGTTACAATTCATAAACTTCGAAATCGTATAGGTTCTGTTAGTATGGTAACAAAAAGTGGTAGTTTTATCTTTGACATAGCAACAAATACTACATTGCCACATAAAAAAAAAAACCTTAGGCAATTTTGAGAGCCAAGCTATATTCGTTAAAGAGGGCGCTATAAAGCTGTGACAAATCCGGTTCCGGAGCGTGCGCCCCCTGCTGTGTATAATCCGTGGTTTGTTGTAATTCCTTTGTTCAAGGTGTTGTCTGCTAAAAGCTGCAACCAATTTTTGCGACACATCTTATAAATCTCTGGACTAAGTGTACTATACGGGAAAATTAAAGATAGTTTCATGTGTTCCCTTATTCTATTTTTTCTGCCTTCTTTCTTATGTTCTTCTTGCTAGTAGCAATAGTGCTTGAACCCGTGGTAGAGAGTAGACTTTGCCTAGCCACCCGATTGATCCTAGTAATGGTATCATTAAGGAGTTTCTCAGGATATCCACGTGCACGCAAATGTTGTTTCATCTCCCCAAGTTCTCTTGTGAAGATCTCATCTTGACTACAATTTCAGCTAATTCTGATGGCCTCACTGTATGGTATAGTGTTAATCTGAGATCGGGGATGGAAACTCGAGGCATGTAGTATAGAATTACAAGCCGTGGGTTTCCTATAAATCCTGGAACAAATCCTGTTGCCTTTCACATAAAATGTTATATCTAAAAGTCAATCTCAGTCTCACTGTACGTGCTAGGGAATTTTATATTGTAAGAATTGGAATTTAAGTATTGAAAAAATAAATCGAGGGACCTGACATCGCCTGAGAAAAACATTAAGACATTGTCTATATATCTCCCCCAGTACAAAATGTGTTCAGTAAATTCAGGGGGACAATCACGCCAAAGATGCTCTTTTTAAAAAAAAATTGTCGAAAGATGGAGAACATGGCCACCCCTTGTATTTGGTGATACCATGCACCGTTATGTAGAAAGACATTGTTATCCAAAACTAATTCTATTAGGTCAATCAACATATTGGAATGCCCAAGTAGAGTCACATCTCTTTGTTCTAGAAAATGCCGTATGGCCACAATACCTTTGGATCTCAGGATACTGGTATAAAGTGAAGCTACATCCAAGGTAACTAGGAAAGGACCACAGGTACACTGGAAATCATTAATCTTTGATAATAAGTCTTTGGTATCCTTAATATATGATGGTAAGTTATACACAAAAGGTTGCAGGAAAACATCAATGAATACAGATAATTTCTCCATTAGTGAACCTATACCTGATATAATAGGTCGTAATCACACTGGATTGAGAGTGAAGAAGTGCTGTAGAGGAGGTGTAATCACACTTGCTTGAGAGTAAAGAAGTGCTGCAGCTGGAGGTGTAATCACACTAGATTGAGAGTGAAGCAGTGCTGTAGTGGAGGTGTAATCACATTAGATTGAGAGTGAAGAAGTGCTATATGGGAGGTGTAATCACACTGGATTGAGAGTGGAGAAGTGCTGTAGAGGAGGTATAATCACACTAGATTGAGAGTGAAGAAGTGCTGTAGGAGGAGGTGTAATCACACTAGATTGAGAGTGAAGAAGTGCAGTAGGGGAGTTGTAATCACACTGGATTGAGAGTGAAGAAGTGTTGTACCGGAGGTGTAATCAAACTAGATTGAGAGTGAACAAGTGCTTTTGGAGGAGGTGTAATCACACTGGATTGAGAGTGAAGACGTGCTGTAGAGGAGGTGTAATCACACTAGATTGAGAGTGAACAAGTGCTGTTGGAGGAGGTGTAATCACACTGGATTGAGGGTGAAGAAGTGTTGTAGTGGAGGTGTAATCACACTAGATTGAGAGTGAAGAAGTGCTGTAGGGGAGGTGCAATCACACTAGATTCAGAGTGGAGAGGTGCTGTAGAGGAGGTGTAATCACACTGGATTGAGAGTGAAGAAGTGTTGTAGGGGAGGTGTAATCACACTGGATTGAGAGTGAAGGAGTGCTGTAGAGGAGGTGTAATCACACTAGATTGAGTGTGAAGGAGTGCTGTAGAGGAGGTGTGGTTGCAGTGAATAGTTCACACAGGTTTAGTTGGAATCACACTGTTAAACCTTCAAGCACTGGGTGACACTGAGGCTGTAGATGGGAAGTGCTGTACCGTGCAGTAATTTTTGTTGAGTTTGGACTCCACAGCAGTCATGTGTGGTGGGGTGGTCCTTACCTGAGCAGTTCACAGCTGCATACCTTGCGTCATAACAAAAGTCCTGCATCTTGGTGCTGTGTGGACACTGCCACAAGCTGACCTCATCTCCTCTGCACTGGACTTCAGAAATCCCAACTAGATCATTCACTCCTGCCCCGAAGACTGAGGCTCGAGGGACTGAATAGGTAACTCCACATCCCAGCTCCTTACACACCACAGCAGCGTCCTGCAGGTCCCATTGGCTGTCACAGACTCGTCGCCACTTTCCAGTCACCTTCACCTGTACAACCCCAGCACAGGGGGCTTTGGAGTTTGTCAGTCGAACACGATTGCTGTAAGCTTCAAAGAAACAGAATATGTTTATAGTTACACATTAATGTTATTTATTCCCCATTATTATTATTATCATTTTTCCACTGTCTGCCAAGATTAGAGGAACACAGCGACAGAGACAGGAAAGGAAAGCGGTGTTAATCACACTTAGCGGACTTTGATTTCTTCTGAGGTCAGAGGCCAGCTCCCATCATCCTGATCTTTATTAACAAACACCTCTAAAGTGTTCACACCTCAATCTCTTTCTTTCGTGGATCTAGTTACATTTAATTAAGGTGAAAGCACATGATGGGAAACAACCATCCAACAGATTAGTCTAGAAGGATTTCTGACATGATCCTGCACTCAGTGGGACTTCAGTGATGCAGAAAGTAGATTTCATTCACACACTGACTTCACATGCATTGTGGGTTAGACAGTGATCTGAGGCTGGTGGGTGTATATTGTGGCTTCTCTCCAAGATTGTACCTTGTCCTGTCAGTGGTTGAAAATCTGCTACATTTACACATTTGAGTTATATTAACGCGTCAGTAGCAGTTGTTCTGGGCAGAGGATTTTACCTGATTTTTCCATTTCCAATCAACCATTTTCAGTGCATCAGACAAACGATACAAAAATTATGCAAATAAAATATCAACATGTGCAACACAAAACATTAAGGCCCGCATTTATACTTTTTTATAGCCGCATTTGTGCCACTTTTGCATCAAAAAATCACACAAATGCGTTGCTAAAAAAATATAAATATGGCCCTAAATTGTAGGAATTTCTGAAATTGTTCTTTTAAGAAATGAAAGTCGAGGAGAGGGGTTGGGATATCCACAGGAGTTAAGCTGCTGACGCACACATTAGAGTGGCATTGAGAGAGAAAGCAAGAGAAAGTAAGGGGGTCATTACGACCTCGGCAGTCTTTTTGCAAGACCACCGAGGGACCGCCGTGCGGAAGACCGACTGTGCAGGCGGTTTGCCGCTCGGCGTATTAGGACTGTCGGCTGCTCTCCGTCGTTATTCCGACGTAGAGCTGCCAACAGCCATACTTGCGGGCGGCGGGGAAGTGGAGGTTGCTCCACCTCCACCGCCACGCCAACAGAACACCGGCCAGCGAATCACGTCCTGTGATTCGCCGTGGCGGTGTTCTGTTGGCGGTGTGGTGTCTGCGGAGCTGCCCCCATGGCTCCCGTCCCCTCCCGGAGGATCGACGGACCAGGTAAGTTGATCGTCCGTTAGGGGAGGGGGTGCGTGGGTGTTGGGTGTTGTGTGCGTGCATGGGGTGTGCGTGTGTTTATGTAGAGGGGGTGTGTGAGTGCGTGTATGCTTGCAGGGGTGTTGTGTGTATGTGAGTGAGTGCGTGTATGGCTGTGGGTATGTCTGTATGGATGTGTGCGTGTATGTTTGAATGTGGGTGTGCGTGTCTGACTGTGTGTGTGGATGTAGGCATGTATGTCGGGGTGTGTGCGTGTGTGTGTTGGTGGTGCCTGCATGCGTGTCTGGTATGTATGAGTAATGTTATGTTGGGGGTCGGGGTGGGGAGGGGGGCCCTGCCACAATTGGGGGGTGGCAGTGGTGGTGGGGGGTGTAGAGGAGGGAGTCGGGGTGGGGGTGGGAGGGTGAGACCCCTATCAGTGCCAGGGAAGGAATTCCTTGGCACTGATAGTGCTTACCGCCATGGATTTCATGGTGGTTGAAACCGCTGGAAATCCACGGCGGTAAGCCGGGTCCAAATACCACCGATGGTATACTGACGCCCGCCGGGCTGGAGACCCAGGTCTCCAGCCCGGCGGTCGTCTCCACCCTGGCGGGCGGGACGGAGAACCGGCGGTTGACCATGGCGGTAACCGCCATGGTCATAATACACCAAGGTAAGACCGCCAGCCTGTTGGCGGTCTTACCGCCGGTTCTCCGCCATCCGCCAGGGTTGTAATGACCCCCTAAGTCTGTTGACAAGAAGAGTGGTGGATGCACTTTAAAAAATACTTCTCAAGTGGACAAAAAACTTAACCAGTGGAATGGAATGGAAATGATAACCATGTGTTGAACTTGGCCCTTTCTGCAGGGTCACCTCCACATTTTGTGCCTTCACTCTCCGGATATTCTGAATCCTATTTTGTTGTTTTTTAGGACTTTCTTCTGCTACCCAGTGCTAAAGTGCTTCTGCTCTCTCCCTTTAACCATGGTTGAATTCGCTCACAACCAACAGGCATTTTAATTTACTTACAGATCCCTGGGAAAGTGGCACTGCATGCACACAGGGCCTGTAAATTAAATACTACTAGCGGGCCAGAAGCGCATGAGAGACTTTTTCCACATGGTATTGAGCTGCCCGGTCACCCAACGATGATGGCTGAAAATGTTCAGGTCCTTCTTGGAGGTGGTTGGCCTAACATTGAGGCCTCCCCCAAAATTGCCTTGTCTGGTCTCCTGGACGACCTGGCTGGCCCAAGCAGTGCTGACCTCTGGCAGGTCTGCGAACGCTGCTGGCAAAATGGGGCTTCACCAAACATGAGAAGGTGCCAGATGCCCCATTCCCACCGCGAATAAAATATTATAGAAAGACCTGACTGCTTTGTGCTAAACTACCAGAGGGTTAAGCACAAGTTTATTTCAGATGTATTTGTGACTCCACCCTGACAAGAATTTTGGTTGCTGCTTGAGTAGTGTTTTACCACCCACAACCAGTTTTCCACACCTGATAAAATAAGTGCCGTCCTTGGAAAGACAGAGATGGAGAGTTGTGAGGGTAGGTTGTTAGTAAAACAACCTGATGCCAGTTTACTTCACTAAAGAAAGCAGACAATTCCTCCCAGAAAGTGATTTCTCAGAAGCTGTTTGTAGGAAGCTGGCTTTGTACATAGTGGACCAAAATGAGGTACACTGTGCAAAGAGTCCAAGCAATCCCTAGAGGTATCACAGAGGCACAAGTGACATACCAAATGCTCTGTGTTTGGGTAGTGTGGTCGAGAAGTTAGGCATATCAGAGGGTAGTGCTAAGCATGTAAGGGGCACACTCATACAGTAACTGAGACACAAACTCAATAAAGAAATCGGACACCATATTATAAAAATAACATACTTTTATCTAAATATTTATACCAAGATCGCAGGATTCAGGTGAGTACTTTTTGAGTTATGAACTTTTACAAATTTCAAAAGTTGACAGTGCAATTTTTGGAGCGGTAATGTTATTCTATGGGGAAATAATATAATGAATACTGCTACTTAGCAAAGACTTACAGGACCAATCTTCTAGAGTTAAGGTAAGTACAGGGCAAGGTCCAAAACAGCACCAACAGGTCAGTTCAGAAGGTACTAGGTCACCCAGGTGCGGCGGTGCTTTTCAGCATTGGGTGCCCAAAGGTATCCTATTGGGGAAAAACATTTACTGCATGCGGGCACTTAGCAACTTTTCCAGAGTTAAGCAAAGTATGGGGAAAGGTCCAAAGCGGCACCAACAGTTCAGTTTGGGAGGTACTGAGGCGTCCAGATGCAGAGGTGCTTTTCAGACTTGCGTGCCCAATGTTATCCAATGGGGAAAAACAGACACTACATACGGGCACTCAGCAACGACTTACAGGACTGTTCTTCTGTACTTGAGGTGAGTATTGGGCAAGATCTAAAACCACACCAACAGTTCACCTTGGGGGCTCTTGGGCATTTAAGTTCAGAGGTGTGTTATAGCATCAGTGTCCCATTCAAGTCTATGGGAATTGGTCCGGTTGGAAAGTCAATGAAAGGATGGATAGGAAGGTTAGTCATGGGGAACCCCTCATGGGCTCAACCCTTGCATACCAAGTGCCATCCTAAAATCATAGGGCATCATCCAAATCACAGTATTTAACATTCAGTGCAATGCAATATACACAGTGTACAAGCCATGTGTCTCATGACATCATCCAAGCCATCGTGATAGAAACATTTATGGAGGAGCTTACCTCCATGAGTACAACTATGGGCTTCTTCAATGCAAAACTGTCTGAGGTATCTTCAGAAATAAATCCATCTGAACTGATGACAACTAACCACAAACATATTGATTCCACCAATAGAAGGTTGAACAAGGTGGAATTGTAACTCAATGAGCTTCTGGATTGGAGAAAGGAAGTTGTGTCAAAATCTGATGGATATGGAGGACAGATTGAGAAGGAATGTTATTGTACTGCATGGTATACCAGTGCAAATGAAGAAATACAAAATGGTGTCTTTCTGTCAGAGACTTGCTTTAGCCACAGAAACTCAGAATATAAAGAAATCACCATCAAACAGAAAACTTACTTTCCATTCACACAAGGCTGCAGAAAAAACATGAAACTTAGACTAATAAAGCTGATGGTGATAATCATTAAAGTAAATGGGAAACACCAGAGTTGTCGGAAGAACCTGAGAACCTGGCAAACTTTCTGGACCACAATGCAACA
This sequence comes from Pleurodeles waltl, assembly GCF_031143425.1. Classification (NCBI taxonomy): domain Eukaryota; kingdom Metazoa; phylum Chordata; class Amphibia; order Caudata; family Salamandridae; genus Pleurodeles; species Pleurodeles waltl. The sequence continues at coordinate 224,048,074 of NC_090441.1, forward strand.
GATTTAATGAGCATGGCCTAAAACATACTTGGCACGAGCCACTGCAATTGAGAAGGTCTAAGAAGAGTGGTGGAGGCACTGCAGGGGATGGCCATTTCACATTTCCCTTTGAAAGACGGACCACATACTTACATAGAGAGAGGATGGTCAATCAGACAAGGCTACATCCAAGCAGAAAGGCAAACACCAGAACTGGGGTAAAAATGTTCCATCAAACATACACCCTCATTAATTATTACTCATCATAATTCTAGAGCAGGAAAGACCCTGAAAGCCCTAGACCTGGATGTGGACGTGGGCCTAACAGCACTCAGAGTGGGAAACATAGGATGAATGCCCACAGTTCAAAGTCAAGTACATCAGGTGCAGATGGCAAAATGTAAATGGCTACATATTGGTAAGAGTAGAGAGAAGAATCCAAATACCACAAACTTAAAATATTTGGGTCACATAATACCGCTCACTTAATTGGAGAAATGTGGAAATAATGCTCCCTCCAGACTCCCTAGATTAAGGAGACTCCTAAGCAATCCACATTGCAACTCTTTGCACACACAGAATTAATGCACCTCCACAGTGTAGGAAAGTACCATCTTGCCTGGCATGTTACCCCCATTTTTACTTGTGTGCATGTTTGTTTTTGCCTGTGTCACTGGGATCCTGCCAGGCAGGACCCCAGTGTTCATAATTTGTGCCCTGTATGTGTTCCCTGTGTGGTGCCTAACTGTATCACTGAGGCTCTGCTAACCAGAACCTCAGTGTTTATGCTCTCTCTGCTTTTAAAATTGTCACTGCAGGCTAGTGACCATTTCCACCATTTCTGATTGGCACACTGGAACACACTTATAATTCCCTAGTATATGGTACCTAGGTACCAAGGTATTGGGGTTCCAGGAGATCCCTATGGGCTACAGCATTTCTTTTGCCACCCATAGGGAGCTCAGACAATTCTTACACAGAACTGCCACTGCAGCCTGAGTGAAATAACGTTCACGTTATTTCACAGCCATTTTACACTGCACTTAAGTAACTTATAAGTCACCTACACGTCTAACTCTCACTTAGTAATGGTTAGGTGCAAAGTTACTAAGTGTGAAGGCACCCTGGCACTGGCCAAGGTGTCCCCACATTGTTCAGGGCAATTTTCCCGGACTTTGTGAGTGTGGGGACACCGTTACACGCGTGAACTACATATAGGTCAATACCTATGTGTAGCTTCACAACGGTAACTCCAAACATGGCCATGTAACATGTCTAAGATCATGGAATTGTCACCCCAAGCCAAATTTGGTATTGGGGTGCCAATCCCATACATCCCAGGGGCTCCAGCATGGACCCCTGGTACTGCCAAACTAGCTCTCTGGGGTTTTCTCTGCAGCTACCGCTGCTGCCAACCCTCAGACAGGTTTCTGCCCTCCTGGGGTCTGGGCAGCCCAGTCCCGGGAAGGCAGAACAAAGGATTTCCTCTGAGAGAAGGTGTTACACCCTCTCCCTTTGGAAATAGGTGTTAAGGGCTGGGGAGAAGTAGTCTCCCCCAGCCTCTGGACATGCTTTGAATGGCACAGATGGTGCCCTCCTTGCATAAACCAGTCTACACCGGTTCAGGGAGCCCCCCAGCCCATGCTCTGGCACGAAACTGGACAAAGGAAAGGGGAGTGACCACTCCCCTGTCCATCACCACCCCAGGGGTGGTGCCCAGAGCTCCTCCAGTGTGTCCCAGACCTCTGCCATCTTGAATGCAGAGGTGTGAGGGCACAATGGAGACCTCTGAGTGGCCAGTGCCAGCAGGTGACATCACAGACCCCTCCTGATAGGCTCTTACCTGGTTAGGCAGCCAATCCTCTTCTGAGGGCTATTTAGAGTCTCTCCTGTGGGTTTCTCGTCAGATAACGAATGCAAGAGCTCCACAGAGTTCCTCTGCTCTTCTCTCTTCGACTTCTGCCAAGGATCGACCGCTGACTGCTCCTGGACGCCTGCAATACCGCAACAAAGTAGCAAGAAGACTACCAGCAACATTATCGAACCTAATCCTGCAGGATTTCTTGACTGTTTCCTGGTGGTGCATGCTCTGAGGGCTGTCTGCCTTCACCCTGCACTGGAAGCCAAGAAGAAATCTCCCGTGGGTCGATGGAATCTTCCCCCTGCTAACGCAGGCACCAAAAGACTGCATCACTGGTCCCCTCTCAGTCCGACGAGCATGGTCCCTGGAACACAGCAACTCTGTCCAAGTGACTCCCACAGTCCAGTGACTCTTCAGTCCATGTTTGGTGGAGGTAAGTCCTTGCCTCCCCACACTAGACTGCAAAGCTGTGTACCGCGTGATTTGCAGCTGCTCTGGGTCATGTGCACTCTTTCAGGATTTCCTTCATGCACAGCCAAGCATGGGTCCCCCGCACTCCGACCTGCAGTGCACAACCTTCTGAGTTGTCCTCCGGCGTCGTGGGACTCCCTTTTGTGACTTTGCGCAGACTCCGGTTCACTTTTCTTCTAAGTGCCTTTTGGGGTACTTCTGCGGGTGCTGCCTGCTTCTGTGAGGACTCTTAGTTGCTAAGCGCCCCCTCTGTCTCCTCCTCCAAGTGGCGACATCCTGGTCCTTCCTGGGCCACAGCGGCACCCAAAAACCTCTTCCGTGACCCTTGCAGCTAGCATGACTTGTTTGCAATCTTTCTGTGTGGGAACACCTCTGCAAGCTTCATCGCGACGTGGGACATCCGTCTTCCAAAGGAGAAGTTCCTAGTCCTCTTCTTTCTTGCAGATCTCCAAGCTTCTTCCTACCAGTGGCAGCTTCCTTGCACCCTCAGCTGGCATTTCTTGGGCTCCTGCCCACTCTCAACACTGTTGTGACTATTGGACTTGGCCCCCTTGTCTTACAGGTACTCAGGTCTGGAAATCCGTTGTCATTGCATTGCTGGTGTTTGTTCTTCCTGCAGAATCCCCCTTTCACGACTTCTGTGCTCTCTGGGGGTAGTAGGTGTACTTTACTCCTATTTTTCAGGGTCTTGGGGTGGGGTATATTTCTAACCCTCACTGTTTCTTACAGTCCCAGTGACCCTCTACAAGCTCACATAGGTTTGGGGTCCATTTGTGGTTCGCATTCCACTTTTGGAGTATATGGTTTGTGTTTCCCCCATACCTATGAGCTCCTATTGCAACCTATTGTAATTCTACACTGTTTGCATTACTTTTCTTGCTCTTACTTAGCTGATTTGGGTTTGTGTACATATAACTTGTGTATATAACTTATCTTCTTACTGAGGATACTCACTGAGATACTTTTGGCATATTGCCATAAAAATAAAGTACCTTTATTTTTAGTAACTCTGTGTATTGTGTTTTCTTATGATATTGTGCATATGATATAAGTGGTATAGTAGGAGCTTTACATGTCTCCTAGTTCAGCCTAAGCTGCTTTGCCATAGCTACCTTCTATCAGCCTAAGCTGCTAGAAACACCTCTTCTACACGGATAAGGGATAACTGGACCTCGCACAAGGTGTAAGTACCTCTGGTACCCACTACAAGCCAGGCCAGCCTCCTACACTCACAGTCAATTTATTTCCAATGATACAAAATACCAGGATAATACCATGTAATATATTGATCATTCCCTAGTCCAACTAGATTTATTATTGGGACTCTTCTCCCCAACCCCGTCCTTTTAGAGAATGCACTCCACCCAATTTAGGCTCCCTGAGGAGAAGTGATTGATGAATGCAGGGATATGGGCTTACATTGGGACACAAAACTTCACACACTTCAGCACAACTACTATCAACCACAGGCAAGAGAACACAGAGGGAGCAAATAGTGTGTGGCTCAGCTATTAAAAAACATAAAGTTGTGAGTCCGAAAAATGACTAGAGAAAGACATTAGGCCCCTATTGTGAGAAATTAATCACTTATCCTTCACAGATTACAGGAGCTGCTCAAAGGAGGCCAAAGGTTAATATAATGTATAGTAATGCAGCTGAAAGCCTGCTGACAGGACTGAGACACAGGGACTACAAAGAAGGCAAGAAGGCTGGCAAAGTGCTTGTCTATCAATTAAAACAGCAGGAAGCACAGTTTGCGATCTGGCCTTCAAAAATAAAAAGGTCCGAATAGAGACCCATCCTGGACAAATCGCGGACGTTTTTGGCCAGTTTTCTAAGGGACAATATGATTTGGATGCAGCAGAAGAAACAGGAGCAGAAATAAAGCATTAACTCTACACAGATACCCACATTGGGAGAGGTGAGCAGAGACCTCTTGGGCAGTTGCCTCAACCTAGAAAAGATCAGACAGTCAATATTGGCACCATAGTGTGCAAATCCACAGAGGGTTTCCTGCAAAGTCCAGACAGTCCTCCTCCTACTGGAAGCCTTCAGAGAAGAGGGGACTCAGGATCCTTACTACTAGAGGCCTTCAGAGAATCAGAGGATTCAGGCTCCATAAGGAACATATCCAACCATGCAATAATCACATAATTGACAAAAGCTGACAGAAACATCTTAAAGAATGGAAGCAATGGACCCTTCACATTTATAGATGCAGACATTTAAAACTGACCAAAATGACTGAGCAGTCAGTAACATGACGAGCATGGTCAGGGCGAATATCATAGACCTTTCCCAATTGGAGTTGTACTGGCCATGTCTTCAAGAAATCACTATCAAGCATTATCCCACCTCCAGTGGAACTCCTGGGATGCTCATGAAGAAGAACTCACTCCATCCTTAGATGCCGAAAAACCTTTTGATCTTGTAGAAAGGGGGTACCATTTTACAACTCTTGGGACATTCAGCTTAGGAACCAACTTCATTTCAATGGTGAAATTGCCCTGCTAGATACCCACAGCATACATAAACTTGGATGGTTTTAATCCTGCATAGTAGAGATCAAACAGGGAACTAGACAAGGGTGTCCACTGTCACTACCGGTCTGTCTTATAGCACTAGAGCCTTTCATCGTGGTAAACAAACCTAAGGTAAAGCTCAAGGGGATACTTACAACCTCAGGCCCAGCCATGTCACTCCTCTATGCAAATAAAACTATCTTAACCATTAAGGAGCCTGATGCCACCATCCCAACCCTGAGGACATCAATAGACATATTTTTCCAGTTTTCTGTGGCAGAGTGAGCCACATCCCATTTCTCAAGCATGAGCTTAAGCCTAGAGGGCTTTCTAATTAAATGAGTGTGACAGGGACCAAGATACTTCACAGTATTTGTCAATGGAGGGCTGAAGGGTAAACGTGAAAACAACCTGAGGCTACAGATGGAGAAAACAGGTGTGATTTTGAGAAATGGTCAAATTTGCAGTTATCACTGTGGGAAAGGGGAAAAGCAAAATGTTTGTGGCACCCGGATAAAATGATGTCCTTAGTATCCTCCCTCTTGTTATGAGTGAAGCCCTCATGAAGCAGATGGACACAGACATAAGGAATTTCATCTGGGAGGGTGGTGGAAACCAAGACTGAAGAGGGACAAATTGTAAACCTAAAGAGAAGCAGGGGGCTTATGCCTACCACACATGAAGCTGTACATAGCTCATCACATCTCCCAACTAATATACATGGATCCCTTCAGCCTGCACTCCCCCCCACCCCCCCACCATGGTTATGGTTAGAAGAAGCAATACTGGGCCATAACAGAGATCTAAAGGTAGATGAAAGGGACTGCACTCCATGATCATATGGCACCAACTATTAATGAAGCAATGGTCTAGTTAGGTGGACGTTAACCAGCCATGATAAAAGGAGGTCCACTTTGGATGTGCTGACTGTGCCTAGCACAGTCTAGAACTCTTGCAGAGCAGCAAGGAAATCAAGGAGAGCATTTGTCACACAGGCCATCTGCACAGACTATCTTGTTGAGCAGAATGAGAAGTACAACAAAATGTAGTGATGATGTTGTAGGAAAGTAACATCTTTCTTGGCATGTTAACACCATTACACGTGTGCACTACATATAGGTCAATACCTATATGTAGCTTCACAATGGTAACTCCGAATATGGCCATGTAACATGTCTAAGATCATGGAATTGTCCCCCCATGCCAAATCTGGTATTGGGGTGTCAATCCCATGCATTCCCGGGGCTCCACTATGGACCCTGGGTACTGCCAAACCAGCACTCTGGGGTTTTCTCTGCAGCTACCGCTGCTGCCACCCCACAGACAGGGTTCTGCCCTCATAGGGTCTGGGCAGCCCACTCACAGGAAGGCAGAACAAAGGATTTCGTCTGATAGAGGGTGTTACACCCTCTCCCTTTGGAAATAGGTGTTAAAGGCTGGGGAGGGGTAGCCTCGCCCAGCCTCTGGAAATGCTTTGAAGGGCACAGATGGTGCCTTCCTTGCATAAGCCAGTCTACACCGGTTCAGGGACCCCCAGTCCCTGCTCTGGCACAGAACTGGACAAAGAAAAGGGGAGTTACCACTCCCCTGTCCATCACCACCACAGGGGTGGTGCCCAGAGCTCCTCCAGTGTGTCCCAGGCATTAGCTATCTTGTTTTCCAAGGTGTGGGGACACCCCTGAGACATCTTAGTGGCCAGTGCCAGCAGGTAATGTCAGAGACCCCTCCTGATAGGTGCATACCTGGTTAGGTAGCCAATCCCCCTCTCAGGGCTATTTAGGGTCTCTCCTGTGGGTTGCTCTTCAGATTTGGCTTGCGAGTTTCCACTAGGAATTCTCTTCAACTCCTGCTTCATCCTCTGACTGACGGATCAACCGCAGACTGCTCCAGGAACCGCTGTAACTGCAACAAGGTATCCAAGAAGGCTACTGTGATTCTGCAACTTCAGCTCCAGCCCGCAACTGCAACAGTTTCCATGGTGTGCACGCTCTGAGGACTCCCTGTCTTCACCCTGCACCAGAAAGACCAAAGAAATCTCCTGTGGAGTGACGGAGTCACTTTTCTGCTCCAGCAGGCACCTTCCAATACGACGACCGGTTCTCTGGGACTCCTCTCTTGACGACGCGCGTGCTCCCTGGAACACAGGTGGTGGACCTCGTCGACACAGACTGTCCTAAGGTCCAACTGTCCAAATTTGGCAGAGGTAAGAACTTGCCTTCCTGGTTTGCGACAGTACCCCTGTGCACCACGTCATCTCTAGCTCCTTAGGCCTCTGTACACTATTTGCAAGAATCCTTCATGCACAGTGTGGCCCAGGTCCCCAGCACTCCATCCTGCAATGCTCAACTCACTGAGTTGTTCTCCGGCGGCGTAGGACCTTCTTTTGTTGTGCTCCACAAACCGCATTTTGCATCTTCCTTGTCCCCATGTCGTGGGACTCCTGTGTTGTGTTGCCTGGTTATCTGTGGGCTCTCTCCAGTGTGGAGCGCCCCTCTGCCTCCTCAGTCTGAGTTAAGGCCCCTAGGTCCCTCCTGGGTCCAAGCAGCACCATTTTGATGCAAACTGCTACCTTGCCGGAACCAAGGCTTGTTGGAGGAATCCAGCGACGCAAACTGCCTGCATCCAACTTCATGACATGTGACATCTCCTGCATCACGTAGGAACCTGCATCCATCTTCTTTGGTGCTTGTGAGAAAGTAGCCTCTTTCTAGCCTTGTTACCCCCACTTTTGGCCTGTTTGTGAGTGTATGCCAGGGTGTTTTCACTGTCTCACTGGGATCCTGCTAGCCAGGGCCCAGTGCTCATAGTGAAAACCCTATGTTTTCAGTATGTTTGTTATGTGTCACTGGGACCCTGCTAGTCAGGACCCCAGTGCTCATAAGTTTGTGGCCTATATGTATGTGTTCCCTGTGTGGTGCCTAACTGTCTCACTGAGGCTCTGCTAACCAGAACCTCAGTGGTTATGCTCTCTCACTTCTTTCAAATTGTCACTAACAGGCTAGTGACCAATTTTACCAATTTACATTGGCTTACTGGAACACCCTTATAATTCCCTAGTATATGGTACTGAGGTACCCAGGGTATTGGGGTTCCAGGAGATCCCTATGGGCTGCAGCATTTCTTTTGCCACCCATAGGGAGCTCTGACAATTCTTACACAGGCCTGCCACTGCAGTCTGAGTGAAATAACGTCCATGTTATTTCACAGCCATTTTACACTGCACTTAAGTAACTTATAAGTCACCTATATGTCTAACCTTTACCTGGTAAAGGTTAGGTGCAAAGTTACTTAGTGTGAGGGCACCCTGGCACTAGCCAAGGTGCCCCCACATTGTTCAGGGCCAATTCCCTGAACTTTGTGAGTGCGGGGACACCATTACACGCGTGCACTACATATAGGTCACTACCTATATGTAGCTTCACAATGGTAACTCCGAATATGGCCATGTAACATGTCTAAGATCATGGAATTGCCCCCTCTATGCCATCCTGGCATTGTTGGCACAATTCCATGATCCCAGTGGTCTGTAGCACAGATCCTGGTACTGCCAAACTGCCTTTCCTGGGGTTTCACTGCAGCTGCTGCTGCTGCCAACCCCTCAGACAGGTTTCTGCCCCCCTGGGGTCAAGCCAGGCTTGTCCCAGGATGGCAGAACAAAGGAATTCCTCTGAGAGAAGGTGTTACACCCTCTCCCTTTGGAAAATGGTGTGAAGGCAGGGGAGGAGTAGCCTCCCCCAGCCTCTGGAAATGCTTTCATGGGCACAGATGTGCCCAATTCTGCATAAGCCAGTCTACACCGGTTCAGGGAACCCCTTAGCCCTGCTCTGGCGCGAAACTGGACAAAGGAAAGGGGAGTGACCACTCCCCTGACCTGCACCTCCCCTGGGAGGTGTCCAGAGCTCCTCCAGTGTGCTCCAGACCTCTGCCATCTTGGAAACAGAGGTGCTGCTGGCACACTGGACTGCTCTGAGTGGCCAGTGTCACCAGGTGACGTCAGAGAATCCTTCTGATAGGCTCCTTCAGGTGTTGCTAGCCTATCCTCTCTCCTAGGTAGCCAAACCCTCTTTTCTGACTATTTAGGGTCTCTGTCTCTGGGGAAACTTTAGATAACGAATGCAAGAGCTCATCAGAGTTCCTCTGCATCTCTCTCTTCACCTTCTGATAAGGAATCGACTGCTGACCGCGCTGGAAGCCTGCAAAACTGCAACAAAGTAGCTAAGACGACTACTGCAACTCTGTAACGCTGATCCTGCCGCCTTCTCGACTGTTTTCCTGCTTGTGCATGCTGTGGGGGTAGTCTGCCTCCTCACTGCACCAGAAGCTCCGAAGAAATCTCCCGTGGGTCGACGGAATCTTCCCCCTGCAACCGCAGGCACCAAAAAGCTGCATTACCGGTCCCTTGGGTCTCCTCTCAGCATGATGAGCGAGGTCCCTCGAATCCAGCAACTCTGTCCAAGTGACCCCCACAGTCCAGTGACTCTTCAGTCCAAGTTTGGTGGAGGTAAGTCCTTGCCTCACCTCACTGGGCTGCATTGCTGGGAACCGCGACTTTTGCAGCTACTCCGGCCCCTGTACACTTCCGGCGGAAATCCTTTGTGCACAGCCAAGCTTGTGTCTACGGCACTCTAACCTGCATTGCACGACTTTCTAAGTTGGTCTCCGGCGACGTGGGACTCCTTTGTGCAACTTCAGTGAGCACCGTTTCACGCATCCTCATAGTGCCTGTTTCTGGCACTTCTCCGGTAGCTACCTGCTTCAGAGAGGGCTCCTTGTCTTGCACGACGTCTCCTCTCTCTCCTGGTCCAATTTGCGACCTCCTGGTCCCTTCTGGGCCACAGCAGCGTCCAAAAACGCTAACTGCATGATTTGCAGCTAGCAAGGCTTGTTGGCGTTTTTTCGGCAAAAAAACACTTCTGCACGACTCTCCACGGCAAGCCGAATCCGTCCACCAAGGGGAAGTCTCTAGCCCTTTTCGTTCCTGCAGAAACCGCAGCTTCTTCTGTCCAGTAGAAACTTCTTTGCACCCGCAGCTGGCATTTCCTGGGCATCTGCCCATCTCCGACTTGCTTGTGACTTTTGGACTTGGTCCCCTTGTTCCACAGGTACCCTAGATTGGAAATCCACAGTTGTTGCATTGTTGGTTGGTGTCTTTCCTGCATTATTCCTCTATCACGACTCTTTGTCTTTTGGGGAACTTCAGTGCACTTTGCACTCACTTTTCAGGGTCTTGGGGAGGGCTATTTTTCTATCTCTCACTATTTTCTAATAGTCCCAGCGACCCTCTACAAGGTCACATAGGTTTGGGGTCCATTTGTGGTTCACATTCCACTTTTGGAGTATATGGTTTGTGTTGCCCCTATCCCTATGTGTCCCCATTGCATCCTATTGTAACTATACATTGTTTGCACTGTTTTCTAAGACTATACTGCATATTTTTGGTATTGTGTATATATATCTTGTGTATAATTGCTATCCTCATACTGAGGGTACTCACTGAGATACTTTGGCATATTGTCATAAAAATAAAGTACCTTTATTTTTAGTATATCTGTGTATTGTGTTTTCTTATGATATTGTGCAAGTGACACTTGTGGTACTGTAGTAGCTTCACACGTCTCCTAGTTCAGCCTAAGCTGCTCTGCTAAGCTACCATTATCTATCAGCCTAAGCTGCTAGACACCCTATACACTAATAAGGGATACCTGGGCCTGGTGCAAGGTGCAAGTACCCCTTGGTACTCACTACAAGCCAGTCCAGCCTCCTACATTGGTTGTGCAGCGGTGGGATAAGTGCTTTGAGACTACTTACCACTCTTGTCATTGTACTTTTCATAAGAGAAAAATATACAAAACAAGTTCAGTGTGTGTACACATTGCTAAAAAGTTTTGCATTTCCTCTTTTCACTCTTTTCTAAAGTGCTGAAAAGTACTTCTAAACTTTCAAAAAGTTCTTAAAAGTTTTAAAAGTTTTTTCTGTCTTTCTAAAAAGTTCTGAAAACTTTTTTCTCTTTGTCTATCACTTTAACTCTCTCTAAAAATGTCTGGCACAGGCCAAAATGTTGATCTGTCCAAACTTGCATATGACCACCTTAACTGGAAAGGAGCAAGGAGTCTCTGTGTAGAGAGAGGTTTGAGTGTAGGGAAGAATCCTTCCTTGGAATTATTGCTTAACATGCTTAGAGAACAAGATAAGGCCATAGGGGCCACATCTGTTGAAAAAGTAGCAAATGGTTCCCAATCTGATCCAGGGACTACCCCAGGAAAAGATGTAGGAAATAAACTCCCTAGCCTGCCCATTACTAGACAGTCTAGCATAGTTGGTAATGATGGAGAGCCACAGCATACAGATAGTGTTGTCTCACATCATAGCAAAAGCATTTATTCTCACCATACTGGTACTGATGTTTCTGTTAGCCAAGCTGTTAGGGTGGCTTCTGTAAGGGACAGGTCTCCTTCTGTTCATTCCCATCACACCTCTGTGTCTAAGAATGTCCCTCCCACCAACCCTGATGACAGAATGTTAGAGAGGGAACTCAATAAGTTGAGGGTGGAACAAACCAGACTGAAGCTTAAAAAGCAACAGCTGGATTTGGATAGACAGTCTTTTGAACTAGAGAAAGAAAGACAGAAGTTGGGTTTTGAAACCCATGGTGGCAGCAGCAGTATTCCCCATAGTCATCCTGCAAAAGAGCATGATTCCAGGAATCTGCATAAGATAGTTCCCCCTTATAAGGAGGGGGATGACATTAACAAGTGGTTTGCTGCACTTGAGAGGGCCTGTGTTGTACAGGATGTCCCTCAAAGGCAGTGGGCTGCTATCCTATGGCTATCATTAAGTGGAAAAGGTAGGGATAGGCTCCTTACTGTGAAAGAAAGTGATGCCAATAATTTTACAGTTCTTAAGAATGCACTCCTGGATGGTTATGGCTTAACCACTGAACAATACAGGATAAAGTTCAGAGAGACCAAAAAGGAGTCTTCACAAGACTGGGTTGATTTCATTGACCATTCAGTGAAGGCCTTGGAGGGGTGGTTACATGGCAGTAAGGTTACTGACTTTGAAAGCCTGTATAACTTGATCCTGAGAGAGCATATTCTTAATAATTGTGTGTCTGATTTGTTGCACCAGTACTTGGTGGACTCTGATCTGACCTCTCCCCAAGAATTGGGAAAGAAGGCAGACAAATGGGTCAGAACAAGGGTGAACAGAAAAGTTCATACAGGTGGTGACAAAGAGAACAATAAGAAGAAAGATGGTGAAAAATCTCAAGATAAGCATGGGGATAAGGGTAAAACCAAAAATTCCACTTCAAATCTTAAACACTCTTCAGGGGGTGGGGATAAAACAAATTCTTCCTCTTCTTCTCAACCTACACAATTTAAAAAGCCTTGGTGCTTTGTGTGTAAAAATAGAGGCCATAGGCCAGGGGATAAGTCCTGTCCAGGTAAACCCCCTGAGCCTACCACCACTAATACATCAAGCTCTAGTGCCCCTAGCAGTAGTGGTACTAGTGGTGGGACTGCTGGCAACAGTCAAGTTAAGGGTGTAGTTGGGTTCACTTATGGGTCCATAGTAGAAACTGGGGTAGTCAGTCCCAAGACAGTTTCTGTCACACCTAGTGGCATTGGCCTTGCCACACTGGCTGCTTGTCCCCTTACAATGGATAAGTACAGGCAGACAGTTTCAATAAATGGTGTTGAGGCCTTGGCCTACAGGGACACAGGTGCCAGTATCACTTTGGTGACTGAAAACCTAGTGCACCCTGATCAACACATCATTGGACAACAGTATAAGATTATTGATGTCCATAACTCCACTAAGTTTCTTCCCTTAGCTGTAATTCAGTTTAGTTGGGGTGGAGTTACTGGCCCTAAGCAGGTGGTGGTATCACCTAGCTTACCTGTAGACTGTCTCTTAGGTAATGACCTAGAGGCCTCAGGTTGGGCTGATGTAGAGTTTTATGCCCATGCAGCCATGCTGGGCATCCCTGAGGAATTGTTCCCTCTCATTTCTACTGAAATGAAAAAGCAAAGGAGAGAAGGCCTGAAAACTCAGGATCCCTCTCCATCAACAGGTAAAAAGGGTATCACAGTATCCCCTAACCACCCTACCATTCAGGATACCATTCCTGTGGTGGGAGAAACCTCTCCTGGGGTGGCACCTGTTACAAGGGAATCATCAGTTGGCAAAACTGTACTCCCTGAGGTAGAAGTACCTCTCTGTGGGATAACTAACATTGGTGAGAAAAAGAGCACCATTTTAGTTAACATGGAGCATCCCTCCAACCCTCCCAGAGAAACTTTAGTGCAGAAACTCTGCACTGCCTCACAACACTTAGGACAGCATCCCTGCCCTAGTGTGGAGCTCATAGGACAGCATCCCTGCCCTGCTCCAACTCTAGAGAAACAGCATCCCTGTTCTCTCTTCCAGCATATGGACAAAGTTTTTGCCCAGCTATGGCTTTTCTGAGACAGCATCCCTGTCTGGCATTTCCATCACTACAAATAGGTTCAGTGGACAATTCCCACTGCTCTAAACTAAAAGTTACTGATAGAAACTCTGAAAATACATCTTCACATTGTTGCTTAGCTAAAAAACTTCAAACAGGGTGGTTTACATCCCCACAGGGAAGTAACCATATAGTGGATGATAAAGGGAGTAACCAGTCTATTACAGAGCTACTCTCTACTTATCACCACTTAGACAATAAAGTCTCAACTGGCCAAGGTTAGCCTTATTGTCCTTCGTTTGGGGGGGGGTTGTCTGAGAAAGTAGCCTCTTTCTAGCCTTGTTACTCCCACTTTTGGCCTGTTTGTGAGTGTATGCCAGGGTGTTTTCACTGTCTCACTGGGATTCTGCTAGCCAGGGCCCAGTGCTCATAGTGAAAACCCTATGTTTTCAGTATGTTTGTTATGTGTCACTGGGACCCTGCTAGTCAGGACCCCAGTGCTCATAAGTTTGTGGCCTATATGTATGTGTTCCCTGTGTGGTGCCTAACTGTCTCACTGAGGCTCTGCTAACCAGAACCTCAGTGGTTATGCTCTCTCACTTCTTTCAAATTGTCACTAACAGGCTAGTGACCAATTTTACCAATTTACATTGGCTTACTGGAACACCCTTATAATTCCCTAGTATATGGTACTGAGGTACCTAGGGTATTGGGGTTCCAGGAGATCCCTATGGGCTGCAGCATTTCTTTTGCCACCCATAGGGAGCTCTGACAATTCTTACACAGGCCTGCCACTGCAGTCTGAGTGAAATAACGTCCACGTTATTTCACAGCCATTTTACACTGCACTTAAGTAACTTATAAGTCACCTATATGTCTAACCTTTACCTGGTAAAGGTTAGGTGCAAAGTTAGTTAGTGTGAGGGCACCCTGGCACTAGCCAAGGTGCCCCCACATTGTTCAGGGCCAATTTCCTGAACTTTGTGAGTGCGGGGACACCATTACACGCGTGCACTACATATAGGTCACTACCTATATGTAGCTTCACAATGGTAACTCCGAATATGGCCATGTAACATGTCTAAGATCATGGAATTGCCCCCTCTATGCCATCCTGGCATTGTTGGCACAATTCCATGATCCCAGTGGTCTGTAGCACAGACCCTGGTACTGCCAAACTGCCTTTCCTGGGGTTTCACTGCAGCTGCTGCTGCTGCCAACCCCTCAGACAGGTTTCTGCCCCCCTCGGGTCAAGCCAGGCTTGTCCCAGGATGGCAGAACAAAGGACTTCCTCTGAGAGAGGGTGTTACACCCTCTCCCTTTGGAAAATGGTGTGAAGGCAGGGGAGGAGTAGCCTCCCCCAGCCTCTGGAAATGCTTTCATGGGCACAGATGTTCCCAATTCTGCATAAGCCAGTCTACACCGGTTCAGGGAACCCCTTAGCCCTGCTCTGGCGCGAAACTGGACAAAGGAAAGGGGAGTGCCCACTCCCCTGACCTGCACCTCCCCTGGGAGGTGTCCAGAGCTCCTCCAGTGTGCTCCAGACCTCTGCCATCTTGGAAACAGAGGTGCTGCTGGCACACTGGACTGCTCTGAGTGGCCAGTGTCACCAGGTGATGTCAGAGACTCCTTCTGATAGGCTCCTTCAGGTGTTGCTAGCCTATCCTCTCTCCTAGGTAGCCAAACCCTCTTTTCTGACTATTTAGGGTCTCTGTCTCTGGGGAAACTTTAGATAACGAATGCAAGAGCTCATCAGAGTTCCTCTGCATCTCTCTCTTCACCTTCTGATAAGGAATCGACTGCTGACCGCGCTGGAAGCCTGCAAAACTGCAACAAAGTAGCTAAGACGACTACTGCAACTCTGTAACGCTGATCCTGCCGCCTTCTCGACTGTTTTCCTGCTTGTGCATGCTGTGGGGGTAGTCTGCCTCCTCTCTGCACCAGAAGCTCCGAAGAAATCTCCCGTGGGTCGACGGAATCTTCCCCCTGCAACCGCAGGCACCAAAAAGCTGCATTACCAGTCCCTTGGGTCTCCTCTCAGCACGACGAGCGAGGTCCCTCAAATCCAGCAACTCTGTCCAAGTGACCCCCACAGTCCAGTGACTCTTCAGTCCAAGTTTGGTGGAGGTAAGTCCTTGCCTCACCTCGCTAGACTGCATTGCTGGGAACCGCGACTTTTGCAGCTACTCCGGCCCCTGTACACTTCCAGCGGAAATCCTTTGTGCACAGCCAAGCCTGGGTCCACGGCACTCTAACCTGCATTGCACGACTTTCTAAGTTCGTCTCCGGCGACGTGGGACTCCTTTGTGCAACTTCGGCGAGCACCGTTTCATGCATCCTTGTAGTGGCTGTTTATGGCACTTCTCTGGGTGCTACCTGCTTCAGAGAGGGCTCCTTGTCTTGCTCGACGTCCCTTCTCTCTCCTGGTCCAATTTGCGACCTCCTGGTCTTTCCTGGGCTACAGCAGCGTCCAAAAACGCTAACCGCATGATTTGCAGCTAGCAAGGCTTGTTGGCGTTTTTTCGGCGGGAAAATACTTTTGCACAACTTTCCACGGCAAGCGAGATCCGTCCACCAAGGGGAAAGTCTCTAGTCCTTTTTGTTCCTGCAGAAACCGCAGCTTCTTCTGTCCAGTAGAAGCTTCTTTGCACCTACAGCTGGCATTTCCTGGGCATCTGCCCATCTCCGACTTGCTTGTGACTTTTGGACTTGGTCCCCTTGTTCCACAGGTACCCTAGATTGGAAATCCACAGTTGTTGCATTGTTGGTTGGTGTCTTTCCTGCATTATTCCTCTATCACGACTCTTTGTCTTTTGGGGAACTTCAGTGCACTTTGCACTCACTTTTCAGGGTCTTGGGGAGAGCTATTTTTCTAACTCTCACTATTTTCTAATAGTCCCAGCGACCCTCTACAAGGTCACATAGGTTTGGGGTCCCTTCGTGGTTCACATTCCACTTTTGGAGTATATGGTTTGTGTTGCCCCTATCCCTATGTGTCCCCATTGCATCCTATTGTAACTATACATTGTTTGCACTGTTTTCTAAGACTATACTGCATATTTTTGGTATTGTGTACATATAACTTGTGTATAATTGCTATCCTCATACTGAGGGTACTCACTGAGATACTTTGGCATATTGTCATAAAAATAAAGTACCTTTATTTTTAGTATATCTGTGTATTGTGTTTTCTTATGATATTGTGCAAGTGACACTTGTGGTACTGTAGTAGCTTCACACGTCTCCTAGTTCAGCCTAAGCTGCTCTGCTAAGCTACCATTATCTATCAGCCTAAGCTGCTAGACACCCTATACACTAATAAGGGATACCTGGGCCTGGTGCAAGGTGCAAGTACCCCTTGGTACTCACTACAAGCCAGTCCAGCCTCCTACAGTGCTCTTCTGCAGATTTCTTCCAACTAGAGAATCCTCGTTTACACCATCTTCTAGGTTGGCAGGGGCTCCTGTCCTTCCTGGAATCTTCTGCGACTTCTGGACTTGGTCTCCTCTCTTCACAGGTCTTTAGGTTCAGGAATCCACTGTTTATAGCTTGCATTCTTGCGTGGTTCTTGCAATAACTCTAACCACGACTTGTAGTGTGTCCTGAATAAACTTGCAGTACTTTACTCCCACTTTCACCTGTGCTCTGGGGTGGGGTACTTTACTTACCTTTGGTGTTTTCTTACACTCCCAGCACCCCTCTAAACACTAAACTTGCCTAGGGGGGAATTCGTGGTTCGCATTCCACTTTCTTAGTATATGGTTTGTGTTGCCCCTAGGCCTATTGCATTCTATTGTATTTTCTACTGTTTGCATTATTTTGTGACTATTTACTTACATGATTTTGGTGTCTAGGGTATATATTGTGTATAATGCTTACCTCCAGAAGGAGTATTGCCTATAAGATATTTTTGGCCTTGTGTCACTAAAATAAATACTTTATTTTTGGTAACACTGAGTATTGTCTTTACTTGTGTATAAGTACTGTGCAACTATAGTGGTATTGCAGGAGCTTTGCATGTCTCCTAGTTCAGCCTAAGCTGCTCTCCTATAGCTATCTCTATCAGCCTAAGCTGCTAGAACACTGACTACATTTCACTAATGAGGGATAACTGAACCTGGTATAAGGTGTAAGTACCTAGGGTACGCACTACAAACCAATCCAGCCTCCTACAGATGTCAGGTATGGCAGACCATACTTTAGGAGTCACTTTTCTTTCAGTAGCTTAAACTCAGAGTTAAAGTCACAGCTCAGCTCATTGCCATATATAAACTGTCAAAGCTGTTCAAAAATTACTGACACGTTTCACTCTGTGTCTCATCTTTCAGTGTGAAACAGTTTATTTGTTTACTTGCAGATTAATATAGATTGAGCCAGACCTACTGGCACAACAGGACGCTTTACATACGAGTATGTTGTATATCATTAATGAGGTGTACAATTTAAGGGTGTTAGATGCTGGTGCACGCACATTATGAGATGTAAAATATATATAATAGAGGCAGATGGCAGCCTCCTCTGTGCCCCCGTTAAACAATAAAACAGGGTCTGAGGGGATATAGTCAGTAAAGTTTTTCTTCAACAACTTCGGGATGGATTCAGCCAAATACTGTTTTAGATACAGTTCATCATTTCTTCTTGACTTGTAAAATTTTGGCCTCCCTTGCAGGATTCACCTCCATTGAGGGTAAATAGAGGGGTATCTGGCAGTCAATGTTAGTGTAATTGTATATTACAATTATCTACTTCAGTAGAAAAGATAACATACAACACATATTCTTGGCAGAGCTTTAGGAAGGAGTATCCCAAGAAGTGAGAGATGAAGAACATGTGGATATCCAGGTTCAGGTGCCTGCTGAGGAGAGTCCGCTTCTATGTGTTACTGATTTTATGTAAAAACCTCACAATGGTGTCAGTGCCTGAAGGGAGTGTTACTTACACCAGACCCTGAGTGGTGATGGGTATTTTTAGACGTGGTTACTTGATATACATATATGGTCAATAAATACGTTAATTACTAGCACCAGCTGTCTGTCTTGCCCTGTCTTGCAATATCTGGGGAAGCAGCTCAGACAAAGGCGTTGTAGTAGTCACTAACCTTATAGTTTTTTTTTTTTTCTAAAAATATTCTTTTATACCTTGGCAGTGTCTTGGAGTATCAGTGGGGTGTAACTACAAGAACTTTAAAATGTTTTTTAAGAGCTTTCAGTTTTACACTTTACTTCTCTAGGTCACGTTAAGGTTAATTTCAGCAGCCTTTGGTCATCATTACATGACATTACTACCCCTTCCTCAGACTGTGTCCACACTCACCAGAGACAGAATAAATGGTGACAACACTCAGGACCAGAAGAGGGCAAACACTCTTCACCAGCATGATGGAGGCTCTGAAAAAAAGAATGAAAATATTAGTTTCCTCTGAGCTGGGCTTGTCCAAGAAGTAGCTCAGGAGTTACCAGTAGCTCTCTGGTACCCATGAGTAGCTCTTCTGTGCACAGCTCGGCCTGCTAACTTAGAAGCTTTTGCTTGTTTGAATTATAATGTCTATATGAAAAGTGTGTATTGAAGACAAAAATGTAAACTTGTCTGATGTGGTCAGTATTAGGATTCTATTAACATAAGTAGCTCTTACTACAGAAAAGGTTGGAGGCCCCTGCTCTAGACAGAGCTGTTTCATTCTCCATCTAGCAGTAACACAGGGCTCATATGAATACTATTACCACCATTTTAAACATTTCAGTGATACTAAACACCAAAGTAAATGAAGAATAGGGCTGGCTATTGAGGAACAAAGATATGCAAGTCATTCTTTTTAAATGAAACCCGTCTCTTCTGTGTAGTATCATGAACGTTTTAGCAGCAATGCTCAGAAAAGAGCAGCATTTAAAATGAGATGGGAAGGGTAAGTGTAGGGGGCTGGCCTGGCTTGTAGTGGGTGCCAGAGGTACTTACACCTTGTGCCAGGTCCAGTTATCCCTTATTAGTGTAGAAGAGGTGTTTCTAGCAGCTTAGGCTGGTGGAAGGTAGCTATGACAAAGCAGCTTAGGCTGAACTAGGAGACATGCAAAGCTCCTACTATACCACTGGTGTCATATGCACAATATCATAAGAAAACACAATACACAGAGTTACTAAAAATAAAGGTACTTTATTTTTATGACAATATGCGAAAAGTATCTCAGTGAGTACCCTCAGTATGAGGATAAGATATATACACAAGATATATGTACACAAACCAAAATTATGCAGGTTATAGCAAGAAAAGTAATGCAAGCAGTGTAAAGTTACAATAGATTGCAATAGAAGCACATAGGTACAGGGGCGACACAAACCATATAGTCCAAAAGTGGAATGCGAACCACGAATGGACCCCAAACCTATGTGAGCTTGTAGAGGGTCGCTGGGACTGTCAGAAAACAGTGAGGGTTAGAAAAATAGCCCACCCCAAGACACTGAAACATAGGTGTAAAGTGCACCTACTAGCCCCAAAGAGCACAGAAGTCGTGATAGGGGGATTCTGCAGGAAGAAAAAACACCAGCAATGCAAGAACAGTGGATTTCCGGACCTGAGTACCTGTAAGACAAGGGGACCAAGTCCAATAGTCGCGACAGTGTCGAGAGTGGGCAGGAGCCCAGGAAATGCCAGCTGAGGGTGCAAGGAAGCTGCCACCTGTTGGAAGAAGCTTGGAGTTCTACAAGAAAGAAGAGGACTAGGAACTTACCCTTTGGAGGACGGATGTCCCACGTTGCATGAAGCTTGCAGATGTGTTCCCAAGCAGAAATACCACAAACAAGCCTTGCTAGCTGCAAGGGTCGCAGTTAGGGTTTTTGGATGCTGCTGTGGCCCAGGAGGGACCAGGATGTTGCCACTTGGATGAGGAGACAGAGGGGGTGCCCAGCAATGTAGGAAGCCCTCACAGAAGCAGGCAGCACCCACAGAAGTACCTAAACAGGCACTTAGAAGAAAAGTGAACCGGAGTCCACCCAAAGTCACAAAAGGGAGTCCCACGACGCCGGAGGACAACTCAGAAGGCTGTGCACTGCAGGAAAGAGTGTCGGGACCCAGGCTTGGCTGTGCACAAAGGAAATCCTGGAAGAGTGCACAGGAGCTGGAGCAGCTGCAAATCACGCGGTACCCAGCAATGCAGTCTAGCGTGTGGAGGCAAGGACTTACCTCCACCAAACTTGGATTGAAGAGTCACTGGACTGTGGGAGTCACTTGGACAGAGTTGCTGAGTTCCAGGGACCACAATCGTTGTGCTGAGAGGGGACCCAGAGGGACGGTGATGCAGTCTTTTGTTGCCTGCGCTTGCAGGGGGAGGATTCCGTCGACCCACGGGAGATTTTTTCAGAGCTCCTGGTGCAGAGAGGAGGCAGGCTACCCCCAGAGCATGACACCACATGGAAACAGTCGATAAAGCCGGCAGGATTAAGCGATACAAGGTTGCTAGTAGTCTTCTTGCTACTTTGTTGCGGTTTTGCAGGCGTCCTGAGCAGTCAGCGGTCGATTCTTTTGGCAGAAGGCGAAGAGGAAGATGCAGAGGAACTCTGATGAGCTCTACCATTCGTTATCTGGTGAGATCCCCAAAGCAGAGACCCTAAATAGCCAGAAAAGGAGGTTTGGCTACCCAGTAAGGAGGATTGGCTACCAAGAGAGGTATGAGCCGATCAGAAGGAGCCTCTGACGTCACCTGCTGGCACTGGCCACTCAGAGCAGTCCAGTGTGCCACAGACACCTCTGTTTCAAGATGGCAGAGGTCTGGGACACACTGGAGGAGCTCTGGACACCTCCCCTGGGAGATGCAGGGGAGTGGTCACTCCCCTTTCCTTTGTCCAGTTTCGCACCAAAGCAGGGCTGGGGGATCCCTGAACTGGTGTAGACTGGCTTATGCAGAGATGGGCACCATCTGTGCCCATCAAAGCATTTCCAGAGGCTGGGGGAGGCTACTGCTCCCCAGCCCTCACACCTATTTCCAAAGGGAGAGGGTGTTACACCCTCTCTCAGACGAAGTCCTTTGTTCTGCGTTTCTGGGCCAGGGCTGCCTGGACTCCAGGAGGGCAGAAACCTGTCTGAGGGGTTGGCAGCAGCAGCAGCTGCAGTGGAGACCCCGGAAAGGCAGTTTGGCAGTACCCGGATTCTGTACTAGAGAGCCGGGGGATCATGGAATTGTCCCCCCCAATGCCAGAATGGCATTGGGGGGACAATTCCATGATCTTAGACATGTTACATGGCCATATTCAGAGTTACCATTGTGACGCTGTACATAGGTAGTGACCTATGTACAGTGCATGTGTGTGTAATGGTGTCCCCGTACTCACAAAGTCCTGGGAATTTGCCCTGAACGATGTGGGAGCACCTTGGCTAGTGCCATGGTGCCCACACACTAAGTAACTTTGCACCCAACCTTCCCTAGGTGAAGGATAGACATATAGGTGACTCCTAAGTTACTTAAGTGCAGTGGTAAATGGCTGTGAAATAACGTGGACGTTATTTCACTCAGGCTGCACTGGCAGGCCTGTGTAAGAATTGTCAGGGCTCCCTATGGGTGGCAAAAGAAATGCTGCAGCCCATAGGGATCTCCTGGAACCCCAATACCCTGGGTACCTCAGTACCATATACTAGGGAATTATAAGGGTGTACCAGTATGCCAATGTGAATTCGTAAATTTAGTCACTAGCCTGTTAGTGACAAATTTGGAAAGCAGAGAGAGCATAACCACTGAGGTTCTGGTTAGCAGAGCCTCAGTGAGACAGTTAGGCATCACACAGGGAACACATACAGGGCACATACTTATGAGCACTGGGGGCCTGCCTGGCATATATACAGTGAAATATGGGGGTAACATGCCAGGCAAGATGGTACTTTCCTACAGTAACTCCTCGAACTCCTGTAAAAAGTGCTTAATACAAAATATTGTTTAGCAGTTGTGATGTACATGAGGCCTTAACTAGTAATAAGTCCACAAATATTTCTTTCCTGGGATCCAAGTAACTCATAGCAGCAATTGACTCTCAGTGTGGTGAGGCTGAGCAGTGCAATACCCATTCAAGGGGTGTGGTGTGGGCTCATAATCTGGAACTGAATATTACTAACTTTGAAGTGTTAGTGTAGGAAAGTACCATCTTGCCTGGCATGTTACCCCCATATTTCACTGTATATATGTTGTTTTAGTTGTATGTGTCACTGGGACCCTGCCAGCCAGGGCCCCAGTGCTCATAGGTGTGCCCTGTATGTGTTACCTGTGTTATGACTAACTGTCTCACTGAGGCTCTGCTATCCAGAACCTCAGTGGTTATGCTCTCTCATTTTCTTTCCAAATTGTCACTAACAGGCTAGTGACCAATTTCACCAATTTACATTGGCATACTGGAACACCCTTATAATTCCCTAGTATATGGTACTGAGGTACCCAGGGTATTGGGGTTCCAGGAGATCCCTATGGGCTGCAGCATTTCTTGTGCCACCCACAGGGAGATCTGACAATTCTTACACAGGCCTGCCAGTGCAGCCTGAGTGAAATAACGTCCACGTCATTTCACAGCCATTTACCACTGCACTTAAGTAACTTATAAGTCACCTATATGTCTAACCTTTACCTGGTAAAGGTTGGGTGCTAAGTTACTTAGTGTGTGGGCATCCTGGCACTAACCAAGGTGCTCCCACACTGTTCAGGGCAAATTCCCCGGACTCTTTGAGTGTGGGGACACCATTACATGCGTGCACTATACATATGTCACGACATATGTATAGCGTCACAATGGTAACTCCGAACATGGCCATGTAACATGTCTAAGATCATGGAATTGTCACCCCAATGCCATTCTGGCATTGGGGAGACAATTCCATGATCCCCCGAGTCTCTAGCTCAGACCCGGGTACTGCCAAACTACCTTTCCCGGGGTTTCACTGCAGCTGCTGCCAACCCCTCAGACACGTTTCTGCCCTCCTGGGGTCCAGCCAGGCCTGGCCCAGGAAGGCAGAACAAAGGACTTCCTCAGAGAGAGGGTGTTACACCATCTCCCTTTGGAAAAAGGTGTCAGGGCTGGGGAGGAGTAGCCTCCCCCAGCCTCTGGAAATGCTTTGATGGGCACAGATGGTGCCCATCTCTGCATAAGCCAGTCTGCACCGGTTCAGGGATCCCTCAGCCCTGCTCTGGCGCTAAACTGGACAAAGGAAAGGGGAGTGACCACTCCCCTGACCTGCACCTCCCCTGGGAGGTGCCCAGAGCTCCTCCATTGTGCTCCAGACCTCTGCCATCTTGGAAACAGAGGTGCTGCTGGAACACTGGACTGCTCTGAGTGGCCAGTGCCAGCAGGTGACGTCAGAGACTCCTTCTGATAGGCTCCTTCAGGTGTTGCTAGCCTATCCTCTCTCCTAAGTAGCCAAACCTCATTTTCTGGCTATTTAGGGTCTCTGCTTTGTGGAATTCCTTAGGTAACGAATGCAAGAGCTCATCAGAGTTCCTCTCCATCTCTCTCTTCACCTTCTGCCAAGGAATCGACTGCTGACCGCGCTGGAAGCCTGCAAAACTGCAACAAAGTAGCAAAGACGACTACTGCGACCTTGTAACGCTGATCCTGCTGCCTTCTCAACTGTTTTCCTGGTGGTGCATGCTGTGGGGGTAGTCTGCCACCTCTCTGCACTAAAAGCTCCGAAGAAATCTCCCGTGGGTCGACGGACTCTTCCCCCTGCAACCGCAGGCACCAAAGAACTTCATCACCCGTCCTCTGGGTCTCCTCTCAGCACGACGAGCGAGGTCCCTTGAACTCAGCAACTCTGTCCAAGTGACTCCCACAGTCCAGTGACTCTTCAGTCCAAGTTTGGTGGAGGTAAGTGCTTGCCTCCCCACGCTAGACTGCATTGCTGGGAACCGCGTGTTTTGCAGCTACTCCGGCTCCTGTGCACTCTTCCAGGATTTCCTTTGTGCACAGCCAAGTCTGGGTCCCTGGCACTCTAACCTGCATTGCAGAACCTCCTGAGTTGTCCTCCGGCGGCGTGGGACTCTCTTGTGCAACGTCGGGTGAGTACCGATTCACTCCACTTTGTAGTGCTTGTTCTGGCACTTCTGCGGGTGCTGCTTGCTTCTGAGTGGGCTCTTTGTCTTGCTGGACGCCCCCTCTGTCTCCTCACGCAATTGGCGACATCCTGGTCCCTCCTGGGCCTCAGCAGCATCCAAAAACCCTAACCACGACTCTTGCAGTTAGCAAGGCTTGTTTGCGGTCTTTCTGCAGGAAAATACTTTTACACGACTCTTCATGACGTGGGACATCCATCCTCCTAAGGGAAAGTTTCTAGCCCTTGTCGTTCTTGCAGAATCCATAGCTTCTACCATCCGGCGGCAGCTTCTTTGCACCCACAGCTGGCATTTCCTGGGCATCTGCCCACTCCCGACTTAATCGTGACTTTTGGACTTGGTCCCCTTGTTCCACAGGTACTCTCGTCTAGAAATTCATCGTTGTTGCATTGCTGGTGTTGGTCTTTCCTGCAGAATTCCCCTATCACGACTTCTGTGCTCTTTGGGGAACTTAGGTGCACTTTGCACCCACTTTTCCGGGTCTTGGGGTGGGCTATTTTTCTAACCCTCACTGTTTCCTTACAGTCCCAACGACCCTCTGCAAGGTCAAATAGGTTTGGGGTCCATTCGTGGTTCGCATTCCACTTCTAGAGTATATGGTTTGTGTTGCCCCTATCCCTATGTGCCCCATTGCATTCTATTGTGACTATACATTGTTTACACTGTTTTCTATTGCTATTACTGCATATTTTGGTATTGTGTACATATATCTTGGGTATATTTGCTATCCTCATACTGAGGGTACTCACTGAGATACTTTGGCATATTGTCATAAAAATAAAGTACCTTTATTTTTAGTATATCTGTGTATTGTGTTTTCTTATGATATTGTGCAAGTGACACTAAGTGGTACTGTAGTAGCTTCACACGTCTCCTAGTTCAGCCTAAGCTGCTCTGCTAAGCTACCTTTTCTATCAGCCTAAGCTGCTAGACACCCCTATACACTAATAAGGGATACCTGGGCCTGGTGCAAGGTGTAAGTACCTCTTGGTACCCACTACAAGCCAGTCCAGCCTCCTACATTGGTTGTGCAGCGGTGGGATAAGTACTTTGCAACTACTTACCACTTTGTCATTTTGTACTTTTCATAAGAGAAAAATATGCAAAACAAGTTCAGTGTATGTACACCTAACCAAAAAGTTTAGCTTTTCTTCTCTCACTTCTTTGCTAAGTGCTGAAAAGTACCTCTAAACTTTCAAAAAGTTCTTAAAAAGTTTTAAAAGTTTTTTTTTTCTGTTCTTTAAAATGTTCTGAAAACCTTTTCCTTTTTTTCTGTCCCTTAAACACTTTCTATCATGTCTGGTACAGGCCAAACTCTTGATCTGGCCAGCATAGCTTATGACAACCTTAGCTGGAAGGAATCAAGGAGTCTCTGCATAGATAGAGGTTTAGGGGTAGGGAAGAATCCCTCAAGACAACTGTTAGTTAATATGCTCATTAAACAAGATAAGACCTTAGGTGGCACTTCTGGTGAGAAATTAGCTGATGGTTCCCAGTCTGATCCTGGGTCACCCCTAGCAAAAGATTTGGGAGGGAGTCTTTCCAACCTACCCCTTAGCAAGCCACCTAGCATAGCTGGTACTGATGTGAATTCACATCACAGTAATAGTGTTGTTTCTCATCACAGTAGAAGTGTTACTTCTGTAGGCCAGAATGTTAGAGTGTCATATGTTAGGGCCAGGACTCCTTCTGTTCATTCTCACCATACTTCTGTTTCAAGACATGCCTCACCCACCCACCCTGATGACAGAGAGTTAGAAAGGGAGCTCAATAGATTGAGAGTGGAACAATCCAGGCTGAAGCTCAGGAAGCAACAGCCGGATTTAGATAGGCAGTCCTTGGAGATAGAAAGAGAATGAGAGAAATTGGGGTTAGAACCCCATGGTGGCAGCAGCAGTATTCCAAATAGTCATCCTGCAAAAGAGCATGATTCTAGGAATCTGCACAAGATAGTTCCCCCTTACAAGGAGGGGGATGACATTAACAAGTGGTTTGCTGCACTTGAGAGGGCCTGTGTTGTACAGGAGGTCCCTCAAAGGCAGTGGGCTGCTATCCTATGGCTATCTTTCAGTGGAAAGGGTAGGGATAGGCTCCTTACTGTTAAGGAAAGTGATGCCAATAATTTTGCAGTTCTTAAGAATGCACTCCTTGATGGTTATGGCTTAACCACTGAACAGTACAGGATGAAGTTCAGAGAAACCAAAAAGGAGTCTTCACAAGACTGGGTAGACTTTGTTGACCATTCAGTGAAGGCCTTGGAGGGGTGGTTACATGGCAGTAAAGTTTCTGACTATGAAAGCCTGTATAACTTAAACCTGAGAGAGCATATTCTTAATAATTGTGTTGTCTGATTTGTTACACCAGTACCTGGTAGACTCTGATCTGACCTCTCCCCAAGAATTGGTAAAGAAGGCAGACAAATGGGTCAGAACAAGGGTGAACAGAAAAGTTCATACAGGGGGTGACAAGGAAGGCAAGAAGAAGGATGGTAAGTCTTCTGACAAGGGTGGGGACAAATCTAAACATGAGTCTTCATCAGGCCCACAAAAACACTCTGGTGGGGGTGGTGGGCCCAAATCCTCTTCAAATCAAAACAAAGAAAAGAAACCATGGTGCTATTTATGTAAAATAAAAGGCCATTGGACAACAGATCCCAGTTGTCCAAAGAAAAGCACCAAGCCTCCTACCACTACAACCCCTGCTGCTACACTTAGTGCCCCTTGTAATAGCAGTGGTGGTGGGAGCAAACCTACTAATAGCCAATCCAAGAGAGTAGTTGGGCTCACTTTTGGTAACTTAGTTGGGGTTGGTCTTGTTAGGGAGACCACAGAGGCTGTGTTAGTCTCTGAGGGGGCTATTGATTTAGCCACCTTGGTTGCTTGTCCCCTTAACATGGATAAGTACAAGCAACTAACCATAATAAATGGTGTTGAGGTTCAGGCCTACAGGGACACAGGTGCCAGTGTTACAATGGTAATAGAGAAACTGGTCTACCCTGAACAACACCTACTTGGTCACCAGTACCAAGTAACCGATGCTCATAACAACACTATTAGCCACCCCATGGCTGTTGTGAATCTCAACTGGGGGGGGGGGGTTACTGGTCCAAAGAAAGTTGTGGTTGCCTCAGATTTACCTGTAGACTGTCTACTAGGGAACGATTTAGAGACATCAGCTTGGGCAAAAGTCGAGTTGGAGGCTCATGCAGCAATGCTGGGCATTCCAGGGCATATTTTTGCTTTAACCAGGGCTCAGGCCAAAAAGCAAAAAGGACAGGGTGACTTGGATCCTGGAAGAATGGACCAAGTGCTCCCTAAAGCTAGGGTTAGTAAAGGTAAAACACTACCTACTATCCCTCCCTCTACAGTGGATTCTACTTCTGAGGAAGAAGTATTTCCACCCTGTGCAGAACCTACACCGGAGGAGCTGGAAGCAGACACTGATGAGCTTTTGGGTGAAGGGGGGCCTGCCAGGGAGGAGCTGAGTGTGGTACAGTGTACCCGTCCCACACTAGAGGGTCTAAGGCAGCAAGCTGTCAAACAAGCAAATGGGGATGTCAGTGACTCTCACAGAGTTTACTGGGAGGACAACCTTTTGTATACTGAAGCAAGGGATCCAAAACATGGAGCTGCCAGGAGATTGGTGATTCCTCAGAAATACAGAAAGTTCCTCCTAACTCTAGCCCTTAGCTGGACACTTGGGGCAAGTGAAAACTTGGGACAGGCTTGTTCCCATGTTTCATTGGCCTAGAATGTCAGAGGACACAAAGGAATTTGGTAAGTCCTGTGAAACCTGTCAAGCCAGTGGTAAGACAGGTGGCACTCCAAAGGCACACCTTATTCCACTGCCTGTAGTTGGGGTTTCCTTTGAAAGGGTAGGGGTTGACATAGACGGCCCCCTTGACCCTCCTACTGCTTCAGGCAATAGGTTTATCTTGGTGGTAGTGGACCATGCCACCAGATATCCTGAAGCAATTCCTCTAAGGACCACTACAGCTCCTGCAGTGGCAAAGGCCCTCCTGGGAATCTTTTCCAGGGTGGGCTTCCCAAAAGAGGTGGTATCAGACAGGGGAAGCAATTTCATGTCTGCTTACTTAAAGGCCATGTGGAAGGAATGTGGTGTGACATACAAGTTCACCACACCCTATCATCCACAAACAAATGAACTGGTTGAGAGGTTTAATAAAACTCTAAAGGAATGATAATGGGACTCTCTGAAAAACTCCGCAGGAGATGGGATATCCTGTTACCTTGCCTCCTTTTTGCTTACAGGGAGGTACCCCAAAAAGGAGTGGGATTCAGCCCCTTTGAACTCCTATTTGGACACCCTGTAAGAGGTCCTCTAACACTTGTTAAGGAGGGTTGGGAACAACCTTTAAAAGCTCCAAAGCAAGACATCGTGGACTATGTACTTGGCCTAAGATCTAGGATGGCTGAGTACATGAAAAAGGCCAGTATAAACCTTCAGGCCAGCCAAGAGCTCCAAAAGCAATGGCATGACCAGAAGGCTGTTTTGGTTCAGTACCAACCAGGGCAGAAAGTGTGGGCCTTAGAGCCTGTGGCCCCAAGAGCATTCCAAGACAAATGGAGTGGACCCCACATTATTGTTGAGAAAAAGGGTTAAGTCACCTACTTAGTTGACTTAGGCACTGCCAGGAGTCCCCTTAGGGTGCTCCATGTCAATCGCCTGAAACCCTACTATGACAGGGCTGATATCGCCCTGCTCATGGCAACAGATGAGGGACAGGAAGAAGAGAGTGACCCTCTCCCTAATCTCTTCTCTTCCACAGAACAAGATGCTCTAGTGGAAGGTGTAGTACTAGCAGATTGCCTCACTGCTGAGCAGAAAGACCACTGCATAAATCTCCTGGGTCAGTTTTCTGAACTCTTCTCTACTGTGCCAGGCACCACTTCTTGGTGTGAGCACAGTATAGATACTGGAGACAGCTTGCCTGTCAAAAGTAAGTTCTATAGGCAGCCTGACCATGTCAGAGACTGCATAAAGCAAGAGGTACAGAAAATGCTTGAACTGGGAGTGGTTGAGCACTCTGAAAGTCCATGGGCCTCTCCTGTGGTACTTGTACCAAAACCTCATTCCAAAGATGGTAAAAGGGAAATGAGATTTTGTGTTGACTACAGAGGTCTCAACCAGGTAACCAAAACTGATGCTCACCCTATACCCAGGGCAGATGAGCTAATAGATACACTGGCATCTGCCAAGTATCTAAGAACTTTTGATTTGACTGCAGGGTATTGGCAGATCAAATTATCAGAAGATGCAAAAGCAAAAACTGTATTTTCAACCATTGGAGGCCATTACCAATTCACAGTAATGCCTTTTGGATTGAAAAATGCACCTGCCACTTTTCAAAGTTTGGTGAACACAGTCCTGCAAGGGCTGGAAGCTTTTAGTGCAGCATATCTAGATGATATAGCTGTATCTAGCTCCAGCTGGGATGATCACCTGGTCCACCTATGGAAAGTTTTGGAGGCCCTGCAAAAGGCAGGCCTCCCTATCAAGGCTTCAAAGTGCCAGATAGGGCAGGGGAAAGTGGTTTATCTGGGACACCTGGTAGGTGGAGAACAGATTGCACCACTTCAGGGGAAAATCCAAACTATTATAGATTGGGTTCCCCCTACAACTCAGACTCAGGTGAGAGCCTTTTTAGGCCTCACTTGGTACTACAGGAGGTTCATAAGGAACTATGGCTCCATTGCAGCCCCTCTTAATGACCTCACATCTAAAAAAATGCCTAAGAAGGTATTATGGACAGCAAACTGTCAGAAAGCTTTTGAGGAGCTGAAGCAGGCCATGTGCTCTGCACCTGTCCTGAAAAGCCCATGTTACTCCAAAAAATTCATTGTCCAAACTGATGCATCTGAATTAGAGGTAGGGGCAGTCTTATCACAACTTAATTCTGAGGGCCAGGATCAACCTGTTGCTTTTATCAGCAGGAGGTTGACCCCTAGAGAAAAGCGTTTGTCTGCCATAGAGAGGGAGGCCTGTGCTGTGGTCTGGGCACTGAAGAAGTTGAGGCCATACCTGTTTGGCACTCACTTCATTGTTCAGACAGACCACAAACCTCTACTTTGGCTAAAACAAATGAAAGGTGAAAACCCTAAATTGTTGAGGTGGTCCATATCCCTACAGGGGATGGACTATACAGTGGAACATGCAATGCAGATGGACTCTCCAGATATTTCCACTTAGACAATGAAGACTCATCCGGTCATGGCTAGTCTTATTGTCCTTCGTTTGGGGGGTGGGGTTGTGTACGAAAGTACCATCTTGCCTGGCATGTTACCCCCATATTTCACTGTATATATGTTGTTTTAGTTGTGTGTTCACTGGGACCCTGCCAGCCAGGGCCCCAGTGCTCATAAGTGTGCCCTGTATGTGTTACCTGTGTTATGACTAACTGTCTCACTGAGGCTCTGCTATCCAGAACCTCAGTGGTTATGCTCTCTCATTTTCTTTCCAAATTGTCACTAACAGGCTAGTGACCAATTTCACCAATTTACATTGGCATACTAGAACACCGTTATAATTCCCTAGTATATGGTACTGAGGTACCCAGGGTATTGGGGTTCCGGGAGATCCCTAAGGGCTGCAGCATTTCTTGTGCCACCCATAGGGAGATCTGACAATTCTTACACAGGCCTGCCACTGCAGCCTGAGTGAAATAACGTCCACGTTATTTCACAGCCATTTACCACTGCACTTAAGTAACTTATAAGTCACCTATATGTCTAACCTTTACATGGTAAAGGTTGGATGCTAAGTTACTTAGTGTGTGGGCACCCTGGCACTAGCCAAGGTGCTCCCACATTGTTCAGGGCAAATTCCCCAGACTTTGTGAGTGCGGGGACACCAGTACATGCGTGCACTATACATATGTCACGACATATGTATAGCGTCACAATGGTAACTCCGCACATGGCCATGTAACATGTCTAAGGTCATGGAATTGCCCCATCTTTGCCATCCTGGCATTGTTGGCACAATCCCATGATCCCACAGGTCTCTAGCACAGACCGGGGTACTGCCAAACTGCCTTTTCAGGGGTTTCACTGCAGCTGCTGCTGCTGCCAACCCCTCAGACAGGTTTCTGCCCTCCTGGGGTCCAGCCAGGCCTGGCCCAGGAAGGCAGAACAAAGGACTTCCTCAGAGAGAGGGTGTAACACCCTCTCCCTTTGGAAAAAGATGTCAGGGCTGGGGAGGAGTAGCCTCCCCCAGCCTCTGGAAATGCTTTGATGGGCACAGATGGTGCCCATCTCTGCATAAGCCAGTCTGCACCGGTTCAGTGATCCCTCAGCCCTGCTCTGGCGCGATACTGGACAAAGGAAAGGGGAGTGACCACTCCCCTGACCTGCACCTCCCCTGGGAGGTGCCCAGAGCTCCTCCAGTGTGCTCCAGACCTCTGCCATCTTGGAAACAGAGGTGCTGCTGGCACACTGGACTGCTCTGAGTGGCCAGTGCCAGCAGGTGACGTCAGAGACTCCTTCTGATAGGCTCCTTCAGGTGTTGCTAGCCTATCCTCTCTCCTAAGTAGCAAAACCTCCTTTTCTGGCTATTAAGGGTCTCTGCTTTGGGAAATTCCTTAGATAACGAATGCAAGAGCTCATCAGAGTTCCTCTGCATCTCTCTCTTCACCTTCTGCCAAGGAATCGACTGCTGACCGCGCTGGAAGCCTGCAAAACTGCAACAAAGTAGCAAAGACGACTTCTGCGACCTTGTAACGCTGATCCTGCTGCTTTCTCAACTGTTTTCCTGGTGGTGCATACTGTGGGGGTAGTCTGCCTCCTCTCTGCACTAGAAGCTCCGAAGAAATCTCCCATGGGTCGACGGAATCTTCCCCCTGCAACCGCAGGCACCAAAGAACTACATCACCGGTGTGAGAAAGTAGCCTCTTTCTAGCCTTGTTACCCCCACTTTTGGCCTGCTTGTGAGTGTATGTCAGGGTGTTTTCACTGTCTCACTGGGATCCTGCTAGCCAGGGCCCAGTGCTAATAGTGAAAACCCTATGTTTTCAGTATGTTTGTTATGTGTCACTGGGACACTGCTAGTCAGGACCCCAGTGCTCATAAGTTTGTGGCCTATATGTATGTGTTCCCTGTGTGGTGCCTAACTGTCTCACTGAGGCTCTGCTAACCAGAACCTCAGTGGTTATGCTCTCTCTGTACAAATTGTCACTAACAGGCTAGTGACCAATTTCACCAATTTACATTGGCATACTGGAACACCCTTATAATCCCCTAGTATATGGTACTGAGGTACCCAGGGTATTGGGGTTCCAGGAGATCCCTATGGGCTGCAGCATTTCTTTTGCCACCCATAGGGAGCTCTGACAATTCTTACACAGGCCTGCCACTGCAGCCTGATTGAAATAACGTCCACGTTATTTCACAGCCATTTTACACTGCACTTAAGTATCTTATAAGTCACCTATATGTCTAACCTTTACTTGGTAAAGGTTAGGTGCAAAGTTACTTAGTGTGAGGGCACCCTGGCACTAGCCAAGGTGCCCCCACATTGTTCAGGGCCAATTCCCCGGACTTTGTGAGTGCGGGGACACCATTACACGCGTGCACTACATATAGGTCACTACCTATATGTAGCTTCACAATGGTAACTCCGAATATGGCCATGTAACATGTCTATGATCATGGAATTGCCCCCTCTATGCCATCCTGGCATAGTTGGCACAATCCCATGATCCCAGTGGTCTGTAGCACAGACCCTGGTACTGCCAAACTGCCTTTGCTGGGGTTTCACTGCAGCTGCTGCTGCTGCCAACCCCTCAGACAGGTTTCTGCCCCCCTGGGGTCAAGCCAGGCTTGTCCCAGGATGGCAGAACAAAGGACTTCCTCTGAGAGAGGGTGTTACACCCTCTCCCTTTGGAAAATGGTGTGAAGGCAGGGGAGGAGTAGCCTCCCCCAGCCTCTGGAAATGCTTTCATGGGCACAGATGTGCCCAATTCTGCATAAGCCAGTCTACACCGGTTCAGGGACCCCTTAGCCCTGCTCTGGCGTGAAACTGGACAAAGGAAAGGGGAGTGACCACTCCCCTGACCTGCACCTCCCCTGGGAGGTGTCCAGAGCTCCTCCAGTGTGCTCCAGACCTCTGCCATCTTGGAAACAGAGGTGCTGCTGGCACACTGGACTGCTCTGAGTGGCCAGTGCCACCAGGTGACGTCAGAGACTCCTTCTGATAGGCTCCTCCAGGTGTTGCTAGCCTATCCTCTCTCGTAGGTAGCCAAACCCTCTTTTCTGGCTATTTAGGGTCTCTGTCTCTGGGGAAACTTTAGATAACGAATGCAAGAGCTCATCAGAGTTCCTCTGCATCTCTCTCTTCACCTTCTGCCAAGGAATCGACTGCTGACCGCGCTGGAAGCCTGCAAAACTGCAACATAGTAGCTAAGACGACTACTGCAACTCTGTAACGCTGATCCTGCCGCCTTCTCGACTGTTTTCCTGGTGGTGCATGCTGTGGGGGTAGTCTGCCTCCTCTCTGCACTAGAAGTTCCGAAGAAATCTCCCGTGGGTCGACAGAATCTTCCCCCTGCTACCGCAGGCACCAAAAAGCTGCATTAAAGGTCCCTTGGGTCTTCTCTCAGCACAACGAGCGAGGTTTCTTGAATCCAGCAGCTCTGTTCAAGTGACTCCCACAGTCCAGTGACTCTTCAGTCCAAGTTTGGTGGAGGTAAGTCCTTGCCTCCCCACGCCAGACTGCATTGTTGGAAACCGCGACTTTTGCAACTACTCCGGCTTCCGTGCACTTCCGGCAGAAATCCTTTGTGCACAGCCAAGCCTTGGTCTACGGCACTCTAACCTGCATTGCACGACTTTCTAAGTTGGTCTCCGGCGACGTGGGACTCCTTTGTGCAACTTCGGCAAGCACCATTTCACACATCCTCATAGTGCCTGTTTCTGGCACTTGTCTGGGTGCTACCTGCTGCTGAGAGGACTCCTTGTCTTGCTCGACGTCCCTTCTCTCTCCTGGTCCAATTTGCGACCTCCTGGTCCCTTCTGGGCCACAGCAGCGTCCAAAAATTGTACCGCACGATTTGCAGCTAGCAAGGCTTGTTGGCATTCTTTTGGCGGGAAAACACATTTGCACGACTCTCCACTGCAAATGGGATCTGTCCACCAAAGGGAAAGTCTTTAGCCCTTTTCGTTCTTGCAGAAACCTCAGCTTCTTCTGTCCAGTAGAAGCTTCTTTGCACCCACAGCTGGCATTTCGTGGGCATCTGCCCATCTCCGACTTGCTTGTGAATTTTGGACTTGGTCCCCTTGTTCCACAGGTACCCTAGATTGGAAATCTACAGTTGTTGCATTGTTGGTTTCTGTCTTTCCTGCATTATTCCTCTATCACGACTTCTTTGTCTTTTGGGGAACTTCAGTGCATTTTGCACTCACTTTTCAGGGTCTTGGGGTGGGCTAGTTTTCTAACCCTCACTATTTTCTAATAGTCCCAGCGACCCTCTACAAGGTCACATAGGTTTGGGGTCCATTCGTGGTTCACATTCCACTTTTGGAGTATATGGTTTGTGTTGCCCCTATCCCTATGTGTCCCCATTGCATCCTATTGTAACTATACATTGTTTGCACTGTTTTCTAAGACTATACTGTAATATTTTTGGTATTGTGTACATATAACTTGTGTATATTTGCTATCCTCTCACTGAGGGTACACTCTAAGATACTTTGGCATATTGTCATAAAAATAAAGTACCTTTATTTTTAGTATAACTGTGTATTGTGTTTTCTTATGATATTGTGCAAGTGACACTTGTGGTACTGTAGTAGCTTCACACGTCTCCTAGTTCAGCCTAAGCTGCTCTGCTAAGCTACCATTATCTATCAGCCTAAGCTGCTAGACACCCTATACACTAATAAGGGATAACTGGACCTGGTGCAAGGTGCAAGTACCCCTTGGTACTCACTACAAGCCAGTCCAGCCTCCTACATTGGTTGTGCAGCGGCGGGATAAGTGCTTTGAGACTACTTACCACTCTTGTCATTGTACTTTTCATAAGAGAAAAATATACAAAACAAGTTCAGTGTGTGTACACATAGCTAAAAAGTTTTGCATTTCCTCTTTTCACTCTTTTCTAAGTGCTGAAAAGTACATCTAAACTTTGTAAAAAGTTCTAAAAAGTTTTAAAAGTTTTTTTGTCTGTCTTTCTAAAAGTTCTGAAAACTTTTTTCTCTTTTTCTATCACTTTAACTCTCTCTAAAAATGTCTGGCACAGGCCAAAATGTTGATCTGTCCAAACTTGCATATGACCACCTTAGCTGGAAAGGAGCAAGGAGTCTCTGTGTAGAGAGAGGTTTGAGTGTAGGGAAGAATCCTTCCTTGGAATTGTTGCTTAATATGCTCAGAGAACAAGATAAGGCCAGAGGGGCCACATCTGTTGAAAAAGTAGCAAATGGTTTCCAATCTGATCCAGGGACTCCCACAGGAAAAGATTCAGGAAAGAAAGTTCCTAGCCTGCCCATTACTAGACAGTCTAGCATAGTTGGTAATGATGAAGAGCCACACCATTCAAATAGTGTTGTCTCACATCATAGCAAGAGCATTTATTCACACCACAGTGGAAGTGATGTTTCTGTTAGCCAAGCTGTTAGGGTGGCTTCTGTAAGGGACAGGTCTCCTTCTGCTCATTCTTCTGTGTCTAAGAATGTCCCTCCCACCAACCCTGATGACAGAATGTTAGAAAGGGAACTCAACAAGTTGAGAGTGGAACAAACCAGACTGAAGCTTAAAAAGCAACAGCTGGATTTGGATAGACAGTCTTTTGAACTAGAGAAAGAAAGACAGAAGTTGGGTTTAGATACCCATGGTGGCAGCAGCAGTATTCACCATAGGCATCCTGTAAAAGAGCATGATTCCAGGAATCTGCACAAGATAGTTCCCCCTTATAAGGAGGGGGATGACATTAACAAGTGGTTTGCTGCACTTGAGAGGGCCTGTGTTGTACAGGATGTCCCTCAAAGGCAGTGGGCTGCTATTCTATGGCTATCATTTAGTGGAAAAGGTAGGGATAGGCTCCTTACTGTGAAAGAAAGTGATGCCAATAATTTTACAGTTCTTAAGAATGCACTCCTGGATGGTTATGGCTTAACCACTGAACAATACAGGATAAAGTTCAGAGAGACCAAAAAGGAGTCTTCACAAGACTGGGTTGATTTCATTGACCATTCAGTGAAGGCCTTGGAGGGGTGGTTACATGGCAGTAAAGTAACTGATTATGACAGCCTGTATAACTTGATCCTGAGAGAGCATATTCTTAATAATTGTGTGTCTGATTTGTTGCACCAGTACTTGGTGGACTCTGATCTGACCTCTTCCCAAGAATTGGGAAAGAAGGCAGACAAATGGGTCAGAACAAGGGTGAACAGAAACGTTCATACAGGGGGTGACAAAGAGAACAATAAAAAGAAAGATGGTGAAAAATCTCAAGATAAGCATGGGGATAAGGGTAAAACCAAAGATTCCACTTCAAATCTTAAACACTCTTCAGAGGGTGGAGATAAAACAATTTCTTCCTCTTCTTCTCAACCTACACAATTTAAAAAGCCTTGGTGCTTTGTGTGTAAAAATAGAGGCCATAGGCCAGGGGATAAGTCCTGTCCAGGTAAACCCCCTGAGCCTACCACCACTAATACATCAAGCTCTAGTGCCCCTAGCAGTAGTGGTACTAGTGGTGGGACTGCTGGCAACAGTCAAGTTAAGGGTGTAGTTGGGTTCACTTATGGGTCCATAGTAGAAACTGGGGTAGTCAATCCCAAGACAGTTTCTGTCACACCTAGTGGCATTGGCCTTGCCACACTGGCTGCTTGTCCCCTTACAATTGATAATTACAGGCAGACAGTTTCAATAAATGGTGTTGAGGCCTTGGCCTACAGGGACACAGGTGCCAGTATCACTTTGGTGACTGAAAACCTAGTGCACCCTGATCAACACATCATTGGACAACAGTATAAGATTATTGATGTCCATAACTCCACTAAGTTTCTTCCCTTAGCTATAATTCAGTTTAGTTGGGGTGGAGTTACTGGCCCTAAGCAGGTGGTGGTATCACCTAGCTTACCTGTAGACTGTCTCTTAGGTAATGACCTAGAGGCCTCAGGTTGGGCTGATGTAGAGTTGTATGCCCATGCAGCCATGCTGGGCATCCCTGAGGAATTGTTCCCTCTCATTTCTACTGAAATGAAAAAGCAAAGGAGAGAAGGCCTGAAAACTCAGGATCCCTCTCCATCAACAGGTAAAAAGGGTATCACAGTATCCCCTAACCACCCTACCATTCAGGATACCATTCCTGTGGTGGGAGAAACCTCTCCTGGGGTGGCACCTGTTCCAAGGGAATAATCAGCTGGCAAAGCTGGACTCCCTGAGGTAGAAGTACCTCTCTGTGGGATAACTAACATTGGTGACAAAAAGAGCACCATTTTAGTTAACATGGAGCATCCCTCCAACCCTCCCAGAGAAACTTTAGTGCAGAAACCCTGCACTGCCTCACAACACTTAGGAGAGCATCCCTGCCCTAGTGTGGAGCTCATAGGACAGCATCCCTGCCATGCTCCAACTCAAGAGAAACAGCATCCCTGTTCTCTCTTCCAGCCATATGGACAAAGTTTTTGCCCAGCTATGGCTTTTCTGAGACAGCATCCCTGTCTGGCATTTCCATCACTACAAATAGGTTCAGTGGACAATTCCCACTGTTCTAAACTAAAACTTACTGATAGAAACTCTAAAAATACATCTTCACATTGTTGCTTAGCTAAAAAACTTCAAACAGGGTGGTTTACATCCCCACAGGGAAGTAACCATATAGTGGATGATAAAGGGAGTAACCAGTCTATTACAGAGCTACTCTCTACTTATCACCACTTAGACAATAAAGTATCAACTGGCCAAGGTTAGCCTTATTGTCCTTCGTTTGGGGGGGGGTTGTGTGAGAAAGTAGCCTCTTTCTAGCCTTGTTAACCCCACTTTTGGCCTGCTTGTGAGTGTATGTCAGGGTGTTTTCACTGTCTCACTGGGATCCTGCTAGCCAGGGCCCAGTGCTCATAGTGAAAACCCTATGTTTTCAGTATGTTTGTTATGTGTCACTGGGACCCTGCTAGTCAGGACCCCAGTGCTCATAAGTTTGTGGCCTATATGTATGTGTTCCCTGTGTGGTGCCTAACTGTCTCACTGAGGCTCTGCTAACCAGAACCTCAGTGGTTATGCTCTCTCTGTACAAATTGTCACTAACAGGCTAGTGACCAATTTCACCAATTTACATTGGCATACTGGAACACCCTTATAATCCCCTAGTATATGGTACTGAGGTACCCAGGGTATTGGGGTTCCAGGAGATCCCTATGGGCTGCAGCATTTCTTTTGCCACCCATAGGGAGCTCTGACAATTCTTACACAGGCCTGCCACTGCAGCCTGAGTGAAATAACGTCCACGTTATTTCACAGCCATTTTACACTGCACTTAAGTAACTTATAAGTCACCTATATGTCTAACCTTTACTTGGTAAAGGTGAGGTGCAAAGTTACTTAGTGTGAGGGCACCCTGGCACTAGCCAAGGTGACTCCACATTGTTCAGGGCCAATTCCCCGGACTTTGTGAGTGCGGGGACACCATTACACGCGTGCACTACATATAGGTCACTACCTATATGTAGCTTCACAATGGTAACTCCGAATATGGCCATGTAACATGTCTATGATCATGGAATTGCCCCCTCTATGCCATCCTGGCATAGTTGGCACAATCCCATGATCCCAGTGGTCTGTAGCACAGACCCTGGTACTGCCAAACTGCCTTTCCTGGGGTTTCACTGCAGCTGCTGCTGCTGCCAACCCCTCAGACAGGTTTCTGCCCCCCTGGGGTCAAGCCAGGCTTGTCCCAGGATGGCAGAACAAAGGACTTCCTCTGAGAGAGGGTGTTACACCCTCTCCCTTTGGAAAATGGTGTGAAGGCAGGGGAGGAGTAGCCTCCCCCAGCCTCTGGAAATGCTTTCATGGGCACAGATGTGCCCAATTCTGCATAAGCCAGTCTACACCGGTTTAGGGACCCCTTAGCCCTGCTCTGGCGTGAAACTGGACAAAGGAAAGGGGAGTGACCACTCCCCTGACCTGCACCTCCCCTGGGAGGTGTCCAGAGCTCCTCCAGTGTGCTCCAGACCTCTGCCATCTTGGAAACAGAGGTGCTGCTGGCACACTGGACTGCTCTGAGTGGCCAGTGCCACCAGGTGACGTCAGAGACTCCTTCTGATAGGCTCCTCCAGGTGTTGCTAGCCTATCCTCTCTCGTAGGTAGCCAAACCCTCTTTTCTGGCTATTTAGGGTCTCTGTCTCTGGGGAAACTTTAGATAACGAATGCAAGAGCTCATCCGAGTTCCTTTGCATCTCTCTCTTCACCTTCTGCCAAGGAATCGACTGCTGACCGCGCTGGAAGCCTGCAAAACTGCAACATAGTAGCTAAGACAACTACTGCAACTCTGTAACGCTGATCCTGCCACCTTCTTGACTGTTTTCCTGGTGGTGCATGCTGTGGGGGAAGTCTGCCTCCTCTCTGCACTAGAAGCTCCGAAGAAATCTCCCGTGGGTAGACGGAATCTTCCCCCTGCTACCGCAGGCACCAAAAAGCTGCATTACCGGTCCCTTGGGTCTTCTCTCAGCACGACGAGCGAGGTCCCTTGAATCCAGCAACTCTGTCCAAATGACTCCCACAGTCCAGTGACTCTTCAGTCCAAGTTTGGTGGAGGCAAGTCCTTGCCTCCCCACGCCAGACTGCATTGTTGGAATCCGCGACTTTTGCAACTACTCCGGCTTCTGTGCACTTCCGGCGGAAATCCTTTGTGCACAGCAAAGCCTGGGTCCACGGCACTCTAACCTGCATTGCACGACTTTCTAAGTTGGTCTCCGGCCACGTGGGACTCCTTTGTGCAACTTTGGCGAGCACCATTTCATGCATCCTCATAGTGCCTGTTTCTGGCACTTCTCCGGGTGCTACCTGCTGCTGAGAGGACTCCTTGTCTTGCTCGACGTCTTCTCTCTCTCCTGGTCCAACTTGCGACCTCCTGGTCCCTCCTGGGCCACAGCAGCGTCCAAAAACGTTAACCGCACAATTTGCAGCTATCAAGGCTTGTTGGCGTTTTTTCGGCAGGAAAACACTTCTGCACGACTCTTCACGGCAAGTGGAAACTGCCCACCAAAGGAGAAGTCTTTAGCCCTTTTCGTTCCTGCAGAAACCTCAGCTTCTTCTGTCCAGTAGAAGCTTCTTTGCACCCACAGCTGGCATTTCCTGGGCATCTGCCCATCTCCGACTTGCTTGTGACTTTTGGACTTGGTCCACTTGTTCCACAGGTACCCTAGATTGGAAATCTACAGTTGTTGCATTGTTGGTTTGTGTCTTTC
Source organism: Pleurodeles waltl (assembly GCF_031143425.1). Classification (NCBI taxonomy): domain Eukaryota; kingdom Metazoa; phylum Chordata; class Amphibia; order Caudata; family Salamandridae; genus Pleurodeles; species Pleurodeles waltl. The sequence continues at coordinate 224,088,852 of NC_090441.1, forward strand.
CTGCATTATTCCTCTATCACGACTTCTTTGTCTTTTGGGGAACTTCAGTGCACTTTGCACTCACTTTTCAGGGTCTTGGGGTGGGCTATTTTTCTAACCCTCACTATTTTCTAATAGTCCCAGCGACCCTCTACAAGGTCACATAGGTTTGGGGTCCATTCGTGGTTCACATTCCACTTTTGGAGTATATGGTTTGTGTTGCCCCTATCCCTATGTGTCCCCATTGCATCCTATTGTAACTATACATTGTTTGCACGGTTTTCTAAGACTATACTGTAATATTTTTGGTATTGTGTACATATAACTTGTGTATATTTGCTATCCTCTCACTGAGGGTACACTCTAAGATACTTTGGCATATTGTCATAAAAATAAAGTACCTTTATTTTTAGTATAACTGTGTATTGTGTTTTCTTATGATATTGTGCAAGTGACACTTGTGGTACTGTAGTAGCTTCACACGTCTCCTAGTTCAGCCTAAGCTGCTCTGCTAAGCTACCATTATCTATCAGCCTAAGCTGCTAGACACCCTATACACTAATAAGGGATAACTGGGCCTGGTGCAAGGTGCAAGTACCCCTTGGTACTCACTACAAGCCAGTCCAGCCTCCTACAACCGGTCCTCTGGGTCTCCTCTCAGCACGACGAGCGAGGTCCCTTGAACTCAGCAACTCTGTCCAAGTGACTCCCACAGTCCAGTGACTCTTCAGTCCAAGTGTGGTGGAGGTAAGTCCTTGCCTCCCCACGCTAGACTGCATTGCTGGGAACCGCATGTTTTGCAGCTACTCCGGCTCCTGTGCACTCTTCCAGGATTTCCTTTGTGCACAGCCAAGTCTGGGTCCCCGGCACTCTAACCTGCATTGCACAACCTCCTGAGTTGTCCTCCGGCGGCGTGGGCCTCTCTTGTGCAACGTTGGGTGAGCACCGATTCACTCCACTTTGTAGTGCCTGTTCTGGCACTTCTGCGGGTGCTGCTTGCTTCTGAGTGGGCTCTTTGTCTTGCTGGACGCCCCCTCTGTCTCCTCACACAATTGGCGACATCCTGGTCCCTCCTGGGCCACAGCAGCATCCAAAACCCCTAACCGCAACCCTTGCAGCTAGCAAGGCATGTTTGCGGTCTTTCTGTGGAAAAACACTTCTGCACGACTCTTCACGACGTGGGACATCCATCCTCCAAAGAGGAAGTTTCTAGCCCTTGTCGTTCTTGCAGAATCCACAGCTTCTGCTATCCGGTGGCAGCTTCATTGCACCCACAGCTGGCATTTCCTGGGCATCTGCCCACTCCCGACTTGATCGTGACTCTTGGACTTGGTCCCCTTGTTCCACAGGTACTCTCGTCAGGAAAGCCATTGTTGTTGTATTTCTGGTGTTGGTCTTCCTTGCAGAATTCCCCTATCACTACTTCTGTGCTCTTTGGAGAACTTAGGTGCACTTTGCACCCACTTTTCAGGGTCTTGGGGTGGGCTATTTTTCTAACCCTCACTGCTTTCTTACAGTCCCAGCGACCCTCTACAAGGTCACATAGGTTTGGGGTCCATTCGTGGTTCGCATTTCACTTCTAAAGTATATGGTTTGTGTTGCCCCTCTCCCTATGTGCCCCCATTGCATTCTTTTGTGACAATACATTGTTTGCACTGTTTTCTATTGCTATTACTGCATATTTTTGGTATTGTGTACATATGTCTTGTGTATATTTGCTATCCTCATACTGAGGATACTCACTGAGATACTTTGGCATATTGTCATAAAAATAAAGTACCTTTATTTTTAGTATATCTGTGTATTGTGTTTTCTTATGATATTGTGCATGTGACACTAGTGGTACTCTAGGAGCTTCACTCGTCTCCTAGTTCAGCCGAAGCTGCTCTGCTAAGCTACCTTTTCTATCAGCCTAAGCTGCTAGACACCCCTCTACACTAATAAGGGATACGTGGGCTTTGGTGCAAAGTGTAAGTACCCCTTGGTACCCACTACAAGCCAGTCCAGCCTCCTACAGTAATCCTGTTAGAGAGCATGATTCCAGGAATCTGCACAAGATAGTCCCCCCTTACAAGGAGGGGGATGACATCAACAAGTGGTTTGCTGCACTTGAGAGGGTCTGTATGGTACAGGGGGTCCCTCAAAGGCAGTGGGCCTCTCTTTTGTGGCTATCTTTCACTGGAAAGGATAGGGATAGGCTTCTTAGTGTTAGAGAAAGTGAAGCTAACAATTACACAGTATTGAAGGATGCACTCTTGGGTGGATTTGGCTTAACCACTGAACAATACAGGATTAAGTTCAGAGACACCAGAAAAGACTGGACAGATTTTGTGGACTGTTCAGTGAAGACCTTGGAAGGGTGGTTACATGGCACTGAGGTATCTGACAATGCAGATTCTGAACAACTGTGTGTCTGACTTGTTGCACCAATACCTAGTGGACTCGGATCTGACCTCTCCCCAAGAATTGGGAAGGAAGGCAGACAAGTGGGTCAGAACAAGGGTGAACAGAAAGGTTCATACAGGGGGTGACAAGGACTGCAAGAAGAAGGATGGTAAGTCTTCTGACAAGGGTGGGGACACAGATAAAAAGCCTTCTGAGTCTTCATCAGGCCCACAAAAATCCTCTGTTGGGGGTGGTGGGTCCAAATCCTCCTTCAATAATCAACCTAAAAAGCCTTGGTAATATTTGTGTAAAGTCAAAGGCCTTTGGGCAACTGATTCCAGTTGTTCAAAGAAAAACACCAAACCTCCTACCACCACAACCCCTGCTGCAAATTCTAGTGCCCCTAGTAATAGCAGTGGTGGTGGGAAATCTACTAATAGCCAATCCAAGGGTGTAGCTGGGCTCACTATTGGCAATGTAGTTGGGGTTGGTCTTATTGGGGAGACCACAGAGGCTGTTTTAGTCTCTGAAGGTGCCATTGATTTGGCCACCTTGGTTGCTTGTCCCCTTAATATGGATAAGTACAAGCAACATCCCCTAATAAATGGTGTTGAGGTTCAGGCCCACAGGGACACAGGAGCCAGTGTAACTATGGTCATAGAAAAACTGGTCCACCCTGAACAACACCTACTTGGTCAGCAGTACCAAGTGACAGACGCTCATAACAACACTCTTAGCCACCCCATGGCTGTTGTGAATCTCAACTGGGGGGGGGGGGTTACTGGTCCAAAGAAAGTTGTGGTTGCCTAAGATTGACCTTTAGACTGTCTACTAGGGAATGATTTAGAGACATCAGCTTGGGCAGAAGTGGAGTTGGAGGCTCATGCAGCAATGCTGGGCATTCGTGGGCATATTTTTGCTTTAACCAGGGCTCAGGCCAAAAAGCAAAAAGGACAGGGTAACTTGGATCCTGGAAGAATGGACCAAGTGTTCCCTAAAGCTAGGGGTAGCAAGGGTAAATCCCTCCCCACTATTCCTCCCTCTACAGATGATTCTCCTTCTGAGGAAGACAAATTTCCTCCCTGTGCAGAACCTTCACCAGATGAGCTGGCAGCAGACACTGCTGAGCATTTAGGTGGAGGGGGGCTGCCAGGGAAGAGCTGAGTGTGGCACAGCAAACCTGTCCCCCATTAGAGGGTTTCAGACAGCAAGCTGTCAAACAGCAAAATGGGGATGTCAGTGACTCACAAAGAGTTTACTGGGAGGACAACCTCTTGTACACAGAGGTAAGGGACCCAAAACCTGGAGCAGCCAGGAGATTGGTCATTCTCCTGCAGTACAGAGAGTTCCTCCTAACTCTTACACATGACATTCCTTTGGCTGGGCATTTGGGCCTGACCAAAACATGGGAAAGACTTGTCCCCTTGTTTCACTGGCCTAGGATGTCAGAGGACACTAAAGATTTTTGCAAGTCTTGTGTGACTTGCCAAGCCAGTGGCAAGACTGGTGGCACTCCAAAGACCCCTCTAATTCCACTATCAGTGGTTGAGGTGCCCTTTGAAAGGGTAGGGGTTGACATAGTTGCCCCCCTTGACCCTCCTACTGCTTCAGTCAATAGGTTTATCTTGGTAGTTGTGGACCATGCCATAAGATATCCTGAAGCAATTCCTCTAAGGACCACTACAGCCCCTGCAGTGGCAAAGGCCCTCCTGGGAATCTTTTCCAGGGTGGGTTTCCCTAAAGAGGTAGTATCAGACAGAGGTAGCAACTTCATGTCTGCATACTTGAAAGCAATGTGGAAGGAGTGTGGTGTAACCTACAAGTTCACCACTCCTTATCACCCACAGACTAATGGACTGGTAGAGAACTTTAATAAACTCTCAGAGGTATGATAATGAGACTCCCTGAAAAACTCAGGAGGAGATTGGATGTCCTGTTACCTTGCTTCCTTTTTGCTTACAGGGAGGTACCCCAAAAAGGAGTGGGCTTCAGCCCCTTTGAACTCCTCTTTGGGCACCCTGTAAGAGGTCCACTCACTCTTGTGAAGGAGGGTTGGGAACAACCTTTAAAAGCTCCTAAACAGGAAATAGTGGATTATGTACTTGGCCTAAGATCTAGAATGGCTGAGTACATGAAAAAGGCCAGTAAAAACCTTCAGACCAGCCAGAAGTTGCAAAAGCAATGGCATGACCAGAAGGCTGTTCTGATCCAGTACCAACCAGGACAGAAGGTGTGGGTATTGGATCCTGTGGCCCCAAGAGCACTCCAGGACAAATGGAGTGGACCCCATCTAATTGTTGAGAAAAAGGGGGAGGTTACGTATTTGTTAGGCCTGGGCACTGCCAGGAGTCCCCTTAGGGTGATTCATGTCAACCGGCTTAAACCCTACTATGACAGGGCTGATCTCACCCTGCTCATGGCAACAGATGAGGGACAGGAAGAAGAGAGTGACCCTCTCCCTGATCTCTTCTCCACAACTGAAGCAGATGCCTTAGTGGATGGAGTCGTTTTGGCAGATTGTCTGACTGCAGAACAGAAAGACAACTGCATCAATCTCCTTGGACAATTTTCAGACATCTTTTCAATTGTGCCAGGTACAACATCCTGGTGTGAACACAAAATTGATACTGGAGACAGCCTGCCTGTCAAAGTAAAATCTATAGGCAGCCCGACCATGTCAGAGACTGCATTAAGCAAGAGGTGCAGAAAATATTGGATCTGGGAGTGATTGAGCTTTCTGAAAGCCAATGGGCTAGCCCAGTGGTGCTTGTACCAAAGTCTAGCTCAAAAGATGGAAAAAGGGAGGTGAGGTTTTGTGTAGACTACAGAGGTCTCAATCAGGTAACAAAAACTGATGCTCACCATATACCCAGGGCAGATGAACTCATTGATACACTGGCATCTGCCAAGTATCTTAGCACTTTTGATTTGACTGCAGGGTATTGGCAGATCAAATTGGCAGAAGATGCTAAACCAAAGACTGCATTTTCAACTATAGGAGGGCACTTCCAATTTACAATGATCCCCTTTGGTTTGAAAAATACACCTGCCACTTTTCAGAGGTTGGTGAACACAGTCCTGCAAGGGTTGGAGGCTTTCAGTGCAGCATATCTTGATGATATTGCTGTCTTTAGCTCAACCTGGGATGAGCACCTGGTCCACCTTTGGAAAGTTTTGGAGGCCCTGCAAAAGGCAGGCCTCACTATCAAGGCCTAAAAGTGCCAGATAGGGCAGGGTAAGGTGGTTTATCTGGGACACCTGGTGTGAGAAAGTAGCCCCTTTCTAGCCTTGTTACCCCCACTTTTGGCCTGTTTGTAAGTATATGTCAGGGTGTTTTAACTGTCTCACTGGGATCCTGCTAGCCAGGGCCCAGTGCTCATAGTGAAAACCCTATGTTTTCAGTATGTTTGTTATGTGTCACTGGGACCTTGCTAGCCAGGACCCCAGTGCTCATAGGTTTGTGACCTATATGTGTGTGTTCCCTGTGTGATGCCAAACTGTCTCACTGAGGCTCTGCTAACCAGAAACTCAGTGGTTATGCTCTCTCTGCTTTCCAAATTGTCACTAACAGGCTAGTGACCAATTTCACCAATTCACATTGGCATACTGGAACACCCTTATAATTCCCTAGTATATGGTACTGAGGTACCCAGGGTATTGGGGTTCCAGGAGATCCCTATGGGCTGCAGCATTTCTTTTGCCACCCATAGGGAGATCTGACAATTCTTACACAGGCCTCCCAGGGCAGCCTGAATGAAATAACGTCCACCTTATTTCACAGCCATTTACCACTGCACTTAAGTAACTTATAAGTCACCTATATGTCTAACCTTCACCTGGTGAAGGTTGGGTGCAAAGTTACTTAGTGTGTGGGCACCCTGGCACTAGCCAAAGTGCCCCCACATTGTTCAGGGCAAATTCTCCAGACTTTGTGAATGCGGGGGCACCATTTCACACATCAGAATGGTAACTCTGAACACGGCCATGTAACATGTCTAAGATCATGGAATTGTCCCCCCAATGCCATTGGTGTTACACCCTCTCCCTTTGGAAAAAGGTGTCAGGGCTGGGGAGGAGTAGTCTCCCCCAGCCTCTGGAAATGCTTTGATGGGAACAGATGGTGCCCATCTCTGCATAAGCCAGTCTACACCCGTTCAGGGATCTCCCAGCCCTGCTCTGGCGTGAAACTGGACAAAGGAAAGGGGAGAGACCACTACCCTGACCTGCACCTCCCAGGGGAGGTGCCCAGAGCTCCTCCAGCAAGCCCCAGACCTCTGCCATCTTGGATTCAGAGGTGTGGTGGCACACTGGACTGCTCTGAGTAGCCAGGGCCAGCAGGTGACATCAGAGACTCCTTCTGATAGGCTCCTATCTTTCTTACCAGCCAATCCTCCTTCCTAGGTAGCCAAACCTCCTTTTCTGGCTATTTAGGGTCTCTGCTTTGGGGAATTCTTTGTAGGAGGCTGGCCTGGTTTGTAGTGGGTACCAAGGGGTACATACATTCTGTACCAGTTCCAGTTATCCCTTATTAGTGTAGAAGAGGTGTTTCTAGCAGCTTAAGCTGATAGAAGGTAGCTATAGCAGAACAGCTTAGGCTGAACTAAGAGACATGCAAAGCTCCTACTATACCACTGTTGTCATATGCACAATATCATAAGAAAACACAATACACAGATATACTAAAAATAAAGGTACTTTATTTTTATGACAATATGCCAAAAGTATCACAGTGAGTACCCTCAGAATAAGGATGCCAAATATACAGAAGATATATGTACACAATACCAAAAATATGCAGTAATAGCAAAAGGAAGTAATGCAAGCAGTGTAAAGTTACAATAGATTGCAATAGGAGCACATAGGTATAGGGGCAACACAAACCATATACTCCAAAAGGGGAATGCGAACCACGAATGGTTGCCAAAGCTATGTGAGCTTGTAGAGGGTCGCTGGGACTGTAAGAAAACAGTGAGGGTTAGAAAAATAGCCCACCCCAAGACCCTGAAAAGTAGGTGTAAAGTGCACCTATAACCCCCAGAGATCACAGAAGTCGTGATAGGGGGATTCTGCAAGGAAGCCCAACACCAGCAAAGGAACAACAGTGGATTTCCGGACCTGAGTACCTGTAAGACAAGGGGAGCATGTCCAAGAGTCGTGACAGTGTCGAGAGTGGGCAGATGCCCAGGAAATACCAGCTGAGGATGCAAGGAAGCTGCCACCGGGTGGAGGAAGCTTGGAGTTCTGCAAGAACGAAGAGGACTAGGAACTTCCCCTTTGGAGGATGGATGTCCCACGTCGTGAAGAAGCTTGTAGAGGAGTTCCCACGCAGAAACACCACAAACAAGCCTTGCTAGCTGCAAGGGTCGCGCTTACGGTTTTTGGACACTGCTGTGGCCCAGGAGGGACCAGGATGTCAACACTTGGATGAGGGAACAGAAGGGGCGCCCAGCGAGTCAGGGAGCCCTCACAGAAGCAGGCAGCACCCGGTGAAGTACCGGAACAGGCACTTAGAAGAGGAGAGAACCGGAGTCCACCCGAAGTCAGAAAAGGGAGTCCCACGACGCCAGAGGACAACTCAGAAGATTGTGCACTGCAGGTTAGAGTGTCAGGGACCTAGGCTTGGCTGTGCACGAAGGAAATCCTGGGCGAGTGCACAGGAGCCGGAGCAGCTGCAAATCACGCAGTACCCAGCAATGCAGTCTAGCGTGGGGAGGCAAGAACTTACCTCCACCAAACTTGGACTGAAGAGTCACTGGACTGTGTGAGTCACTTGGACTGAGTTGCAGAGTGCCAGAGACCATGATCATCGTGCTGAGAGGGGACCCAGAGGACTGGTGATGCAGTCTTTTGTTGCCTGTGGTTGCAGGGGGAAGATTCCGTCGACCCATGGGAGATTTCTTCAGAGCTTCTGGTGCAAGAAGGAGGCAGGCTAACCCCAGAGCATGCACCACCAGGAAACAGGGGAGGAAAGCCGGCAGGATGAAGCAATACAAGGTTGCTGTAGTCGTCTTTGCTACTTTGTTGCGGTTTTCCAGGCATCCTGAGCAGTCAGCGGTCGATCCTATGGCAGAAGGTGAAGAGAGAAGTGCAGAGGAACTCTGGTGAGCTCTTGCATTCGGTATCTGAAAAATGTGAGAAAGTAATCTCTTTCTAGCCTTGTTACCCCCACTTTTGGCCTGTTTGTGAGTATATGTCAGGGTGTTTTCACTGTCTCACTGGGGTCCTGCTAGCCACGGCCCAGTGCTCATAGAGCTTCTTCTGAGCTTCTTCAGAGCTTCTTCACAACGTTGGACACCCATCCTCCAAAGGGGAAGTTCCTAGTCCTCTTCGTTCTTGCAGAACAACAAGCTTCTTCCACCCGGTGGCAGTTTCCTTGCATCCTCAGCTGGCATTTTCTGGGCATCTGCCCACTCTCAACACTGTCGCTCTTGGACTTGGTCCCCTTGTCTTACAGGGACTCAGGTCCAGAAATCCACTGTTGTTGCTTTGCTGGTGTTGGTTTTCCTTGCAGAATCCCCCTATCACGACTTCTGTGCTCTCTGGGGGTTGTAGGTGCACTTTACACCTACTTTTCAGGGTTTTGGGGTGGGCTATTTTTCTAAACCTCACTGTTTTCTTACAGTCCCAGTGACCCTCTACAAGCTCACATAGGTTTGGGGTCCATTTGTGGTTCGCATTCCACTTTTGTAGTATGTGGTTTGTGTTGCCCCTATACCTATGTGCTCCTATGGCAATCTACTGTAACTTTACATTGCTTGCATTACATCCTTTTGCTATTACTGTATATTTTTGGTATTGTGTACATATATCTTGTCGAGAGTGGGCAGATGCCCAGGAAATGCCAGCTGTCGGTGCAAAGAAGCTGCTACTAGGCAGTAGAAGCTGAGGATTCTGCAAGAACGACAAGGGCTAGAAACTTCCCTTTTGGAGGATGGATGTCCCACGTCATGAAGAGTCGAGCAGAAGTGTTTTCTGAAGAAAGACCGCAAATAAGCCTTGCTAGCTACAAATTGTGCAGTTAGGGTTTTTGAATGCTGCTGTGGCTCAGGAGGGACCAGGATATCGCCAATTGTGTGAGGGGACAGAGGAGGCGTCCAGCAAGACAAGGAGCCCTCTCAGAAGCAAGCAGCACCCGCAGAAGTGGCGGAACAGGCACTACGAAGTGGAGTGAAACGGTGCTCACCCGAAGTTGCACAAGAGAGTCCCACGCCGCCGGAGGACAACTCAGGAGGCCGTGCAATGCAGGTTAGAGTGCTGTGGACCCAGGCTTGGCTGTGCACAAAGTAAATCCTGGAAAAGTGCACAGGAGCCGGAGCAGCTGCAAAAGATGCGGTTCCCAGCAATGCAGTCTGGCGTGGGGAGGCAAGGACTTACCTCCACCAATCTTGGACTGAAGAGTCACTGGACTGTGGGAGTCACTTGGACAGAGTTGCTGGATTCAAGGGACCACGCTCGTCGTGCTGGGAGGAGACCCAGGGGACCGGTGATGCAGTTCTTTGGTGCCTGCGGTGGCAGGGGGATGATTCCGTCGACCCACGGGAGATTTTGTCAGAACTTCTAGTGCAGAGAGGAGGCAGACCACCCCACAGCATGCACCACCAGGAAAACAGTCGAGAAGGCGCCAGGATCAGCGTTACAGTGTCGCAGTAGTCGTCTTTGCTACTTTGTTGCAGTTTTACAGGCTTCCAGCGCAGTCAGCAGTCGATTCCTTGGCAGAAGGTGAAGAGAGAGATGCAGAGGAACTCTGATGAGCTCTTGCATTCGTTATCTAAGGGATTCCCCGAAACAGAGACTCTAAATAGCCAGAAAAGAGGGTTTGGCTACTTAGGAGAGAGGATAGGCTAGCAACACCTGAAGGAGCCTATCAGAAGGAGTCTCTGACGTCACCTGCTGGCCCTGGCCACTCAGAGCAGTCCAGTGTGCCAGCAGCACCTCTGTTTCCAAGATGGCAGAGGTCTGGAGCACACTGGAGGAGCTCTGGGCACCTCCCAGGGGAGGTGCAGGTCAGGGGAGTGGTCACTCCCCTTTCCTTTGTCCAGTTTCACGCCAGAGCAGGGCTGAGGGGTCCCTGAACTGGTGTAGACTGGTTTATGCAGAAATGGGCACCATCTGTGCCCATGAAAGCATTTCCAGAGGCTGGGGGAGGCTACTCCTCCCCTGCCTTAAAACCTTTTTCCAAAGGGAGAGGGTGTAACACACTCTCTCTGAGGAAGTCCTTTGTTCTGCCTTCCTGGGCCAAGCCTGGCTGGACCCCAGGAGGGCAGAAACCTGTCTGAGGGATTGGCAGCAGCAGCAGCTGCAGGGAAACCCCTGAAGAGGCAGTTTTGGCAAAACCAGGGTCTGTGCTAGAGTCCCGTGGGATAATGGGATTGTGCCAACAATGCCAGGATGGCATAGAGGGGGCAGTTCCATGATCTTAGACATGTTACATGGCCATATTCGGAGTTACCATTGTAAAGCTATACATAGGTAGTGACCTATGTATAGTGCACACGTGTAATGGTGTCCCCGCACTCACGAAGTCCGGGGAATTTGCCCTGAACAATGTGGGAGCACCTTGGCTAGTGCCAGGATGCCCACACACTAAGTAACTTAGCACCCAACCTTTACTAGGTAAAGGTTAGACATATAGGTGACTTATAAGTTACTTAAGTGCAGTGAAAATGGCTGTGAAATAATGTGTGCATTATTTCACTCAGGCTGCAGTGGCAGGCCTGTGTAAGAATTGTCAGAGCTCCCTATGGGTGGCAAAAGAAATGCTGCAGCCCATAGGGATCTCCTGGAACCCCAATACCCTGAGTACCTCAGTACCATATACTAGGGAATTATAAGGGTGTTCCAGTGTGCCAATGTAAATTGGTGAAATTGGTCACTAGCCTGTTAGTGACAATTTGGAAAGAAATGAGAGAGCATAACCACTGAGGTTCTGGATAGCAGAGCCTCAGTGAGACAGTTAGTCATAACACGGGTAACACATACAGGGCACACTTATGAGCACTTGGGCCCTGGCTGGCAGGGTCCCAGTGACACATACAACTAAAACAACATATATACAGTGAAATATGGGGGTAACATGCCAGGCAAGATGGTACTTTCCTACACAACCCCCCCCAAACGAAGGACAATAAGACTAGTCATTACCTGATAGGTCTTCATTGTCTAAGTGGAAATATCTAGAGTCCATCTGCATTGGAGTGGGTACTCCCAGGTCTATGTTCCATTGTATAGTCCATTCCCTGTAGGGATATGGACCACCTCAACAATTTAGGATTTTCACCTTTCATTTGTTTTAGCCAAAGTAGAGGTTTGTGGTCTGTCTGAACAATGAATTGAGTGCCAAACAGGTATGGCCTCAACTTCTTCAGTGCCCAGACCACAGCAAAGGCCTCACTCTCTATGGCAGACCAATGCTTTTCTCTAGGGGTCAACCTCCTGCTGATAAAAGCAACAGGTTGATCCTGGCCCTCAGAATTAAGTTGTGATAAGACTGCCCCTACCCCTAATTCAGATGCATCAGTTTGGACAATGAATGTTTTGGAGTAACAGGGGCTTTTTAGGACAGGTGCAGAACACATGGCCTGCTTCAGCTCCTCAAAAGCTTTCTGACAGTTTGCTGTCCATAATACCTTCTTAGGCATTTTCTTAGATGTGAGGTCATTAAGAAGGGCTGCAATGGAGCCATAGTTCTTTATGAACCTCCTGTAGTACCCAGTGAGGCCTAAAAAGGCTCTCACCTGAGTCTGAGTAGAAGGGGGAACCCAATCTACTGTATAATAGTTTGGATTTTCCCCTGCAGTGGTGCAATCTGTTCTCCAACTACCAGGTGTCACAGATAAACCACCTTCCCCTGCCCTATCTGACACTTTGAAGCCTTGATAGTGAGGCTTGCCTTTTGCAGGGCCTCCAAAACGTTCCATAGGTGGACCAGGTGATCATCCCAGCTGGAGCTAAAGACAGCTATATCATCTAGATATGCTGCACTAAAAGCTTCCAGCCCTTGCAGGACTGTGTTCACCAACCTTTGAAAAGTGGCAGGTGCATTTTTCAATCCAAAAGGCATTACTGTGAATTGGTAATGGCCTCCAATGGTTGAAAATGCAGTTTTTGCTTTTGCATCTTCTGATAATTTGATCTGCCAATACCCTGCAGTCAAATCAAAAGTGCTTAGATACTTGGCAGATGCCAGTGTATCTATTAGCTAACCTTCCCTGGGTATAGGGTGAGCATCAGTTTTGGTTACCTGGTTGAGACCTCTGTAGTCAACACAAAACCGCATTTCCTTCTTTCCATCCTTGGAATGAGGTTTTGGTACAAGAACCACAGGAGAGGCCCATGGACTTTCAGAGTGCTCAACCACTCCCAGTTCAAGCATTTTCTGCACCTCTTGCCTTATGCAGTCTCTGACATGGTCAGCCTGCCTATAGATCTTACTTTTGACAGGCAAGCTGTCTCCAGTATCTATAGTGTGCTCACACCAAGAAGTGGTACCTGGCACAGTAGAGAAGAGTTCAGAAAACTGACCCAGGAGATTTATGCAGTGGTCTTTCTGCTCAGCAGTAAGACAATCTGCCAAAACTACACCTTCCACTAGAGCATCTTGTTCTGTGGAAGAGAAGAGATCAGGGAGAGGGTCACTCTCTTCTTCCTGTCCCTCATCTGTTGTCATGAGCAGGGTGAGATCAGCCCTGTCATAGTAGGGTTTCAGGCGATTGACATGGAGCACCCTAAGGGGACTCCTGGCAGTACCTAAGTCAACTAAGTAGGTGACTTCACCCTTTTTCTCAACAATTGTGTGGGGTCCACTCCATTTATCTTGGAGTGCTCTTGAGGCCACAGGCTCCAAGACCCACACTTTCTGCCCTGGTTGGTACTGAACCAAAACAGCCTTCTGGTCATGCCATTGCTTCTGGAGCTCTTGGCTGGCCTGAAGGTTTTTACTGGCCTTTTTCATGTACTCAGCCATCCTAGATCTTAGGCCAAGTACATAGTCCACTATGTCTTGCTTTGGAGCTTTTAAAGGTTGTTCCCAACCCTCCTTAACAAGTGTTAGAGGACCTCTCACAGGGTGTCCAAATAGGAGTTCAAAGGGGCTGAAGCCCACTCCTTTTTGGGGTACCTCCCTGTAAGCAAAAAGGAGGCAAGGTAAAAGGATATCCCATCTCCTGCGGAGTTTTTCAGGGAGTCCCATAATCATGCCTTTGAGAGTTTTGTTAAATCTCTCCACCAGTCCATTTGTTTGTGGATGATAGGGTGTAGTGAACTTGTAAGTCACACCACACTCCTTCCACATGGCCTTTAAGTAAGCAGACATGAAATTGCTTCCCCTGTCTGATACCACCTCTTTTGGGAAGCCCACCCTGGAAAAGATTCCTGCAGGAGCTGTAGTGGTCCTTAGAGGAATTGCTTCAGGATATCTGGTGGCATGGTCCACTACCACCAAGATAAACCTATTGCCTGAAGCAGGAGGAGGGTCAAGGGGGCCAACTATGTCAACCCCTACCCTTTCAAAGGGAACCCCAACCACAGGCAGTGGAATAAGGGGTGCCTTTGGAGTGCCACCTGTCTTGCCACTGGCTTGACAGGTTTCACAGGACTTACAAAATTCCTTTGTGTCCTCTGACATTCTAGGCCAATGAAACAAGGGAACAAGCCTGTCACACGTTTTCATTTTCCCCAAATGTCCAGCTAAGAGAATGTCGTGGGCTAGAGTTAGGAGGAACTTTCTGTACTCCTGAGGAATCACCAATCTCCTGGCAGCTCCAGGTTTTGGATCCCTTGCTTCAGTGTACAAGAGGTTGTCCTCCCAGTAAACTCTGTGAGAGTCACTGATATCCCCATTTGCTTGTTTGACAGCTTGCTGCCTTAGACCCTCTAGTGTGGGACAGGTCTGCTGTGCCACACTCAGCTCCTCCCTGGCAGGACCCCCTTCACCCAAAAGCTCAGCAGTGTCTGCTTTCAGCTCATCTGGTGTAGGTTCTGCACAGGGTGGAAATTCTTCTTCCTCAGAATTAGTATCCACTGTAGAGGGAGGGATAGTAGGTAGTGATGTACATTTACTAACCCTAGCTTTAGGGAGCACTTGGTCCATTCTTCCAGGATCCAAGTCACCCTGTCCTTTTTGCTTTTTGGCCCGAGCCATGGTCAAAGCAAAAATATGCCCTGGAATGCCCAGCATTGCTGCATGAGCCTCCAACTCCACTTCTGCCCAAGCTGATGTCTCTAAATCATTTCCTAATAGACAGTCTACAGGTAAATCTGAGGCAACCACAACTTTCGTTGGGCCAGTAACCCCCCCCCCCCAGTTGAGATTAACAACACCCATGGGGTGGCTAAGGGTGTTGTTATGAGCATCGGTTACTTGGTACTGGTGACCAAGTAGGTATTGTTCAGGGTGGACCAGTTTCTCTATTACCATTGTAACACTGGCACCTGTGCCCCAGTAGGCCTGAACCTCAACACCATTTATTAGGGGTAGTTGCTTGTACTTATCCATGTTAAGGGGACAAGCAACCAAGGTGGCTAAATCAATAGCCCCCTCAGAGACTAACACAGCCTCTGTGGTCTCCCTAATCAGACCAACCCCAACTAAGTTATCAAAGGTGAGCCCAGCTACTCCCTTGGACTGGCTATTAGTAGGTTTGCTCCCACAACCACTGCTATTACTAGGGGCACTAGGTGTAGCAGCAGGGGTTGTAGTGGTAGGAGGCTTGGTGCTTTTCTTTGGACAACTGGGATCTGTTGTCCAATGGCCTTTTATTTTACATAAATAGCACCATGGTTTCTTTTCTTTGTTTTGATTTGAAGAGGATGTGGGCGCACCACCCCCACCAGAGTGTTTTTGTGGGCCTGATGAAGACTCATTTTTAGATTTGTCCCCACCCTTGTCAGAAGACTTACCATCCTTCTTCTTGCCATCTTTGTCACCCCCTGTATGAACTTTTCTGTTCACCCTTGTTCTGACCCATTTGTCTGCCTTCTTTTCCCAATTCTTGGGGAGAGGTCAGATCAGAATCCACCAGGTACTGGTGCAACAAATCAGACACACAATTATTAAGAATATGCTCTCTCAGGATTAAGTTATACAGGCTTTCATAATCAGTAACTTTACTGCCATGTAACCGCCCCTCCAAGGCCTTCACTGAATGGTCAACAAAGTCTACCCAGTCTTGTGAAGACTCCTTTTTGGTCTCTCTGAACTTGATCCTGTACTGTTCAGTGGTTAAGCCATAACCATCAAGGAGTGCATTCTTAAGAACTGCAAAATTATTGGCATCACTTTCTTTCACAGTAAGGAGCCTATCCCTACCCTTTCCACTAAATGATAGCCATAGGATAGCAGCCCACTGCCTTTGAGGGACATCCTGTACAACACAGGCCCTCTCAAGTGCAGCAAACCACTTGTTAATGTCATCCCCCTCCTTATAAGGGGGAACTATCTTGTGCAGATTCCTAGAATCATGCTCTTTTGCAGGATGACTATTTGGAATACTGCTGCTGCCACCATGGGGTCCAAACCCCAACCTCTGCCTTTCTTTTTCTAAGTCAAATGCTTCCCTGTCTAGATCCAGCTGTTCCTTTTTAAGCTTCTGCCTGGACTCTTCCACTCTCAATCTATTGAGTTCCCTTTCTAACATTCTGTCATCAGGGTGGGTGGGTTGGGCATGCCTTGACACAGAAGAATGGTGTGAATGAACAGAGGGAGACCTGTCCCTAACAGATGGCACCCTAACAACCTGGCCTAAGGGAGTAATCTCTCTACTATGATGAGAACTCACATAAGTACCAGCCCTGCTAGGTGGCCTGCTAAGGGGCAGGTTGGAAAGATTCCCTCCCAAATCTTTTGCTATGGGTGCCCCAGAATCAGAATGGGAACCATCAGCCAATTTCTCACCAGAAGTGCCACCTAAGGTCTTATCTTGTTCAATGAGCATATTAACTAACAGTTGTCTTGGGGGATTCTTCCCTACCCCTAAACCTCTATCTACACAGAGACTCCTTGCTTCCTTCAAGCTAAGGTTGTCATAAGTTGTGCTGGCCAGATCAAGAGTTTGGCCTGTACCAGACATGATACAAAACGTTTAAGGGAGAGAAAAAGAAAGAAAATGTTTTCAGAACTTTTTAAGGAACAGAAAAAATACTTTAAAAACTTTTTAAGAACTTTTTAGAAAGTTTAGAGGTACATTTCAACACTTAGCAAAGAAGTGAAAGAAGAAAAGCAAAACTTTTTGGTTATGTGTACACACACTGAACTTGTTTTGTATATTTTTCTCTTATGAAAAGTACAATGACAAAAGTGATAAGTAGTTGCAAAGTACTTATCCCACCGCTGCACAACCAATGTAGGAGGCTGGACTGGCTTGTAGTGAGTACCAAAGGGTACTTACACCTTGCACCAGGCCCAAGTATCCCTTATTAGTGTATAGGGGTGTCTAGCAGTTTAGGCTGATAGATAATGGTAGCTTAGCAGAGCAGCTTAGGCTGAACTAGGAGACGAGTGAAGCTCCTACAGTACCACTAGTGTCACTTGCACAATATCATAAGAAAACACAATACACAGATATACTAAAAATAAAGGTACTTTATTTTTATGACAATATGCCAAAGTATCTCAGTGAGTACCCTCAGTATGAGGATAGCAAATATACACAAGATATATGTACACAATACCAAAAATATGCCGTATAGTATTAGAAAACAGTGCAAACAATGTATAGTTACAATAGGATGCAATGGGGACACATAGGGATAGGGGCAACACAAACCATATACTCCAAAATTGGAATGCGAACCACGAATGGACCCCAAACCTATGTGACCTTGTAGAGGGTCGCTGGGACTGTAAGAAAACAGTGAGGGTTTGAAAAATAGCCCACCCCAAGACCCTGAAAAGTGAGTGCAAAGTGCACTAAAGTTCCCACAAAGAGCACAGATGTCGTGATAGGGGAATTCTGCTTGAAAGACCAACACCAGCAATGCAACAACAATGGATTTCCAGACGAGAGGACCTGTGGAACAAGGGGACCAAGTCCAAAAGTCACGATCAAGTCGAGAGTGGGCAGATGCCCAGGAAATGCCAGCTGTGGGTGCAAAGAAGCTGCTACTAGGCAGTAGAAGCTGAGGATTCTGCAAGAACGACAAGGGCTAGAAACTTCCCCTTTGGAGGATGGATGTCCGATGTTGTGAAGAGTTGTGCAGAAGTGTTTTACTGCAGAAAGACCGCAAACAAGCCTTGCTAGCTGCAAATCGTGCATTTAGGGTTTTTGGATGCTGCTGTGGCTCAAGAGGGACCAGGGTGTCGCCAATTGCGTTAGAGGACAGAAGGGGCATCCAGCAAGAAAAGGAGCCCTCTCAGAAGCAAGCAGCACCCGGAGAAGTGCCAGAAAAGGCCCTACAAAGTGGAGTGAAACGGTGCTCACCCGAAGTTGCACAAGAGAGTCCCACGCCGCCGGAGGACAACTCAGGAGGTCGTGCAATATAGGTTAGAGTGCCGTGGACGCAGGCTTGGCTGTGCACAAAGGAAATCCTGAAAAAGTGCACAGGAGCCGGAGCAGCTGCAAAAGACGTGGTTCCCAGCAATGCAGTCTGGTGTGGGGAGGCAAGGACTTACCTCCACCAAACTTGGACTGAAGAGTCACTGGACTGTGGGAGTCACTTGGACAGAGTTACTGAGTTCCAGGGACCACGCTCATCATGCTGAGAGGAGACCCAGGGGACCGGTGATCCAGTTCTTTGGTGCCTGCGGTAGCAGGGGGAAGATTCCGTCGACCCACGGGATTTTTCTTCGGAGCTTCTAGTGCAGAGAGGAGGCAGACTACCCCCACAGCATGCACCACCAGGAAAACAGTCGAGAAGGCGGCAGGATCAGCGTTACAGTGTCGCAGTAGTCGTCTTTGCTACTTTGTTGCAGTTTTGCAGGCTTCCAGCGCGGTCAGCAGTCGATTCCTTGGCAGATGGTGAAGAGAAAGATGCAGAGGAACTCTGATGAGCTCTTGCATTCGTTATCTAAGGAATTCCCCAAAGCAGAAACTCTAAATAGCCAGAAAAGAGGGTTTGGCTACTCAGGAGAGAGGATAGGCTAGCAACACCTGAAGGAGCCTATCAGAAGGAGTCTCTGACGTCACCTGCTGGCCCTGGCCACTCAGAGCAGTCCAGTGTGCCAGCAGCACCTCTGTTTCCAAGATGGCAGAGGTCTGGAGCACACTGGAGGAGCTCTGGGCACCTCCCAGGGGAGGTGCAGGTCAGGGGAGTGGTCACTCCCCTTTTCTTTGTCCAGTTTCGCGCCAGAGCAGGGCTGAGGGGTCCCTGAACCGGTGTAGACTGGTTTATGCAGAAATGGGCACCATCTGTGCCCATGAAAGCATTTCCAGAGGCTGGGGGAGGCTACTCCTCCCTTGCCTTAACACCTTTTTCCAAAGGGAGAGGGTGTAACACCCTCTCTCTGAGGAAGTCCTTTGTTCTGCCTTCCTGGGCAAAGCCTGGCTGGACCCCAGGAGGGCAGAAACCTGTCTGAGGGGTTGGCAGCAGCAGCAGCTGCAGGGAAACCCCTGAAAAGGCAGTTTTGGCAGTACCCGGGTCTGTGCTAGAGACCCGTGGGATCATGGTATTGTGCCAACAATGCCAGGATGGCATAGAGGGGGCAATTCCATGATCTTAGACATGTTACATGCCCATATTCGGAGTTACCATTGTGAAGCTATACATAGGTAGTGACCTATGTATAGTGCACACGTGTAATGGTGTCCCCGCACTCACAAAGTCCGGGGAATTTGCCCTGAACAATGTGGGAGCACCTTGGCTAGTGCCAGGGTGCCCACACACTAAGTAACTTAGCACCCAACCTTTACTAGGTAAAGGATAGACATATAGGTGACTTATAAGTTACTTAAGTGCAGTGAAAATGGCTGTGAAATAATGTGTGCATTATTTCACTCAGGCTGCAGTGGCAGGCCTGTGTAAGAATTGTCAGAGCTCCCTATGGGTGGCAAAAGAAATGCTGCAGCCCATAGGGATCTCCTGGAACCCCAATACCCTGAGTACCTCAGTACCATATACTAGGGAATTATAAGGGTGTTCCAGTGTGCCAATGTAAATTGGTGAAATTGGTCACTAGCCTGTTAGTGACAATTTGGAAAGAAATGAGAGAGCATAACCACTGAGGTTCTGGATAGCAGAGCCTCAGTGAGACAGTTAGTCATAACACGGGTAACACATACAGGGCACACTTATGAGCACTTGGGCCCTGGCTGGCAGGGTCCCAGTGACACATACAACTAAAACAACATATATACAGTGAAATATGGGGGTAACATGCCAGGCAAGATGGTACTTTCCTACACAACCCCCCCCAAACGAAGGACAATAAGACTAGTCATTACCTGATAGGTCTTCATTGTCTAAGTGGAAATATCTAGAGTCCATCTGCATTGGAGTGGGTACTCCCAGGTCTATGTTCCATTGTATAGTCCATTCCCTGTAGGGATATGGACCACCTCAACAATTTAGGATTTTCACCTTTCATTTGTTTTAGCCAAAGTAGAGGTTTGTGGTCTGTCTGAACAATGAATTGAGTGCCAAACAGGTATGGCCTCAACTTCTTCAGTGCCCAGACCACAGCAAAGGCCTCACTCTCTATGGCAGACCAATGCTTTTCTCTAGGGGTCAACCTCCTGCTGATAAAAGCAACAGGTTGATCCTGGCCCTCAGAATTAAGTTGTGATAAGACTGCCCCTACCCCTAATTCAGATGCATCAGTTTGGACAATGAATGTTTTGGAGTAACAGGGGCTTTTAGGACAGGTGCAGAGCACATGGCCTGCTTCAGCTCCTCAAAAGCTTTCTGACAGTTTGCTGTCCATAATACCTTCTTAGGCATTTTCTTAGATGTGAGGTCATTAAGAAGGGCTGCAATGGAGCCATAGTTCTTTATGAACCTCCTGTAGTACCCAGTGAGGCCTAAAAAGGCTCTCACCTGAGTCTGAGTAGAAGGGGGAACCCAATCTACTGTATAATAGTTTGGATTTTCCCCTGCAGTGGTGCAATCTGTTCTCCAACTACCAGGTGTCACAGATAAACCACCTTCCCCTGCCCTATCTGACACTTTGAAGCCTTGATAGTGAGGCTTGCCTTTTGCAGGGCCTCCAAAACGTTCCATAGGTGGACCAGGTGATCATCCCAGCTGGAGCTAAAGACAGCTATATCATCTAGATATGCTGCACTAAAAGCTTCCAGCCCTTGCAGGACTGTGTTCACCAACCTTTGAAAAGTGGCAGGTGCATTTTTCAATCCAAAAGGCATTACTGTGAATTGGTAATGGCCTCCAATGGTTGAAAATGCAGTTTTTGCTTTTGCATCTTCTGATAATTTGATCTGCCAATACCCTGCAGTCAAATCAAAAGTGCTTAGATACTTGGCAGATGCCAGTGTATCTATTAGCTAACCTTCCCTGGGTATAGGGTGAGCATCAGTTTTGGTTACCTGGTTGAGACCTCTGTAGTCAACACAAAACCGCATTTCCTTCTTTCCATCCTTGGAATGAGGTTTTGGTACAAGAACCACAGGAGAGGCCCATGGACTTTCAGAGTGCTCAACCACTCCCAGTTCAAGCATTTTCTGCACCTCTTGCCTTATGCAGTCTCTGACATGGTCAGCCTGCCTATAGATCTTACTTTTGACAGGCAAGCTGTCTCCAGTATCTATAGTGTGCTCACACCGAGAAGTGGTACCTGGCACAGTAGAGAAGAGTTCAGAAAACTGACCCAGGAGATTTATGCAGTGGTCTTTCTGCTCAGCAGTAAGACAATCTGCCAAAACTACACCTTCCACTAGAGCATCTTGTTCTGTGGAAGAGAAGAGATCAGGGAGAGGGTCACTCTCTTCTTCCTGTCCCTCATCTGTTGTCATGAGCAGGGTGAGATCAGCCCTGTCATAGTAGGGTTTCAGGCGATTGACATGGAGCACCCTAAGGGGACTCCTGGCAGTGCCTAAGTCAACTAAGTAGGTGACTTCACCCTTTTTCTCAACAATTGTGTGGGGTCCACTCCATTTATCTTGGAGTGCTCTTGAGGCCACAGGCTCCAAGACCCACACTTTCTGCCCTGGTTGGTACTGAACCAAAACAGCCTTCTGGTCATGCCATTGCTTCTGGAGCTCTTGGCTGGCCTGAAGGTTTTTACTGGCCTTTTTCATGTACTCAGCCATCCTAGATCTTAGGCCAAGTACATAGTCCACTATGTCTTGCTTTGGAGCTTTTAAAGGTTGTTCCCAACCCTCCTTAACAAGTGTTAGAGGACCTCTCACAGGGTGTCCAAATAGGAGTTCAAAGGGGCTGAAGCCCACTCCTTTTTGGGGGTACCTCCCTGTAAGCAAAAAGGAGGCAAGGTAAAAGGATATCCCATCTCCTGCGGAGTTTTTCAGGGAGTCCCATAATCATGCCTTTGAGAGTTTTGTTAAATCTCTCCACCAGTCCATTTGTTTGTGGATGATAGGGTGTAGTGAACTTGTAAGTCACACCACACTCCTTCCACATGGCCTTTAAGTAAGCAGACATGAAATTGCTTCCCCTGTCTGATACCACCTCTTTTGGGAAGCCCACCCTGGAAAAGATTCCTGCAGGAGCTGTAGTGGTCCTTAGAGGAATTGCTTCAGGATATCTGGTGGCATGGTCCACTACCACCAAGATAAACCTATTGCCTGAAGCAGTAGGAGGGTCAAGGGGGCCAACTATGTCAACCCCTACCCTTTCAAAGGGAACCCCAACCACAGGCAGTGGAATAAGGGGGTGCCTTTGGAGTGCCACCTGTCTTGCCACTGGCTTGACAGGTTTCACAGGACTTACAAAATTCCTTTGTGTCCTCTGACATTCTAAGCCAATGAAACAAGGGAACAAGCCTGTCACACGTTTTCATTTTCCCCAAATGTCCAGCTAAGAGAATGTCGTGGGCTAGAGTTAGGAGGAACTTTCTGTACTCCTGAGGAATCACCAATCTCCTGGCAGCTCCAGGTTTTGGATCCCTTGCTTCAGTGTACAAGAGGTTGTCCTCCCAGTAAACTCTGTGAGAGTCACTGATATCCCCATTTGCTTGTTTGACAGCTTGCTGCCTTAGACCCTCTAGTGTGGGACAGGTCTGCTGTGCCACACTCAGCTCCTCCCTGGCAGGACCCCCTTCACCCAAAAGCTCAGCAGTGTCTGCTTTCAGCTCCTCTGGTGTAGGTTCTGCACAGGGTGGAAATTCTTCTTCCTCAGAATTAGTATCCACTGTAGAGGGAGGGATAGTAGGTAGTGATGTACATTTACTAACCCTAGCTTTAGGGAGCACTTGGTCCATTCTTCCAGGATCCAAGTCACCCTGTCCTTTTTGCTTTTTGGCCCGAGCCATGGTCAAAGCAAAAATATGCCCTGGAATGCCCAGCATTGCTGCATGAGCCTCCAACTCCACTTCTGCCCAAGCTGATGTCTCTAAATCATTTCCTAATAGACAGTCTACAGGTAAATCTGAGGCAACCACAACTTTCGTT